>NC_092338.1:328722500-329397500 GCF_046630445.1 Rutidosis leptorrhynchoides | reverse complement strand
TACACATACGATATGCCGTTTCGAAGGTAATTAAGCATACATTGCATCTAAACACTTACTAACAACATTAACAAGCATTCAACGCATCAAAAGTTCATTTTAAAGTCTATCAAACCCTAACCAAAATTCACAAAAATCAATAATCATGTGTTTGAAGTTTTCTTAATCAACCTACGCATCAAAACGAAGCTAGTGATACTAGTAACACAATTAAAACATGAACTTTAACAATCAAACAACATTTAATCTTCCAAAATGCAAGATTAAGCAAACCCATTTCAAATGTTCAAACTAGTTACTCAAAACAACAAATCGAGCAAACAAAATATATATTCATGTTACACACGAGCCATAGACACTAACTAACACCATTTCAAGTATAAAAACACGAATTTAGAGAAAATCTAGAGTTTTAGAAATGTTACCCAAACTTGATGAAATTGGTACCAAAATGTAGAGGATGAAGAGAGGATCACGAAAATGTAATTTGTTTTGATGTTTCCTTCTTGATCCGGATTTAGATGATGATTTTATAAAGATGGGTGTTTGAGTTCTAAAATGGAAGAGAGAAAAAGAGGGAGAAGATGAAGTGAGAAATGAATGGATGAGATGGTGGGAGGTGGTGGTGACTAGTTACCAAAATTTGGCCAAGTGCCAAGATTAGTCCCTCAAGTTTCAAAGCGGGTGCGGGAATTAACCAAACGAATATTTTAAAAACGCTCGAGTAAACGAGTGATGTTATAATTAAATGACGGAATTATTATGAACGTTAGTCAACGGAAACTACGAATTTAAATAACGAAAGGTATTATTTAAAAAAAAGACGGTGTTAAAAATAAATTTAACGGAAAAAGGCGGGATGTTACATTACCTACACCTTAAAAGAAATTTCGTCCCGAAATTTAGTTGGAAGTAGTAGTCGTTGTTTCTTCCTCGAGATCTTGTGTTGCCAATTCTACGAATAAGTGAAGGTACTTCCTTGGGCATTTCAACGAACTTTGACAGTCGGGGTTTTTACGTTGGTTTAAAGTTTGGTTTCACGATATATAGTTTCAATCGGTCCTCCTATGAGGTGGAGTTTATCGTTGATAGTAAGTTCATCGAAGAGGATAACAAGTTCTTGTTTCGCAAGACACGCCTTTAAGTTTGATACGTAGAATTTAGGATGAACGGAGACTCGAATGAGTGGAAAAATCTAAACGGCTAGTAACGGGTCCAAAACGCCTCAGGATTTTAAAAGGACTAAAAATATCGCGGATTTAGCTATCTACGTTTCCCGAAACGGATTACACCTTTTCAAGGTGCGACTTTAACGTTACGCGGTTACCCACTTGGAATTCGAGAGGTTCACGTCTAACATCGGCATAGTTCTTTTGGCGACTACGATCCGCCTTGAGCCTTTCTTGGAATTGAAAAATTTTCCGGTTGTTTCATGAATGATTTCGGGTCCGGTGGTTCGCTTGTCACCTACTTCGGTTCAACAATTTAAGAAAACGACAATTACGGCTATACGGGTCCTCGAAAGTGTGACGTTAAGACTTGAATGATAACCATCGTTGTAAGAGAATTTGGTTAAAGGCAAAAACTTTTCTCAAGTAAATTTGAAGTTGATAACACAAATTCGTATTACGGTTTCCAAGGTTTGAATCGTATGTTTGCTCGGTCCGTCGGGTTGTGGTTGATGTGCGGTACTCATGTCTAAACGTGGTCCCGCGACTTTTTGTGAGGCACTCCAAAATCTAGAAGTGAAACGAGGATCTCGATCCGAAACGAGGTACATCTCTTTAAGGTATATTTGAAAGAGTTTGTTAGGACGTGAAAACGTTTGTTGGAACAAGTTTCTGTTTCTCAAGAATTTCGCGCCGCGGAAGATTTATCGGTTTCCGAAAATGTTCGATAGGACTATTCACCCTCGAGGCGAATACTAGTATAGTGTGAAGAGTCTCTCTCTCCATTGAGAATTTAGATAAAATATTTCCTTAAACGGAAGTACGAGTGTAAGGCGAGAGAAGTTTTCGCCTCGATGTGAGCATACCAAGCATTTTGTAGTTCGTCTATAAAAACTATAAGAAAACGAGATAGTACACACGTGTAACATATGTTTGAAGTCGAAAGAATTTGTCATTCATTCGGAAGCATCAATATGGTTCGACAATAATCGAAGATGTGTCCCGGGTATGGTTGTTATCAGTATTCTCGGAGTTTTCGGATGTTCAAACAAGAAAAATAAAGTCATGTACATGGCACATGGTGGTGATTAGGTTGATCGAGTCCAACCACCATCATGTGTCATTAGAACTTTGGTATGACTTACCGTAATATAACCACGTTGATCGAGTGTCGCTATATTACACTAACTCATACCTCCATTCCCACATCACTCTATAGATTCAAGTTTGTGTAATCGTGAAGTTTTAAATAAACAAAGTGTAACGACGTCTCTAACGTGACTCGTATTGAATCGAAAGAATTAGTGCAACTATAAAGAAGCGTTCCCCGAGGGAAGTGTATAAATGATTGTTCACGTCATTGCGGTTCAAGTTAAGCGATAATGCCCTTAGGCACGAAAAGAGTAACGAATCATGATAACAAAAAGTACGCAACCGTAGTGATAATTAGCGATGACGATACTCACCTAGAGTAGTGATGGTAGTAACAAGAAGTGGTAGATAGTAAGGAACACCGGTGTGACACCGATAGTAAGTTGAAACGGTGGCGAATCATAATCTGGGAGACAGGGTTCCCGGACAAGTGTGACCAATGAAGTCGTTGTCATCCTTACGCGCATGAATCTCGAATTTACGTGTGTTACTAGGAAGTGGCAGAATACGGATTCGTATGATGAAAGTTTGGTACCATTATGGAGTTCACCTAAGAAAGATTCAAGTATATATGCACAAATAGTCAAGTAAGTGCTATCTATAGCAAATGCAAGTCAGGATGCAATGATTAACTATCCGGTTGTAGTCTAGATTCACTAATGCGTCCTAACGACTCTGTCAGACACACTAATGCACATCCTAGTTCCCTATAACCAACGCTCTGATACCATCTGTAGCGACCCGACAAAATCGTCATTGACGGCGCCGCTAACTTAGGTCCCGTTACGTGGTCGTAGTCCCTATATGAGACTCGTTTGACCAAAATTATGTCGCATTCATTTGAAATGTACAAAACTTACAAAGTTTAGTTTACCAAACGGTTCGACAACAAGTTTAAGTTTACAAAAGTTGTAAAGTATAAATGAAATAACTTGCGACATAATATAAGTTGAAAGTCACGGTTTGCTATAAATAGCGTAAGTATGTAAACAACATGTTTGAATCCAAAGGTGCTATCACTAGCGTATGCATGTATGTATGCTTGACCCCAAGCAAGTATGAGTGTACACGGAATCATGTATCAAATAGCCATGTATGAACCTGAGAAACATATAGAAAACTGTCAACGAAAAACGTTGGTGAAATCATAGGTGTTTTAGTAAACGTTGTATTTGAACCACAAGATTTAATATAAGATGATTATCAAAATCATTTGCATTCCAAAAGTTGTTATTTGTATCCCGGGCACCCAATTATCAAACTTAACTGTTTTGCACCCTTTGCGTAGTGTTAGAACATACACTAGACCCGAAAATATATTTCATCCGCTAACGGTAGCGAACCGTCCGAATGAGGCTCGTCAAGCCCATGTGATCACATAATATAAGTTCTCGTTTACACCCTGCAAGTGTAACTAATGATAATTGAATTGAGGCTTTTTGTTCAAACCCGCACGTGGAATGATCGTTTCCGTACTTGTGTTTAAAGTGTAAAAGTATGTAGTATAAAACCGTATATGTTTCTCATCCCATGATTTAAAAGTATAAAAATTGTTGAAAGATGGGACTATGATCTCACCTCGAGTGCACGAGTATAAATGTACTTCACAAAGTAAACGTGTGCATGAATGTTGCTTAGCCTTGACCTAAACAAGTAAGTTGTATCAATTAACCGGTTACGACACAAGGTCGGGCGAAATGTGTTCAATTAGTCCTATGGCTCATTACGACTCGATTATATAGCATGTGAATCACGTTGTCAAGTTTCATGCAAGAATCAAGTATAAAATAAGATTAGAACGATTGTATAAGTGTTTTGTTAAGTTTGACTAAAAGTCAAACTTGGTCAAAGTCAATGAAAAAGTCAACGGGGTCGGGTCGGGTCCCGAACTATTTTTCTGAGGTTTTTATTCATATATAAGCATGTTAGAATAAGTTACATGTGAATCAGAGGTGCGTAGCATAGCAAACATTTTTCGAAATTTGACAAAGTAGGTCAGAACCCAAACACGGCTATTGCCGCGCCGCGGCCAGAGGTGTCGCGCCGCGACATTAGGCGTGGCCTGGTACCTGGTCAGTTTCAAAAGTTCAAGTCTTGATCCAAAATTCAATTTAGCACAAAACGCAAACCGTAAACACTTAGAATACGCATCTTATATCATTGGAAAGCTCTTTTGACAAGGAATACAATTAACTACCTTTCACAATCAAAAACATCAATTACAATAACCGAAAACTCATCAATTGATCAAGAAAGGTTTATTTTCAAAGTTTCAAGTTCGTAAAACGTATTTTATGATTCGGGAATCCAATTTACACATACGATATGCCGTTTCGAAGGTAATTAAGCATACATTGCATCTAAACACTTACTAACAACATTAACAAACATTCAACGCATCAAAAGTTCATTTCAAAGTCTATCAAACCCTAACCAAAATTCACAAAAATCAATAATCATGTGTTTGAAGTTTTCTTAATCAACCTACGCATCAAAACGAAGCTAGTGATACTAGTAACACAATTAAAACATGAACTTTAACAATCAAACAACATTTAATCTTCCAAAATGCAAGATTAAGCAAACCCATTTCAAATGTTCAAACTAGTTACTCAAAACAACAAATCGAGCAAACAAAATATATATTCATGTTACACACGAGCCATAGACACTAACTAACACCATTTCAAGTATAAAAACACGAATTTAGAGAAAATCTAGAGTTTTAGAAATGTTACCCAAACTTGATGAAATTGGTACCAAAATGTAGAGGATGAAGAGAGGATCACGAAAATGTAATTTGTTTTGATGTTTCCTTCTTGATCCGGATTTAGATGATGATTTTATAAAGATGGGTGTTTGAGTTCTAAAATGGAAGAGAGAAAAAGAGGGAGAAGATGAAGTGAGAAATGAATGGATGAGATGGTGGGAGGTGGTGGTGACTAGTTACCAAAATTTGGCCAAGTGCCAAGATTAGTCCCTCAAGTTTCAAAGCGGGTGCGGGAATTAACCAAAAGAATATTTTAAAAACGCTCGAGTAAACGAGTGATGTTATAATTAAATGACGGAATTATTATGAACGTTAGTCAACGGAAACTACGAATTTAAATAACGAAAGGTATTATTTTAAAAAAAGACGGTGTTAAAAATAAATTTAACGGAAAAAGGCGGGATGTTACAACAAACAAGCTGCACGCCACGTCAGCCCATGAATCTAGGAAAATTTGTTAGGATCTGATCGGTTATTCCCATGAAAAGGACAGGTGCCACATCACCCCTCGAGATTGACAAAGTTTGTTACAACCATGAAAGGGATAGGTGCCACGTCACCATTCCCTCATAACATCTATAAATACGTAAATAAGATCATTTATTTCATAACACACTGGATGCATTAATGTTACTCTGCCCAAATTAATTACAATATCATTTCTCCAGTCGTTAATACAATTCCGATCAACACTCCGGTGGTTATCGGAGTTAATCCTCACTCTAAGATATTAACTTATTCGATCCTGATCGAATAAGGTTAATCTAATCGATTGTTTTACGCCCTTGAAATCCAGATTTCAAATCGGGGTTCGCACAATTATTGGAGTTAAAACATTCGACCCACTCTTTTCCCCAAATCAAGCACTCAAACCCGAAATCTATTTACATCAAACGATTTTGGTTTGATCAGTTATAATCTATATTAAATTGTCAAAGTCGTCGTTAGATTAGATATTCAACGGATATCTATTAACCCACTTAATTCAACGGATATGAACGGATGAACTGAAACTAAATGCATGAATATGAATATAGATGTGGATGAACAAAAACTAAATAGATATATACTTCGAATATTTTACTATCTAAAAACTATTTTACTCTATCCATCTCGATCTCAAAATAAATGTCGTATCTGAAACATAATTACTTTAAGCATAAACTAGAAAGATTTCTCATTGTAAGGTAGAAGGATTTCTCATTGTAAAAGTAAAAAATGTCGTATTTTACAAATTACTTTAAATATAAACTTTACTGAAAAAAATGTGAAGGTAAGATAAATACGTAAAATTACATATCTATTTTAGAACAAATTAAATACTTACTCCGTATTTTGTAACAAACTAATATATATGCAATATAGACAAAAAAATTTTAGACGAATAGAGTAAAACATCGCACCAGATTGAATACATCATTAAATTAAATTTACCACGGTTACAAACTACAAAGAATCTATAACACGTATATAAACGAACACCATACTCTATCCTATACAGATACTCATTAATCATGTGCTTTTATAGATGTTCACTTATAAACACACTACTCAAGGTCTAGTTACCGTCTTGCATCCAAGCCAACCGAACAACGGTTGGTTGTTCACAAAACGGCTAGGACCCGAAGAATGCCTACGCCCTTTGGGCATACAACCACTCACTTGTGTCCCATGAAAAAACGGACCGTTTTGTGTCACAAAATCTTGATCTCTTGGCTCTAGAGACATCGGTTTGACGGCAATAGAAGGAGCACTAACGTGTACATGTCCACGGCCTGCCGATGCCACGTGTAATGGTGACAAAATAATAAGAAGATAAATCAAAGTAATGTGAAGAATGGTAGTAGTAGTATTTGACATTTTTTTTGTTGTAGTAGTAGTTGTTTGGTTATAAATGAAAAATGTGGTTTTTATATAGGAAGGGTGGATGGAAAGAAATGGTGAGAACAAGGGGAGACTCGTGAGTGTTTGAGCCAGATTGATAGATATTGTACAGCTGAGAGTCAGTACAAGCTCATAAAGCGTAATTTATGAGTTGTATTATTTTTTTCCCTTTTATTGCCCGTGAATTACAGTCGTGCAAAATTTAAGTCTAACTCTTGAATCCACGTCAGCATCTTCATTTTGTGAAAATAAAGCTACAGTTTTGTGTCCACATTCGCAGCGGCACCACTCGTCCCTATTTTTCGGGACAACCTTAATCTAACTAAATCTAACCATAATCAATATACAAAACACAACACAGGTGTTACGTTGATTTCCTAGAGTATTTACTCTAGGCTGGTTATGGGCGATTTGGGCGCTATTTGTGACACGTTGGGGCCGCGTTATGGGCAGAGGCGGATCTATTATATGTCGCGTGGTTGCATGAGACACCACTGAAATACGTGATGTAGTGAATTTTTTTTTGAATTTTTAACTAGTGAAACCACTGGATAGTATAATTTTTTTTGTGTGACACCATTAAAATAAATCATGTGTAGAATTTTCTTGGGGGTTTTAACCGGTGATACCAGTGACTTCCAATCCTAGATCCGCCACTGGTTATGGGTGCGCTTTCCTCAACAATTTATCAGCTACAACCGTGTTTTGTATGTCATTTGTTGAAAATGCGAGTGGGTGCATGATCAGGCTCTCGATTTCTCGTTAGTGATGTTTATGTCTTGTCATCGTTGGAAAATTTATAAGACCAAACTTACTAGAGATTCGGTCATGGAGTGTAATGAGGTTTTCCGTGGGGTATTGTAATGATGAAACAAACGTAATGATATAAAGGTTTGTAGTGGTGATGAAGTGTGATAGTGTTTTTTGTGGAATATAGTGATGACGTGTCAATTTTGATGATACAAATGTTTGTAGTGGTACGGAGTGATGAAGTGTGATGAGTTGTTAACATTTTTAATTAATTTATTATTTTTATTTAGTTAAATAAATTATTAATCATATTATATATTTTTGATTGGTCAAAACCATCTTCACGCCTTTTTTTGCTTTGTGTGATACCATCAATCACGTCACCATATTTTGCCTCCGTCACACAGGGTTAGAGGCAAGCATGCTGGGAGGTGTGATGACTTCATTTTCACCCAAATACGTTGCGTTAATACAAGTTTAATTATATTGTCTGAAAAAACGGCTTAGTTATATGTTAACTAATCGAGCCTATTTCTTTCCTTAGCGGATTGAATTAAACTCGATTGCAAAAGGGTGGAGATCGGGGGTGTTTTTATGTTTTAAGGTCCCTATGATCATTACTTGAAGATTATTCATCTTTATGTAAGTAATCACCACGTCCCAAACATGAAGATCTACATGATCATATTCATGCTCCTTGAGAGCGTTTTACCTTTGACGTAAAGATGGAGCGTATCACAAATGATAGTGGCTAACCAAAAAAATGAGGCGATGACATTCCTATTTATAGTACTCTAGAAGTCAGTCCCACATGTTTATTTAATTATGCGCTTAATTTGACAATCATGCACATTTTTAATGCGCGCATAAATATTGCGAATATGGATATGCGCAGACACATACACAATCAAGTCCCCCTGTTTGATATGCTAAAATGATAATTTTAGCGTGTCAAACTCTTTCAAAAGTCTTTTGTTTTCTTACTTTGTGAAAAATGTCATTAGTGTTTATATCAATTCGCACAAACGACATATATTCCATAATCATGACTCTTGTCAGTAATTGAGTGCTGACTGACTAAGCACGTCTAATCAAGCATTATTATCTTGTTTTACACGCCTCCTCTGCATGTAAGGACGTCGTCATTAGATTTTAGCACGTGTACACCCAAGATGAAACCATTCTCTTTCTTATAAAAGCACACTTAATCTAGGAAGTTTTTCCCTTTTTAGACATCCTTTGTACTATTTTCATATCTTGTTGCCATTTTTGCGTGTTCATCTTCACCATTTCTTTGTTCTTTAATCATCCAACTTAAAGGTTAGAATGCCATCCTTTCTTTTTTAAATCATTGCTAACGTTACAAGTATTCGTAATTTCATTATTATGACATCATCGAGTAAAAATCCCCAAATTGGTACTTCAACCGACGAAGAAATAATTTTAAACGAATTAAGGGTTGAAAATGTTAAATCATCCGTTAATGATGATCACATTCATCAATTAATGGCGTTATATCCCTCTTTTCGTGATCTTTCACCAAGTTCTCCTTCTACTAATGATCGTGCCCATCATCCTCCAAAAGGAAAAGTTGCAATTTATGAAAGTTCATTTTAGTATGACAACTTTAGAGTATCTTTTTCTGATTTCTTTTTTGGAATTATTTAAAGTTGGAATAGGTCAACTACATCCTTATGCTATCAGCAGAAGCGTTATATTCGAATTATTTTGCAAAGCTTCTAATCAAGTTCCGCTGTTGGATGTATTTCATCATTTGTTTAAGCTATCTACCGTCGATGAAAGTTGGTTTACTTTTATCCCATGCACCCAATTTACTGGCGCAGTAAAGTTTGGCATTTCTGGATGAATATAAAAATACATATTTCTTTGTCGATCAAGAAATTTTCCGCAATATGCCCCAAGTTCTCATTTGGCAAAATAAATCATTACAAACTTTGGAATATGCAAAAAATTGAATCCTGGATATAAAACTTTATATACCCTTTGTATATATCCCAAGTTACCTATTCATCGTTATTTCAATATCCCTTTGTTTATGGGTGGTATTTCTTCATGTTGGCCATGGAAGAATCATAATCATCGTACTGAGGATGCAAATGGAAATGATATAATATGCGCGCATATATATATATATATATATATATATATATATATATATATATATATATATATATATATATATATATATATATATATATATATATATATATATATATATATATATATTGCACGTGTAATCTTTTTATGTTCGTTAATCAACCGCACATTTATTTTCATTTGCAGAGATAACTCTTCAAACCTAGTCCATAAACCAAATAAAAAAAAGTTTCACGCATATTGTTTCCCTCCCTCCTACGCCGTAAATCTGCACCCTAACATCATCTTCATCGCCATTCTTCAAACCTCATGAACACACACTTTTTTTGCTCGTTTGCTACTTGTTCACGGATTCTTGTTCCTCTCGTCATGCTCTACACATCTATACCACTAATTGCTTGATTAGGGTAAAACTCTAAAACTCCAGTTTTCTTATTTTTATGATTTTAATACATAATAGGGTAGTACTAGTGTCTAATGCTCAAGTCTTGTTTACGTACATGTGATTTTGTGGTTAAATTGATTATTTATGCACTTTTGATGAAATCCCTAATTTAAAACTGACCTAAACACATTTTTACATGCTAAATACAATTAATATAGGTACATAATAAAATTGTTATCGAAAAGTAGTTAACTTTTTATGTAGATATCGAGCGGTTTTGAGAAATGCATGAACTAGAATTAGGTTATGAAATATTTATAAATGTAATCCTTGTGAAAAGATAATAAGTTTGCAGCTAGATATTGCGTGTTTTCGATTTACAGAACTTAAGTTTCTAACCAAAATAGGGACTTTTTCGCCGCGTTAATCCCAACCTTTGTCTAAAGAAATTGTGATTGTGGAAAATTGATAAGATGGATTGACATGATCTTCTGGAAAATGACTTTTAACATGCTTAGGAAGACCCTCTAATTGACGATAACATGATTTGATTCGTTATGTGGTAGGAATGCTTAGTCCAAAAAGGTGTTTCTGAATTACTATTGAAAATTGCTTTTCTGACTTTCATGAATAAACATCACCAATTGGCAATACCAACTGACCTCATCTCTTTAAAGATGAAAATTTGACTTGTTTTCTAAAATCTCCCACTGGTTTTATATTTTTATGATTTTTCTAGAATTAGTTATGAAGTTTCCAATTCCGAATAGCGTGCTGAAAATTGTTGTGTACTATCTATGCTATATCCGAACTTCCGTAAACCGTTAGATAGCTTGGCATGAATTTTGAGAAATATGATAGGATAATATACAGGTATGAAAGGTATCCAATTGCCATGTCAATTGGTTTGTGTTTTATGATTGTCTGCTTGAGTACCGATTGCATGCATATTTATTGAAATGACTAGAAACACTGAAAATGCTCATCCGAAGTCAAGACTTTACTGGTTGAACTATGCTTTACTATTTGACCAACTTGAGGACCTACTGAGATGGTTTAATTTTGTTGACCATGTTGAATGTGTTTGATCATCCGTTGACTACTGTTAACTTTTGTTATTTTTTACTCTAACTGTGAGTTGGACTTGAGCAATAGGAACATACGTAACCTATGACCCGACCTAGCTTATTAGACACTGATTGACCAAGTTATTTATTTAGGTTGAGTCTACGGGTCATGGACCTACAACTTGTTTATCTCTTTGTGCTATTTGTAGCTGCGCTAAAGGTGTGTTATAACCCCTTTTTCTTAGGGATGACAATGGGCGAGAAACAACCCGCAACCCGCGGGTACCCGTGCCCATGACGTGTGAGACGACCCGTCCTAATCCATAAGGACGAATACAATAACATATGATTACATAGCAAGGTATTTGACCTCTATATGATACATTTTACAAACATTGCATTCGTTTTTAAAAGACAAACTTTCATCACATCGAAAGTTGACGGCATGCATACCATTTCATAATATATCCAACTATAAATGACTTAATAATATTCTTGATGAACTCAACGACTCGAATGCAACGTCTTTTGAAATATACCATAAATGACTCCAAGTAATATCTCTAAAATAAGCAACTACACAGCAGAAGATTTCTTTCATACCTGAGAATAAACATGCTTTCAAGTGTCAACCAAAAGGTTGGTGAGTTCATAAGTTTATCATAAACAATAAAATTCATCATTTTGATAGACTACAAGATTTAAACACAGTACACCTATCTCGTATACAAAACCATTTTTCATAATGCTTGGAAGAGTAGGTTCGTATCCTTTTCTCCCCCGTAGGTTGCCTCGCGATTTTTAAATAACCGTACACATATCTCGTGCATAAAACTAATACACATAACCTGTGTATAAAAATCATTCTCTCGATACATAACATTCATTTTGATTTTATTACTCAACATGGTAACCGACCTTAACATATAATGCGCATCAATAATATCCCCAAAACAGAACATCTCGTCTGTATAATATATAAACTTCGAAGTACTAAACACCACGCCCACTAGCTCTTCCGTCTAGTGAACATTCTGGGTGGGGGTGTTAAACCCGGTAGCTACCTTTAGGATTCGCGTGAATTAGGGCCATACCCGTTTTCTAATTCTTAGGTTACCAAGCAATAATAATCAGGGGAAATATTCACAACAATTAGTGGCAATTATAACGTCTAACTAATTCAATAATAATTCACAGAACTTTTGTCTGCAAATAATTCATTTGAGGAATGTTTTGCTTGTGTCATATCACGTTAAACATTTATAAAAGCATTTCATGTATTCTCAGTTCAAAATATATTTCAAAAGCATTTAATAAAGCAGTTGTAAAAACAGCGCATGTATTCTCAGTCCCAAAAATGTAAAGAGTAAAAGGGAGCAAATGAACTCAATATACGATATTTTGTCGTAAAAATATGCATATGACGACACTGAACAAGTGCAGGGTTGGCCTCGGATTCACGAACCTATATCATTTATATATATATATATATATATATATATATATATATATATATATATATATATATATATATATATATATATATATATATATATATATATACATTAACACATATAATGGTAATCGAACAATTTTATATATTATTAGTGATTTAATTGTTATTTTAATTATGTGTTTCATTAATAATTTAATTAACTAGATTTATTTTATATACTTTAGATAAAAAAATAAAAAATATTAATATAGTTATGTTATATGTAATAATTATATTTTATATAAATAATATTTGTTGTATTAGTAATAATAATACTAATGGTAATATTAGTAATACAAATAATGATAATAATAATAAAAATATTAAAAATACTAATTTTAATGTTAAAAGTAATAATGATAATAATAATAATAATAACAATAATAATAATAATAATAATGTTAATAATAGTAATAACAATAATATTCATAATACTTAGTAATAATAATACTAATAATAATAATAATACTAATACTAATAATAAAAATGATAAAAATAATAATGATAATTATTTTTATTAATTCATAAAATGATAATAATAATAATAATAATACTTATTAATACTAATAATGATACGATAATAATAATAGTAATGGTAATAGTAATACTACCTAAATGAAGTATCCCTTAAAAAAATGCCCAAGTCCGGTTTTGAACCCGCGACGTCCCGCTAACCCGAAAACAACCTTAACCATTCATCTGTGTCTATTTTTCCCTGATAAATATGATACTTATATTTATATTACCCCTTTTCTTTCTGTTTTCCTTTCTTCTTCTTTTTCTAAAAAAAAATGCCACAACCGAGGCTCGAACCCGGGACCTCCCATTAATCATAAACCCTCCCAAACCACCTGCTCTACCTCATTTTTCTGAATTAACCCCAAATTGAAATTTTATAATCTATCTAATCGTCAGTTCTTCTTTTTCCTCTAGAATTTAAATAGACCAAATAATCCTAATATTAACATCCTTCCATCATCATCATTATGTATCATCGTTGTTATCATCCTAATCATTATCATCATGTACCATCTTAGATCTATACATACCATCATCACACAATCATTTTTAATATAATATCGTAACACAGATCATCATTATCATCATAATATCAACTCGCCATCATCATCATAACAATTCAGCATCATTATCATGTAACATAAACATCATTAAACATTCGTGTATCATCATCAATCTCCTTTTCATACCATCATCTTCGTTATCGTGTACCATCATCATCATAGACTAATATAAATCTTGTAAACTTATCAACTTAATCATCATCGTCATATTATATATCATAAATATCCGAATCATAATTCATCATAATCTTTATTATCCAGTTTAGTGGTTGACTTAAACAAAGAATGTAACGGGGTCATAGTAATAGAAAAATGTAGTTGGATCTTGGCCCAATAACAACCCAATCCAATAATGTTTAACTTGGCTCAATGTCCATTTAAAAATTATACAACGGTTCTTAGGTGACTTCGATTTAGAATAGGAATAATAGAATTTAATAGCTGTTGTTGATGGGGTTTTAGGATCGAAACAGTTACCAGGAAAAGCAGCAGCCATCTTTAATGAGTTGTTGATTTAATAAGAAAGAGTAACAGAAATAATGATTTGAAGTATGTGGGTGTGTGACTAGTTACGAACAGGAGCAGCAACAGACAGGAAACAAATTTTAGTTTTGTGGTGGTTGTTTAATTATCTTGATCAAGTAATAGTGATGGTTGCCACTTGAACAAAACAGATACCAAAAGGAGACAACAAGGGACGATTGTTGACGGTGGTTTAATATGAAGGTGGTGTACGATGTGGGTTTACAACAGAGAACAAAACAAACAACAACAAAAATATAAATAACAACGATGACAAGCAGTTGTGGTGGTTGTTGTTTCGCGAAGAGGAGAACAAAAACAGTGAATGGTGCTCGAATGATGCCGTGAATCAAAACAGAAAGGAAAAGACATAATAACAACTTGAATGGTTTCGATTGGTGGTTTCTAGTGATGTTTGGAGGTGACGGTTGTCGTGGTGGGGGTTGAAGATGGTGAACGGTGCTGGTGATGGAGAAGAGGGTCGACTGGACATAGAAGGGAAAGAAGGTGAATGTAGTTCGACAATGATCAAGGGGTGTTGGGGATCTTGCATGTATAGTACAAGTGTGTATTATATATATAAATTTTCTTGTAAGTGGCCAACAAGAGAGAACATGTACACTGACTATATAATAATTGAAATCATCACGGGTGAATTCAAGTAATACACTGCTTGCCGAGACTTTTAACACACAGAGTATATCGTGCTCCGTTGAAAATTAGGGGCGTATAAAAGTCTTCAGAAAAATCCTAAATTTTTAGATTGACTATATTTATTTATTTTGTTCATTATGGTATAAAATTCGATCCTTAATTTGTTAAATAAAAATTACATCAATTGTCCCTCTCAATTCTGGGTAAAATATAAAAAGTGTTAAAATTTAACCAATAGCTCCTAAATACATTTTTAATAAGCCTAAAATTTGTAGAACTCATTTTCGGATCTCCGTTTATTTTAAAATCACATAAGTTTGAATTTAACTTGCTTAATATCAATCGAAACATCAAACGAGTATTAAAATCATTTAATATTTATTTTTAATATACTGTATTTATATATAGAGATATATTTTAAATAATAATTATTATAATATCCTATTTTTATTTTATTAATTTTTTTTAATAACAACAACATATAATACTTCAAATTATATTTTGAATTATTATTTATATATACATACACACATATCTATTTACAATTAATTGTTCGTGAATCGTCGAGAGCAGTCGAAGGTCAATTGAATATATGAAACAGTTCAAAAATTTTGAGACTCAACATTATAGACTCTGCTTATCGTGTCGAAATCATATACAAATAAAGTTTAAATTTGGTCGGAAATTTCCGGGTCGTCACAGTACCTACCCGTTAAAGAAATTTCGTTCCGAAATTTGATCGAGGTCATAATGACTAACAATAAAAATGTTTTTATGACGAATATGAGTTGATAATTAGAGTTTTATCATCATTGAGTAATATGGATAAAACAATTTGTTTACGCGAAGAGTATAATCGAAGCCATCACAAAAGAGTGAAATGAAGAAGTAAAGATTTGTCTTAATTTTTGACGTAGTCAGGTTGAATTCCGGAATTCAAGGGATTTAGAGAAAATCTTCGTAATAAGATTTGGTTCTTCGGTAATTAAGAAAATTAGAATCTTCCTTGGTAAAATGCAAGGACCTGTCTTGATTGCTCTGTCTGATATTTCACTATAAATTCGTCTCTTCATTTCCTTTATATTTTGGAGTTCCATACTTTTGTTTTCCTCTTCCCGATTTTAAGTTAAGAGAATAATGGTTCAGAATTCGTAGGTATGGAGTTTCGAATGAACATGACTAATGTTCTAAAAGAGAGATTGTAATAACACGATTTTGATTGATTAAATTACCAAAATCACGTATGATAGTACTATTTAGAATATATGTTCTTGATACGTTTAGAGATTAGGTAGAATGTAAGAGTCGTGTAACATGTTACATGATGACGTTATGGTCTGTGAATCATCACTTTCCATTAGAAACTCAGCATGACTTACTGTAATATAATCACGTTGATCAAGTGTCATTATATTATACTAACTCATGCTTCAGTTCCCAACACTACTTCAAAAACATTCATATTTTACATTCGAATCTGTAAAGACCCGTCCTAAACCATAAGAACGAATACAATAACATATGATTACATCGCGAGGTACTTGACCTCTATATGATACATTTTATAAACATTGCATTCGTTTTTAAAAAGACAAACTTTCATTACATCGAAAGTTGACGGCATGCATACTATTTCATAATATATTCAACTATAATTGACTTAATAATAATCTTGATGAACTCGATGACTCGAATGCAACGTCTTTTGAAATATGTCATGAATGACTCCAAGTAATATCTCTAATATGAGCAAATGCACAGCGGAAGATTTCTTTCATACCTGAGAATAAACATGCTTTAAAGTGTCAACCAAAAGGTTGGTGAGTTCATTAGTTTATCATAAACAATCATTTCCATTAATTTAATAGACCACAAGATTTTCATTTCATTTCTCATAAATATCATGCATCCGCATAAAAATCATTCATAACATTAAAAAAATGCATCTAGAATATCCCCATATATAAATATCGAAGTACTAAAGCAGTTCAAATTCTCTGACTGGGGCTTGTCAAGGCCCATAGATCTATCTTTAGGATTCTCGTCAATTGGTAGCAATTATAATAAACACCAATTCTTAGGCTACCAAGTTCAACAAGGGCGATATCTGGTATAACGATTCAACCATAGAATGTAGTTTCAGTTACTTGTGTGTATTTCGTAAACAGTTATAAAAACGCATGTATTCTCAGTCCCAAAAATGTAAAGAGTAAAAGGGAGCAAATGAACTCACAATACTGTATTTTGTAGTAAAAATACATATGAAGACTTTGAACAAGTGTAGGTTTGGCCTCAGATTCACGAACCTATATCATTCATATGTATATTAATACATATAATCGTAATCGAATAAATTTATATATTATATCCTAATTTATATATCTTATATATTTAATTTGTATATATTTAATATAGTTAATTTTTATATAGTTATATATATACATATGATTAATATTATATCAAAAATCAATAATTTGTTATATGTAAATATTTATATAAATAATCTTAATATATATAATTAGATGTATTGAGGTAGTTGTAAATAATATACTCTTATATAGAAAATATTTATTTGTTATAATAATATTGTTAATATGAAAGTAATAATGATAATAATAATAATAATATTGATACTAATAATAATTTAAATGATAATTCTAATAATAATATAGATTTTGATAAAAATAATAATAATAATACTAAAAAAATAAAAAAAATAATGATACTTATTTTTATTAACTCATAAAATGATAATATTAATAATAATAATACTTATATTAATACCAATAATGATACGATAATAATAATAGTAATGGTAATAGTAATACTACCTCAAAGAAGTAGTCCTTTAAAAAAAATGCCCAAGTCCGGGTTTGAACCCACGACGTCTCGCTAACCCAAATACTCCCCTAACCAACAGTCTGCTTATTGTTTTTCTGTCTCTAATTTACGGATTGATGTATATAATAAATGCATCTGGCTGTTTCTTCTGCTTCTTTTTATAAAAAAAAAAAATGCTCCCAGCCAGGATTGAACCTGCGACCTCTAGTTCCCACCAACACTCTTAAACCATTCGTCTAAACCTGTTTTTCTGAATTATATCACGCCCTAAATATATTTAACCTTCCTCTTCTGTTTCCCTTTTCTTTTTCAACAATATACATCGATCAGGATCAAACCATTCACCATAATTAACATCTTAATCATAATCAAACCCTAATCATAATCGTAATCTTAACATGATCATAATCTCTACCATTATTTCGATCATAACTGCACTATTATCATAATATCATAGCCCCAATTATCATCTCATCATAATTGTAAGCATGTTCATTCTAACTCCTTTCATGTTCTAACATTGACACCATCATGAACACTCATTCTTCACAGTTAGAGATCGAAAGGAAAGAAAGATTTATAATGCAGCAGCAAGAGGGTTTGCTAGTGACTATTTGTCATCGTGTATCACTTATATCATAATCAAGTCATCATCATCGATATTTACACACTGTTCTAATCCAACAACAAAATTACTAAACCCGCTTTTAATTATTTTTGTTTACAGACTAGATGGCCCAAATTGTATTCCATATAATTTAAAGAAGCCCAAGGATACGTTATAAAACTCCAAATCGTTAAACTATTCTTCTCAATATCGTTTTCAAGTAATGTCCCCACAATAGACTTTATCCTCCCACTAATTTTAACCCAACTACTATGTATTATTAAATTGTCCGACAATTTAAAAGACTAAAGACTTAAAGTGAAAGGGTTGCAAGTTGAGAATATAAATAATTGTTTAGAAATGGCTACTTGATTAGTTGTACCGAAAGCAATCGACCATAATGGAAAAATCATGCAAAAGCAGCTTTTATTTATCACCTTAATTGTAGACTGAATACTAAAATTATATCGGCTATAGTAGTGAATTGTTTTGGGTCGTTCTTGGATTGAAAACAAGGCAATAGAAGTAGTTATTATCGATGGTTGCAGTTAAATAGAACCCACAGCATTTGCAGTCGTGAAATTTGCAAAAGAGAGAAGGAGATGATTGTTGCTGTTATGGTGTTCGGACAGGAGGCACTAACAAAAGTAATGGTAGTTGCCTTGGATGATTGTGTTCGTTGGAGTATTGGGTTGATCATGTCAGGAAAGAAAGAAAAACGGTTTAGAAGGTTGTGGTATTGTTGATGGGTTATCAAGGTTGATAATGAAGATGGGATGTTTGGTCGTTAACTTAATCATGTGAGGGTGGTGGTGATCGACATGATGGTGGGTTGTAGTGTGGCTGTTTGATTGATTGATAAACAGGAAGGGTGAGTGAATTGAAGGTGATGGTTTTGGTGATCTATTCGTGGGCTGTAAAACAGTAGGAAGAGGTGTCTTTGAGTTGGTGAAGTGGTGATGGTTAAAGGTGTTGACGGTTGGTGATTGTCTAAACGAACAACTAAACATAAAACGATGCATGGTTCGTATTGTGGTTGGTGAAGGTTGATAATTGTTTAAGTGATAAAGATGGTGGTGAGGGTTGATTCTCGTACGTTCAGAGAAAGAGGAAGAGAAGTGTAGTTAGTTGCTAGAAGGTGTAAGTGAGTTTGTGTTCCTATATGCAATTGTATGTATACATAGAATATAGAAAGATAGAAAGATAGAATATGTAGTGGATTCGACGTGTAACAGAAAGTAGACACAGTACCAATTCACAATCATCAAAATCTCATCAAATTCACATTCACATTCATGATTCATAATTTCATAATATCAACTATAATAGAGTCTAAAAGGGACGCAGTAATTTTTAATCATATTCACCTAATCAGATCAAGGATATCAATTGGAAACATAAATATATATAATTATAATATTAATAATTTATAATATTATAATAATAATTATAATATAAACATGTGAATATATTAGCCGTCTTCATTCAAGGACTAAATTTCGTACTCCGTTGCTAAATCAGTGGCGAATAAAAGTCTTCAGAAAAATCCCATATTTTTGGATTAAATATATTTATTTATTTTAATCATTATGGTATAAATTTTGGTCATTAATTATTAAATAAAAATTTACATTAATTATTCACTCCCAACCCCCAATTAGAATATAAAAAGTTTTAAAATTCAACAAATGGTTCCTAAATATATCTTTAATAAAGCCTAAATTTTATAGAACTCATTTTCGGATCACCGTTTATTTTAAAATAATATCAGTTTGATTTTACTTGCTTAATATCAATCTGAACATCAAACGAGTATTACAATCATTAAATATTTATTTTTAATATACTTTATTTATATATAGAAATATATTTTAAATAATAATTATTATAATATCATATTTCATAACAACAACATTAATATTTCAATTTATACTTCCAATTATTATTTATATATATACACACATATCTATTTACAAGTAGTTGTTCGTGAATCGCCGAGAATAGTCGAAGGGTAATTGAATATATGAAACAGTTCAAAATCGTTGAGACTCAACATTACAGACTTCGCTTATCGTGTCGAAATCATATAAAGATTAAGTTTAAATTTGGTCAGAAATTTTCGGGTCGTCACAGTACCTACCCGTTAAAGAAATTTCGTCCCTGAAATTTGATAGAGATCATCATGGTTGACAATAAGTATGTTTTCATGACGAATGTGAGTTGATAAATAGAGTTTTATCATTATTGATTAATATAGATAAAACAATTCGATTATGTGAAGCCTACAAGTGAAGCTGTCTCAAAAGATTGAAATGGATAAATGAAAATTTGTTTTAACCGGTGACGTAGTCACGGTTGATTTCCGAAAGTTAAGGGATTTAGAGATAATCTTCAAAATCTTTATAAGATTTGATTCTTCGGTAATTCAGGAATTTAGGATTTCTCTAATTAAATGCGGAGATCTGCCTTGATTTCTTTAACAAATATTTCACTATAAATTAATTTCTTCCGTTCCATTACTTTTACCACTCCTATACTCAATTCCCAAATTCAAAAGATTGTGAAAATGCTTAATCCAGTTCTAATCCTTGTCCTTATTCTTACTATCGTAACAATCATTCTCCTTTTCTAACTTCCACCTGAGGAATCTGTTTTCTTCTACTTCTCCCTTGGGGTTATAGTGTTTTTAATTTTCCCGTGTCTTTATGTTGCGATAAACATTGATATACACGATTTGTAATTTATGTGTTGTTATCGAGCTTTATATTCTCCCTTATATTTCGAAGTTTCATACTTTTGTTTTCTCTTTCCGACTTTAAGTCAAGCGAATAATGGTCCAGAATTTGTAGATATGAAATTTGGAATGAACATAGTTGATGTTCTAAGAAGGAAATTGTAATGGCACAATCTTGAATTGTCAAATTACCAGAATACCTTGGAAAAGGCCGAATTATCAAGAAAAATATTTTCTTGATATGTTTAGAGGTTAAGTAGAATACAAGAGTCGTGTAACATGGCACATGATGACGTTATGATCTGTGAATCATCACGTTCTATTTAGAAACTCAGCATGACTTACTGTAATATAATCACGTTGATCAAGTGTCATTATATTGTACTAACTCATGCTTCAGTTCCCAACACTACTTCAGGATTCATTCATAGTTTATACTTAGATTTTACAGAAATTTCCAATATAATGTTTTACAGATATCAAGAAGAGGTATATAATTTCGAACGAGAATATTTATGAAAATATCTTCAGAAGTATCGAATATATTTATAATGAAAGATTCGATGATATCTTAGAATTTCTAATATCGCAGGATGATGAAGAAGATTGTCCGCAAGGGTTTTAGAGTAAGGAGTAAGGTATTCGTTAATGACTTCAGCAGATACTGAATCATTTGAATTCTTTGAAGGCAAGTTTAGTCTTTGTGATTTATCCACAGCCTCCTTCATACTTTGCTCAATCCATTTTTCAGTTCCAAACCTTCTCTTTTTCTGAGCTTTGCCAACACACTATTCTTTATCATCAAACTTTTTACTGTTAAGGTCGTTTATAGTTTTTGCTACTTTATCAGCATTTCGAGAACTATTCCTCAGTTCGGGGTGTTTTTCAGAAACTTCACATTCGAAGTGTGTAAGTCCGTTATATGTACACATATAACTGTTGGCGTAGACATGCTGCGCGCTTTCAAAATACTGATTGCTAATTCCCAATGATTGGTATGGAAATTCTCGTTACAAGATGCAGATGAGTATATGATAAGGTTTTAATGAACAAATATAATGGTTTTTCGGAGAGACTCAAGCCAATGAGTAATGAAGTTGCTGGTAAATTTACTGCTAATGTGATGGGATATAAATAGTTCCCCGATAACGACGACGAAAGGAAACTTATATCAAAGTTATAATAAATCTGATCCAAATGAAAGTCGAAGTTGATTTGCTGGAGCTGTGACAAAATTGGCTAATTTGGATAGGGATTGTAAAGTGATTTTCGGTAATAACAACGCCAAAGAAACTAGCACAGATATGTGTTAAGCATTTACTCAGGTTCCGAGTGTTTTCAGGTGCAAAACTGTATGCATCAATCTTTTCTTCCATAGATGAAGTGCAGTTGGTTCATTCTTTCGATTGAGGTGTCTTCAAGAATCATGAAAGGTTTGAATGCAGATTGTAATCATCAAGATACAAATGAGGTTTAAGATGAAATCAAGTGGCAAACTTGAAGAAATGTTTAGTTTCATATGTTATAATCAATAGTTTAATTCATTTTAATTGTCCAATGTTATTAGTCCACAGTCGATAGTCCACAGTTAACAGTCCAATAATTCATATATAGTTTAATATATAATATTCGAATTAATTAATACATATCATGACCCGTGTACATGTCTCAGACTCGATCACAACTCAAAGTATATATATTATTTTAGAATCAACCTCAACCCTGTATAGCTAACTCAAGCATTACTGCATATAGAGTGTCTATGGTTATTCCAAATAATATATATAGATGTGGAGATATGATATGTCAAAACATTCTATACGTGTCCCGATATTTAAAATACGTAAATAACAGTATTTAAATGACGATAAATAAAGTGCGTAAAATAAATAACAGAAATTAAATGACGATATATAAAATTGCGAGAATTAAAATTGCGATAATTAAATTGCGATAAATAAAATGTAATAATGAATTAACAGTTAGCTAGGAACAGTTAGCTAGGATTTTGTTAGCGTGGATTCTTAACAAATTTCTCATAGTTAATTTATTTGTTTCTAACAAATTTTATTTTGTCCAATATTTTTCTTCATTATGCCACTTGTTGGATTTTGATAAGTCAAAATCCAAATATGAAATTGAATGACAATGGTTATTCTGTGGTGAACGGATTCGTATATATGTGGATGTAAGTAGGATAGTAAATGACCGTTGAATCAGATTCGAAGAACGTACAGTGTAATTTATTAATGTGAAATCTAAATATTCCTCGGGTATTACCTACCCGTTAAAATATTTTCACCATTAATAGTTTGTACGAAGAATTTAAAATTACAATCTTTATGAAAATATACTTACATATATATTTTCTTCAGATGCAATCATGGATTTAATGAGTCAATATGATATTAATCTCATTTGATTTATCGTTAGATCTAGAGTACATAATCTCTAAAACATTAGAGATTACATAATCGCCATGAGGAACGAAGGTAATTGATGTAGAACGATACTTAGAACGATGATTATACTCGAGGTACAAAAATGAGATGTTGAGGCATGGATTGTTGATGGTACTGGTGCTGTTATTGCTGGTACTGTTGGTACCGGTGATGTTGCTGAAGCTGGTAAGTTTTGGACCATATTCTCCAAATTGATTACTCGTGCGCGAAGCTCATTGACTTCTTCTATTATTTCGGGATGATTGTCGGTTAGAACGAGCGGATGAATAAGGTTTTGAATTTGAGATAATATATAATCATGGCGAGATATTCGGGTAATGAGGGAGAAAATAGTATTACGAATAGGTTCGCCGGTAAGTGCTTCAGGTTCTTTGCCAAGAGGGGAATGTGGTGGATGGAGGGGATCGCCTTCTTCGCATCTCCATTGATTAAGTCAACTACGAACCCATCAGATGAATTGGGGATGGCTGATTTGGTTGATTCATTCTGGTGACGCTGCTTTCGGAGCTCGAGTGAAACTCCATATCGGAATCCGAGGGACTTGAACTAGTGGCGATTTCCATTTCGTACGATTGAATAAAGGATTTTTCAATATGAAATGATTTTCGGCTATCGAATATTATTCTAATTACATAGAATATCCATATATATAGAACAAAAGATTTCGTAGATTACGGGGAACTTACGGAATATACTAGGCAAAGTTTACAGTAACAGATACGCTAAGATATGAATTAGCAGATACGCTAAGATATGAATTTTGTCTATACACTATTCATGCAGTCAATGCAGTAAGATGTGTTTAGACCATGAATGATAAGCAAGTGATTCCCTAAGAATGATAAGCAGGTAATTTTCGACACGAAATGATAAGCAAAATTTTTGACATGCAAACACGGTCGAAGTCCAGACCCACTAATGCATCTAAACAACTATCAGTTAGATACACTAATGCAAGACCTGGTTCGCTAAGACCACCGCTCTGATACCACATGTAAAGACCCGTCCTAAACCATAAGAACGAATACAATAACATATTATTACATCGTGAGGTACTTGACCTCTATATGATACATTTTACAAACATTACATTCGTTTTTAAAAAGACAAACTTTCATTACATCGAAAGTTGACGGCATGCATACTATTTCATAATATATCCAACTATAATTGACTTAGTAATAATCTTGATGAACTCGATGACTCGAATGCAACGTCTTTTGAAATATGTCATGAATGACTCCAAGTAATATCTCTAATATGAGCAAATGCACAGCGGAAGATTTATTTCATACCTGAGAATAAACATGTTTTAAAGTGTCAACCAAAAGGTTGGTGAGTTCATTAGTTTATCATAAACAATCATTTCCATTAATTTAATAGACCACAAGATTTTCATTTCATTTCTCATAAATATCATGCATCCGCATAAAAATCATTCATATGGATTGAACACCTGGTAACCGACATTAACAAAATACATCTAGAATATTCCCATATATAAATATCGAAGTACTAAAGCAGTTCAAATTCTCTGACTGGGGCTTGTAAAGGCTCATAGATCTATCTTTAGGATTCGCGTCAATTGGTGGCAATTATAATAAACACCAATTCTTAGGCTACCAAGTTCAACAAGGGCGATATCCGGTATAATGATTCAACCATAGAATGTAGTTTCAGTTACTTGTGTCTATTTTGTAAACAGTTATAAAAACGCATGTATTCTCAGTCCCAAAAATGTAAAGAGTAAAAGGGAGCAAATGAACTCACAATACTGTATTTTGTAGTAAAAATACATATGACGACTTTGAACAAGTGCAGGTTTGGCCTCATATTCACGAACCTATATCATTCATATGTATATTAATACATATAATCGTAATCGAATAAATTTATATATTATATCCTAATTTATATATCTTATATATTTAATTTGTATATATTTAATATAGTTAATTTTTATATAGTTATATATATACATATGATTAATATTATATCAAAAGTCAACAATTTGTTATATGTAAATATTTATATAAATTATCTTAATATATATAATTAGATGTATTGAGGTAGTTGTAAATAATATACTCTTATATAGAAAATATTTATTTGTTATAATAATATTGTTAATATGAAAGTAATAATGATAATAATAATAATAATATTGATACTAATAATAATTTAAATGATAATTCTAATAATAATATATATTTTGATAATAATAATAATAATAATAATAATAATAATAATAATAATAATAATAATAATAATAATAATACTAAAAAAATAAAAAAATAATGATACTTATTTTTATTAACTCATAAAATGATAATATTAATAATAATAATACTTATATTAATACTAATAATGATACGATAATAATAATAGTAATGGTAATAGTAATACTACCTCAAAGAAGTAGTCCTTTAAAAAAAATGCCCAAGCCCGGGTTTGAACCCACGACGTCTCGCTAACCCAAATACTCCCCTAACCAACAGTCTGCTTATTGTTTTTCTGTCTCTAATTTACGGATTGATGTATATAATAAATGCATTTGGCTGTTTCTTCTGCTTCTTCTTATAAAAAAAAATGCTCCCAGCCAGGATTGAACCTGCGACCTCTAGTTCCCACCAACACTCTTAAACCATTCGTATAAACCTGTTTTTCTGAATTATATTACGCCCTAAATATATTTAACCTTCCTCTTCTGTTTCCCTTTTCTTCTTCAACAATATACATCGATCAGGATCAAACCATTCACCATAATTAACATCTTATCATAATCAAACCCTAATCATAATCGTAATCTTAACATGATCATAATCTCTACCATTATTTCGATCATAACTGCACTATTATCATAAAATCATAGCCCCAATTATCATCTAATCATAATTGTAAGCATGTTCATTCTAACCCTTTCATGTTCTAACATCGACACCATCATGAACACTCATTCTTCACCGTTAGAGATCGAAAGGAAAGAAAGATTTATAATGCAGCAGCAAGAGGGTTTGCAGGTCACTATTTGTCATCGTGTATCACTTATATCATAATCAAGTCATCATCATCGATATTTACACACTGTTCTAATCCAACCACAAAATTACTAAACCCGCTTTTAATTATTTTCGTTTACAGACTAGATGGCCCAAATTGTATTCCATATAATTTAAAGAAGCCCAAGGATACGTTATAAAACTCCAACTCGTTAAACTATTCTTTTCAATTTCATTTTCAAGTAATGTCCCCACAATAGACTTTATCCTCCCACTAATTTTAACCCAACTACTATGTATTATTAAATTGTCCGACAATTTAAAAGACTAAAGACATAAAGTGAAAGGGTTGCAAGTTGAGAATATAAATAATTGTTTAGAAATGGCCACTTGATTAGTTGTACCGAAAGCAATCGACCATAATGGAAAAATCATGCAAAAGCAGCTTTTATTTATCACCTTAATTGTAGACTGAATACTAAAATTATATCGGCTGTAGTAGTGAATTGTTTTGGGTCGTTCTTGGATCAAAAACAAGGCAATAGAAGTAGTTATTATCGATGGTTGCAGTTAGATAGAACCCACATCATTTGCAGTCATGAAATTTGCAAAAGAGAGAAGGAGATGATTGTTGCTGTTATGGTGTTCGGACAGAAGGCAGTAATAAAAGTAATGGTAGTTTCCTTGTGATGATTGTTTTCGTTGGAGTATTGGGTTGATCACGTCAGGAAATAAAGAAAAACGAATTAGAAGGTTGTGATATTGTTGATGGGTTATCAAGGTTGATAATGAAGATGGGATGTTTGGTCGTTAACTTAATCATGTGAGGGTGGTGGTGATCGACATGATGGTGGGTTATAGTGTGGCTCTTTGATTGATTGATAAACGGGAAGGGTGAGTGAATTGAAGGTGATGGTTTTGGTGATCTGTTCGTGGGCTATAAAACAGCAGGAAGAGGTGGCTTTGAGGTGGTGAAGTGGCGATGGTGAAAGGTGTTGACGGTTGGTGATTGTCTAAACGAACAACTAAACATAAAATGATGCATGGTTCGTATTGTGGGCGGTGAAGGTTGATAATTGTTTAAGTGATAAAGATGGTGGTGAGGGTTGATTCTCGTACGTTCAGAGAAAGAGGAATAGAAGTGTAGTTAGTTGCTAGAAGGTGTAAGTGAGTTTGTGTTCCTATATGCAATTGTATGTATACATAGAATATAGAAAGATAGAAAGATAGAATATGTAGTGGATTCGACGTGTAACAGAAAGTAGACACAGTACCAATTCACAATCATCAAAATCACATCAAATTCACATTCACATTCACGATTCATAATATCAACTATAATAGAGTCTAAAAGGGACGCAGTAATTTTTAATCATATTCACCTAATCAGATCACAGATATCATTTGGAAACATAAATATATATAATTATTGAAAGGACCCATCCTAATCCATCTGGACGAAGTCCGTATCGATTATAAATGATTCACAATAGTTGATTACATCGCGAGGTACTTGACCTCTATATGATACATTTTACAAACATTGCATTCGTTTTTGAAAAGACAATATTTCATTACATTGAAAGTTGACGGCATGCATACCATTTCATAATATATCTAACTATAATTGACTTAATAATAATCTTGATGAACTCAATGACTCGAATGCAACTTCTTTTGAAATATGTCATGAATGACTTCAAGTAATATCTCTAAAATGAGCAAATGCACAGCGGAAGATTTCTTTCGTACTTGAGAATAAACATGCTTTCAAGTGTCAACCAAAAGGTTGGTGAGTTCATTAGTTTAACATAAATAACCATTATCATCATTTTAATACACCACAAGATTTCCATATTCAGTTCTCGTAAATATACGTCCCATTCATAGAGACAAAATATCATTCATATGGATTGAACACCTGGTAACCGACATTCACAATATGTATATAAGAATATCCCCATCATTCCGGGATCCTCCATCGGACATGATATAAATTTCGAAGTACTAAAGTACCCGGTACTTTGGATAGGGTTTGTTGGGTCCGATAGATATCGCGTCAATTAGGGGTGCACTAATTCTCAAAATTAGTGATGTTTCCTAATTCTTAGATTACCAGGCTAAAATGGGCATATTTGGCTTCGATCATTCAACCATATAATGTAGTTTTGATTACTTGTGTCTATTTAGTAAAATATTTAAAAAGCGCATGTATTCTCAGTCCCAAAAATATATATTGCAAAAGCATTTAAAAAGGGAGCAAATGAAACTCACGCATATAAATATTGTAAAAACAGTTAATAAAGCATTTGCATGTATTTTCAGCCCAAAAATGTAAAGAGTAAAAAGGACAAATGAAACTCACGCATATAAATATTTTAAAACAGTTAATAAAGCATTTGCATGTATTCTCAGCCCAAAAACGTAATGAGTAAAAGGTAGCAAATGAAACTCACGCATATAAATATTGTAAAACAGTTAATAAAGCATTTGCATGTATTCTCAGCCCAAAAATGTAAAGAGAAAAAGGAGCAAATGAAACTCACGCATATAATTATTGTAATATAGTTAATAAAGCATTTGCATGTATTCTCAGCTCCAAAAATGTAAAGAGTAAAAGGGGAGTAAATGAAACTCACCTATTGTATTTCGTAGTAAAAATACATATAACGTCATTGAACAACTGATCAATATAATGTTGACCTCGGATTCACGTGTCATAACCCGTCCTTAACCATAAGAACGTGTTAGATAACGTATGATTTCATTGCGAGGTATTGACCTCTATATGCGACATTTTTAAAAGAGAAACTGCATATATTATACATTACAAACCATAACCATTATTTTTGTTACAAGCTTTAGACAATAAAAAGATGATTATCGTTTAGCGATAATCTTCGACTTACAAACTTTACATATAATGATAACAACACGATTTCGAGCATATTTTACAACACAAATCCTTGGGTATGCAGTTTTATTTTTGACACAAATATGCGTACGCAAGATCCTGCTCAAATTCAACATAATGCAGCGGAAGCTTTAGTAATCACCTGAGAATAGACATGTTTTAAAAGGTCAACATAAAGTTGGTGAGATATAGGTTTAATGCCGGCAGCAATATATATATATAGACCACAAGATTTCGTATATAAATAGTTTAATAAAAATATTCTAAGTGGTTGAGCACTTGGTAACCATACTTAACATTTAATCACGTCGCATATTCCCTTTATTATGAAATCTTACTACACCGTACCAAGTGTAGTCACGAAACGAAGTACTGTGCAACCGTTGAATACTGGTCGTCCAGTCCGGTTGGGGTTGTCAGGCCCGATAGATCTATCAACAGGATTCGCGTTTACAATACCGCTGTAAATAACAGTTACCAAGCTACAGGGAAGTATGCCAGTGGTACAACTCAACGTAGAATATATTTTTCAGTTACTTGTGTCCATAACGTAAAACATAAAATACATGTATTCTCATCCCGAAATATTTAGAGTTTAAAAGTGGGACTATATACTCACTTTCGTCGTGAAGATATATATATAATTTGACTTGGTCTCCGGTTGATATCACGAACCTATCCATATATAATATATCAATACCTTTTCTTTTTAAACAAACGTCACATATATATACTTGTTATACTTTTAATACTTTGAATAATTCCTTAGTCCGTAGTTAGCAGTTCGTTGTTAGTAATTCAATTTTAATGGTTCATTTTTAGATGTTTAATATACCCGCAATGAAATAAATAAAACCCCATCGTATATGTATTGGTCGAGATTAATCTTGACCCACGGTACCGGTGTTGTCAAATGACGTGTTGCGTACATAAAGTACCGGTGTTGTCAAATGACGTGTTGCGTACAATCATGGGATCTTATGATTAATCTTCTCGTGTTGTTTACGGGTGATCCTGAACCATATAAAATTGAATTATAAGTACATATATATAAAATATCATGTTAACTTAAAAAGATGTGATTTATTTAATTTTTCCCAATTATTTTCGTGGCTAAACTAGTCTTGGATATCCGATTTTGTTTCGGTCATAGTTTCTTCGTTACAACTCCGTTTTCGTTGATTCAACTTGCCATCTCCTTGGATCGAGTCCCTCTTTAAGACTATGAACTGTAAATACCTTAGTTTGTATTCAAAATCACACGGCATAGGTCAAACTTTAGTGAAACTTATGAAGTTAATCATTTTCCATCATGTAAACAACCTTAAATGATTATTTTTCTAAAAATACTTATACTTTGAGTTAAATCATGAAATTTTTATGTGTTATCATATTCATAGTAAAAATCATTTTTCCAGAAAATAAACCTCCAATTCAAAGTTTAAGATGGTTTTTAATTATCCAACCCAAAACAGCCCCCGGTGGCACTCCGACGTCGTAAAAACAGTTTTTAAGATAATCTTTGAAAAACCAAGTTATACCTTGTTAAATTAGCATATATTTAAGTTATATTACAGGTCTTGGAGTATTTTAAAAGTTAAGTTAGAAGGATCTATTTAGTTTGCAAACAAGTTTGAAAACATTCAAACTATGTTCTTGTTGTTAAAATTTTATACCACAAAATAAGATAGCTATATATATATGAATCGAATAAGGTTATGAACATAGATTCTACCTCAAGTTCCTTGGACAAGGTTGTTGTAAAAGAGGAGTAAGAACCTAGAACCAAAAGGGTGATGGAAGTGGATGAAAGATTGGAAGTAAGTTGGTGTTCTTGGAAGGATTTCTTGAAGTGTTTTTGTAAGGTTTTCTTATGAGGTTTAAGTGTTGTTTTTGAAGCTAAATGATGGGGAAAATGCTTGGAGATGATCAAGTATGAAGTTAAGAGTATTTTGAGAGAGAAATGGAAGTGTAAGTATGAGAAAATGGGGTGAAGAATTGGTGTGCATGCATAAAAACGTTTTTAGGTTATAAAGGAAAAAAAAGATACCTAACTTTGTTTTCTTGCTAAATAATTCATGCTACTTGACAAATGGTTGGTTCCACATGTTTCTTAATCATTTAAGGCTGCTAAGGAGCAGATTTTTATTGGTATATACCAATAGTAAATACATCTAGAAGCTGCGTATGATACGGGTACATATACCCTAGGTATACGTATAGAAATCTTTGAGAAAACGGAACGAGGATTCAAATATAGTTATCTTTTGTAAATATACTTATATTGTTTTATGTATTTAAGTCTTTAAAAGTGATTAAATACATTACTTATACGATATATGTATAAACATTATAGGTCATAAGTATTTAAGTCAAATAACGTTACGTATGGTTATCGTTTTGAAAACTTAAGTTAGTAGTTTCAAAATATACTTATAACTTATTGTTATTAATACAAAATGAGATATTAAAACATTCTTAGGTCATGTTAAATATGTATATATACATATATATACACAAACGTATAATTATCATATATTGTATAGTTCGTGATATCATCGGTCAAACTAGACGGTCAAACGTTGTGTAAAACTCTTTTCGAAAAACATAAGTCTCGACAATTTGGATTGCTTATCATGTTGGTAAGGTTTAATTTATGTAAATATTAATCTTATAAGTATAGAACGATCGAAAAAGTGCGGGTCGTTACATTACCTCCCCGTTAAATAAATTTCGTCCCGAAATTTTAAAATTGTACCTATTTTGCGTCATCGAGAAACAAGTGTGGATACTTTTGTTTCATCTGATCCTCCCGTTCCCACGTAAACTCGGGACCTCTTCGAGCATTCCAACTAACCTTAACGATCGGTATGTTGCTCTGCTTGAGCTGTTTAACTTCACGGTCCATGATTTCGATTGGTTCTTCGACGAATTGTAGTTTCTCGTTGACATGGATTTCTTCAAGAGGAATGGTGAGGTCTTCCTTTGAAAGACACTTCTTAAGGTTCGAGACGTGAAAGGTATTATGTACTCCGGCGAGTTGTTGCGGTAACTCGAGTCGATAAGCTACCGGTCCAATGCGTTCGATGATCTTGAACGGGCCTACATATCTTGGGTTCAGTTTACCCCTTTTTACAAAACGTATCACACCTTTCCAAGGTGACACCTTTAGCATAACCATGTCACTGATCTGAAACTCTAATGGTTTCCTTCGGACATCGGCGTAGCTCTTTTGGCGACTACGGGCTGTTTTCAATCTCTCCTTGATTTGTACTATCTTCTCAGTCGTTTCGTGTATGATCTCGGGACCAGTTAAATGTCGATCTCCTACTTCATTCCAACAGATAGGAGATCTACACTTCCTTCCATACAATGCTTCGAATGGTGCAGCTTTAATGCTCGCATGATAACTATTATTATACGAGAATTCTGCTAACGGTAAATACTTATCCCATCCGTTTCCAAAATCGATCACACATGCACTGAGCATGTCTTCAAGAGTCTGAATTGTTCTTTCACTCTGCTCATCGGTTTGCGGATGATATGCGGTACTCATATCCAGACGAGTTCCTAGTGCCTCCTGTAGTGATTGCCAGAACTTTGAGGTAAATCTACTATCACGATCAGATATAATGGAAATAGGTATTCCATGCCTTGAAACAACTTCCTTTATATACAATCGTAATAGTTTCTCCATTCTATCCGTTTCCTTTATAGGCAAGAAATGTGCAGACTTGGTGAGACGATCAACAATCACCCAAATGGTGTCGTAACCCCAGGCAGTCTTTGGTAACTTCGTGATGAAATCCATGGTAATACCATCCCATTTCCATTCTGGGATTTCTGGTTGTTGAAGTAACCCTGACGGCTTCTGGTGTTCTGCTTTGACCTTGGAACAAGTTAAACACTCCCCAACATATGTTGCTACGTCTGTCTTTAAATTAGGCCACCAATAACGTGTCTTAAGATCTTGATACATCTTTCCAACTCCAGGATGTATCGAGTATCTTGTCTTATGTGCCTCGTTCAATATCAACTTCCTTAATCCACCCAACTTCGGTACCCAAATACGATTTGCAAAATATCGAATTCCGTCTTCCCGTATAACGAGTTGCTTCTCATACTTCTTCATTATTTCATTTCTTATGTTTTCTTTATTTAGTGCTTCTTGTTGAACCTCTTTGATTTGTGAGTTGAGATTCATGCGAATTTTTATGTTCATTGCTCGAACTCGGATTGGTTCTCGTTCCTTTCTGCTTAGAGCATCGGCCACTACGTTCGCTTTCCCGGGATGATAGCGAATTTCACAATCATAGTCGTTTATTAACTCGACCCACCTACGTTGCCTCATGTTCAATTGTTTCTGATCAAAAATATGTTGAAGGCTTTTATGATCAGTAAACACAGTGAATTTAACCCCATACAAGTAGTGTCTCCACATCTTCAATGCAAACACAACTGCTCCCAATTCTAGATCATGCGTCGTATAATTCCGCTCGTGAATCTTCAATTGTCGGGATGCGTATGCAATAACTCTCTTCCGTTGTATAAGAACGCAACCAAAACCTTGTCGTGAAGCGTCACAATATATTTCAAAATCATCGTTCCCTTCTGGTAACGATAAAATAGGCGCCGTAGTTAACTCCTTCTTTAGTATTTGAAATGCGTTCTCCTGCTCAGAGGTCCATTCATATTTCTTCCCTTTTTGCGTTAACGCTGTCAACGGCTTAGCTATTCGGGAAAAATCTTGAATAAACCTTCTATAATAACCGGCTAAACCCAAAAATTGGCGTATCTGCGTTGGTGTCTTAGGGGTCTCCCATTTTTCAATGGCTTCAATTTTTGCTGGATCAACCTGAATTCCTTTGCTACTAACAACGTGGCCAAGAAATTGCACTTCTTTCAACCAGAAAGCACATTTAGAAAATTTAGCATATAGCTGTTCTTTTCTTAACAACTCTAATATCAACCTTAAATGCTGCTCATGCTCTTGCTCACTCTTGGAATAGATAAGAATATCATCAATGAAAACGATAACAAACTTATCTAAATATGGACTACAAACTCGATTCATGAGGTCCATGAATACAGCTGGCGCATTTGTCAACCCAAACGGCATGACCAAAAATTCGTAATGACCATAACGTGTCCGAAAAGCAGTTTTCGGTATATCTTCTTCTTTGACACGTAATTGATGATAGCCTGATCTTAGGTCAATTTTCGAGTACACACATGATCCTTGGAGTTGATCAAATAAGTCGTCAATTCTCGGTAGTGGATACCGATTCTTGATAGTTAACTTATTTAATTCACGATAATCTATACACATTCGGAAAGATCCGTCTTTCTTCTTGACGAATAAAATTGGAGCTCCCCACGGTGAAGTACTTGGTCGTATGAATCCACGATCCAGTAATTCTTTTAACTGACTCTGAAGTTCTTTTAACTCGGACGGTGCAAGTCTATATGGAGCACGGGCAACCGGTGCAGCTCCTGGTACAAGATCTATTTGAAATTCTACAGATCTAAATGGAGGTAATCCCGGCAACTCTTCCGGAAATACTTCAGGAAAATCTCTTGCCACAGGCACGTCATTGATGCACTTCTCTTTTTCTTTCTTTTCGACTTTATTAACATGTGCTAAGATAGCATAGCACCCTTTCTTCAAGCACTTTTGAGCTTTCAAATAACTAATGAGTTTTAGCTTTGAGTTACCCTTCTCTCCATAAATCATTACTGGCGTTTTATTATTACGAGGAATGCGAATTGCCTTCTTGGCGCACACAACTTCAGCTCCTATTTTGGACATCCAGTCCATGCCGACTATTACATCAAAACTTCCTAATTCTACGGGTATCAAATCAATCTTAAATGTTTCTCCGGCTAAATTTATTTTACAATCACGGCAAATTTTATCGGCTTTAATTAGTTTACCATTAGCTAACTCAATCATGTACTTAGCATCTAGAGGTAATGATGAACAATTCAATTTAGAGTGAAAGTCTCTACACACGTAACTTCTATCAGCACCAGTATCAAATATAATAGATGCGGATAAGTTATTAATGGTAAACGTACCCGTAACAAGCTCCGGGTCTTCACATGCCTCTCTAGCATTAATAACAAATGCTCTCCCACATGCAGGTCCGATATTCTTCTCTGGATTCGGGCACTGGCTCTTATAGTGACCTTGTTTTCCACACCCAAAACAAGTAATGGTAGCCAAAGCAGTTCTATTTGCATTGGTGGCAAGAGTCTTGGTACCATTTGTATTTGTAACGAGAGCCCTACAATCTTCAGCAAGATGACCCTTTCGATTACATTTGTTGCATACCACATTACAGTAACCAGAGTGATGTTTGTGGCATCGGTTGCATAAAGGATTTTGTCCTTTATAACCAAAGCTTAAACCACTACCCGCACCTTGCGTGTTTTCTTGTTTCTTAAAAGATTGTTGTTGGTTACCTCGATCATAATTTCCATTCCACTTTCTTTTGTTACCTGATACCTTCACATCAGTATTGGATACTTTCTTATCCATGATGACCTGATCCATTAGCTCGTTTGCCATGGTTATAGCTTCATGAATTGTCTTAGGTTTCGATGCTGTAACATTTGCCTTGACCTTTTTGGGCAAACCATCTTTGTACATTTCAATCTTCCGTTCTTCGGTTGGAACCAATTCAGGACATAGCAAAACTAATTCCATGAATCACTGATTGTAGTTGGTGATTTCAGTACCAATAACCTTCAGACTTCATAACTCATCTTCCAACTTCCTAACCTCGTTCCTTGGACAATATTCGTTGATTAACATTATTTTGAATTCTTCCCACGGAGTATCATAAGCTACATCTCCTCCTACAGCCTTCACATAATTTTTCCACCACGTGAGTGCACTATCTTGTAAAGTGCACGATGCATACTTGGTCATGTCCTTTTCAACACAACCACTGATTTTAAACACAGTCTCCATCTTTTCTATCCACCGGGTTAAACCGATTGGTCCTTCTGTTCCACTGAATGATGAGGGCTTGCAAGCTTGAAAAGTTTTGTAAGTGCACCCCACACGAGGATTTGGGTTAACTGCAGCACCTCTTGCAGCCTCGACCCATAACATTCTGTCGTTCACTCGCTGATTGATGAGTTCCTGGATTTCTTGTTTCGTCATTCGATTCAATCGCGCCATTTCCTAATGAAAGAAAATAATTATTCACATGGATTATTATAGATGTAGTGTGTATTTATAGTACATTATAGCTTGTTAATAATATGAACCAGGTATTATTATAAAAGCCTTTTCTTCTTATTAGCGTTTTATAATTATATCTAGGGTAGTACCTACCCGTTAATGTCCATACTTAATAGCTTAGTACATAATCAATTACTACCATCTAAATAATACTTAACCATGGAAAATTATTGCATTTCACACTTCACTATTTTACATATGCTTATCTTACATCGAACATTAAGCAAACCACACTAATAATATTATACAAAACATTATATGATCCCATGGTTTAATACGGCAGCGCATCGTTTGGTCTATTTTCTAGGACGTTTAGGTTCAAAGAATCGCTTAACGCTTATCCTGGCTGTCTGCCTATATTTTGGCTGTGGGACTGAAGAACTGGATGCCGGGATAGAACGAATAGGAATAGCGGGAATAGGGGTGGTAGTGTCTAGTGGAGTTGGTGCCACATCATCCTTACTAAACTCGGGATTTGAATTTTCTAATTCATTAGCCTTTCGTTTCTTTCCTAGTTCGAACTCGTCTTTTGTAATTTCCTGTATTTCTTCCTCGGGTTCACTTTCCTCCTCGGGTTCACTTTCCTCCTCGGGTTCACTTTCCTCCTCGGGTTCACTTTCCGGGTTCTCTATAGTCGGTTCATCCGGAATTTGTGAGTCTTCCCCAAAGATATTATTTTCGTCATCGGATAGGTTAATGACTGGAACACCATCTGAAGATTCTGGTTCGGAGTCGCTGAACGTGATGACAAGTTTGGAGCCCGACATCTATCACACAACAACTAACCCATTAGTACTACATAATATTTACATATAAATTTTAACCAACAATGATAAGCAATGGTTTTTAAATCAGACCCGGTCAAAGTCCAGACTTACTAATGTATCCTAACGACTTATCAGTTAGACACACTAATGCAAACCTGGTTCGCTAAGACCACCGCTCTGATACCACATGTCATAACCCGTCCTTAACCATAAGAACGTGTTAGATAACGTATGATTTCATTGCGAGGTATTGACCTCTATATGCGACATTTTTAAAAGAGAAACTGCATATATTATACATTACAAACCATAACCATTATTTTTGTTACAAGCTTTAGACAATAAAAAGATGATTATCGTTTAGCGATAATCTTCGACTTACAAACTTTACATATAATGATAACAACACGATTTCGAGCATATTTTACAACACAAATCCTTGGGTATGCAGTTTTATTTTTGACACAAATATGCGTACGCAAGATCCTGCTCAAATTCAACATAATGCAGCGGAAGCTTTAGTAATCACCTGAGAATAGACATGTTTTAAAAGGTCAACATAAAGTTGGTGAGATATAGGTTTAATGCCGGCAGCAATATATATATATATAGACCACAAGATTTCGTATATAAACAGTTTAATAAAAATATTCTAAGTGGTTGAGCACTTGGTAACCATACTTAACATTTAATCACGTCGCATATTCCCTTTATTATGAAATCTTACTACACCGTACCAAGTGTAGTCACGAAACGAAGTACTGTGCAACCGTGAATACTGGTCGTCCAGTCCGGTTGGGGTTGTCAGGCCCGATAGATCTATCAACAGGATTCGCGTTTACAATACCGCTGTAAATAACAGTTACCAAGCTACAGGGAAGTATGCCAGTGGTACAACTCAACGTAGAATATATTTTTCAGTTACTTGTGTCCATAACGTAAAACATAAAATACATGTATTCTCATCCCGAAATATTTAGAGTTTAAAAGTGGGACTATATACTCACTTTCGTCTTGAAGATATATATATAATTTGACTTGGTCTCCGGTTGATATCACGAACCTATCCATATATAATATATCAATACCTTTTCTTTTTAAACAAACGTCACATATATATACTTGTTATACTTTTAATACTTTGAATAATTCCTTAGTCCGTAGTTAGCAGTTCGTTGTTAGTAATTCAATTTTAATGATTCATTTTTAGATGTTTAATATACCCGTAATGAAATAAATAAAACCCCATCGTATATGTATTGGTCGAGATTAATCTTGACCCACGGTACCGGTGTTGTCAAATGACGTGTTGCGTACATAAAGTACCGGTGTTGTCAAATGACGTGTTGCGTACAATCATGGGATCTTATGATTAATCTTCTCGTGTTGTTTACGGGTGATCCTGAACCATATAAAATTGAATTATAAGTACATATATATAAAATATCATGTTAACTTAAAAAGATGTGATTTATTTAATTTTTCCCAATTATTTTCGTGGCTAAACTAGTCTTGGATATCCGATTTTGTTTCGGTCATAGTTTCTTCGTTACAACTCCGTTTTCGTTGATTCAACTTGCCATCTCCTTGGATCGAGTCCCTCTTTAAGACTATGAACTGTAAATACCTTAGTTTGTATTCAAAATCACACGGCATAGGTCAAACTTTAGTGAAACTTATGAAGTTAATCATTTTCCATTATGTAAACAACCTTAAATGATTATTTTTCTAAAAATACTTATACTTTGAGTTAAATCATGAAATTTTTATGTGTTATCATATTCATAGTAAAAATCATTTTTCCAGAAAATAAACCTCCAATTCAAAGTTTAAGATGGTTTTTAATTATCCAACCCAAAACAGCCCCCGGTGGCACTCCGACGTCGTAAAAACAGTTTTTAAGATAATCTTTGAAAAACCAAGTTATACCTTGTTAAATTAGCATATATTTAAGTTATATTACAGGTCTTGGAGTATTTTAAAAGTTAAGTTAGAAGGATCTATTTAGTTTGCAAACAAGTTTGAAAACATTCAAACTATGTTCTTGTTGTTAAAATTTTATACCACAAAATAAGATAGCTATATATATATGAATCGAATAAGGTTATGAACATAGATTCTACCTCAAGTTCCTTGGACAAGGTTGTTGTAAAAGAGGAGTAAGAACCTAGAACCAAAAGGGTGATGGAAGTGGATGAAAGATTGGAAGTAAGTTGGTGTTCTTGGAAGGATTTCTTGAAGTGTTTTTGTAAGGTTTTCTTATGAGGTTTAAGTGTTGTTTTTGAAGCTAAATGATGGGGAAAATGCTTGGAGATGATCAAGTATGAAGTTAAGAGTATTTTGAGAGAGAAATGGAAGTGTAAGTATGAGAAAATGGGGTGAAGAATTGGTGTGCATGCATAAAAACGTTTTTAGGTTATAAAGGAAAAAAAAGATACCTAACTTTGTTTTCTTGCTAAATAATTCATGCTACTTGATAAATGGTTGGTTCCACATGTTTCTTAATCATTTAAGGCTGCTAAGGAGCAGATTTTTATTGGTGTATACCAATAGTAAATACATCTAGAAGCTGCGTATGATACGGGTACATATACCCTAGGTATACGTATAGAAATCTTTGAGAAAACGGAACGAGGATTCAAATATAGTTATCTTTTGTAAATATAATTATATTGTTTTATGTATTTAAGTCTTTAAAAGTGATTAAATACATTACTTATACGATATATGTATAAACATTATAGGTCATAAGTATTTAAGTCAAATAACGTTACGTATGGTTATCGTTTTGAAAACTTAAGTTAGTAGTTTCAAAATATACTTATAACTTATTGTTATTAATACAAAATGAGATATTAAAACATTCTTAGGTCATGTTAAATATGTATATATACATATATATACACAAACGTATAATTATCATATATTGTATAGTTCGTGATATCATCGGTCAAACTAGACGGTCAAACGTTGTGTAAAACTCTTTTCGAATAACATAAGTCTCGACAATTTGGATTGCTTATCATGTTGGTAAGGTTTAATTTATGTAAATATTAATCTTATAAGTATAGAACGATCGAAAAAGTGCGGGTCGTTACATCACGAACCTATATCATCCATATATATATATATATATTAATATCTATACTTGTAATTGAACAAAGGTATATATTATTATTAGTGACATAATTCTTATTTTAATAATTTATATTCATTTTATATATAAAAATATTAAGTTTCGTTATGTTATATGTAATAAATATATGTATATATTTATATATATTATTTGTTAGTTAAAACAGTACTTTAGTAATACTAAGGTAATATTTTAAATGATAATAGTGTTAATACTAATATTAATAAAAATCATAATATTAATTATAATACTATTAATAAACATATTAATGATAGTTTTCATTAATCAAACTCATAATATTTATAATATCAGTAGTTTTTAAATAAATGATTAATTTAATAGTAATGGTCATGAAAATATTAATTTTTGATAATAATACTTAATCCTTAATAATTATAAAAATATCTATTTGTTAATTATGATGATAAGTTTGATTATAATCCTACTAATAATCATATTCATAATAATAATGATATTGTCACTAATACTTTTGTGGATAATAACAATAATATTACTAACAATTTATAAAATGATTCTAATAATAATATTTATAATAATAATTTTGTATTATGTTCAATAATAATGTTAATAATAATAATAATAATAATGATCATAATTATAATAATAATACATATATTAATATTAGTAATAATAATAACAATGATAACACTTAATAACATTAATACTTATAAACATAATAATCATAACATTAAATAATAATAATTATCATAATAATTACTAGTAATAATAATAATAATAGAAATAATGTTAAGAGTGTATACCCTTGAAACTTTGAGTAGAAAAAAATGTTCCCAACGAGACTCGAACCCTTGACCTCTCGTTCCACAATCAAAGACTCAACCAACCCTCTGATTCTGTTTTTCTAACATTATACTTAAATTATAAATATATAACCCGATGTTGTTTTTGATCCTACATCCCCTTCAGTTTCAATAATCGGGCCCAACACAATATACTTGGATCACGGCCCAACATAATACTCGGCCCAACACTTTAATCCAATTGAAGCCCAATAATTTAATTAAATTGCATTCGGACAGGAACCTGGTTCCCTCAAGAAGCTCGACAGGAATAATTAAAAGAAGAACAAAGAAAAGAAAAAACAAAATAGCAGGTTACGACTTGGATTCTTCGTCATCATATCATCCTTCATTTCGGCTCCCCATCAAAACAGTATGCGCGACCCACTTTACAACTCAATTCATGGCCCAATTGTTAAAGTCAAAAGCCTACAATCACGATTCTTTCCTTTCTATAATAGATTAAATCTCCCACTGTCGGCCATATCTACTACTTAATTAAGTGAGTCTTTTGTTTATGTTTGCCAACAAAGAAAAGGAAAAGCACTTGTATTCTTTTTCAATATTTCTGCCTTATATTCGAGTATAATATCATCGCTACTAAAACATTATTACCTTTATAAACTTTAATACCCATCTTCATTTTACGGAGAACAACCAGAAAGTAGAACGAAAGGAGTAGCAGTGGTTGGAAATTAATTGGCAAATCAACAATAATTGCTGCTGTTTAAACCTAACTATCGATAGGATTGTAATAGTGACAGTTTGAAGGTTTAATGTTATCATTGTTGAATAGGAAACAGAAGAGAAGAAGAAAAAATGTCGCGAGTGGTGATGGCGGTTTTATAGTAATGGAGAAGAAAAAATACAAAGGTGGCGTGAGGTTTGATTCATATTATCAAGTGGTTGTTCTAGAGTTTTGGTGGTTTATTGGTGATTGATTACATGGTGTTGGTTGATAACACGTGGCTATACTTTGAGATGGTGTGTTCTCGGTGAGCTTGTTTAAGAAAGGAATAAGAAATAGAAGTATAGCAGCTCGAACGAGATGGGTGTTCGGTTCTTGTTTTTGTTTGAACAGAAATCGAATAGTGGTAGCACTCAAGTGGGTTGTAATTGAGTGATATACAAGTAGCAGAAGGTAGCCGACATTGTTTCTTGTGGTGGTCTCGTATAGAAGTTGAAAGGTGGTGATGAAGATGCAGTGTAATTGTTGAGTAATGACGTTCCAAGTGTTGTAGTAGTTCGTGGTGATCTCTCTTTCTCTCTGTAATGTAACAAGTAGGTATATCCATATACAAGGAGGGAGGTGGTGATTATTGTCGACAGAAGTATTCAAGCCAAGAAGAAGAATACAAGAAAAATAAAAAGCTGAATATGATTGCTAACGGAATTGTACCCTTTAACTGTTGTAGAATGTTGACAAAATCAGATAAAAACGAAATGTAATCAGATTTGAAAGCAAGGTGGAACCGATTCTGATCCTATATTCTTGATTCTATATATTTATAATTAATAATTAATAATTAATATATGTAATTAATAATAATTCTGTTAATAAACATAATAATAATAAGTTATGTCTTAAACCATATTTATATCAATTTTTCATATTTATGTATATATTTATTTACAACAATTGTTGTGAATCGTCGGAAATAGTCAAAGAGTAATTGGTCAAGGCCAAATAAATGTATGAACATAGTTTAAACTTTTGATATTCAACTTAACAAACTTTGCTTATCGTGTCAGGATCATATAAAGATTAAAGTTTAAATTTGATCAAAAATTTCCGGGTCATCACAGTACCTACCCGTTAAAAGAAATTTCATCCCGAAATTTGATAGAGGTCGTCCTGGCTAACAATAAGAATGTTATTATGACGATTATAAGCTGATACATAGAGTTTTATCATGATTAAGAAATACGGATAAGATAATTTGATTTCTCGAAACGTATGAGTGAAGCTATTGTAAAAGAGCGAAATGAGTAAATGTAGAATTGTTTTAACCGATGACGTAGTTATGATTGATTTCCGGAATTCATGGGATTTAAAGAAGATTTTCTTAATAAGATTTGATTTTTCGCCGATTAAAGAAATCAAGATCTTCTTTGATTAAATACAATAATCTGTTTCGATTGATCTGTCGAATATTTCACTATAAATCTACCTTCTTCATTTCCTTTATATCTTGGAGTTTCATCATTTTATTTTCTTTTCCTGACTTTAAGTCAAGCGGGTAATGGTCCGAAATTCGTAGGTATGGATTTTGAAATAAACATAGTTAATGTTCTAAGAAGGAAATTGTAACGGCACGATCTTGATTTGGTAAATTACCAGAATGTCTGGAAAGATAGAACTATCAATAAGATATGTTCTTAATATGTTTGGAGATTGAGTAGAATGTAAGAGTCATGTAAATGTCACATGATGACGGTATGTTCTGTGAATCATCACGTTTCATTAGAAACTCAGCATGAATTACTGTAATATAATCACGTTGATCAAGTGTCATTATATTATACTAAATCATGCATCAGTTCCCAACATTACTTCAATAACATTCATATTTTAAGCTCGAAAGTTTACAGAATATAGAAACTAACAGTTTCTATATGATGTAACACTGATAGCACGAAGAGATAAATGATTTCAGATAGTATTAGTTATAAAAATATATTCAGAAATATCGAGGATATTTATAATGAAAGATACGATAATATCTTTGAATATCTAAGATCAGAGGATGATGGAGACTATTGTCCGCAAGGGTTTAGAGTAATGAGCAAAATATTCGCTAAAGACTTCAGCAGACATTGAATCATTTAGATTCTTTGAAGTCAAACTTATTCTTTGTGATTTGTCTACGGCTTTCTTCATAGTTTCCCATAATCTGCTTTTCGGTACTAAATTTTCTATTGAATGTTTCCAATATAATGATACACAGGAAGCACGAAGAGGTATATAATTTCAGACGAGAATATTTATGAAAATATCCTCAGAAATATCGAAGATATTGATGATGATATTTTGGAATTTCTAAGTTCGATGGTTGATGAAGAAAGATTTTTCCACAAGATTTAACATGACTTCAGAACAAGATATTTGCTGAAGGTTTCATTGGATCCAGAATTACCTGGATTCTTTGAATATAGAGTTTGGTCCTTGTATTTATCCTCAGTCTCCTTCAGGGTTAGTTCAATCCGTTTTTCAGTACTAAATTTTATATTGGGCGTTCCCATCCTTCCATTCTTTATTATCCAAATTTTGACTATTAAGGTCGTTTAGAGTTTTTGCTGCTTCATCAGCATTTTTCCAAAATTCGAAGAACTAGTTCGCAGTTTGGGGTGTTTTCAGAAACTTCACATTCGAAGTATGTAAGTCTAGAAGATAGATGTTATATGTATATAACTGTTGATGTAGACATGCTGCGAGATTTCAAAATACTGATTGCCGATTCTCGATAACTGGTATGACAATTCTCGTTACAAGATGCGGATGAGTATATGATGAGATTTTATGAATAATACAGATATTTTTCAGAGAGACTAAGCCGAAGTTGCTGGTACATCTGCTGATAATATAGTGGAATATAAGAGGTCCTCCGGTAACGGTGACGAAAGGGCAACGTATATATCGAGGTTATAATAAGGTTGTTTCGAACGAAAAGTCGAAGTTGATTTGCTGGAGCTGTGATAAAACTGGCTAATTTGGAAAGACATTGAAAAGTTATTTTCAGTAATAATAACGTTAAAGGAATTAGCACAGCTACGCGTTAAACGTTTACTCAGTTTCCGAGAGTTTTCAGGTGCATAACTATACGCATCAATCTTTTCTTCCGTAAATGAAGTGCGGTTGGTTCATCTTCTCGATTGAGGTGTTTTCAAGAATCATGAAAGATTTGAACGCAGATTGGAATCGTCGAGATACAAATGAGGTTTAAGATGAAATCAAGTGGCAAACTTGAAGAATGTTTAGTTTCATATGTTATAATCAATATTTTAATTCCTTTTAATTGTCCAATGTTATTAGTCCACAGTCGATAGTCCACAGTAACAGTCCAATAATTCATATATAGTTTAATATACAATATTCGAATTAATTAATACGTGTCGTGACCCGTATACGTCTCAGACTCGATCACAACTCAAATTATATATATCATTGTAGAATCAACCTCAACCCTGTATAGAGAACTCGATCATTACTGCATATAGAGTGTCTATGGTTATTCCAAATAATATATATAAATGCGTCGATATGATATGTCAAAACCTTGTATACGTGTCCCGATATTTAAAGTACGTAAAATAAATACATAAATTAAATGACGATAAATAAAATTGCTTGAATATAAATTGCGATAAATAAATTGCTATAATTAAATTGCGATAAAATAAAATGTAATACGGAATTAAGAGTTAGCTAGGAACAGTTAGCTAGAATCTTGTTAGTGTGGCTTCTTAACAAAATTTCATATTGTTAATTAGTCTGTTTCTAATCAATTTTTATTGTGTCCATTATTTCTTCATTATGCCACGTGTTGGATTCGGATAGGTCAAAATCCGAATATGAAATTGAATAAAAATGGTTATTCTGCGATGAACAGATACGTATATCGGTGGTTGTAAGTAAGATAGTAAATGACTGTTGAATCAGATTCGAAGAATGTTGATAGGTCAGATCACGTTGAGATTGAGAGAAATGATAAGATAAAGAGAGATTCGGTATGTAAGCATGAGACTCGGTATTAGAGAGAATCGGTACAATTACATTCCACAGCTTCTAGAACTCGGTTACAATGCAATGGCTATCTAATTAGGACTACTTAGGTTCCTTATATAGCCCTCTTCTAAGGAACCTTCATTTAAGCTTATTTTCACATTAACACTATACAACTTCGGGGTCCTAACAATCTCCCCCTTAGTGTTAAATGTGAACTTTACAACATAATCCTATTTTGAAACATCTAAAGGAACTTGCTTTGATGAATCTTAAGAAACTTCAGTGCAGCCTTAAGTGTGCCATCTGAATATTTGTTCAGCTCTTCAGTACGAATGAACACCTTTTCTTTTTGAGAATTTACAAAAACAAACCCTTCGAGTTTGAATTGCATTTGAAACATCCTCATATCCTTCAGTCCCTCTGTAAATTGATTCGGACACGTAATTCGAATCTTTTTCCTTTTTGCTTCGAGACCTATTTGAAAATCTTCACGTCTCATCAGTTCAATTGTCTCCATCATGTATCTTTTCACAGCTTCCAAAGCTTGAGCCTTAGCAAAAGGTCGAATAATGATGATACTGAGGTAGTTGTAGATTTGAATGATGTCAAGCATGTCAAGATTATGAAAATCTGCTTCTGTGAACTTGTACTCTTTCTCATCTTCTCTAATAACGTGGAACTGACTGATGACGTCTTTCTTTTCGCTTATCTCTACTCCGACTCGAGTAATATTCAACACTTCTGAAATACGATATTTTCTTTGAAGCCACAAATCATCTTCATCTTTGTTGATATGTTTTCTCCACATAAACTCATACCAATTCCTTTCACTTGCTGGAAGCAATCGTGAACCTATATAAGTAAACCTTTTAATCCTTGGTAATTCATTGATGCGGAAGATCTTGTAAGCATTTTCCTCGATGAATGTGTTTCGTAACGTTATAAAATCATGTTCTACTCCCAACAATAATCTTTGCTCCTGATTCTTAAAGAATATTCCATGATTGTATTTGAATCTGGAATTCACTGTTTCACTTGATGTAGGTGTACCAGAAGTTGAACTTTCATTAGCATTTGTTGGATTTGAACTCGATGAGGGTGTAGAATTTGATGAATGACCAGTAGGATTTGTTGCATCATCATCTTCAATATGATCAAAGATCTCATCTTCATTTAGATTAACATAAAGATTGTCTTCATCGTCATCAGAAGAATCCATTTCATCAACACTTTCTATTACTGGTTCAGGATTCTCTTCATCTACAATCTCTACATCTTCCGGAATTGAAGATACTGATGATAACTTGCTTAGAATGACAAATCAATCGTCATCCGTCTCTTCAAGATAGAAATCACTCAAGTTCAAATCCTCATCTACCAGTCCACTATCAGCCTCATTATGAACAATTGGAATTATAACTTGCTCAGGCTCCTTATCATCATGTGTTGAAACCATTTTTGATTCCATCTGAACTTGTTGAGCTTGTGAAGCTGATGAAGACCTTACACCACCACCCTTAGTTGAAATGTTTACCGTTAGATATTCTCCATCTACTCCTATCTCCCCCTCATGGCTATTCTGAGGATCAGAATCGTCATGTTCATCATCACGGTGAGGACTCAACGGAGAAGAGCAGGAATTAAGTGGATATCGAACACGAGCACGAAACAATGCTTGAAGTGAAGTGCATCGAAGAACATCTAGATTGACTCTAGAAAACATACGACTAAAATATTCTTGCACCAAAGCATCATAGAAAAGTGGTAAACGAGAAGGTGATGGTGGAAAAGTAACAATAGGAACACCAGCAGCAGCAACTGTTGAAGGCGATGTCGGTGGAAGTGTTTGAGTTGCCGTGAGGGCAGGTAAGGATGATTGTGCGATATTATTCTTATATGTAGGGCTGTACATACTACTAGTCAGATTCGTGATATCCCCTTCTGATGGAGGTTGGGTAACAACCGGAGTTGTCACCGGCGAAGTTTCTTTCGAAGCATCCGCCTCCATGACTTTGGTCTCATGGGACTCTGACAGAGTAGTAGAACTACCCGTCTGTTTAGTTCTCGCAGAGATATTGCTATCCCCGACTCCTGAAATCATTGATATACCATGAGGTGGCACATCTCTTTCAGTTAAAGACTCTTCCTCCAGACCCTGAGATTCAGAATCCGAAAGAGAAGTGGTTTGAACCAATGGATCACTTTCATGAACCAAGGGAACAGTCTGCTGGAAGTATGATAAATATCCCGAAGGATTGTCATGTTGACTCATTTCCATGGGACGTGGCAGATCTTCCTCATCAAGATAAGCCGGACCTCGAGACCCTGTTGTACATTGAAGTACAGGAGGATTTCCAGACGATACGCAGGGTGCCTTTTCAAGATTTTTCGGCTCCCCTTCGGCCGTTCTGGACTTCAATGATTGAGTTTCCTCAATCGATTGAGTCAACGCAGACTTTACTGCAGAGGAAGACTTTATTTCCTTAGATGCCGAAGCACCTTGCTTTGTAGGATTTATTATTAAGTCCTGTTTAGATTGGATGGGCTTAGAGGTCGTTTTACCATCCGTGTGTTTAGATCTCTTGCCTACCGAAGCTTTCGCTTCATTTAGCGTAGGGCTTACTGTTATTCTTGAATGTGATACGGAGATGGGTGAGGGTGACCTAATTGGCTCTAGGTCTTGGTCCGTATCACCACTGGTTGGAGTAACTGTTTGGCGGACGATGGGTGTCGAAGTCCTAGATCTAGTTACTCGTTGGGTTGGCGGAGTCTGAATCATCTCATCAGGCATGTATCGAGTTCTCTTAGGAGAATGTTCAGGAGAAGATTCAGATGCTGTTGCTGAAGTGTCACTGCTTACTTCGGGTGTTGTGGAAAGGGTTGGTTCAATCCTAGTTGGACTAGGTTTCCTGATCCTCACGGGTTGAGCTTGGTGTGCTACCCTAGATCATTTGAGGTTCACCCTAAGTGGAGGATTAGCTGGCCCAGGTGGTTGAACTACAGGTTCCTCTACAACCTCTGGGGGCTGGAACCACGGCAGGTTTAACTTGTTCTTGTTGTACCGGGTTCGGAAGAGGTATTCCTACAGCCTGAAAATAAGAACGCATACGAGCGTCTTGGGGTTCAGCTAGCCTCACTAGCCAATTTGGAATTGGCGCAGTGAATTGATTATCAGACACCATAGGGGTGTTCATCTTCAGCTCTCCAAACCTTTTCATCTGTAATCCTTGTGTACCTGGTACAAAGATATTTGCATTTCTGCAAGCATTGATAGCATCATGGATAAAGATACAGAAAAACCTTTCGCAAGGGATGTATGAACCCCTTGGCTTTTCAACCTGTGCCTGAACCAAATCCCATATAAGTTCTGCATAATCAGGATTCTCTACTCTTGTGAATGAGTAGAAAAGTTTGAGCATCGGCACAGTTAAGCTATCAGATCCACTTCTTGTCATCAACAAGCATCTGTTGATGATTGAGAAGATCACATACCACCTTGAATGCAGATATTTCTTCTGAAACTTAGCTGGTGGAACATTGGTAGCTCCAACATAACCAAGATCAAAGACAGAAGTCATCATTTGCTGAGTAGCAGGAAAAGCAGGAGCATTCTGTACAAGAGGAAGTCTGAATATCCTCTTGAAGTCTGCTTTTGTGATACTCCTGAATCCTTGTACTCCTCTCAGCCTAAATTCAAATCTGGCTGGTTCGCCCTGTGGATTAGTAGCATTTGGTTGTGTGGCCTCCACAAATCTGATTGATCTGTTAAGAATATCCAAGTATGTTTCTGGCACACGAACTGTGGAGCTCAGAGCAGGCCATAAAGTATGCCTCTCTAGAATTGCAGTCCAATATTTGCAGGGAATATTGGTTTCAGAGTTGATAAAGTGATTGTTCGCCATTTAGCTGTATAAATAAGAAATAGAAGACCACAAGATATTTAACAAAAAGCATATATCTCTATTCTTATTTGCCTTTGAAATCCTTTTTATATTTTTAAATTTTAAGATTTTTATGGTTTTTCAAATATAAAAGTCTTTTATTCTCAAATATGAACAAATAATTGACAATTATGACATTCATATGATATTCATCTTAGTACAAAATCATCATGCAAAGTCAATTATATAACACAAGGAATCAAAACAACACTTAGTCAATTTCAGCACAATTCAAGCAGATTCGGTAGTTTTGAAAACTTTAGATTCTGTAACCAAATAAGCTTGAGTTTTCATATCAGAAAAATATAGAATAAACATGTTAAGTGTTTGAAGATAAAAATCAGAAAATTTCAAGGTACCAAATTTCAGACTCGGTATCAAGAAGGAAAACCAGATTCGGTATCTTCAACAATTAACAGAAAGTCACTCAAACATGCATATTCTATCACATATCATGTAATTTCACAACCATGATCAAACAACCATTCAATTACAAGCATATTAACATGTTAATTGTATGAAAAAATTCGGTATCAAGATAAGAACACATTCGATAGATACAGAATCCATCAAATAAGCAATTAAACATGTAATTAGGCTCGGTCAAATGATAGATCAGTCAATTTAACTCAGATTAGACAAGATTTCATGTTGATTTTCCAAATCAATTGAGTTTAATCAAAGATTAATTGAAATCGACTTAGACTCGGTATAATCAACAAGATTTCAAAAATTAAAGATCATAATCCAGTTATTTTGAACTTTTCCGGTTGATAAAAACATAATTATCTCAGATCTACAATAATATATCTTAAACATTGATTAAAATGAACAATTACCAAGAATTTGAAGAAACAGAATGACGGACTCGGTAGAATTAGGCAGATTCGGTATAATCAACAGACTCGGTAGGTAATTAATAATAGTAAGAGTAATGTTTGACTTTGACTCTCCTTTTATAGATACCGAAGGTAAAATACCGAATGGGCTTTACAGAATGGGCCTAATATACCGAATTCAGTCCAATTTTTCAAAACATAAACAATTTAACTCCAAATCTTGACAAATTGATTTTTCCTCTTGAAATCCATTTCAATCTTTTCATGAAAAATAATTCCGAGACAATTTTTTTTGAAAACTTTGAACTTACCGAATCTGTACAGTTGGTTGTCAGACTCGGTAAAATGCTAAAAATAGCATTTATTCAGTAAAATTTAAATATTTTTGGATTTTATCTTTTCCAATTTTTATGAATTTTTCAAAATAAGATTTGTACTTAAAAGAACTTTGAATTTTATACAAAGTACAAATCTCCAGTGATACCAATTGTTGACACGGGTTGCATACTGAGATATATACAAGCTATAGTGAATTATTTCAGATAAAAACAAAGAAATTTTGAATTCACTTTAGAAAAACAATATTTTTGAATAATTTTCTCATTTTCTCCCTTTTTCTCCCCCTCAAAATGTGATATACAAGAAAGTAAATCAACATTTTGATTATGTTTCCAAAAAAATGAATCAACTCCCCCTTGAAATAGGATATCAATGAGTTACCTCCCCCTTGCGTAACCATTGGACAAATGTACCTAGGAAGTTATCATTAATCTAAAGGCAGTCCCTTAAAGAAAAATTATCTAAAGCACCGAAACTTAGTTGCTCCCCCTAGAAAGTATCTACTCCCCCTAAACACAAGATCCCAAAAATAAGTCCCAACAGATCTAAGGAATATCAAGCACTATACTCTACCATGCCAATCTCTTTGATCAAGAATTTTAGCCTAAGTTCATCTAAAGGTTTAGTGAACATGTCAGCTAATTGTGCTTTAGTAGGCACAAAGTATAATTCTACATCCCCTTTCTCTACATGGTCCTTAATGAAATGATAACGAATATCTATGTGTTTAGTTTTAGAATGCTGAACCGGGTTGCTTGTTATTGCAATAGCACTCTGTGAATCACAATAGATCGGGGTCTTAGAAATCTTAAAGCCATAGTCCAAGAGTTGAGTTTGCATCCACAAAACTTGTGAACAACAGTGAGTTGCAGCAATGTACTCAGACTCAGCTGTTGATAAAGACACACAGTTCTGCTTTTTGGATGACCAACCAACTAGCCTATTCCCCAACATCTGAATTGATCCAGATGTGCTTTTTCTATCAACATGGCAACCACCATGATCCGCATCAGTATAAGCAGTGAGATTGAAATCGGATCCATGAGGATACCAGATCTCAAGGTTAGGTGTACCTTTAAGGTATTGAAAAATCCTAACAACCGCTTTGGAGTGAGATTTCTTAGGGTTGGACTGAAAGCGGGCACAGACAGTTACGGCAAGTGTAATGTCTGGTCGACTTGCAGTCAGATACATTAAAGAACCAACCATGCTTCGATAAAGCGTAATATCAAAGGGTTCCCCATTAGTATCAGCATCCAGTAAAGTCCTCATTGGGGTTGTCATTGGTTTTAAAGCAGTCATTTTAAAACGTTTTAGCATATCATTGATATAGTTTGTTTGACTGATAAAAATCCCATTTGGTAATTGTTTTACTTGTAACCCCAAGAAGAAAGTTAACTGGTCAAGCATGCTCATTTTGAATTTGCTGGCCATAAGGTCACCAAATTCTTTGCATAAGGTCGTGGACGTGGAACCAAAAATAATATCATCAACGTAAATTTGAACAAAGAGAATGTGACCGTGGTTTTTACAGATGAATAACGTTGTATCAATCGTTCCACAAGAGAAGCCATTGTCCAGAAAATACTTTGTTAAGGTCTCGTACCATGCACGCTGTGCTTGCTTCAGACCGTATAAAGCTTTCTCCAAGTAGTAAACGTGGTTTGGATGAATGGGATCGACAAAGCCCTCTGGTTGATTAACATAGACTTCCTCTTGAAGATAACCATTTAGAAAAGCAGTTTTGACATCCATTTGAAACACCGTGAACTTCATATGAGAAGCAAATGCAAGGAAAAGACGAATTGCCTCAATCCTAGCAACCGGAGCAAACGTTTCGTCATAATCAATGCCTTCTTGTTGTCGATATCCTTTGGCCACAAGACGTGCCTTGTTTTGAACCACAATTCCATCAGAATCTTTCTTGTTCTTGAAAATCCACTTTACCCCTATTGGTCGTTGACCCGTTGGTCTTGGAACTAATCGCCATACTTTCAATCGTTCAAATTGATTGATCTCGTCTTGCATTGCAACTTCCCAGTATGGATCTAGTAAAGCTTGAGCAACCGTTGTTCGTTCAATCTTACTAAGAAAGGCTGTGAATAGACACATATTCTGAGTAGTCCTTCGAGTTGACACTGGAGCAGATGCGTCACCAATAATAAGATCTATTGGATGACTTTTAGTCCATCAGGTGTGTGGAAGAGGTTGTACATCAGTGGTATCCATTGAAACATCAACCGTTGTTGACGTTGAGCCTTGATCCGCTGGATCTGATGTAACATTATCTAATAGATTCAATAGAGTTTCTGGAGAAACAGCTGGAGTTGTATCAACTGATGAATCTTGAATTGGTTCAAGATTATCAGTAACAGGAGGTTGGAGGGAGGATGAAGAAGCAACAGGTGAATCAGTTGGTGTTGAATCTTCATCAAAAAGACTTTGAAGAGTCTCCACAGTAGTTGACTGTGATGGTGTAACCGGTACGGCTTGAACATTTGAATCCCGTTGAGGAGTATAAAGACTATCAAACAAGATATCCAGTTCCTCTGATGTAACCGTAGGAACACCCTTCTTCGAGAAAATTGAGTTTTGCGCGGAAGAAGTAATAGCCAGGTTAGGATCGGGTTTTGAACTGAGTTGTTCAAAAGCCATTCCCGAAAATTCATCGAACTTGACGTTAATGCTCTCTTTAATCATCTTTGTCCGCTTATGATAAACACGATAAGCAACTTTGTTCGAGGAATAACCAAGAAATATGGCCTGATCGCCATGAGGATCAAACTTTCCGAGGCTGTCAAAATCGTTAAGCACATAGCATATACAACCAAAAACACGAAAATATTTGACATTCGGGCGTCTACCATATAATAAATCATATGGAGTTTTATCAAAACGTTTGTTTACAATACAACGATTTTGGGTATAGCATGCAGTTGAAATGGCCTCCCCCCACATTTTTGGAGGTAATTTGGAGTAGGCAAGCATCGTTCGTGCTGCTTCGCACAACGTACGATTACGTCGTTCGACTACTCCATTTTGTTGGGGGGTCCGAGCAGCAGAGAACTGATGTTCAATGCCTTTGTCTTTCAAATAACTATCAAGCGGGTCATTCTTAAATTCCGTCCCATTATCAGTTCTGATGCTCTTAACATGTTTGTTAAAAGAGCGTTGAATCTTTTTAATGAATTCAATGATAATGGCGGGGGTTTCTGACTTAGTTTTCAAAAGAAAAATCCATGTAAACCGGGTATAGTCATCAACAATGACAAGCACATATTTCTTGCCACCGAGGCTAGAAATACGCATGGGTCCACATAAGTCCATATGCAATAATTGCAAAGACGATGAAGTACTGGGGTTTTGCTTAAGCGGATGATTAGTCCATTTCAGCTTACCCATCGCACATGATGGACACACATGATGCTTATCATATTGAAAGGTTGGAATACCATCAACTAAATCTTTAGAGACTAGTCGATTGATACCCTTGTAATTCAGGTGTGACATCCGATGATGCCATAACCATGAATTTTCTTTGGTAGAACGAGTGGCCAAACACATGGTTGCATGTGATGGTGCATCATTAAGGTCAATAGTATATAGTGAAGCACAACGTTTACCAACAAGAAGATCATTCCCTCCGGTGGATTGCACCGAGCATTGTCGACGTTCAAACAAAACTTTGAGATCTCCATCACAGAATTGGCTCACACTAAATAAACTGCATCCCAAACCCTCAACATATGAAACCCGTTTGATTGTTATGCCATTTTGAACAAAATCTCCGTAACCCGTTATTGTTGCAATCTCATCATTTTCGAATGTAACCATTCCTAGGAATTTATCAATGAAGTTGACAAGCAAGGATTTATCGCCCGTCATGTGTCGAGAACAACCGGAATCGATATACCAAACACAGACGTCGAAACCCTCTAAATGTGAATTTCCTAGAGTTTAGGTACCCAAAGTTTTTTGGGTCCTTTTCGGTTAGTACCAACAATAAACTTTGGATTAACAACAAACTTTGGATCAATGATGAAATAATCACGTAAAGCATCATGCAGTTTAGACAATAAAGCATCATTACATGAAGCATCATACGCAATATCAATCTTTACATCGTTATCAGAAGTCTTAACACACAATTTATTTCAAGTAGATGATTTGTTCACAGACGAAAATTGAAAAACATGAGATGATTTCCTAGGCCGACTAGCAGATTGCTTTGGTTTGGTTGCTACTTTCTTAGTCGTGGACTTAGGAACCCATATAGATTTGTAATTCATGTTTGGATTATGACCTGTGACACGAAAAACACCTTTGTTAGTTAGACGTCCAAACTTTCCAGTTGACACATGAGATGACTGATTTTGCAGAATTTCCAATTTGATTGTACGTTCTTTTGCATCATACTCACTTAAATCAGGTTTAGAACTTGTGTGTGTTGTGGACTTAACTGATTTCTTTAAAAGACTCTCTTTTGAAGTTTTTGTCATAGGAATCATAGGAATATTTTCAGTTAACACAGAACCATTTGGAGAATGAACCTTTTTAACAATATACTGAGTTGTAAAAACAACTTTCGAACCATGATTGCCAAATTGAGAACGTAGAGGATTTTTAAGAATAGTAATGGGTTTTACATCCTTAGATGTTGTTGTTCCCTTCCCCTTCTTAGTAATCCCACCAGTACATTCAAGCACATTGGTTGCAACATTAGACGTTTGCTTAAGTGTGTTAGCCTGTTTCATTTGAATTATCTTTTGTTTTAAGCTTTTAATCTGAAGACATAATTCTTCAGCAGAAACTGTCACTTCACCCTCCTTAAAAGCATAAGTACATTCTTTCTTAGGCAGTGAAGACAATTTATCACACAAAGCAAGCATTTGTTCTAATGATTGGCACTTAAGTTGCAAGTCAATATTCTCCTGTTCAAGTTGAGCTACTATACAATTCAAATTACGTACAGCAGGCAAATGCAAGTAATAATCATGCAAAGGATCAAGTTGACTTTCAAAATCTATCAAAGGTTCAATGTTCGGTTCATCCTAAGGTTCTACTTTATCATCTAAAGAATTTTGACCTAGAGAATCTGTCTCAAAGAAGACAGTTAGTTCATGTGCTAGGTCTGCACGGAAAACATCATCTGGACATGTAGGTAAAGTTGGTAGAATTGGTTTCACATCAAAAATTGGTTCATCAAACACCTCATCTATTGCAGTAATGCTAGAACTAGGTTTGTTAAACACTTCATTCTCAAGCATTAAAATGTATTTCTCTAGCATGAGTGTTAGGATATAAACCAGTCTACGCTTAGGCACATAATCTTCACGTTGCATGTTCTTTTCAGTTTCAACAAGATTTTTCAAGAAATCAGGATTCGATTTACCTATCTTAGCATTGATTTTTTCATACATTAAGCTAATTTGATGGTATTTCCTAGATTTATGATTTACAATAATATCATCAAAATCAGCATCAGAAGCATGTACAAAATGCGATGGTAAACCAGCTTGAAAATAATCAGAATGATATAATCCTGGAATCTTTTTGGAAGCATCTTCCAAAATTTTCGGATCTTCATAACCCAACCCCCACTTTTCACCATGAATCGTTTTTGGTCTATTCATGAAAATCGTTTGTTTTGAAAGTTCCATATTATGATGACTCGAAAAATTTCGACTTATTTGAACCAATTCTCTATACGATTTATTATTTTGACACGTTAAACAAAGTCTGTTAGATTGAGTCTCAAAATTTTAGAACTGTTTCATATATACAATTACCTTTGATTACTCTCGACGATTCATGAACAGTTATATGTATGTATATATATATACAAGTAAAAACGACTTTCCTACAGTAAAACCCTATTTGCTACAGTAAAACACTATTTGCTACAGTAAAACCCTATTTGCTACAGTGAAACCGTATTTTGCTACAGTGCTACAGTGAAAACCCTATTCATTCAAGATTTCTCTAGAATCGCCAAACTCTTAACTGCATTGACTCAAAAGGGAAAGAAGTATGATTGGTCCACGGAACAGGAATCCTCATTCCAGTTATTAAAGAAGAAGTTAACGTCTGCACCGATTTTGTCATTACCGGAAGGAAATGATGATTTCGTGATCTATTGTGATGTTTCGCGCCAAGGTTTAGGATGTGTATTAATGCAACGCACAAAAGTTATCGCATATGCCTCACGACAACTAAAAATTCATGAAAAGAACTATACGACGCACGATTTAGAACCTGGAGCAGTAGTTTTTGCACTCAAAATATGGAGACACTATCTATATGGCACCAAGTGTACAGTGTACACCGACCATAAGAGTCTTCAGCATATTTTTGATCAAAAACATCTCAATATGAGACAACGTCACTGGGTAGAGTTGTTAAACGATTACGATTGTGAAATCCGTTACCACCCCGGAAAGGCTAATGTTGTAGCTGATGCCCTAAGTCGAAAAGAAAGAGTAAAACCTCTTAGGGTCCGAGCATTGAATATTACAATTCGTACTGATCTCACAAAGCAAGTTCAAGCAGCACAGTTAGAAGCTTTAAATGAAGAAAACGAAAAAGGCGAAATAAGCAAAGGGTTAGAAAAACAACTTGAAGAAAAAGCCGATGGAACCCTGTATTTTGCTGGTAAGATATGGGTACCAAAACATGGTAACCTAAGGCAACTAGTACTGGATGAAGCACACAAAACGAGGTACTCAATTCACCCAGGAAATGGAAAAATGTACCACGATCTCAAGAAGTTTTATTGGTGGCCTAGTATGAAAACAGAAATTGCTACTTATGTAAGCAAATGTTTGACGTGTGCAAAGGTCAAAGCTGAGCACCAAAAGCCGTCAGGATTACTGCAACAACCAGAAATTCCACGGTGGAAATGGGAAAGAATAACCATGGATTTCATTACGAAATTGCCAAGGACTGCAAGTAGTCATGATACTATTTGGGTGATAGTTGATCGTCTAACTAAATCAGCTCACTTTCTACCAATAAAGGAGACAAATAGTATGGAGAAATTAGCACGCCTATATTTGAAGGAAGTAGTTTCCAGGCATGGTGTACCTATCTCCATCATATCTGATCGCGACACCCGATTCACATCACGTTTTTGGCAGTCATTACAAAAAGTATTGGGAACTCGATTAGATATGAGCACCTCTTATCACCCACAGACAGATGGCCAAAGTGAAAGAACCATTCAAACCCTAGAAGACATGCTGAGGGCATGTGTCATCGATTTCAGAAACGGATGGGATAAACATCTACCATTGGCAGAATTCTCATACAATAACAGCTATCATACGAGCATCAACGCAGCGCCATTTGAAGCACTTTACGGTAGAAAGTGTAGGTCTCCTATTTGTTGGAGTGAAGTAGGAGAAAGATAACTTACCGGACCAGAAATTATTCATGAAACCACCGACAAGATCATTCAAATACAACAGCGATTGAAAACGGCCATGAGTCGCCAAAAGAGTTATGCTGATGTAAGAAGAAAACCGCTAGAATTTCAAGTGGGCGACAAAGTCATGTTGAAAGTGTCACCCTGGAAAGGCGTTGTATGATTCGGTAAACGAGGAAAGCTAAGTCCTAGGTACGTAGGACCCTTTGAAATCACCGAAAGAATTGGAACAGTTGCTTATCGATTAAAGCTACCGCAAGAACTTAGTAGTGTTCATGACACATTTCACGTGTCAAATTTAAAGAAATGTTTAGCTGAAGAGGATGTCGTAATTCCTCTTGACGAAATACGAATCAATGATAAACTCCATTTTATCGAAGAACCTGTTGAAATCATGGACCGTGAGGTCAAACAATTAAAACAAAGCAAAATACCGATAGTTATAGTTCGTTGGAACGCAAGACAAGGACCCGAGTTTACTTGGGAACGTGAAGATCAAATGAAGCAAAAGTATCCACATTTGTTCACTGATATCGCTCATGAAACAGGTACTACTCAAAATTTCGGGACGAAATTTTCTTTAACGGGGAGGTACTATGATGACTCGAAAAATTTCGACTTATTTAAACCAATTCTCTATACGATTTATTATTTTGACACGTTAAACAAAGTCTGTTAGGTTGAGGCTCAAAATTTTAGAACTGTTTCATATATACAATTACCTTTGATTACTCTCGACGATTCATGAACAGTTATATGTATGTATATATATATATATACAAGTAAAAACGACTTTCCTACAGTAAAACCCTATTTGCTACAGTAAAAATTACTTTGCTACAGTAAAACACTATTTGCTACAGTAAAACCCTATTTGCTACAGTGAAACCGTATTTTACTACAGTGCTACAGTGAAAATGACTTTGCTACAGTGATTTGCTACAGTAAACACTATTTGCCACAGTAAAACACTATTGCTACAGTACACTATTGCTACAGTACACTATTTGATGTCGACGAACTAGCAAACAAAAACAGAAAAGGCGGCCATGCGATCGCATGGTAAAAACACTGAAAACTCATGCGATCGCATGAGCTACAGTAAATCGAAAAGTAATATAAATATGCCAGTTTTCTCGACGAACAACACACATCTTTTTTTTTCTTCTTATGTAACATATTTATATTTATATTATAAATATAATTTTAATTTTAAATTTAAGTTTAATAATAATAAGGTATATACGAGGGTGTTTTTAATTCGAGTTTCAAACCGCTTAAGCTAAGGAAATATTGGGTATTATTCGGGGTATTGTTCTTGAATCCAAGGCCAACCATACAGTCGTCTACCATCATTACGTCTACGCAATTTGCCTACAATATTGAATCGCAATATTGAACTGTGAGTTATAGTCTCCCTTTTTAAATACTTTAAATATTTTTGGGCTGAGAATACATGCAATTTATTTTAAACGCGATAAGTCACAAGTACATACTAAATTCTACTCTGAGTTAAACCGAAAATCCCTTAGCTTTGGTAACTAGTAGCTGCCAGTACATAGGCTATGGACTGGTGGGCGCGAATAATTGTATATGGATCCATAGGGCTTGACATCCCCGTCCGAGCTAGAGCGCTAGCCTTTTAACGGACGTATGTTATTTGAGTTTAAGACACGTTGGTTTGCGTGTATTAAAACGAATGGGGTAATTATCACTATAGCGTTAAGTTTAGTTACCAGGGTGCTCTGTTATGTAGAATCTATTGATAAACTTTTGATGAAATCTTGTGGTCTATCTTTATATATGTTTATGACTCGAGCAATTAAACCTATAACTCACCAACATTCGTGTTGACTTTTTAGCATGTTTTATTCTCAGGTCCTTAGAATGCTTCCGCTGTGATGTGCTTGTTGCCTGCATGGAGTCTCTCATGCTTTGTATAAAGTTTATTGCATTCAAAATAAAACTGCGTTGTGTAATAAATAATTGGACTGTAATATCAACCTGTAAATTAAAGACTTATGTATTTTGGGGTTTTACTTATACCTAAGCACTCGCCCACATGTTTATAACTTTCTATGTTTAGAAAGTCACTTATTTTAATGAATGCAATATTTGATCAAAACGTATCATATAGAGGTCAAAACCTCACTGTGGAATCAATGATTAACGTGCCGCGTCAATGGCGATTTTGACGGGTCGTTACAGTTGGTATCAGAGCTTGAGGTCATAGGGAACCAGAAATTACATTAGTGTGTTTAACTGGTAATTGTTAGGATGCATTAGTGAGTCTGGACTATGACCATATCTGTTTTTACTGATTTTTGCTTATTATTTGGTCAAAAACATTATATGTGATATATTTATATGCTAACGTAATTATTGTTTCAATTATGTGATAGATGACTTCTTCTAATCCTATCATTTTGTATGACTCGGAATCGGACACTGAATCTATTATATCCACAACTGAAAAGGGCGTTCCAATACCTATTAAAGAAGAAATTGTGTTAGCCGGGGAATCTCAACTCCCGGTAAACCCAGAGGAGGTTCCAGCTCCACCCAACTCTAGTTTTTCGGAGCCACAGTATCGTTGGCATGGACCCATGATCCCTGGAGTAAACGAGGATCGTCCATTTCTAAAAAAATATGGACATTGGTCCAGATATACCGCCGACGGGCGGGTTATGCCGATTACGCCTGGCAGATTTCGGTTCATGACCACCGGTACATATTCTCGCAGTTCGTCATCATATTCTCCTACACATGACTCAGACAGTTCATCATCAGACAAAATCAGTAAGGAGGAGGATTTCGCTAATGAAATAAAAGAGGTCACTAAGGAGAAATTCCAACTTGCTATAGATAATAAAAACAACCACAATAATAAAAAGTCCTTAATTATTAAAAAGGAACATGACCATTCGATCCGTAACCACCCTTATTGTATTAAACCCACTGAGGCAACGGGTACCTCAAAACCCCAATCAAAAATAAAATACACTGCCAGAATGTCTGTCGGACCATGTGCACACAAACAATTGGCAGAGAGAACCAAATGGGAAGAAGTTTCTGATAGTTCTGAATAAACGACCTCGCAACCATAAATCTTCCATGCGCTATTTTATTGCTTATGTGTGCTACTCTATCTTGTTATGTAAAATATGCATATGTAAAATATCGGTATTGTATGGTATTGTATTATTTTGGTTTATTAATAATAAATGCATGGAATGATTATTTGTATTATTACTACTTCTTATTATTATTATTACATAATAATGTAATAACTCGCTATAATTTTTCATAGTGGAATATTATTAGGATTTTAGTAGTTAATTCTTTGTACTAGCTATTATGTATGAACTTAACGGGTAGGTAATACCCTAGAAATAATTATAAAATGCTAATAAGAAGAAAAGACTTTTATAATAATCGGTTCATATTATTAATATGCTACGATTAACTATTGACAACTCATTTTACCTATAATATTCTATATGATTAAATTATATCTGTTGTGTTTATTGAAGAAACATGTCTCAAATGTCGGATGCTGAGTTTGAGCAACTAGTCGAGAAACGTGTGAATGAAAGAATTACTGCAGCCGGGGCAGCAAAAGCAACAGCCGAAGCAGTAGCCAAAACAGCAGCCGTAAACACAAACTCACGAAACGGATGCTCATACAAAACTTTTCAAGGATACAAACCATAGAAGTTTAGTGGAACCGAGGGACCAGTCGGTCTAACCCGATGGTTTGAAAAGATGGAGTCCGTTTTAAAATCAGTAATTGTGCAAATGGAGACAAGTCAAAGTATGCTTCGTGCATGTTGCAAGATGGTGCACTTACTTGGTGGAACAATTATGCTAAAGCAGAAGGAATAGATACGACATATGATATCTCTTGGGAAGAACTGAAAAAGATGCTAATCGAGGAGTACTGTCCTCGAAACGAGATCAGAAAAATGGAATCTGAGTTACGTAATCTGAAGGTTATCGGCGCGAATCTCAATAACTATGAAAAGCGTTTCATGGAACTAGCCTTGTTGTGTCCCGAATTGGTGCCAAACGAGAAACGAAAGATAGAAATGTATATTGACGGTTTATCGATCAATATCAAAGGAAATGTTACATCGTCCAAACCGAATACGATGCAGGAAGCCATGACAATGGCACACCAACTCATGGACCAGATCACAGAGAGTTCGATTAAGGCACCAATTACCGAAGTCAAGACAACTGAAGGAAAGAGGAAATGGGAAGACTATAAGGGCAAAAGTACTCTCCTGAAGAAACAAGAAACTTTTAAAGGTAAACAAGATGGGGCAACTGCAAGTCCAAACTATAAGGGACCCCATCCGTTCTGCAAAAAATGTTACACACATCATGCAGATTATTGCCAAGTGGTCTGTGATAAGTGCAACAAGAAAGGACATGTGGTGAAAGATTGTTATGCCACCATTTCTGAAGTAAAGACAAAACCGACCGATGTCAAGAAATGTTTTAGATGCGGGAAGTCTGGTCACTTTATAAATCAATGCCCTGATAAGGAGAAGAACAAAGAACCCGCACGTGGAAGGGCATTTAATGTTAGTACCAGTGAAGCACGTGAGGATCCTAATCTTGTCACGGGTACGTTTACCGTTAATAATCAACTAGCTTCTATTATGTTTGATACGGGTGCTGATAGAAGTTATATGTGTAAAGACTTTAGTTCTAAACTAAAATGTGCATCATTGCCTCTAGACGATAAATATACTATTGAATTAGCTAATGGTAAACTGATAAAAGCCGATAAAATTTGCCATGGTTGCGAAATAAATCTCGCTGGTGAAACCTTCGAAATCGATTTGATACCCGTAGAATTAGGAAGTTTTGACGTAATCATTGGCATGGACTGGATGTACAAAACAAGAGCGGAAGTTTTTTGCGCTGAGAAAGCAATCCGCATCGCTCGTAAGGATGAAACGTCATTAATGATTTATGGGGAGAAGAGCAACTCAAAGCTGAACTTTATCAGCTGTATGAAGGCCCAGAAACTTATAAGAAAAGGTTGTTATGCTATTCTGGCACACATAAAGAAGATCGATACTGAAGAAAGAAGCATTAATGACATGCCGGTTGTAAGAGAATATCCCGGAGTATTTCCAGAAGAATTACCGGGGCTACCTCCACACAGATGTGTAGAATTCTAGATTGATCTCATACCAGGAGCTGCACCTGTAGCCCGATCTCCATATAGACTTGCACCTTCAGAAATGCAAGAATTACAAGACCAGTTGCAAGAATTATCGGACCGTGGATTTATTCATCCTAGTTTTTCACCTTGGGGTGCTCCTATTCTATTCGTCAAGAAGAAGGATGGATCTATGAGAATGTGCATAGATTACCGAGAATTAAACAAATTAACAATCAAGAATTGGTACCCATTACCGAGGATTGATGATTTGTTTGATCAATTGCAAGGATCAAGTGTTTATTCCAAGATTGATCTACGCTCCAGATATCATCAGCTGAGAGTGAAGGAAGAAGATGTTCCTAAAACCGCGTTCAGAACCCGTTACGGTCACTATGAATTTTTAGTCATGCCTTTTGGATTAACTAATGCTCCAGCAGTATTCATGGATCTAATGAATCGCATCTGTAGACCGTATTTAGATAAATTTGTCATTGTTTTTATCGACGACATATTGATTTACTCGAAGAAAAAGGAAGAACATGAGCAACACTTAAGCCTGGTACTAGAGATACTCAAGAAAGAAGAATTGTACGCAAAATTTTCGAAGTGTGATTTCTGGTTACAAGAAGTAAAATTTTTGGGCCATGTTGTCAGTAAACATGAAATTAAAGTTGACCCTACCAAGATCGAAGCCATTAGTAAATGGGAAACCCCGAAGACTCCAACACAAATTCGCCAATTCTTAGTTCTTGCTGGTTACTACCGAAGATTCATTCAAGATTTCTCTAGAATCGCCAAACCCTTAACTGCATTGACTCAAAAGGGAAAGAAGTATGATTGGTCCACGGAACAGGAATCCTCATTCCAGTTATTAAAGAAGAAGTTAACGTCTGCACCCATTTTGTCATTACCGGAAGGAAATGATGATTTCGTGATCTATTGTGATGCTTCGCGCCAAGGTTTAGGATGTGTATTAATGCAACGCACAAAAGTTATCGCATATTCCTCACGACAACTAAAAATTCATGAAAAGAACTATACGACACACGATTTAGAACTTGGAGCAGTAGTTTTTGCACTCAAAATATGGAGACACTATCTATATGGCACCAAGTGTACAGTGTACACCGACCATAAGAGTCTTCAGCATATTTTTGATCAAAAACAACTCAATATGAGACAACGTCACTGGGTAGAGTTGTTAAACGATTACGATTGTGAAATCCGTTACCACCCCGGAAAGGCTAATGTTGTAGCTGATGCCCTAAGTCGAAAAGAAAGAGTAAAACCTCTTAGGGTCCGAGCATTGATTATTACAATTCGTACTGATCTCACAAAGCAAATTCAAGCAGCACAGTTAGAAGCTTTAAATGAAGAAAACGAAAAAGGCGAAATAAGCAAAGGGTTAGAAAAACAACTTGAAGAAAAAGCCGATGGAACCCTGTATTTTGCTGGTAGGACATGGGCACCAAAACATGGTAACCTAAGGCAACTAGTACTGGATGAAGCACACAAAACGAGGTACTCAATTCACCCAGGAAATGGAAAAATGTACCACGATCTCAAAAAGTTTTATTGGTGGCCTAGTATGAAAACAGAAATTGCTACTTATGTAAGCAAATGTTTGACGTGTGCAAAGGTCAAAGCTGAGCACCAAAAGCCGTCAGGATTACTGCAACAACCAGAAATTTCGCGGTGGAAATGGGAAAGAATAACCATGGATTTCATTACGAAATTGCTAAGGACTGCAAGTAGTCATGATACTATTTGGGTGATAGTTGATCGTCTAACTAAATCAGCTCACTTTCTACCAATAAAGGAGACAGACAGTATGGAGAAATTAGCACGCCTATATTTGAAGGAAGTAGTTTCCAGGTATGGTGTACCTATATCCATCATATCTGATCGCGACACCCGATTCACATCACATTTTTGGCAGTCATTACAAAAAGCATTGGGAACTCAATTAGATATGAGCACCGCTTATCACCCACAGACAATGGCCAAAGTGAAAGAACCATTCAAACCCTAGAAGACATGCTGAGGGCATGTGTCATCGATTTCGGAAACGGATGGGATAAACATCTACCATTGGTAGAATTCTCATACAATAACAGCTATCATACGAGCATCAACGCAGCGCCATTTGAAGCACTTTACGGTAGAAAGTGTAGGTCTCCTATTTGTTGGAGTGAAGTAGGAGAAAGACAACTTACCGGACCAGAAATTATTCATGAAACCACCGACAAGATCATTCAAATACAACAGCGATTGAAAACGGCCATGAGTCGCCAAAAGAGTTATGCTGATGTAAGAAGAAAACCGCTAGAATTTCAAGTGGGCGACAAAGTCATGTTGAAAGTGTCACCATGGAAAGGCGTTGTATGATTCGGTAAACGAGGAAAGCTAAGTCCTAGGTACGTAGGACCCTTTGAAATCACCGAAAGAATTGGAACAGTTGCTTATTGATTAAAGCTACCGCAAGAACTTAGTAGTGTTCATGACACATTTCACGTGTCAAATTTAAAGAAATGTTTAGCTGAAGAGGATGTCGTAATTCCTCTTGACGAAATACGAATCAATGATAAACTCCATTTTATCGAAGAACCTGTTGAAATCATGGACCGTGAGGTCAAACAATTAAAACAAAGCAAAATACCGATAGTTAGAGTTCGTTGGAACGCAAGACGAGGACCCGAGTTTACTTGGGAACGTGAAGATCAAATGAAGCAAAAGTATCCACATTTGTTCACTGATATCGCTCATGAAACAGGTACTACTCAAAATTTCGGGACGAAATTTTCTTTAACGGGGAGGTACTATGATGACTCGAAAAATTTCGACTTATTTAAACCAATTCTCTATACGATTTTTTATTTTGACACGTTAAACAAAGTCTGTTAGATTGAGTCTCAAAAATTTAGAACTGTTTCATATATACAATTACCTTTGATTACTCTCGACGATTCATGAACAGTTATATGTATGTATATATATATATATATGTATAAGTAAAAACGACTTTCCTATAGTAAAACCCTATTTGCTACAGTAAAAATTACTTTGCTACAGTAAAACACTATTTGCTACAGTAAAACCCTATTTGCTACAGTGAAACCGTATTTTACTACAGTGCTACAGTGAAAACGACTTTACTACAGTGATTTGCTACAGTAAAACGCTATTTGCGACATTAAAACACTATTTGCTACAGTAAAACACTATTGCTACAGTACACTATTGCTACAGTACACTATTTGATGTCGACGAACTAGCAAACAAAAACAGAAAAGGCGGCCATGCGATCGCATGGCAAAAACACTGAAAACTCATGCGATCGCATGAGCTACAGTAAATCGAAAAGTAATATAAATATGCCAGTTTTCTCGACGAACAACACACATCTTTTTTTTTTCTTCTTCTGTAACATATTTATATTTATATTATAAATATAATTTTAATTTTAAATTTAAGTTTAATAATAATAAGGTATATACGAGGGTGTTTTTAATTCGAGTTTCAAACCGCTTAAGCTAAGGAAATATTGGGTATTATTCGGGGTATTATTCTTGAATCCAAGGCCAACCATACAGTCGTCTACCATCATTACGTCTACGCAATTTGCCTACAATATTGAATCGCAATATTGAACTGTGAGTTATAGTCTCCCTTTTTAAATACTTTAAATATTTTTGGGCTGAGAATACATGCAATTTATTTTAAACGCGATAAGACACAAGTAAATACTAAATTCTACACTGAGTTAAACCGAAAATCCCTTAGCTTTGGTAACTAGTAGCTGCCAGTACATAGGATATGGACTGGTGGGCGCGAATAATTGTATAAGGATCCATAGGGCTTGACATCCCCTTCCGAGCTAGAGCGCTAGCCTTTTAACGGACGTATGTTATTTGAGTTAAGACACGTTGGTTTACGTGTATTAAAACGAATGAGGTAATTATCACTATAGCGTTAAGTTTAGTTACCAGGGTGTTCTGTTACGTAGAATCTATTGATAAACTTTTGATGAAATCTTGTGGTCTATCTTTATATATGTTTATGACTCGAGCAATTAAACCTATAACTCACCAACATTCGTGTTGACTTTTTAGCATGTTTTATTCTCAGGTCCTTAGAATGCTTCCGCTGTGATGTGCTTGTTGCCTGCATGGAGTCTCTCATGCTTTGTACAAAGTTTATTGCATTCAAAATAAAACTGCGTTGTGTAATAAATAATTGGACTGTAATGTCAACCTGTAAATTAAAGACTTATGTATTTCGGGGTTTTGCTTATACCTAAGCACTCGCCCACATGTTTATAACTTTCTATGTTTAGAAAGTCACTTATTTTAATGAATGCAATATTTTATCAAAACGTATCATATAGAGGTCAAAACCTCACTGTGGAATCAATGATTAACGTGCCGCGTCAATAGCGATTTTGACGGGTCGTTACCCATATCCATGATAGCTTTGGATTGCTCTGTTCGATAGAGTTTTTCCTCATATCGAGCAAGTTGTGCTTTCATTTGAAAAGATTCTTTTGACAATAAAGAAATTTCAGTGTTCTTTTCAATTATGGTGTTTTTCAATTGAACGATTTTCTTGTTTAGTTTTGAAAGTGTGGGTTCATGTTGGTTTTTCAAATCAGAAAGATCTTTTTCTAAAAATTGAACTTTTTCTGCAAGTCGTTCCGATTTTAAACGATAATCAGTTCTTTCAACTTTAATTGGATGAATTGTCTTTTTCAGATCTTCCAACTCAGTTTCCTTAGAGTTGAGTTGGAGAGTCAATTGTTGTACATCCGTTTGCAATTTGGATGAGGAAGGTCTGGTCTCATTCATTTTGATTTTATCTTTTAAAACTTTGTTTTCAGATTTTAAGCCTTTGACTTCTTTTGACATTGAGACCAGATTCTTCATCAAGTCATTTTACATTTTTATAAAATCAGGTGAGATTTCAGATGATTGTACCTCATCATCATCAGATGTTGAGTCAGAATTCTCCATTGCTTCCTTAGCTTTGATGAGCTTTGTCACCTTGTAAACATTTGCATGTTCCACCTCTGAATCTGAATCGTCAGTCCAGTTAAACCAAGTATCATCAACCGGTTTTAGCTCTCCCCCAGTTTCCACAATCTTAGCCATCAACATTTTCTTCTTGTAGTAAGCTGCGTCCTTCTTCTTAGGCATCTTGCACTCACGAGAGTAATGACCAGCTTTACCACAATTGAAATAAATTGAATCTTCCTTCTTGGAATCATCAGCACGTTATTATTTAGATTGATCAGCTTTCTTGTAGTACGAGGAAGATGACGAGTTTTTGTGTTGATTGCTTGATTTGCCTTTAAACTTGTGTTTGTTCAAGGCTTTTGTGAACATGGCTGCCATCTTGACTAATTCAAGATGAGAATCATCAACATCAGAAAGATTCAAATCTTCTGAATCAGTTGATTCTTCAACAAGCACTTTCTTGGACAAGCTTTTGAAAGACGTCAACGATTTGCTCTTCTTTTTGGCAATTAGGGCAAGTGGATCGCCCGGAGAAGACTCTTTCCTTCCTTCTTGAAGTTTAGACACTTCAGGTTGGTAATGCATAAGAACTCCAACAAGCTCATGAATAGTCAACTTGTCAATCTCTTTAGTAGATCGAACAATAGTTCCATAAGGAAGCCAATCAGCATTGAGCTTTTTGAGAAACTTCATGTTGACTTCAACATTTACTTTTATGATCTTGCACCTTTTCAACTCATTGAGAACACCATTGAAATGACGATAGGTATCCTTGAGTGGTTCATCAGTTTCCTACTTGGAATCTTTATAGAATCTCAGAGCCTTATTCAATTTAGTAACGTCTGACATGTCATAACCTTCTTGCTGTCGTTTGATCTCATCCCATATATCTTTTGCTATTGTGTTGCTATCAACATTTTCAAACAATTCATACGGGATAGCTTGCATAACAATATTCTTTGCCTCTATGTCACCCTGAGCTCTCTCACGCTTATCACCAGAAAGTTCATAGACTGGAATTGGCATACCAGTATCCGGATGATAATCAACAACTGGACCATCTCTCAGAGAAGCCCAATTGTGTTTTGATTTCTCACCCTTATAGTCTATGTACTGAGTGATACGGTGAAGCCACTGAGTGTATTTGCCATCAAACAACACTGGAGGACGAGAATCTGATCCAATAATCAAAGTATCTTGAGTAGACATCTTGAAAATGAGGTAGATTCGGTAAAGATTCTGTATTACGCAAATCTAAGATGAAAAATCACAACAATCTGATCAGAATGTCAGATTCTGTAACAGATTCGGTACTGTAGCAGATTCGGTAAAGTAGCAGATTCTGTAAAGATTCTGTATATCAGATTCTGTAAAAGAAACTGATCAGAAATACAAGAGACACACCCAGATTCAGTATAGATTCGGTAATCACAAGAATTGTAGCCTGTAACCACTTAAAATAATGGATTAAGTGATACAGAAACTCAGATTCTGTATTTGATTCGGTAGTCAGATTCTGTATGAATTTGAAGTTCAAACTCAATTCAATCCTTTTGAATTAGATTCTGTAACCTTGCTGCACAAGGAAACACGTTAGTATCACACAAAATATCAAAGATACCGAAAGTATAGGATACCTAATGTCAACTGTAGTAGTTGACAATACCGAGTGTAAGTTTAAGATTAAGAAATATGACAGAATCCTTTCTCAAACCACACCAATTAGCTGCGTATAATCAAACCGAATGTGATAGAATCATAATCACACCACAATCTGCAACACTTAAGATGAATTTAAGTAACGAAGCAGACTCGGTATGACAGTTATGATACCGAGTGTTGATCAAATCTTCAAAACTTAATGAATTGAAGAAATTGAACAGTCAGAAATGTGATTTAACACCTCACGAACACAACTGAATCCTTAAATCTTCACAAAAATCCAGAATCAAGCTTGAATTAAGCAATACCGAGAGTTTTAGCCACAAACTCTAAAAATCAACTTGATTCTCCATAATTGAAGTTAAAAAACTATAATGATGATCGGAACTCTTTCTAAAATACCTAATGCACCTTTGCTGAACTTATCACAAGAATCTGAACGTCAGATTATCAAATTCGATGATACCGAATGTGATTCAAAATACCGAGAGTAATCAAATTCTGTAATCTACAATCTCTGGATCGATATAGTGATGTAGAATCACTTCCTGGAAGCTCTGATACCAAATGATAGGTCAGATCATGTTGAGATTGAGAGAAATGATAAGATAAAGAGAGATTCGGTTTGTAAGCATGAGACTCGGTATTAGAGAGAATTGGTACAATTACATTCCACAGCTTCTAGAACTCGGTTACAATGCAATGGCTATCTAATTAGGATTACTTAGGTTCCTTATATAGCCCTCTTTTAAGGAACCTTCATTTAAGCTTATTTTCACATTAACACTATACAACTTTGGGGTCGTAACAAATGTACACTGTAATTTATTAATGTGAAATCTAATTATTCCTCGGGTATTACCTACCCGTTAAAATATTTTCACCATTAAAAGTTTGTACAAAAGAATTTTTAATTACAATTCTTATGAAAACATATATACATGTATATTTTCTTCAGATGTAATTATGGATTTAATGAGTTAATATGATATTAAACTCATTTGTTTTTCAGTTGGAACTAGAATAAATAATCTCTAAAACTTTAGAGATTACATATTCGCCATGTCGAACGAAAATAAATGAGGTAGAACGATACGTAGAACGAAGATCATACTCAAAGTACATATGATGATATTGAAGCATGGATTGTTGATGGTACTGGTGCTGTTTATTGATGGTACTGTTGGTGCCGATGATGTTGCTGAAGCTGGTAAATTTTGCACCATATTCTCCAAATTGATTATTCGAGCGCGAAGTTCGTTGATTTCTTCGATTACCCCGGGATGATTGTCGGTCGGAACGAGCGGATGAATAAGGTTTAGAATCTGAGTTATGATATAGTCGTGGTGAGATATTTGGGAAATGAGAGTGAAATGGTGTTACGAACAGGTTCGCCGGTAAGTGCTTCAGGTTCTTCGCCAAAAGGTGAATTCGGTTAGTGGATGGGATCGCCTTCTGCGCGTCTCCATTGATTAAGTCGACTATGAATCCATCAGATGAATTGGGGATGGATGATTGGTTGATTCATTCCGGTGTCATTGCTTTCGGAGCTTATATGACTATCCATTCTGAATAACTGTCTGGATAACTATCGGAATAGCTGTCGGAATCCGAGGGATTCGATCTAGTTGAGGGATTCATCTCGTACGATCAGATGAAGGATTTTTGATAAGAAATAGATTATAGGATGTAGACTAGTATCCTGCAATACATAATTTACATATACATATATAATACTAAAATCTCATAAGTTAAAGAGGAATCTACGGAAGCTTGTCAGGCAAAGATAACAATAACAGATACGCTAAGATATGAATTAGCAGATACGCTAAGATATGAATTTTGACTATACACTTTTCATGCAGTCAATGCAATAAGATGTGTCTAGACTAAGAATAATGAGCAGGTAATTTACTAAGGATGATAAGAAAATGATTTCCGACTAGAAATGATAACCAAAACTTATGACATGCAGACACGGTCGAAGTCCAGACTCACTAATGCCTCCTAACGACTTATCAGTTAGACACACTAATGCAGACCTGGTTCGCTAAGACCTCTGCTCTGATACCAACTGAAAGGACCCATCCTAATCCATTCAGACGAAGTTCGTATCGATTATAAACGATTCACAATAGTTGATTACATCGTGAGGTACTTGACCTCTATATGATACATTTTACAAACATTGCATTCGTTTTTGAAAAGACAATATTTCATTACATCGAAAGTTGATGGCATGCATACCATTTCATAATATATCTAACTATAATTGACTTAATAATAATCTTGATGAACTCAATGACTCGAATGCAACGTCTTTTGAAATATGTCATGAATGACTTCAAGTAATATCTCTAAAATGAGCAAATGCACAGCGGAAGATTTCTTTCGTACCTGAGAATAAACATGCTTTCAAGTGTCAACCAAAAGGTTGGTGAGTTCATTAGTTTAACATAAATAACCATTACCATCATTTTAATAGACCACAAGATTTTCATATTCAGTTCTCGTAAATATACGTCCCATGCATAGAGACAAAATATCATTCATATGGATTGAACACCTGGTAATCCACATTCACAATATGTATATAAGAATATCCCAATCATTCCGGGATCCTCCATCGGACATGATATAAATTTTGAAGTACTAAAGCATCCGGTACTTTGGATGGGGCTTGTTGGGCCCGATAGATATCGCGTCAATTAGGGGTGCACTAATTCTCAAAATTAGTGATGTTCCCTAATTCTTAGATTACCAGGCTAAAAGGGGCATATTCGGCTTCGATCATTCAACCATATAATGTAGTTTCGATTACTTGTGTCTATTTCGTAAAATATTTAAAAAGCGCATGTATTCTCAGTCCCAAAAATATATATTGCAAAAGCATTTAAAAAGGGAGCAAATGAAACTCACGCATATAAATATTGTAAAAACAGTTAATAAAGCATTTGCATGTATTCTCAGCCCAAAAACGTAAAGAGTAAAAAGGGCAAATGAAACTCACGCATATAAATATTTTAAAACAGTTAATAAAGCATTTGCATGTATTCTCAGCTCAAAAACGTAATGAGTAAAAGGGAGCAAATGAAACTCACGCATATAAATATTGTAAAATAGTTAATAAAGCATTTGCATGTATTCTCAGCCCAAAAATGTAAAGAGAAAAAGGGAGCAAATGAAACTCACGCATATAATTATTGTAATATAGTTAATAAATCATTTGCATGTATTCTCAGCTCCAAAAATGTAAAGAGTAAAAGGGGAGTAAATGAAACTCACCTATTGTATTCCGTAGTAAAAATACATATAACGTCATTGAACAACTGATCAATGTAAGGTTGACCTCGGATTCACGAACCTATATCATCCATATATATATTAATATCTATACTTGTAATTGAACAAAGGTATATATTATTATTAGTGACATAATTCTTATTTTAATAATTTATATTCATTTTATATATAAAAATATTAAGTTTCGTTATGTTATATGTAATAAATATATGTATATATTTATATATATTATTTGTTAGTTAAAACAGTACTTTAGTAATAATAAGGTAATATTTTAAATGATAATAGTGTTAATACTAATATTAATAAAAATCATAATATTAATTATAATACTATTAATAAACATATTAATGATAGTTTTCATTAATCAAACTCATAATATTGTTAATATCAGTAGTTTTTAAATAAATGATTAATTTAATAGTAATGGTCATGAAAATATTAATTTTTGATAATAATACTTAATCCTTAATAATTATAAAAATATCTATTTGTTAATTATGATGATAAGTTTGATTATAATCCTACTAATAATCATATTCATAATAATAATGATATTGTCACTAATACTTTTGTGGATAATAACAATAATATTACTAACAATTTATAAAATGATTCTAATAATAATATTTATAATAATAATTTTGTATTATGTTCAATAATAATGTTAATAATAATAATAATAATGATCATAATTATAATAATAATACATATATTAATATTAGTAATAATAATAACAATGATAACACTTAATAACATTAATACTTATAAACATAATAATCATAACATTAAATAATAATAATTATCATAATAATTACTAGTAGTAATAATAATAATAATAATAATAGAAATAATGTTAAGAGTGTATACCCTTGAAACTTTGAGTAGAAAAAAATGTTCCCAACAAGACTCGAACCCTTGACCTCTCGTTCCACAATCAAAGACTCAACCAACCCTCTGATTCTGTTTTTCTAACATTATACTTAAATTATAAATATATAACCCGATGTTGTTTTTGATCCTACATCCCCTTCAGTTTCAATAATCGGGCCCAACACAATATACTTGGATCACGGCCCAACACAATACTCGGCCCAACACTTTAATCCAATTGAAGCCCAATAATTTAATTAAATTGCATTCGGACAGGAACCTGGTTCCCTCAAGAAGCTCGACAGGAATAATTAAAAGAAGAACGAAGAAAAGAAAAAACAAAATAGCAGGTTACGACTTGGATTCTTCATCATCATATCATCCTTCATTTCGGCTCCCCATCAAAACAGTATGCGCGACCCACTTTACAACTCAATTCATGGCCCAATTGTTAAAGTCAAAAGCCTACAATCACGATTCTTTCCTTTCTATAATAGATTAAATCTCCCACTGTCGGCCATATCTACTACTTAATTAAGTGAGTCTTTTGTTTATGTTTGCCAACAAAGAAAAGGAAAAGCACTTGTATTCTTTTTCAATATTTCTGCCTTATATTCGAGCATAATATCATCGCTACTAAAACATTATTACCTTTATAAACTTTAATACCCATCTTCATTTTACGGAGAACAACCAGAAAGTAGAACGAAAGGAGTAGTAGTGGTTGGAAATTAATTGGCAACGAATCAACAATAATTGCTGCTGTTTAAACCGAACTATCGATAGGATTGTAATAGTGACAGTTTGAAGGTTTAATGTTATCATTGTTGAATAGGAAACAGAAGAGAAGAAGAAAAAATGTCGCGAGTGGTGATGGCGGTTTTGTAGTAATGGAGAAGAAAAAATACAAAGGTGGCGTGAGGTTCGATTCATATTATCAAGTGGTTGTTCTAGAGTTTTGGTGGTTTATTGGTGATTGATTACATGGTGTTGGTTGATAACACATGGCTATACTTTGAGATGTTGTGTTCTCGGTGAGCTTGTTTAAGAAAGGAATAAGAAACAGAAGTATAGCAGCTCGAACGAGATGGGTGTTCGGTTCTTGTTTTTGTTTGAACAGAAATCGAATAGTAGTAGCACTCAAGTGGGTTGTTATTGAGTGATATACAAGTAGCAGAAGGTAGCCGACATTGTTTCTTGTGGTGGTCTCGTATAGAAGTTGAAAGGTGGTGATGAAGATGCAGTGTAATTGTTGAGTAATGACGTTCCAAGTGTTGTAGTAGTTCGTGGTGATCTCTCTTTCTCTCTGTAATGTAACAAGTAGGTATATCCATATACAAGGAGGGAGGTGGTGATTATTGTCGACAGAAGTATTCAAGCCAAGAAGAAGAATACAAGAAAAATAAAAAGCTGAATATGATTGCTAACGGAATTGTACCCTTTAACTGTTGTAGAATGTTGACAAAATCAGATAAAAACGAAATGTAATCAGATTTGAAAGCAAGGTGGAACCGATTCTGATCCTATACTCTTGATTCTATATATTTATAATTAATAATTAATAATTAATATATGTAATTAATAATAATTCTGTTAATAAACATAATAATAAGTTATGTCTTAAACCATATTTATATCAATTTTTCATATTTATATATATATTTATTTACAACAATTGTTGTGAATCGTCGGAAATAGTCAAAGAGTAATTGGTCAAGGTCAAATAAATGTATGAACATAGTTTAAACTTTTGATATTCAACTTAACAAACTTTGCTTATCGTGTCAGGATCATATAAAGATTAAAGTTTAAATTTGATCGAAAATTTCCGGGTCATCACAATTATAATATTAATAATTTATAATAATATAATAATAATTATAATATAAATGTGTGAATATATTAGCCGTCTTCATTCATGGACTAAATTTCGTACTCCGTTGCTAAATCAGTGGCCAATAAAAGTCTTCAGAAAAATCCCATATTTTTAGATTAAATATATTTATTTATTTTAATCATTATGGTATAAATTTTGGTCATTAATTATTAAATAAAAATTTACATTAATTATTCACTCCCAACCCCCAAGTAGAATATGAAAAGTTTTGAAATTCAACAAATGGTTCCTAAATATATCTTTAATAAAGCCTAAAGTTTATAGAACTCATTTTCGGATCACCGTTTATTTTAAAATAATATCAGTTTGATTTTACTTGCTTAATATCAATCGGAACATCAAACGAGTATTACAATCATTAAATATTTGTTTTTAATATACTTTATTTATATATAGAAATATATTTTAAATAATAATTATTTTAATATCATATTTCATAACAACAACATTAATATTTCAATTTATACTTCCAATTATTATTTATATATATACACACATATCTATTTACAAGTAGTTGTTCGTGAATTGCTGAGAATAGTCGAAGGGTAATTGAATATATGAAACAGTTCAAAATCGTTGAAACTCAACATTACAGACTTTGCTTATCGTGTCGAAATCATATAAAGATTAAGTTTAAATTTGGTCAGAAATTTTCGGGTCGTCACAGAATCTTTCAGAATTTAGAAACTAAAACAGTTTCCTTTATGATATAATACTGATATCGCGAAAAGATAAATGATTTCAGATAAGAATAGTTATAAAAATATCTTCAGAAATATCGAGGATATTTATAATGAAAGATACGATGATATCTTAGAATTTGTAATATCGATGGATGATGAAGAAAATTTGTTCGTATAGGTTTAGAATCAGGAGTAAGGTATTCGTTAACGACTTTAGCAGATACTGAAACATTTAGATTTTTTAAAGGCAGGTTTAGTCTTTGTGATTTGTCCACAGCCTCCTTCATAGTTTGCTAAATCTGTTTTCCAGTTCCAACATTTCTGAGCTTTGCCAACATACTATTCTTTATCATCAAACTTTTGACTGTTCAGGTTGTTTACAGTTTTTGCTGCTTTATCAGCATTTTCAACATTCCGAGTATTGATTTGTAGACTGGGTGCTTTTCAAAATTTCAGAATGGAAAATCATAATTCTAATAGATAAAGGTTATATGTATACATATAATTGTTGATGTAGTAATGCTACGAGATTCAAATACTGATTGCTAATTCTGGATAATTGGTATGACAATTCTCATTACAAAGTGTTGATGAGTACATGATAGGGTTTTAATGAACGAATATAATTGTTTTTTCAGAAAGTCAAAGATCAATGAAGTTGCTGGTAAGTTTATTGCTAATGTATTGGGATATAAACGGTTCTCCGGTAACGATGATGAAGGGATAATCTTTATAATAAGGTTTATTTGAATGAAAAATTGAAGCTGATTTGCTGGAGCTGTGACAAAATTGGCTAATTTAAAAAACAATTGCAATGTTATTTTTGATAGTAACAATGCCAAAGGAGCTAGCACAGATACGTGTTAAACGTTTACTCAGTTTTCGAGAGTTTTTCAGGTGCATAACTATATGCATAATTCTTTCCTTCCATAGATGAAGTGAGGTAGGTTCATCCTCTCGATTGTGGTGTTTTCAAGAATCATGAAAGGTTTGAACGCAGATTGTATTCGTTCAGATACAAATGAGGTTTAAGATGAAGTCAAGTGGCAAACTTGAAGAAATGTTTAGTATCATATGTTATAATCAATATTTTAATTCATTTTAATTGTCCAATATTGGTAGTCCACAGTTAGTAGTCCACAGTTAGTAATTCAATAATTCATATATATAATATTCGAATTAATTAATACGTATCGTGACCCATTGTATACATGTCTCAGACTCGATCACAATTCAAAGTATATATATTATTTTAGAATCAACCTCAACCCTGTATAGCTAACTCGAACATTACCGCATATAGAGTGTCTATGGTTATTCCAAATAATATATATAGATGCGTCGATATGATATGTCAAAACCTTGTATACGTGTCCCGAAATTTAAAATGCGTAAATAACAGTATTTAAATGACGATAAATAAAATTGCGAGAACTAAAATTGCGATAAATAAATTGCGATAAATAAATGTAATAAGGAATTAACAGTTAGCTAGGAACAGTTAGCTATGATTTTGTTAGCGTGGATTCTTAACAAAATTTCTCATAGTTAATTTGTTTGTTTCTAACAAATTTTATTTTGTCCAATGTTTTCTTCATTATGCCACTTGTGGGATTCTGATAGGTCAACATCCAAATATGAAATTGAATGAAACTGGTTATTCTGCGGTGAACGGATACATATATCTGTGGATGTAAGTAGGATAGTAAATGACTGTTGAATCAGATTGGAAGAATGTACAGTGTAACTTATTAATGTGAAATCTAAATATTCCTCGAGTATTACCTACCCGTTAAAAGATTTTCACCATTAATAGCTTGTACGAAAGAATTTTTAATTACAATCTTTATGAAAATATATATACATATATATTTTCTTCAGATGTAATTATGGATTTAATGAGTTAATATGATATTGAACTCATCTGATTTACGGTTAGAACTAGAATACATAATCTCTAAAACATTAGAGATTACATAATTATCATGTCGAACGAAGATAAATGATGTAGAACGTCATGTAGAACGATGATTATACTCGAGGTACAGAATGAGATGTTGAGGCATGTGATGTTGAAACTTGGGTTGTTGGTGGTACTGGTGTTGATGTTGGTGGTACTGTTGTTGCTGGTGTTACTGCTGGCGCTTGTAACCTTTGCACCATATTCTCCAATGCTACTACCCGAGTGCGAAGCTCGTTGACTTCTTCTATTACACCGGGATGATTGTTCGGACGAGCGGATGAATACGATTTAGAATTTGAGATAGTATATAGTCGTGACGAGATATTCTGGAAATGAGAGAGAAAATGGTGTTACGAACAGGTTCGCCGGTAAGTACTTCAGGTTTTTCGCCAAGAGGTGAATGTGGTGGATGGAAGGGATCGCTTTCTTCTTGTTTCCAATGATTAAGTAGGCTACGAACCCATCCCCACTTCATACAGAATAGATGATGGCTAATCGGTTGATCCATTCCAGTCACACTGCTTTCGGAGCTCGATTGGAAATCTATATTGAAATAACTGTCGGAATCCGAGGAACTTGAACTAGTGACGAGTTTCATATCGTACGAGTGAATAAAGGATTTTTCGATATGAAATGATTTCCGGCTATCGGATGGTATTCTAATTACATAGAATATCTATATATAGCATAAAGATTTCACAAATTACGGAGAAAATTTCGAAAGCTGTCAGGCAAAGGTAACAGTAATAGATACGCTAAGATATGAATTTTTGTCTATACACTATTCATGCAATCAATGCAGTAAGATGTGTCTAGACTAAGAATGGTAAGCAGGTAATTTTTGACACAAAATGATAAGCAAAACTTTTGACATGTAGACACGGTCAAAGTCCAGACCCACTAATGCATCTAAACAACTATCAGTTAGACACACTAATGCAAGACCTGGTTCGCTAATACCACCGCTCTGATACCACATGAGACGACCCGTCCCAATCCATAAGAACGAATACAATAACATATGATTACATAGCGAGGTATTTGACCTCTATATGATACATTTTACAAACATTGCATTCGTTTTTAAAAGACAAACTTTCATCACATCGAAAGTTGATGGCATGTATACCATTTCATAATATATCCAACTATAAATGACTTAATAATATTCTTGATGAACTCAACGACTCGAATGCAACGTCTTTTGAAATATGCCATGAATGACTCCAAGTAATATCTCTAAAATGAGCAAATGCACAACGGAAGATTTCTTTCATACCTGAAAATAAACATGCTTTCAAGTGTCAACCAAAAGGTTGGTGAGTTCATAAGTTTATCATAAACAATAAAATTCATCATTTTGATAGACCACAAGATTTAAACACAGTACACCTATCTCGTGTACAAAACCATTTTTCATAATGCTTGGCAGAGTAGGTTCGTATCCTTTTCTCCCCGGTAGGTTGCCTCGCGATTTTTAAATAACCGTACACATATCTCGTGCACAAAACTAATACACATAACCTGTGTATAAAAATCATTCTCCCGATACATAACATTCATTTTGATTCCATTGCTCAACATGGTAACCGACCTTAACTTATAATGCACATCAATAATATCCCCAAAACAGAACATCTCGTCTGTATAATATATAAACTTCGAAGTACTAAACACCACGCCCACTAGCTCTTCCGTCTAGCGAACATTCTGGGTGGGGATGTTAAACCCGGTAGCTACCTTTAAGATTCTCGTGAATTGGGGCCATACCCGTTTTCTAATTCTTAGGTTACCAAGCAATAATAATCAGGGGAAATATTCACAACAATTAGTGGCAATTATAACGTCCAACTAATTCAATAATAATCTACAGAACTTCTGTCTGCATAATAATTCATTCGAGGAATGTTTTGCTTGTGTCATATCACGTTAAACATTTATAAAAGCATTTCACGTATTCTCAGTTCAAAATATATTTCAAAAGCATTTAATAAAGCAGTTATAAATACAACGCATGTATTCTCAGTCCCAAAAATGTAAAGAGTAAAATGGAGCAAATGAACTCACTATACGATATTTTGTCGTAAAAATATGCATATGACGACACTGAACAAGTGCAGGGTTGGCTTCAGATTCACGAACCTATATCATTTATATATATATATATATATGTTAACACATATAATGGTAATCGAACAATTTTATATATTATTAGTGATTTTTTTGTTATTTTAATTATGTGTTTCATTAATAATTTAATTAACTAGATTTATTTTATATACTTTAGATAAATAAATAAAAAATATTAATATAGTTACGTTATATGTAATAATTATATTTATAAATAATATTTGTTGTATTAGTAATAATAATACTAATGGTAATATTAGTAATACAAATAATGATAATAATAATAATAATGTTAAAAATACTAATTTTAATGTTAAAAGTAATAATGATAATAATAATAATAGTAATCATGTTAATAATAGTAATAACAATAATATTCATAAAACTTAGTAATAATAATACTAATAATAATAATAATAATACTAATAATAAAAATGATAAAAATAATAATGATAATTATTTTTATTAATTCATAAAATGATAATAATAATAATAATAATAATAATAATAATAATAATAATAATAATAATAATAATAATAATAATAATACTTATTAATACTAATAATAATACTGTAATAATAATAGTAATGGTAATAGTAATACTACCTCAATGAAGTAGCCCTTAAAAAAAATGCCCAAGTCCAGTTTTGAACTCGCGACGTCCCGCTAACTCGAAAACAACCTTAACCATTCATCTGTGTCTATTTTACCTGATAAATATGATACTTATATTTATATTACCCCTTTTCTTTCTATTTCCCTTTCTTCTTCTTTTTCTAAAAAAAAATGCCACAACCGGAGCTCGAACCCGGGACCTCCCGTTAATCACAAACCCTCCCAAACCACATGCTCTACCTCATTTTTTTGAATTAACCCCAAATTGAAATTTTATAATCTATCTAATCGTCAGTTCTTCTTTTTCCTCTAGAATTTAAACAGACCAAATAATCCTAATATTAACATCCTTTCATCATCATCATTATGTATCATCGTTGTTATCATCCTAATCATTATCATCATGTACCATCTTAGATTTATACATACCATCATCACACAATCATTTTTAATATAATATCATAACACACATCATCATTATCATCATAATATCAACTCGCCATCATCATCATAACAATTCACCATCATTATCATGTAACATAAACATCATTAAACATTCATATATCATCATCAATCTCCTTTTCATACCATTATCTTCGTTATCGTCTACCATCATCATCATAGACTAATATAAATCTTGTAAACTTATCAACTTAATCATCATCGTCATATTATATATCATAAATATCCGAATCATAATTCATCATAATCTTTATTATCCGGTTTAGTGGTTGACTTAAACAAAGAACGTAACGGGGTCAGACAAATAGAAAAATGTAGTTGGATCTTGGCCCAATAACAACCCAATCCAATAATGTTTAACTTGGCCCAATGTCCATTTAAAAATTATACAACGGTTCTTAGGTGACTTCGATTTAGAATAGGAATAATAGAATTTAATAGCTGTTGTTGATGGGGTTTTAGGATTGAAACAGTTACCAGGAAAAGCAGCAGTCATCTTTAATGAGTTGTTGATTTAATAAGAAAGAGTAACAGAAATAACGATTTAAAGTATGTAGGTGTGTGACTAGTTACGAACAGGAGCAGAAACAGACAAGAAACAAATTTTAGTTTTGTGGTGGTTGTTTGATTATCTTGATCAAGTAATAGAATAATAGTGATGGTTGCCGTTTGAACAAAACAGATACCAAAAGGAGACAACAAGGGACGATTGTTGACGGTGGTTTAATATGAAGGTGGTGTACGATGTGGGTTTACAACAGAGAACAAAACAAACAACAACAAAAATATAAATAACAACGATGACAAGCGGTTGTGGTGGTTGTTGTTTCGCGAAGAGGAGAACAAAAACAGTAAATGGTGCTCGAATGATGTCGTGAATCAAAACAGAAAGGAAAAGACATAATAACAGCTTGAATGGTTTCGATTGGTGGTTTCTAGTGATGTTTGGAGATGACGGTTGTTCTTGGTGAGGGTTGAAGAAGGTGAACGGTGCTGGTGATGGAGAAGAGGGTCGACTAGACATAGAAGGGAAAGAAGGTGAATGTAGTTCGATAATGATCAAGGGGTGTTGGCGATCTTGCATGCATAGTGCAAGTGTGTATTATATATATAAATTTTAAGTGGCCAACAAGAGAGAACATGTACACTGACTATATAATAATTGAAATCATCACGGGTGAATTCAAGTAATACACTGCTTGCCGACACTTTTAACACACGGAGTATATCGTGCTCCGTTGAAAATTAGGGGCGTATAAAAGTCTTCTGAAAAATCCTAAATTTTTAGATTGACTATATTTATTTATTTTAGTCATTATGGTATAAAATTCGATGCTTAATTTGTTAAATAAAAATTACATCAATTGTCCCTCTCAATTCTGGGTAAAATATAAAAAGTGTTAAAATTTAACCAATAGCTCCTAAATACATTTTTAATAAGTCTAAAATTTATAGAACTCATTTTCGGATCTTCGTTTATTTTAAAATCACATAAGTTTGAATTTAACTTGCTTAATATCAATCGAAACATCAAACGAGTATTAAAATCATTTAATATTTATTTTTAATATACTTTATTTATATATAGAGATATATTTTAAATAATAATTATTATAATATTCTATTTCTATTTTATTAATTTTTTTAATAACAACAACATATAATACTTCAAATTATATTTCGAATTATTATTTATATATACATACACACATATCTATTTACAATTAATTATTCGTGAATCGTCGAGAGCAGTCGAAGGTCAATTGAATATATGAAACAGTTCAAAAATTTTGAGACTCAACATTACAGACTTTACTTATCGTGTCGAAATCATATACAAATAAAGTTTAAGTTTGGTCGGAAATTTCCGGGTCGTCACAACGTGCGGGTAATTTAAATTTTTTTACCCATGGGTACGGGTAGGGTAAAATTTTTTACCAGTGAGAGGTCGTGGGCGGGCCATGAATATAATATACCCGTTACAGGTAAAATCCTTCCCGTCAACCTGTGATACCCATTTGAGCTATCCGCGAGTATATCCGTTCATATTTTTTGAAATTTTATATTAATAATATTATTATATCTTCAATGTAACTAATAAATATCAGAATCTTGAAGATTTCCTGTTCATTTACCAAAGTACAAAACTACATTTTTTTTCTCCAGTAATAATTATCATCGTATCTTCCCAATACCTAAAGCAATATCTATATCTACATCTATTGAAACCCCTAACTAAACTATTCATCTTCTCAAATTACCTCTTCTACTAAACCACCAGCGAACTTCAATCAAAATAATTAAACATACATTTTTCTTCAGTTTATACTATCTATATCACTATTGGAAGCACTAATCTATTTAACAATTTAAAAAGGTATGTCCTCATTTTTTTCTTTTTCTATTTAACTAATAGCTAGTAGTCCATGTTAGTTGCTAATGGATACTACTAATTTATTTGATACATATAAAAGAAAAGTGGTTGAGAATGCATGAGTGTAATAGTGAATTAGGTGATGAATTGATTCAACGAAATGAGAAATGATGTTCATTTTATTTTTGAATTAATTTTTGAAATTTTTTTTTTGATAAAATACTTTCTAAAAGTTTTAGAGTAATTTAAACTTTAAATATAGAAATATGATGTGATACACTCATCCACTGTTGTAAACGGCGTTCGTTGCGTCCGTTGCGTCCGTTGCGACGTCCGTTGCGGCATTTTGGTGACTAAACCGTTTCGACCCCGTCTCGTTTTCTTATAAGCCGATCAACGGTTAAAAGCCAGGTCAAATGCAGGATAAATTGGGTCAACGCCTGTCAAAAGTCAGAAATTCTGTTAAAATCGGTCATAAGTCGGTCAAATCAGTCAAAATTGACTTAGTTTGGTATTCCATTTTGTATTATATTAACGCTAATAGCAATTATAGTTACAAACTTGTCAACGAAGGTTTTTAGCTTTAAAATATGTGTAAATATATATTTATACATATAAAAGTCAACATTAGTCAACATTCGTTTCGACCCCGTCTCGGGCCCGTTTTTTCCGTTGCGACATTTTGAGATCGCTACCGTTTCGGCCCCGTCTCACGTCTTTTTCAACCTTGCACTTATCTGATCATAGTATTATGTAAGTTGAGTAATTGTTAAATTATAATGTATTTCTAGATATGTCTAGAACTAATTAGTAGTATTAGATATTAACTACTTCTAAGAGATATTTAATTAGAAGAATCTGGATATGCTAATTGCTAGATTGTTCTAGCCGACTTAATGTGCCTATAAATAGGCTTGAAGTGTTGCTCAATGTACACAACAAAAACACTAAACAATTTTACATCAATAAAACTATTTCTTCACTAAAACATAAGTCTTCTATATATCCCCTCATAATTACTACTCATCACTAATTTACTACATCTAAATATCAAGTACTCAAGACACAAACAAATCAACAATTCTCAATAAAGATTCAAACTTTCTAAATACCAAGTCTTCGTATTTCTTTTACTAAACATCCCCTCATAAATCTAAATCAATATTAATCAACAACTAATTAATCTAAACTAAAACTACAACAATTCTAACAAGTGGTATCAAGAGCCGTGTTCGGCGTTGTTTGAGTACACCATGACTACCGTTGGTGCGTACAATATTCCCGTCCCCATCTTTGATGGTGACAACTATGATTTTTGGAGTATCCGAATGAAGACATATTTCCAAGCACAAAGCTTGTGGGATATTGTCGAAGTCGGGTTTACATTCAACAAGCCTTGACACCGTATATCAGAAAATCAAGAAAAATACAACAAAAATGTAGTCAGAAATGTTGCTGCTCTAGGCTACATTCAACAAGCCTTGACACCGTATACCTTTCCACGAATCATGGGAGCTACGACAACCAAAGAGTCGTGGAAAATCCTTCAAGAAGAATTTCAAGGAAATGTCAAGTTGAGATATGTCAAACTACTAACTCTAAGAAGAGATTTTGAAAATTTAAATATGAAAGACACCGAGACTGTAAAAGATTACTATTCAAGAATTAAAGAAATAGTAAATCAAATGAGAGCCTACGGAGATAAAGTAATTGATAAAAGGATCGTAGAAAAAATACTTATCAGTATGACTGAAAAATACGATCATGTCATTACCGCTATTGAAGAGTCAAAAGACATCGAGACTCTGTCAGTAACGGAATTAATTGGCTCTCTTGAAGCATATGAGGCTAGATTGAGTCAGCGTAGTGAAGACTCACTCGAAAGTGCCTTTCAGTCTAAACTCAAATTAAGGTCTCAAAAATCTAATAATGAGGGGAAAAGAAATTTGTAAGAAAATTTGAGAGGAGGAGAAAAACCCAGAACCTGGTTCGATCAAAGAAGAAAAAGCTACCCTCCATGTGGTATCTGCAAAAAGACAAACCACTTGGAGAAAGATTGTTTCCACAAAGGGAAGCCACAATGCAATAACTGCAAAAGATTTCGGCATCTAGAAAAATATTGTCGTTTAAAACCAAATCATCGAGCTAACTTCACGGAACAAAGTTGAGTTATACCGGAGAACAAAAATAAACTATTCTATGCTTGCCATGCTGCAAATGAACTAAAAGATGACACTTGGTTCATCGACAGTGGGTGCAGTAATCACATGACAGGAGATGAGAAGTTATTCAATAGTATCAACACGTCCGTAAAGTCCCGGGTCAAACTAGGGAATGGAGCGCTTGTTGACACAAAAGGCAAAGGTATAATTATTGTTCAAACTAATAACTGCACTCGAACAGTTAATGATGTTCTTCTAGTACCAAGCTTAGCGAGTAACTTTCTAAGTGTTGGTCAAATGATGGAGCATGGATACTCGTTACTCTTCGAAGATAAATCATGTGTTATTCGTGACAAGAAAAATAACTACAAATTAATAGCCGTCCAGATGACTGGACGCCGTCCAGATACACTGTGTCATAATTTTTTTTTAGTCTTGTTTTTGGTATAACGAGGGTTGGGTCGTTACAGATGAGAATACATGCTTACTAGTTTTCCAAAAGTTTATTATACGAGAGTTCACCGTCCTACATTTTAAACGTTTACTCTTTATACTTGAGATGTGGATACATACTTTTTGAAACGGATTTTACAACTAGACACAATTATTTAGAAACAAACCTTGTATTGCGTGAGTTACAGACCGAAAAGCTCTTAGCTCGAATATGTTAATTTACTTATATAATCGCGAATCATATGGACAGAGGTGTGGGGTTTTGACAAACCCCACCCTGCATAATGAGGTGCATGTTACTTCGTAAATGATACACTTCGTCGATGTACACAATTACAGGATAAAGGAAATCACCTAGGATGCTACACTTTAGAATCTATTCTTGATAAATATCGTGGTCTACAAACATTTGAAACATGATATTTTGTTGTTTTTACAAACAATTGAACTATAAATTTTTTATGGTCTATCTGTATTAATTTCGCAAAATTAAACCTATAACTCATCAACCGTTGTGTTGACCTTTATCATTTCTTATTCTCAGGTACTAGATGATTTGCTTTCGCTGTTGGTTTAGAGGTCGCATGATGCATAACTGAAGATCCAATTATTATTTTAAAACATTGACTATTCGCATATGGGTTTAAAACACTTAAACATCGTGAAATATGTCATGTTACTTTTAATAATTTACTTTCTACAGAAACTGTAATAATTAACGTGTGGTGGGGTGTTTTAGTTATACATATTTACAATGTGAGTGAAATAATAGGCCTTAAAACTATATATACAATGCTAAGTCATGCGTACACAAAAATAATAAATCGATACAAATTCAAAACTTTCAAAAAGAATATTAAAATGAGTAAAATATCATTTTCGGCATCTAGATGACCTTGAATGGCAATACACTTTCAGGGAGTTTTGCTCGTTGGGCCGTTTTAAAGTGATCTTAAGAAATTCAGTCAAATCTGAAACCGAAAATCAATCGCCGCCAAATGCTACTCCATTTGGCTGCGCATATATATGGGTTAAATTATGTATATAGTGAAGTGATATTAGATTAAAAACTATATAGGTTATACATAATTAAAATGGGAGTAAAATAATAGGTCTTAAAACTATATATTCCATGCTAAGTCATGAGTACACAAAAATAATAATATGATACAAATTCAAAACTTTCAAAAATAACATTAAAATGAGTAAAATATCATATTCGGCATCTAGACGACCTTGAATGACAAAGCACTTTCAGAGAGCCTTGCTCGTTGGGCCGTTTTAGCGTGATATCGAGAATTTCAGCCCAATTTGAAATAAAAAATTACTCACGGCCAATTGCTACTCCATTTGGCGGCGCATATCTATGAGGTAAATTGTATGTTTAGTAAAGAGACATTATGTTCAAAATTATATGTGTTATACATAATTATAATGTGAGTGAAATAATAGGGCATAGAACAAAATATACCATGCTAAGTCATGCGTACGTAAAAATAATAATAGGTTACAAATTCAAAACTTTCGAAAAGAACATTAAAATGAGTAAAATATCATTTTCGGCATCTAGACGACCTTGAATGGCAAGATACTTTTGATATGCATAAAACACACCTAATCTTATTGTAATAAAGTTACGAATTCGTTCTCAAGGAGCAGCGTTTAAGATTTAACAACTGATAATTATTCTGAAGATTTATGTTGTAAACAAAGGTTTGATTAATCTAGTAATGTGAAATAAATAAAACAAATAACCAGATGGACGAAGCAGTGTTCACTCAGATGATTAATTAGTGACGTGGATGGTTCTTTCAATAGAACCGATTAAATGTCTGGTAAGTTATAATTCAATTATTCAAACTTGACTAACTCACATTAATCTCATTCAAACAATCAAATCATACATGATTAAACTATTGTGATTCAGTCTAGGTTAAACTCACATAAAACCCTAATTACTTCGATCACTCGGAGCAACTACACGACAGTGCTATCGAGTTACCATTTAGTCACCATTCACACTCACATGTAAATGTCTAAATCTCCTAAGAGTTGAAGCATAATCCATTTATCACTAATAAACTCACATAAACTATGTAACAAATTATGTAATTAAAGTAAAGTAACCAATTTGCACAATAATGGATCTTTTGGTTGAACACAATAATCATTAATCAATTAGATTCAGCTATTAAGATTTGATCCGGATTAAAATCACTTAAAATCCTAACTACAAAGATCACTCAATGTAATTATCACGATTATGATGCAAACCTAATATTCAATTACCGATTAGTTCCTTAATACAATAACTTGAAATCAAAGCCCTAATCGTCTAGATCACTAAATGTGTTGAAGTACACGTTATATACCATCAATTATCTCACAATAACTAATGGATAGCATATATAATTGAATCAAAGTAGAAAGCATGCATAACAACGGTTCTTTGACCAAACTTAAATAAACTAAATCAATCAAACATTGAATCCATGAAATAAAGAAAAATCCGATAATCAAAAGCTATTACATCTGAGCAAACACTAAGGTTTTTAGCCTGACATGTTCAAAAGGGAATCAAACACATAATTGGAACAAATAGAATTCATCATAAAATCACTAATATAATGGAAAACTAAAGTACCAATGTTGATAGAGTGATCCAATCTTCAACTTTGATGTTTGGATCTTTTTCTTTGGTGAAGAATGGCTCTAAACCCTCCAAAAATGACTTCTTTTGCTCTGGAATTCGTCCCCTAAAACAGCATAACCTAAATTGGGGTAAAAACCCGTATACTTATAGTAGGAGAAAAAGTGATCAGAACCGCCCCGTATCGCGACCGCAACTAGGCTATCGCGATCGCGATGCCCATGTTGAATCGCGACCGTGATCTTGCTTCTTTGAAAACTCCAACTTCTGTCGATCTATCACGGCCGCAACCCAAACAATCGCGACTGCGATTCCTCTTGTTTAAGCAAATCTTTCTTTTTTCGCGTTTTATCATATCTTGAGTTTATTTGAAGCTAATTCTCTGTTGAAACCAACCAAAACATTAAACCAACAACTTCTTGAGCTAAAATCATCATTTTATTTCAGTTACCCACAAAAGCCTTTAAATCTTCGTGAATGAATAATAATAAGGAATCGATATCGCGGCGTGAAATATGTATAATTGGAGCGATATCAAAATCCTCCACACTTGAACCTTGCTTGTCCTCAAGCAAGTCTATCTTCAAATAATATCAACTAGTGCAAATATAAACATACCCGGACAAGTCTTCAAAAACTATAGAATCAATACATACCAATATCATCTTCAAAAGCAATAAATCCATATCATGTAGTCTTCATAAACAAATGCAAGGTTCAAGCCTTCAACTAAAATCAATCTTCCACAAACAAACAACATCGTGATTACCCAAAAGCTTCAATACCTCGAATCAAGAACAACATGTGCGGAACCAAGAAAAATTTGGCCTTTGGGAAAACACGACCTTAATAAAACCATTTTTGCATTTTAAGAATGGGAAAACAAGTTAAGTTTTTACACAAAAAACATTTTCTGGAAATTTAAGGTTTTTAAAGGTTATGTTCTTTCAAAGCCATCCCGGTTTTGAGACAGCCGAACGGGAAATTGCCAACCCAGTATATCATCAAAGAAGAACTACCCTGCGGTTCGAAGGCGAGGGGAAGACAACTACCTTGGGTGTAAATTTTTTGGGAGGTCTATTGCACGACACGTGAAAGACGTTACTTTCAAGCAATCGTCTTTTGAAACTCAACTCAACTTGGAAGACTTTACTTCCAAGCTTCGAAAGACTTGACTTCCTAAAAACAACATGGGAGAACTCGACTCTCCCGGAAGTGTTTAAACACTTGTTTGATTTTTTTAAGGTCCTTGGACCCCACTTCCCACGTATCTAGCTTTTATGCTAGTTTTAAGAAAATGTAGGAAGCATATACTACATTCCCGTATTTGAAAAGGGCACCACGACTTTTGACCATGGCGTGTGTTGTGTAGCAACACTAGCACGAAGCCATTGCTCTTCATCAAGAAGACATCATAAGTTGAAGCTCAAGGCTCCTCTTCCCACAGTACGATACATCGGTGTAAAACATCGTGAAATGATGAATTAACCAATGTTAGTATAAAATGATGTAGATTAGAAAGTCTCCCACACCAAGTAAGACGGGCATTCAAAAGACTTAACTTTCTTGATGGATGAACTTGAATCATCCTATAATTTTTGGGTTTTTTAGAACCTTGGAAGACATTGCTTCCTTATTACTCACACACTCACACAAAAGAAAATGCAAAACACCAACATCATTGAGGTACCTGCACAATTTAACTTACAAAAGTGATAACATTTATTTAATTACAAAACTACAATTGGCTTTTTAACGAGTCAAAAATTTTAAAATTAGTCAAAAATAAGACTCAAGCCAAGTGTAATACATCCGCGAGAATTTATATCTCTCCCCCCACACTTAAGATCATGTAATACCCTCATTTACATGAAATCAGATAAATAAAGTATAAGTTCGAGAGGACAATAGAGTGAATGGGAAAAACATAACCGGATGTAGAGCAATATAATCGCAAAATGGACTGACAGATGGCTCTGCACTGACGGCCATTCCTCGATTGTCATCACATTATGTTTTACCTGCAATGATTAAACAAGAACAAAACACAAAAAGAAAAATATTTTTGGTTTTTTGGGTTTTTCAAAATTTTAGGTTTTTCAGTTTTAAAACACACGCAATATACAAGGTTACAAGGATATACATTGTGCAAGTTTATTAACTAGCCTTGTACTAGACTCCACATCATTCTCAACTGATGACCGGATGATACGCGGTTCCCTCTTTCAACCCACCGGAACCTTTAATCGAATCTCTATACCCAATCGCACTTAATAACCAACCATCCGCCATCTTTGACTCCTTGGTCAACTCCTTAAGCTTTTCCTTTTCATTTCTAGAAAGATTTGACACCACTCTGTTCCTAACATGCTCATCTTTCTCAGACATTAAATTCCTAACCCGAGTATACAACTTCCTCATTGATTTATCAATAACACTAACCTCGGGCGTATCAACAAACTTTTCCTCTACCATTCCCCCACACTTACTCGGTTTACTAGCTTCAGTTTCAACACTAGTAATTACATTCACAGAATCCACAGGTGTGGGTGGTGGTTTAACACTAAACTTAGTCTGAAAGCTTAAGGTTTTACCTCTACCCCTTAAAATCAATTTACAAGTTCTCCAGTCAGTTAATGCACCCGCATTTGCTAAAAAGGGTCTACCTAAAACAATAGGTACAACCTTATCCTCTGGCATATCAACAAGTACAAAGTCCGCTAGAAACTCTAATTCACCTATTTTAACCACCTAATTTTCAGCAATCTCTATGGGTTTACTAATCGACTGGTTAACCAATCTAACTCTAGTATTACTCGACTTAAGCTCATTCAAACCCAAACGCGAATAAACAGATAACGGCTTAAGATTGATACTCGCACCTGAATCAGCTAAACATCTAAAAAGTTCCGAGTCATCAATCCTATAGGGCACTATGAATGGCTCGGGATCACCTAACTTGCCACCACACTCTTCTTCAAAATAGCAGCACATTCCGCTTCAAGAAACTCAGAGGATGCCTGCTCATGCTCACCCTTATTCGCCATTAAATCCTTTAAAAATTTCCCATAGTTGGGCATACCTGCAAGAACATCAACCAAAGGTACATGCATACAAATATTATCATTAGTATTAATAGACTTACAAACAATTTCCTTTGGTTGCTCGGATGGAATAGCTCTCGAATATCGAATAGTGTGACGACCCAGAAATTTCCAGCCAAATTTAAACTTAATCTTAATATGATTTCAATACGTTAAGCAAGTCTGTAATGTGGAGTCTCAAAAAGATTTGAAACTATATTCAAGTAATCAATTACCCTTTGCCTGTTCTCCACGATTCACGAATAATTGTTTGTATATATATATATATATATATATATATATATATATATATATATATATATATATATATATATATATATATATATATATATATATATATATATATATATATATATATATATATATATAAATACAAGGATACATAGATATTATTTTGAACTAATAAAATGCACTCCAATCAATTGAAATTAATAATGAGAAAATAAAATACAGAATAGTTAAGTTACTATTAAAATGTATATATATTTATATTCTGAACATAAATAATATTATATGTATTGTAAATTATAAATATAAAATATTTAAAATAAGTTATTATATGAATATATATATATGATATTAAAATAAACCCATATATATGATTTCTATAAATAATTATTATAACATTGTAAGGTATAAATACTAAATATTCAATAAATGGTTTCATATAATAAATGAAATAATTATTAAATAAACGTATTTAATAAATTTTAATATTAATAAAGTAAATGTGATCACAAATTAAAAATATAATTGTTGCACTAACATTATTATTATTACTTTCATTATTAGTATTATATTAGTATTACTAATACAACTATATATAAAATGTAGATATGAAATTGATACATGTAATTTGTTATAATATTATTATGAATATTATTATTATTATCATTGTTAATATCATTATTATTATTTTTTATTATTAAGTATTATTATCAATACTAATATTATTATTAATATTGTTAGTATAATCGGTATTACTAAAATCTGTAAACTAATATAATTATTGTTATTAATATAATACAATTTATTATTATTCTCATTAGTATTATTAATATCTTTAGTAACAATATTGTTAATAATTAACATTATACTCATTGTTAACATTATAATTATTATTGTTATTTTTATTATTAATATTATTGAAAATGTTATTATTATTAATATTTGTATTTATTGTAATGTTAATTATATGTAAATCATATTAAATAATAAAGGTTAGTAGCATCAATATCAGATTTATTTAAATTATCTACTAAATTAAATAATAAATATAGAAACAAATTTGTAAGCCATCTCATCTGAATATATATTTTTTTTTGGTTTCTTCCTTTTGTTTCGAATAACCTGTCGACCATGATGGCTGGATAACAACAAATTTTTTTTTACATCAATTATTCGTTAACTCCCTCATAATTTTTTATAACACTACTAATAATCAGTGTATCTAAAAATCAAACAAAAATTGATTTAACTTAAACCTTTCTCATCTGTATTTCACTTTTTTCGTCAAAATTCAAAAACGAATTGTTTGTCAAAATATAGAATTGCAGAGTTGTTAGGATTCATCTATTAAAGCTACCTGCAAATTTCCAAACTCTAATTCGCGAAATCAAGAATGAATTTCAAGGTCAAAGTTTTAAAATTAAAAAGTCAACTGTTTGTTCTTCATGAAATTAGAGTTTGTTTTAAAATCTCTGGATCAATTAATGATTTGATAAGTTTATATGAACGATTTCTTACCTTATTCATGTAGAAACTTTATTTTAAAACGAACTCAAAATCAAAAATTAATTTTTTTTCTTCTTTCTACAACCAACGACGATGCATCTTTTTTTTTATTTTATTTTTTTTATTTTTTTCTCTGTTGAAGCACTTTTCCAAATATAAGACGTTATAATTACATTTCAATCTTTTAAATCTGATTTGAAAATTCGTATGAGGATTATGGTGCTTCCTGGTCGAAGTAAATTAAAGAAGAAGGAGAAAAGAAACAGAAAAGGGACGGTTTATATAATTTAGAACAGAGATAAATTCAGAAAAACATTAATAGAAGAATGGTAGTAAGTGTTTGTGCGTGAACGGAAGGTTGCGGGTTCGAGCCCGGTCCAGGGCATTTTTTTTAGAAAAAGCTTACAAAGGGGTATACACTCTTACTATATTTTTTTATTATTATTACTACTAGTTATTAATATTATTATTATTATTATTATTATTATTATTATTATTATTATTATTATTATTATTATTATTATTATTATTATTATTATTATTATTATTATTATTATTATTATTATTGTTATTATTATTAGTTATTGTTATTATTGTTAAGATAATCATTATTATCACTATCATAATACGAGTTATTATTATTATTACAAGTGTTAGGATTGTTATTATTAGTAATGCTAAAATAGATGTTAGTTATTATTATAAATATAATTACAATTATGAATACTATTAATATTATTATCATTTTATTACCAAGTAACATCATTAAACATTATTAATGTTATTATTATTAGTATTAGTGATATTGATATAGGTATTATTATGATTAGGAATATCATTATTATCATTACTACAAAAATAACACAAACTAGTTTTATTATCATTAATATTAGTATTAATATCATTTTTTTATTAGTATTACTATTATTATAATTAACATAAGTATCAATTTTAAAAAAATCATTATTATTATTAGTATTATCAATATCAAGAAAATTATTATTAGTAAATCATTATTATCAAAACTATCATTTTTATTACGAATAAATATTTTGTACCTAACATATACTTAATACATATATAGTTTATATACCTACATTTCAAACATAATAACATTATTTATATAAATACTTGTATATACCAAATTAAGGATATATTTTTATATAATATTACCCATATATATATAGGTATATTAATATAACACTAAACAATAATGTATATAAATAAATATGAATATATTAATATAACTATATAGATAATAAATCATTTTGAATATATACACAAATTAAATATAAAATATATAAATTAAGATATAATAACTAAATTTGTTCGATTACGATTATGTGTATTAATAAATATACAAATGATATAGGTTCGTGAATCCGAGGCCAACCCTGCATTGTTCAGTTGTTCTATGTCATTATATGTATTTTTTCTACAAAATACATTAGGTGAGTTTCATTTGCCTTTTTACCCTTTATATTTTTGGGGTGAGAATACATGCGCTGCTTTTATAAATGTTTTACGAAATAGACATAAGTACTTAAAATTACATTCTATGGTTGGATTATTAAACCGAATATCGCCCTTCAAGTCTGGTAACCTAAGAATTTAGGGAAATGACCCCTGATTGACGCGAATCCTAAAGATAGATCTATGGACCTTGACAAGTCCCATTCGGGGTACGAATGTTTTAGTACTTCGAGATTATTATTATACAGACAAGAGGTTCTATTTGGGGATATTCTATGCATTAAGTTAACGTCGGTTACCAGGTGTTCAATCCATATGAATGATATTTTTGTCTCTATGCATGGGACGCTTATTTATGAGAACTGGAAATGAAAACCTTGTGGTCTATTAAACTGATGGAAATGATTATTTATGTTAAACTAATGAACTCACCAACCTTTTAGTTGACACTTTAAAGCATGTTTATTCTCAGGTACGAAAGAAATCTTCCGTTGTGCATTTGCTCATATTAGAGATATTACTTAGAGTCATTCATGACATATTTCAAAATACGTTGCATTCGAGTCATCGAGTTCATCAAGATTATTATTAAGTCAATTATAGTTGGATGTATTATGAAATGACATGCATGTCGTCAACTTTTGATGTAAAGAAAGTTTGTCTTTCGAAAAACGAATGCAATATTTGTAAAATGTATCATATAGAGGTCATGAACCTCGCGATGAAATTAACTATTGCGAATCATTTATAATCGATATGGACCTCATCTAGATGGATTAGGACGGGTCGTTTCAGTTGGTATCAGAGCGGTGGTCTTAGCGAACCAGGGCTTGTATTAGTGTTTGTAACTGATAGCTGTTTAGATGCATTAGTGAGTCTGGACTTCGACCGTGTCTGCATGTCAAAAGTTTTGCTTATCATTTAGTGTCAAAAATTATTTGCTTATCATCCTTAAAGTCTAGACACGTCTTACTGCCTCTATTGCATAGACAGTGTATAGATAAATTCATATCTTAGCGTATCTGCTAATCCATATCTTAGCGTGCCTGTTACTGTAAACTTTGCATGTCGTATTCCGTAGATTCCTCCGTAACTTATGGGATTTTAGTATTATATATGCATATGTAAATTATGTATTGCAGGGTACTAATCTACATCTTATAATCTATTTCTTATCGAAAATCCTTCATCTGATCGTACGAGATGAATCCCTCAACCAGTTCGAATTCCTCGGATTCTGACAGCTATTTCGATATGAAGTTTCACCTAAGCTCTGAAAGCAATGTCACCATAATGAATCAACCAATTCATCTGATGGGTTTGTAGTCGACTTAATCGATGGAGACGAGAAGAAGGCGATCCTTTCCACCAACCAACTTCACCTCTTGGTGAAGAACCTGATGCACTTATCGGCGAACCTATCCGAAACACCATTTTCATACTCATTTCCCGAATATCTCTCCACGATGATATACTATCTCAAATTCAAAACCTTATTCATCCACTCGTTCTGACCGACAATCATCCCGGAGTAATCGAAGAAGTCAACGAGATTCGCGCCTGAGTAATGATTTTTGGAGAATATGGTGCAAATTTTACCAGCTTCAACAACATCACCGGCACCAACAGTACCATCACCACTATCAACAACAACATCCGCATCTCATGCCTCAACATCTCATTCTGTACCTTGAGTATAACCTTCGGTCTACGAATTGTTCTACATCATTTATCTTCGTTCTATATGGCAATTATGTAATCTCTAATGTTTTAGAGATTATGTATTCTTGTTCTAATGGTAAATTAAATGAGTTTAATATCATATTAACTCATTAAATCCATGATTACATCTGAGGAAAATATATATGTAAGTATATTTTCATAAAGATTGTAACTAACAATTCTTTTGTACAAACTGTTAATGGTGAAAATATTTTAACGGGTAGGTAATACCCTAGAAATATTTGGATTTCGCATTAATAAGTTACACTGTACATTCTTCGAATTTGATTCAATGATCATTTACTATCCTATTTACAACCACCGATATACGTATCCGTTCACCAAAGAATAACTATTTTTCATTCAAATTCAATTGCATATTTAGATTTTGACCTATCAGAATCCAACAAGTGGCATAATGAAGAAATAATGGACACAATAAAAATTGATTAGAAACAGACTAATTAACAATATGAAATTTTGTTAAGAAACCACGCTAACAAGATCCTAGCTAATTGTTCCTAGCTAACTGTTAATTCCGTATTATATTTTATTTTATCGCAATTTATTTATCGCAATTTAATTATTGCAATTTATTTATCGCACTTTATTTATCGCAATTTATATTCTCGCAATTTTATTTATCGTCATTTAATTTCTGTTATTTATTTTACGCACTTTAAATATCGGAACACGTATACCAGGTTTTGACATATCATATCGACCCATATATATATATTATTTGGAATAACCATAGACACTCTATATGCAGTAATGCGGGAGTCTACTATAAAGGGTTGAGGTTGATTCTACAATAATATATATAGTTTGAGTTGTGATCGAGTCTGAGACGAATACGGGTCACGATACCTATTAAATAATTCAAATATTATATATTAAACTATATATGAACTATTGAATTGCTAGCTGTGGACTATCAACTGTGGACTACCAACATTAGACAATTAAAATGAATTAAAATATTGACTATAACATATGAAACTAAACAATTCTTCAAGGTTGCCACTTGATTTCATCTTAAACCTCATTTGTATCTTGACGATTATAATCTGCGTTCAAACCTTTCATGATTCTTGAAAACACCTCAATCGAGATGATGAACCAACCGCACTTCATCAACGAAAGAAAAGATTGATGCATATAGTTATGCACCTGAAAACACTCAGAACCTGAGTAAATGTTTAACACGTATCTGTGCTAGCTCCTTTGGCGTTGTTACTACCGAAAATAACTTTACAATTCCTTTCCCAATTAGCCAATTTTGTCATAGCTCCAGCAAATCAACTTTGACTTTCGTTCGGATTAAAACTTATTATAACTTGATTTATAAGCCCGCCTTTCGTCATCGTTACCGGAGAACTGTTTATATTTCATCACATTAATAGAAACTTATCAGCAACTTCATTACTCATCGACTTAAGTTCTCCGAAGAATCATTATATTTGTTCGTTAAAACCCTATCATGTACTTATCCGCATCTTGTAACAAGAATTGCCATACCAAATACCGAGAATCAGCAACCAGTATTTTGAAACCTCGCAGCATGTCTACATCAACAGTTATATGTAAACATATAACATTTATCTCTTAGAGTTATGATCTTTCATTCTAAAATTCTGAAAAGCACCCAGTCTACAAATCAATACCACAAATTCTGAAAAAGCTGAATATAGCAGTAAAAACTGTACACAACCTTAACTGTCGAAAGTTTGATGATAAAGAATGGAGTATTGGAAACACTCAATAGAAAATTTAGTACCGAAAAGCGGATTATGCGAAACTATGAAGGAAACCGTGGACAAATCACAAAGAATAAGTATGACCTCAAAGAATCCAAATGATTCAATGTCTGCTGAAGTCTTTAGCAAATGTATTGCTCCTTACTCTAAACCCTTGTGGACGATATTCTTCATCATCCTCCGATCATAGATATTCCAAGATATCATTGTATCTTTCATTATAAATATCCTCCATATTTCTGAAGATATTTTTATAACTATTCTTATCTGAAATCATTAATCTCTTCGTGCTATCAGTGTTACATCATATAGAAACTGTTAGTTTCTATATTCTGTAAACTTTCGAGCTTAAAATATGAATATTATTGAAGTAATGTTGGGAACTGATGCATGCGTTAGTACAATATAATGACACTTGATCAACTTGATTATATTACAGTAAGTCATGCTGAGTTTCTAATGGAATGTGATGATTCACAGATCATAACGTCATCATGCGCCATGTTACATAACTCTTTCATTCTGCTTAACTTCTAAACATATCAAGAAAGTATATTCTTGATAGTTCTATTCTCAGAGATTCTGGTAATTTGACAAATCAAATCGTGCTATTACGATCTTTCTTATTTAGAACATTAAGTTCATCCAAAACTCTATACTTACGAATTCTGGACCGTTACTCGCTTTACTAAGAGGTCGAGAAGACAATAAAAAAAAGGCAAAGAGCTCCAAAATATAAGAGAAAATATAAATCCCAATAACAACACGGAAGTTACAAACCGTGGATATTAATACGAATAGCAATATAAAGACACGGTAGAATTAAGAATAGTATCATCCCAAGGTAATAGTAGAAGTAAACAGATTTTTCTAGTGGAAAATTGAAAAGAAGGATGACAAAAATGATAATTAGGAAAATATCAAGGATTAGAACGGGATTAAGCATTTTCACAATCTTTTGGATGTAAGAACTAAGAAAGAAAGTATAGGAATGGTGAGAATAATGGAACGGAAGAGCTTAAATTATAATGGAAATATCAGACTGAGTAATCGAGGCAGATCACCGTATTTAATTATAGAGATCTTAATTTCCTTATTCGTCGAAGAACCAAATCTTTTAGATTTCGAAGATTTTCTTTAATCGCTTGAATTCCGGAATTCAACCTTGACTACATCAAAAGATAAGACGCACCTTATTTTCTAAATTCAAATGTGACTACGTCAAAAGTCAAGACAAATCTTATTTTCATCATTCCACTATTTTGTGATAGCTTCATTCGTACAATTCGAGTAGTTGAATCGTTCTATTCAATTTATTCAATAGGGATAAACTCTAATTATCAACTCATATACGTCATGAAAACATTTTTATTGTTAGCCTTGACCACCTCACTCAAATTTCGGGACGAAATTTCTTTAACGGGTAGGTACTGTGACGACCCGGAAATTTCCATCCAAATTTAAACTTAATCTTAATATGATTTCAATACATTAAGCAAGTCTGTAATGTGGAGTCTCAAAAAGATTTAAAACTATATTCAAGTAATCAATTACCCTTTGACTGTGCTCGATGATTCACGAATAATTGTTTGTAAATAAATAAATAAATAAATAAATATATATATAAATATATATATATATATATATATATATATATATATATATATATATATATATATATATATATATATATATATAAATACAAGGATACATAGATATTATTTTGAACTAATAAAATGCACTCCAATCAATTGAAATTAATAATGAGAAAATAAAATACAGAATAGATAAGTTACTATTAAAATGTATATATATTTATATTCTGAACATAAATAATATTATATGTATTGTAAATTATAAATATAAAATATTTAAAATAAGTTATTATATGAATATATATATATGATATTAAAATAAACCCATATATATGATTTCTATAAATAATTATTATAACATTGTAAGGTATAAATACTAAATATTCAATAAATGGTGTCATATAATAAATGAAATAATTATTAAATAAACGTATTTAATAAATTTTAATATTAATATAGTAAATGTGATCACAAATTAAAAATATAATTGTTACACTAACATTATTATTATTACTTTCATTATTAGTATTATATTGGTATTACTAATACAACTATATATAAAATGTAGATATGAAATTGATACATGTAATTTGTTATAATATTATTATGAATATTATTATTATTATCATTGTTAATATCATTATTATTATTTTTTTATTATTAAGTATTATTATCAATACTAATATTATTATTAATATTGTTAGTATAATCGGTATTACTAAAATCTGTAAACTAATATAATTATTGTTATTATTATAATACAATTTATTATTATTCTCATTAGTATTATTAATATCTTTAGTAACAATATTGTTAATAATTAACATTATACTCATTGTTAACATTATAATTATTATTGTTATTTTTATTATTAATATTATTGAAAATGTTATTATTATTAATATTTGTATTTATTGTAATGTTAATTATATGTAAATCATATTAAATAATAAAGGTTAGTAGCATCAATATCAGATTTATTTAAATTATCTACTAAATTAAATAATAAATATAGAAACAAATTTGTACGCCATCTCATCTGAATATATATATATTTTTTGGTTTCTTCCTTTTGTTTCGAATAACCTGTCGACCATGATGGCTGGATAACAACAAATTTTTTTTTTGCATCAATTATTCGTTAACTCCCTCATAATTTTTTTATAACACTACTAATAATCAGTGTATCTAAAAATCAAACAAAAATTGATTTAACTTAAACCCTTCTTATCTGTTTTTCACTTTTTTCGTCAAAATTCAAAAACGAATTGTTTGTCAAAATATAGAATTGCAGAGTTGTTAGGATTCATCTTTTAAAGCTACCTGCAAATTTCCAAACTCTAATTCGCGAAATCAAGAATGAATTTCAAGGTCAAAGTTTTAAAATTAAAAAGTCAACTGTTTGTTCTTCATGAAATTAGAGTTTGTTTTAAAATCTCTGGATCAATTAATGATTTGATAAGTTTATATGAACGATTTCTTACCTTATTCATGTAGAAACTTTATTTTAAAATGAACTCAAAATCAAAAATTAATTTTTTTTCTTCTTTCTACAACCGACGACGATGCAGCCTTTTTTTATTTTTATTTATTTTATTTATTTTTTTTCTGTTGAAGCACTTTTCCAAATATAAGACGTTATAATTACATTTCAATCTTTTAAATCTGATTTGAAAATTCGTATGAGGATTATGGTGCTTCCTGGTCGAAGTAAATTAAAGAAGAAGGAGAAAAGAAACAGAAAAGGGACGGTTTATATAATTTAGAACAGAGATAAATTCAGAAAAACATTAATAGAAGAATGGTAGTGAGTGTTTGTGCGTGAGCGGAAGGTCGCGGGTTCGAGCCCGGTCCAGGGCATTTTTTTTTAGAAAAAGCTTACAAAGGGGTATACACTCTTACTATATTTTTTTTTATTATTACTATTAGTTATTAATATTATGTTTATTATTATTATTATTATTATTATTATTATTATTATTATTATTATTATTATTATTATTATTATTATTATTATTATTATTATTATTATTATTATTATTATTATTATTATTAGTTATTGTTATTATTGTTAAGATAATCATTATTATCACTATCATAATACGAGTTATTATTATTACAAGTGTTAGGATTTTTATTATTAGTAATGCTAAAATAGATGTTAGTTATTATTGTAAATATAATTACAATTATGAATACTATTAATATTATTATCATTTTATTACTAAGTAACATCATTAAACATTATTAGTGTTATTATTATTAGTATTAGTGATATTGATATAGGTATTATTATGATTAGGAATATCATTATTATCATTACTACAAAAATAACACAAACTAGTTTTATTATCATTAATATTAGTATTAATATCATTTTTTTATTAGTATTACTATTATTATAATTAACATAAGTACCAATTTTAAAAAAAATCATTATTATTATTATTAGTATTATCAATATCAAGAAAATTATTATTATTAGTAAATCATTATTATCAAAACTATCATTTTTATTACGAATAAATATTTTGTACCTAACATATACTTAATACATATATAGTTTATATACCTACATATCAAACATAATAACATTATTTATATAAATACTTATATATAACAAATTAAGGATATATTTTTATATAATATTACCCATATATATAGGTATATTAATATAACACTAAACAATAATGTATATAAATAAATATGAATATATTAATATAACTATATAGATAATAAATCATTTTGAATATATACACAAATTAAATATATAATATATAAATTAAGATATAATAACTAAATTTGTTCGATTACGATTATGTGTATTAATAAATATACAAATGATATAGGTTCGTGAATCCGAGGCCAACCCTGCATTATTCAGTTGTTCTATGTCATTATATGTATTTTTACTACAAAATACATTAGGTGAGTTTCATTTGCCTTTTTACCCTTTATATTTTTGGGCTGAGAATACATGCGCTGCTTTTATAAATGTTTTACGAAATAGACACAAGTACTTAAAATTACATTCTATGGTTGGATTATTAAACCGAATATCGCCCTTCAAGTCTGGTAACCTAAGAATTTAGGGAAATGGCCCCTGATTGACGCGAATCCTAAAGATAGATCTATGGACCTTGACAAGTCCCATTCGGGGTACGAATGCTTTAGTACTTCGAGATTATTATTATGCAGACAAGAGGTTCTGTTTGGGGATATTCTATGCATTAAGTTAACGTCGGTTACCAGGTGTTCAATCCATATGAATGATATTTTTGTCTCTATGCATGGGACGCTTATTTATGAGAACTGGAAATGAAAACCTTGTGGTCTATTAAACTGATGGAAATGATTATTTATATTAAACTAATGAACTCACCAACCTTTTGGTTGATACTTTAAAGCATGTTTATTCTCAGGTACGAAAGAAATCTTCCGCTGTGCATTTGCTCATATTAGAGATATTACTTAGAGTCATTCATGACATATTTCAAAAGACGTTGCATTCGAGTCGTCGAGTTCATCAAGATTATTATTAAGTCAATTATAGTTGGATGTATTATGAAATGACATGCATGTCGTCAACTTTTGATGTAAAGAAAGTTTTTCTTTCGAAAAATGAATGCAATGTTTGTAAAATGTATCATATAGAGGTCATGAACCTCGCGATGAAATTAACTATTGTGAATCGTTTATAATCGATATGGACTTCGTCCAGATGGATTAGGATGGGTCGTTTCAAATAGGAGGCTTGTAAACTTTCAATTTAGGTGAAGGTTTCACCTCTTCTTCCACTTCAATCTCATCAACACTAAACTCAGGAGACTTGGTAGTCTCAACACTTTTCACTTCCGACTCTTGATTATTCGAACTAGAAGAACTCCTTATCATCAAACTCATCAAGTAATTACCATACGCGGGAGTAATATCACTAACTCAAATCCAACCGTCTTCACCATTATGAGTATAAGTCAGAATAAACTCATCGGAACCATAACCCTCAAAGCTAGAAATAGCATTCACCTGCAAATAAGTAGAAACCTGAGGATCTTTATTCTTCACATCACTTCGGTTATTATTAGTCAAGTTTGTTCGGGGTGGCACATTGACATTCAGATTAGATTGCATATTCGAAGGGTGAGCACCCGATGGTCTCTCTGTTAGCGATTGAGCTATACGCCCCACATCCTGTTCCAAATTCTGTATCAAGGCCCGTTGACTTCTCACTTGCTGTTTTGTTGAATCACTATCTTGCATCAAAGCCGTGAAGCATTCATCTGTCTTTATAATAAAACCTTGCAATAAATCCTCTAGTGAAGGACCCTTATCCACATAAACTGATTTTGATTTCGATTAACAAAACCCGGTGGTCCATTCTTCTGATAACCCGAACTACCTCCTTGGTACTGATTATTGTATTGATTACCCAAGTAGTTCACCAGCTCTTTCATAGATGCCTGATTACAATCCTTTGTGAGATGTGGTCCCTGACATAACTCACAACCAACTTTTATAGTGTGCATCTCCTTAGTCATCGATTCCATCTGTCTTTTAACAATTTCAAGTTGTGCTCTAACCGATGCAAGTTCATCACTAGTTTCGGTACTAGCGACATGAGAAGAGCGAGAAACATCCATATCTTGGTGCCAATCATATGAATGTGTAGCTATTTCGGAGATGATGTTGTAAGCTTCATCCAGAGTCTTTTTCATCAAAGATCCACCTGCAGCAATGTCAATTTCTTTCCTTGTTGGCACATTAACACACTTATAGAATATTTGAACCTTATTAAAATTGTTCAACCCGTGTTGAGGACAATTGCGAAGCATTTTACCGAAATGGGTCTAAGTATCATAGAGTGTCTCGTTTGACTTTTGAACAAAGTGATTAATGTCACTTTGTAACTTTGTAGCCTTAGAAGCAGGAAAGAAACGCTGCAAAAATCTATCCTCCATGGTAGGCCAACTATCAATTTCAACTTCGGGCAGTGATTCTAACCAGTCCTTGGCATCGTCTTTCAAAGACCAAGGAAAAACCCTCAAATAGATAACAATATCCGCAACTTGGGCAATCTTGAACAAATTACATATACTCTTGAAAGACCGAAGATGCTCGAATGCATCCGCTTTCGGTGTACCCCTGAACTGGCACTGATGAGTGATCATATTTAAAATCTACCCCTTAACCTCAAAATCTTTATTGACTACCGGTTGGGTAATGACATGTCCATTACCAGCCCTCGTGGCTTTCATCATCACTTCCATGGATTGACCTCTCGCTGGTTCACCCATTTTAACCTCTTTTTTCATAATATATTTAAAGTCCGGAATATAAAAAGGTAAAACTGAGTAACCTTCAGCGATTTCTTGTTCTTCTTTAGTTTCGATGTGTGTATAGTAAAATCTAGACGGTTCCAGAGTAATTAGTACCTAACCTGTGATCACAACACAAAAAAAACCAACGCGTAAAACCAAAAATAAAATAACAGAAAATTAACTTGTGCGAAAACAAGTTTCCACGAAATGATCGAATAACTAAAATCTTGTAAAATCCTAAGACACACAGCTCCCCGGCAGCGGTGCCAAAAATTTGATATGCGTAAAACACACATAATCTTATTGTAATAAAGTTATGAATTCGTTCTCAAGGAGCAGCGTTTAAGATTTAACAACTGATAATTATTCTGTAGATTTATGTTGTAAACAAAGGTTTGATTAATCTAGTAATACGAAAATAAATAAAACTGTTGAGTTCCCAAAATAATTAAGGATTTAATTATGACAAAACTGTAATTTATTTGCACTAAAATGTTATGTGCAGCTAGCACAAGTTTGTTTTTGTATAGACAGCAGATATTGCTATGTCTAGTGTTTAGTTTGCTGCTTAGTCTACCAGCACAAGGTAGACAGTATTCTTCAATCAGCACAGGATGTATACTCAGCAATTCAATAATATCAAGTGACTCAACAATGAAGAACCAGCATAGCTGGAATGCAGCTTACTATACAAGACAACTATTCTCCATTACAAGCATAGTAGTTTCCTGAGTGGTCTACATCAATTGTACTATTCAACAGAAGTCAAAGACAAAGCTGAACAGGAAAGGACACGCGTCGGCGGCTGACAAGTGACCTTACAAGACCACGTGGGAATGCAGAAGTTTAACGCATGTGCATACATGTGCTATACTTTGTCAATGCCTAGGGAACACAACATTCTATTTGTTTAAACAAATAGTGGTGCCAAACCGAATTGGGGTGTTCCTGCAAATAGCTACCAAAGAGGAAAGAAGAGAGCACGCTCTCTGATGCAGTTATCCCCACAAGTACAGACATCCTATGTACCAGTTGACAATGGAACAATTACACGGATAAAAGGACTACTATAAATTGTTGTATCCACTATTGTAACAACTAGTGGTGTGGGTTTTATTATTTAGAGTCCAAAATGTGTAATACCTTTAATTTTATCCTCATAGCTATAATCTAGGTAAATCTGTGTCAACCAACTATCATTCCGCAAAGGATAGTTGTAATTCTTTGTGATTTTATCAATAAAGAAGAACCGTTGAAAATTACCTCTGACTCTATTTAATTTACTTGCTTGAATACTAAATTGTGTTTAACAGCTAAGTTAATTAAAGAGAAATTGTATTCACCCCCCTCTACAATAATCATGTTGTTAATCACGGGACCAACAACTGGTATAAGAGCTTCAGTCTTGATAATTTAATATCTTGGATCTGAATTCTCTCATGGCTGCATACTCAAATACAGCTTACCTTGAAAATGACTCATCTAATAGACCACCCAAATTTGATAAAGATGAGTATGAAACTTGGAAGGCAAGGTTCATGCTTCACCTGGAGTCTATTGACCCACTTATGCCTGGTATTGCCACAGATGGTCCATTTATCCCAACTGAGACTATTGGTAGTATTCCAGCTACTGTTGACACTCCTGCCATTCCTGGCAGAGAGGTTATTCTCATTCCAGCAAAATGGGATGCTGAGGATAAACGTCGTGTTGGACTTGACCCTAAGATCAGGATATTGTTAGCTATAACATTACCTAACCACTTGTTCAAACTGATTAAGGGAAAACTGAATGCTAAGCTTATGTTAGACTATCTAGATGTTACTTATGAAGGCATGGATGAGGTTAGGCAGAACAAGATTATTGCTTTGAAAAGAGAGTATGAAATGTTCTTTTCCTATAAGAATGAGACCCTTAATCAAACCTTCATTAGGTTTAACTCCTTAGTTGCTGACCTTCTTACTTTCAAAATCACATATACTGATTCTGAACAAGTAAACAAATTTATTGACTCATTGTCTGCCAAATGGAAACCAGTGACTGACCCTCTAAGAACCACCCAGACTTTAAAGAACTTTAACATGTCTTTCCTCTATGGTACACTTTGGAACCATGAGAAGGCATAAGCTAAACTTGAACTAAACTTGAAAGAAAACTTTAAGTCTGCCCCCACCACTTCAAAATCTTCTAAAATAGTTGATACTGCTCTTATGGCTGCTGCTAAAAAGAAAGCTCAAAAGGCTTTACTGGTTCAAAATTTGACAGCAGGAGAAGAGTCAGCTGAAGATGATGTGGATAGTGGTACTGGGTCTGAAGAAAGCAGTGATGATGAAGATGATGTGGAAGGTTTTACTGAAGGTATGGCTTTGCTGGCTAGGTAGTTTAAAAGGTTTAATCGTAATAAAACTTGCAAGTCATACAAAGGGAGTAAGAAACCAAGTGCTAGGTATAGCAGCAAATCAGTCAAGGGTCCTAAATCTGAGTGTTACAATTGTGGGAAGGTTGGACATTTTGCTGCTGAATGCATGTCCAGGAAACCTTCTGTCTCACATGCTAACTCTTTCTCAAAAGCTGAAAAGTACAAGAACAAGTATAAAGCTATGAAAGCTCGGATGAAGGAAAGTGCAAAGGCTGATAAGAAGGGAAAGAAGACATAAAAGGTTCTAGTTGCTGAGTATCATGACTGGGATGAAACCATCTCTTCTTCATTGTCTGACAGTGATACTGATGATGATGATGCTGGTTAAGCTTCTGGTAGAAAGCTGTGTATGATGGCTAAGGAGGTCGAGGAGTCTGATGAGGATGATAATGGTAGTACGTTTATGGCTGATATGAGGAAAGCTGATCTGAAAAAGGATTCACCTCAATGGAAATCTGAGATGATGTATAAGGTTGATAATTTTTGAACTTATACTGATGATGAAAAAGATGAAATGTTTGACTACCTAAGAGTTGATTTATGTAGAGGCAGTAAACGTGAAGAAGTTTTAAAATCTAATAACAAATCTCTAAATGAAAAACTTAAAGGCAAAAATGATGAAATTAAAATCTTGAAAGATGAAATTACCAAACTTGAAAAACAAAATTTTTCTTTAAAGTCTCTTCACGTTGAGGCAGCAGAGGTCAAGAACTAGCTAAACGATCTCAAAAAGATTGTTGCTTTCTGGTGTACATCTGCTCAACACACAACAAAATGTGTGAATGAGCAGGTGCCTGCCCAAGTTGAAGCATTCTTTGCTGGTGACTATGCTGCTGCTGCTGCTCTTGCAGAAGTTACATACATGGACCCCATTCTCGAAACTGATCCTGAAGCTGTCTTGCCAAATACTTTTGCCAAGATAGTTAAGGGTAAAAAGGTCTTAACAAATAAGTTTGTCAGACCTACAGAGACCCTACCACCGTCCATGAAAGAAATCTTGGAGGATGAAGTAAAAGCCAAGGAAACCAGTACTTCAATTGGTGAAACTACCGATCCCTCAAGCATTTACTACATGACTCCAAAGGAAAGACGCATTAAAAGGGAAATCACTGAAAACAACCAAAGAAAGTAAAAAACAATTGATTCCCTTCATGTTCAAATTCCACCAATGCTGAGCCAGCTGATGAAAATTATACTGGTCAACCAGTAGTTGCTGATACGCCAGTAAAACACAATACTGGCAAGTCAAAGGCAGCAATCAAGATTCACACGAATAGTCCGGTATCAGCTGACGGGTTAGTAACTTCCCGCACTGGCTCGTCGAACAACAAAGGCAAGGCAGTATACCATGATTATGGTACTGGTTCTAAAAAGAAAGCTGCCCTTAAGGGAAAAGCTAAAGTGAACCAAATTGTGGAATCATGTGATGAGTCATCTATCACTGAGATAATGACTATCAAGCTTGACCAGCTCATAGCTGCCATATCTGAAAGCAGACCCAATCTTACTGCACCCATTTACTCAGTGTATGACCAGTCACCAATACCAAATGTGAGAAAATGCTACAAGTGTGGCAGCAAGTTTCACTTAGCCAACCGGTGTACTCTACCCTAACCCCATATGCTGCTGCCTCTTTAAGCAAGCCAGCAGACAGGAAGAGATCATCAAAGATGACCCTTCCAGAACCCATCCTTGGATGAGTTCCCAAAAAGAACTAATCTCTTAGCTACTGTGCAGGGCATTCAAAACAAACAAATCTGGTATCTCGATAGTGGTTGTTCAAGACATATGACCGGATGTAAGTCCCTGCTGATGAACTATCAAGAAAAGGATGGTCCAGTTGTTTCATATGAAGGTAATTCGTTGGGTTACACAAAGGGTTTTGGTACTTTAACAAATGAGAATGTTACATTTTCAAATGTAGCATATGTCGTTGGGCTTAAACATAATCTACTCAGCATATGCCAACTGACAAGAAAAAGTAAGATAGTCCAGTTTAGAAGGAAGATTGGCACTATTTTTGATAAGACAGGGAAGCCACTGCTGACAGCAAAAAGACATGAGAACATGTATCAAATTGACATGAACACAGCAGTCACAACAACTGATACTTGTTTTTATTCAAAGGCAGTAGACAACCTTAAGTGGTTATGGCACAAGAGACTCTCACATCTCAACTTCAAAGATATTTATAAGTTATCTAGTAAAAGTTTGATTTCTGGGCTACCCACAATGTCTTATGTGAAGGACATACTGTGTCCTGGATGTGAAAAAGGGAAGCATCACCATGCCTCATTCAAGTTAAAGCAGATTTCATCTATTGAGAAACCATTTCACCTACTTCATATGGATCTTTTTGGTCCTGTTAATATAGCCAGCTGTAGTGTGAAGAAGTATACATTGGTGATTGTTGATGAATATTCCAGATACACTTGGGTATTCGTTTTGAAGCAAAAGAGTGAAGCTGCTGATGAAATTATCAATTTTATCAAAAGAATGGAACTACTGAATGGACAATTGGTGAAGCAACTTAGAAGTGATCATGGTACAGAATTCAGAAATGTAACATTGGAAGAATTTTGTGCTAACAAAGGAATTTCACAGAACTTTTCTGATGTGAGAACACCTCAACAGAATAGTGTTGCAGAAAGAAGAAACAGAACTCTCATTGAAGCAGCAAGATCTATGTTAGCTGACTGGGTTGAAAAATTCATATTGGGCAGAAGCTGTGAACACTGCATGTTTTATCCAGAATAGATCTTTAATAGTGAAAAGACATCAGAAAACTTCTTATGAAGTTCTCAAAGGCAGAAGACCCTGAATTTCATTTCTTAATGTATTTGGCACTCCCTGTTTCATTCTAAACAATAGGGATCAGCTAGGTAAGTTTGATGCTGAGGCTAATGAAGGTATATTTCTTGGATATTCCAACATGTCAAAGGCATACAGGGTTTTCAATGAAGAATCTATTAATGTTACATTTGATGAAACTGCCCCTACTTCATCTTCTGGTCAAGAAGATGAGGAGTTACTGTCATACCCCGTCCTAATCCATCTGGATGAAGTCACCAACATCTGGTCCCATTACGATGATCGACTCTAAATGATGTCTTTTAAAATGAGCAAATGCACAGCAGATGATTTCTTTCATACCTGAGAATAAACATGCTTTTAAGTGTCAACCAAAAGGTTGGTGAGTTCATAGGTTTATTATAAAACAATAAAATTCATCATTTTGATAGACCACAAGATTTAAATCATGCATGGTACAAATGGGCCCGAATCCTATACCCACCTGTAATGTACATGCGATATCTTTTAAATACAGTACACCTTTCTCGTGTACGAAATCATCTTTCATAAATCTTAGTAACCGTACACATATCTTGTGCACAAAAATAACATACACATAATCTGTGTATAAAATCATTCTCTCGATATATAACAATCACTTTTCATTGCTTTCATAGCTTGGCTTGGTAACCGACCTTAACATATAATGCGCATAATAATATCCCCAAAACAGAACATCTCGTCTGTATAATAATCATATAAACTTCGAAGTACTAAACACCACGCCCACTAGCCCTTCCGTCTAGTGAACATTCTGGGTGGGGGTGTTAAACCCGGTAGCTACCTTTAGGATTCGCGTCAATTAGGCGTGTACTAATTCTCAAAATTAGTGATGTTCCCTAATTCTTAGGTTACCAAGCAATAATAATCAGGGGAAAAATATTCATATCAATGGTGGCAATTATCACGTCCACATAATTCAATGGTGGCAATTATCACATCCACATAATTCATTCGAGGAATATTTTGCTTGTGTCTATTTCGCCAAACATTTATAAAAGCATTTCATGTATTCGCAGTTCAAAATGTATTTCAAAAGCATTTAATAAAGCAGTTGTAAAAGTAGCGCATGTATTCTCAGTCCCAAAAATATAAAGAGTAAAAGGGAATCAAATGAACTCACATTACGGTATTTTGTAGTAAAGATACATATGACGACATTGAACAACTGAACAATGCAGGGTTGGCCTTGGATTCACGAACCCTTTTCCAAGCTTTTTATAAAAAAATGCACCAAACGGGACTCTAACCCGAGACCTCTTGCACAACACCCACACCCTTAACCATTCCTCTGCCTATGCTTTATCTGATTATAACCACACGTAATTTTTATTTAACCCGTTGCACTCCGTTTCCATTTTCTTATTCTTTATCTCCTTGGCCCAGCTTATCTTCGGCCCAAACACGAATTAAAATAGATCGGCAGTTTAAAAAAAAAAACAATTCACAGCCTTTTTACCATCCTTGTTGCGATTGGACAGAGCAACCATCGCCTTGATTACTTCAAAAAAAAAAAAAAATTAAAAGGGAACATCTCTAAAGGTAATATGGTCGGCCAACATGCCCACTTGTCCCTCATGCCCAACATGCTTTAGTGAAGTTGCTGTAAACCGATATCCCACTTCAAATTTTGTTTTAATTATTTGGTTCGGTGGACTTGGTAACAAGTCCCACATTATTACTTCTTACTTGTTTAAACAAAATAAACTAGTGGATATATATGTGTTTGTCGACTAACACATAAGAATAATACCCACTATCTAGTATTACTTCATATATTATTAGCAAGTGGGTTTTTGGAATAAAAGCAAAACAAAGTGGCGATAAGAGGAAACAGAAAAATATATATAATTGGAGTAAGGGTGCACCAGCAATAGTAACAAAAGAATTAGAAAAAAAATGGTGGTTTAGATCAAGAAAAAGAAAAATGATATTATAACGTTTTCTATGATGGCGGATGTGATGATGTAGTGCTTCGCAGAAACGTGTACGGAGATCATAAAATTATATAATTGCAGGTGGGTTCGAAGGTGTTCAAAAATAGTGGTTGGTTGTTGTACGTAGTCAACGAAAGTGAATTTTTTTGTGGATTTGTTGATCGATGTTTTTGTGGAGTTGGTGGCTCTTGTGGGCGAAAGCTTCGATGATGAAGAAGGTGTTTACGAGTATGGTGTTATGTATGTGTAAGTAATATGCCTATGTATATGTATCTTCAGATTTCTGTCTGATTTTCTAATTTCAATGAGGATTGGGTTTTTGTCAAAAAGTTGAAGAACAGAGGTAATACGACTGATTTTCCTGCTTTACTCTTCTTTCCATTTTTAATTCACAAGTCCAGTGATGGATATATATTATATGATAATGGACAATTACAACTGCATCAGGATTCTTTTATATTTGTTTGCATTAATGATGGATCGAGACGTGTAATAATTTGCAGACAATAAGTACGAGTATCTTGTAGCAGGTGGATAAACAACAAATTAAAACAGATATGATTAATCGATTTTTGGATGCTTTCTGTGATTTTAGTCATGATTTGTACGAGCTGGATCATAAAGTGTCAACTACTACAGCATTGATATCGATTGAAAACAGAATACCATCGATGCTGTATATAAATATGTATATATTGTATGTATTTATTTATTTAGTTTATGTATCTGTTTTATATATTTTTATTTATGAAATCTGTATGTATCAATATGATATATCTATATATCTGTTTAGTTAGTTATATCAATATTTTACATGAGCTATAATATTATTTATAATACAACTTTAATATTTAACATTAATATTAATAATAATAACAAAACTAATAATACTAATAATAATTAATAGGGAAAATAATAATATTAATGATATTAAGATCATAATAATACTAATAAGAATAGTGAAAATAATAAATGATAATTTTAGTAATCAAGTTAATAATACTTTTAATAACCCTAATAATAATAATTTTATAACGATACTAATAACGGTCATAATAACAAAGAAAGATTATAGTTTTGTTATTAGTTATAATAATAATGATATTAACATAGATAATTATAATATTAATAATAACAATAACATAACAAATCAAATGTATAAATTTTAATTTATAATTTGTAGTAATATTAATAGTGCTGATAATAATGTTTATAATAATAATATAACAACTAGAATTAACTTGCATTTATATTTTACATATTAATATTAAAATTTATTAATTATGTAAGATTTATTAATTGTATGATATAAAATTTAACATTTATACACTATATATATGTAGATTCATTGTAATAACAACTTAATTACTTTGTATATTTCTTTTTATTTTGAATTCAAATGATTAAATTGTATTTTATTAGTTCTCATTATCACATACACTTTTATTTATATTTATATATATACATATTTATTAACAATAATTTGTTTGCGAATCGTCGGTAATGGTCAAAGGTTAAAATAAATACATGAACAAAGTTCAAAATTTTAAGACTCAACATTACAGACTTTGCTTATCGTGTCAAAATTAAATAAGAATTAAGTTTAAATTTGGTCGGAAATCTCCGAGTCGTCACAGTTACTGTTTGAAGAGCCAACTCAGCAAGCTCTAGATGATGAAGAAGAACCAGCAGCAAATCCCTCACCAATCTATGTTGCTGGGTTTTTTGATGATGAGATGGAACACTTTGTTCCATCTGTGTCTAAACCAGGTGGACCTACTGGATCTACAGAAGTTTTACAACTTGAGCATAGGTCTACTGGTTCTGAAGGATCTCAAGCTGGTACTGGTTACACTCATAATGAACAGCTGTCTCCCACTGCTGCTCATTCCTCTGAGCCAGCTGATGATCAAGATGATGTGTGTTCCATAACATGCTCACCTATTCATAACACTAGATGTACAAAGGAGCATCCAATTGAACAAGTTATTAGTAATCTGGCAATTGGTGTTAAAACAAGAAGACATGCGACCAGCAACTTTTGTATGCATGTGAACTTTGTATCTACCATTGAACCTACATGTCTTGAAGAAGCAATCAAAGATCCTAGCAGGGCAAGAGCTATGCAAGAAGAGATCTCCCAGTTTGATAGGAATAAGGTTTGGACTTTTGTACCTCAACCTGATGATGAAACTAAAAAGATCATTGGTACCAAGTGGGTTTTCAAGAATAAAATGGATGAAGATGGGATTGTGATCAGAAACAAAGCTAGAATGGTAGCTCAGGGCTTCAAACAAGAAGAAGGATTGGATTATGGAGAGACATATGCACCAGTGGCTAGGATGAAAGCTATTAGATTGTTCTTGGCATATGCTGCTAAGATAAACTTTAGAGTATTCCAGATGGATGTTAAGTCTGCATTTCTAAATGGGAAACTGCAAGAAAAAGTCTATGTCAAATAGCCTCCTGGTTTTCTAAGCAGTAAATATCCAGACCATGTCTACAAGTTAGATAAAGCTCTATATGGCCAAAAACAGGCACCAAGAGCATGGTATGAGACACTTCATGTGTATCTCACTGGTATAGGTTTTAAAGTTAGAACAATTGATACCACTCTATTCTCAAAGGAGATAGATGGTGATCTGTTGCTGGTACATATATATGTGGATGATATTATTTATGGTTCTAAAAATGAAACACATTGTCAAGAATTTTCAAAACTTATGTCAAAGACATATGAAATGAGTTTACAAAGAGATCTGCAATACTTTATAGGATTGCAGATCAAACAACTTGATGATGGAATTTTTATAAGTCAAGATAAATATATCAAAGATATGTTAAAGAAATTTAGTCTGACCTGTTTAAAAGAGATAGGGACCCCAATGGCAGCATCCATTAAAATAGATGCTGATCCCAATGGTGAATCAGTCAATATCACTGAATATAGGGGTATGATTGGATCCCTACTTTATCTTACAGCCAGCAGACCAGATATTATGTTTGCCATATGTCTCTGTGCCAGATATCAAGCTGATCCTAAAGAGTCACACTTGTTAGCAGTAAAGAGGATATTTAGGTATCTGAAAGGTACTGCTAAACGTAGTCTTTGGTATCCCAAAGACCAGGATTTTGAGCTAATTGGGTATTCAGATGCTGACTTTGTAGGGTATAAGATAGACAGGAAAAGTACTACCGGTGATTGTCAGTTACTGGGTGGTAGGCTAGTCAGCTGGACGAGCAAAAAGCAAAATGCTGTGTCCACATCCACTGCTGAGGCAGAATATGTTTCTGCTGGTAGCTGCACTGCTCAAGTACTATGGATGCAAAGCCAACTGAAGGACTATGGTGTTCATGTTACAAAAACTCCAATCTACTGTGACAACACAAGTGCTATTGCTATTACCAACAATCCTGTGATGCACTCAAGAACTAAGCACATTGATGTTCGATATCATTTCATAAGGGATCATGTTCAAAAAGGAGATGTGGAGCTACATTTTATTTCAACAGACCAGCAGTTAGCAGCTCTCTTCACAAAGCCCTTAGATGAGAAACGTTTTAACTATCTCATCTCTGAGCTGGGTATGCTTGACCTCTAAAATCAAAGACAACTTTATTGGTGTGCTGGTTCTACAACATGTAGGATAAACCAGTAAGCTACAACTTTCACTTACTGCCTACATGTCAAACAGTCAGCACAACAAGGTCTTTATATCATGGTTATTCAATGTTCAAAATGAAATAATAAATAGCTCACAATACTTAAATAATACCTTAAATCTGAAACTCATTTAATCCCAATGATTTAAAATTAAATTCATAACATATTAAATGTCACAAAGAATTTCTGTATTTAATACAAAATTTATCTTATGGTTTTTAACTTCATTTTGAATTGAAAACTGCTACATTTGATGCTTAATGGGAGTTATGAGTGTTCAAGCCGATTAAACATCATGTCAATAGTATGTGTCCCCTCGAAAACGTGCCAGTCTGTCACTTCTGCCCACGCGCCTGCAGATGACAGTTGCCATTTTCTCTCTCCTGGACTTTTTTCCACCAATCTGAAAGGTTAAATAAGGCGATCCATTCCACATAATAACCTTCGGTTATTAACTCTTTGCTTTACCTTTCAAACACACACACTTTTCTCTCTAAATTCCCAAATCTTCAAATCTTCAAATCTTTCAAACTCTCATCTTTCACAAGTTCATCAATGGCAGACCAACAACAATAGCAATCACCACCCATAGAAAACCAACCAGAAGAACAACAATCACAGCAACAACAACCAGAACAGCAACCTCCACCGGTCATCGAGGAACAAGTTGTACAGGGTCCACTGTTCAATCTTCATTCTAATCTGGTCAGGGCTGCTAATGCACCAGATCACACTCTTATTCACCTATCGAGAGGTAATGCTGCTCATGCCCTGTCCATTCCCAAATCCAAAGCCAACATGGGCTATGAAATGTTAATCGATTATATACGGCAATCACCTCTGGCTCGAGCAATCACAGGTGTACCTTCATGTCTTTATCCAGCCTACTTGGCCAGATTCTGGTATACTGCTACCATGGGCACCACTCCACAGAACGTTTCATGTATTCGTGGCATGGTTACTGAAACCTTAACCTACTCAATCACCGTTAATGCCATCCGAAGAGCTCTTCATCTGCCAAGTGGACCTTTTGTTACTTCACCTACCAGTGATAAGTTTAGAAGGGAGGTGATAATGCTAAAAACGAACATATATTTCATAGCATTATTCCTCAAGAAAGACAAGCTTTTAGTTGCAATTGTTCTATTTACAAGTGATATTCGTTTAAATAATAAAAGGTGAAGACAAAAGACAGATTCGACGATTTGAAGACGCAAACGACCAAAAAGCTCAAAAGAACAAAAGACAATCAAAAAGGTTCCAATTATTGATAAGAAACGTCTCGAAATCACAAGAGTACAAGATTCAAAACGCAAAGTACAAGATATTAAATTGTACGCAAGGACGTTCGAAAAACCGGAACCGGGACCAGAGTCAACTCTTAACGCTCGACGCAACGGACTAAAAATTACAAGTTAACTATGTATATAAATATAATATAATATATAATTAATTATATTAATTATATATATATTATATATATATATTATTAAAACCGTCGGCAACCAGAAACTCCAAGGGTGTGAAATGAAAATACCTCTCCGCGACTCGCGGAGTTTGAAGGCTATTTGGCCGCGAGTCGCGGAGCCCCAAAAATCATTCCTGGCTATAAATCAACCCGAATTCTGATCAAAATAATGATCATATTTTCATCTCTCTCTCAATATATACGAGTAATATATATTTATATTTATAATTTATATTTTAATTTTAATTATAATTCTAATAATAAGGGTATGTTAGCGAATGTTGTAAGGGTGTAAGTCGAAATTCTGTCCGTGTAACGCTACGCTATTTTTAATCATTGTAAGTTATGTTCAACCTTTTTATATTAATGTCTCGTAGCTAAGTTATTATTATGCTTATTTAAAACGAAGTAATCATGATGTTGGGCTAATTACTAAAATTGGGTAATTGGGCTTTGTACCATAATTGGGGTTTGGACAAAAGAACGACACTTGTGGAAACTAGACTATGGGTTATTAATGGGCTTTATATTTGTTTAACTAAATGAAAGTTTGTTAATGTTAATATAAAGATTTACAATTGGGCGTCCCTATAAATTACCATATACACTCGATCGGACACGATGGGCGGGGTATTTATATGTACGAATAATCGTTCATTTAACCGGACACGGGAATGGATTAATAGCCACTAGAATAATTAAAACAGGGGTGAAATTACATTCAAGGGTAATTGGTGTAATTGTTAACAAAGTAGTAAAACCTTGGTTTACACGCAGTCGATAACCTGGTGTATTCATTAAACAAAGTATTAAAACCTTGTTACAATTCGAATCCCCAATTAGTTGGAATATTTATCTTCGGGTATAATAATAATTTGACAAGGACACTTGCAATTTATATTTATGACTGATGGACTGTTATGGACAAAAACCAGACGGACATATTGAATAATCCAGGACAAAGGACAATTAACCCAAGGGCATAAAACTAAAATCAACACGTCAAACATCATGATTACGGAAGTTTAAATAAGCATAATTCTTTTATTTCATATTTAATTTCCTTTATTTTATATTTAATTGCACTTCTAATTATCGCACTTTTATTTATTGTTATTTAATCGCACTTTTAATTATCGTACTTTTTAATTATCGCAATTTTATTATCGTTATTTCATTATCGTTATTTACTTTACGCTTTAATTTAAGTCTTGTATTTATTTTATATTTTACATTAGGTTTTAACTGCGACTAAAGTTTTAAAATCGACAAACCGGTCATTAAACGGTAAAAACCCCCCCTTTATAATAATAATATTACTTATATATATATTTGTATTTTTAATAAAAGTAAACTAATATAGCGTTGAGCTTTGTTTAAAGATTTCCCTGTGGAACGAACCGGACTTACTAAAAACTACACTACTGTACGATTAGGTACACTGCCTATAAGTGTTGTAGCAAGGTTTAAGTATATCCATTCTATAAATAAATAAATATCTTGTGTAAAATTGTATCGTATTAAATAGTATTTTCTGCTAAAATTTAAACTATTTTATATACACCTCGTTCGACATCAAGTATTTTTGGCGCCGCTGCCGGGGAACATCTTAAAAGCCGGAAGCGCAACGCTAATATAAAAAAAAAAATTTTAGTTACTTTTATTAAAAGTCATTTTTGTAAAATTACGTTTTAAAAATTCGAAAAATATAAAAAGAAAAAACAAAAATATAAGTATTTTTAGGATTTTGTTAAATATTTAAGTTTTATAAGTTTCTTTATCTTTATTTTAATTTATAAAAATATAAATTTTATTAAAAATCGTTTATTTAAATTAAAAACAGAAAACAGAAAATAAAAAAAAATAAATAAAGAAAAAAACGCGTAAAAAGTGAAACCTGTCAACTGTTTTTCTGAACCCCGCGACTCGCGGGGTTTTCCTCTTTATTCACCGCAACTCGCGGAGGTCTTCTGACACACGGACAAAACCCTAAAGTTGCATTAATTACGGGTTTTAATTTATTATTATTATTATTAATTACTTAATTATTATTATTATTATTAATTTTAGTTTTATTTTTACTTTTTACTTTATATATGTATTTTGTTTAATTAGTTTTATTAAAATTGTAAAATTAGTAGTTTTTATTAAATAAATAATATAAAAATAATATTTTTATAAAAATTGTACCTTTTACAACTTTTTGTATATTTTTATATTTTGTACCTTTTTAATCGTTGTAGCGTAATATTTGTATTTTTTTTAGCTCATATTTAATTTTAAACTTAGTTTTTACTATAGTTATTTTTACTCCTAGATTTTTAGGCTTTGCCGTAGAATTCCTTAAGTGCTTTTTCTTTAGACTAAGATTTAGGTGCTTTAGAATTTTGCGACGCCTTTTTAAGTTTTAGTTTCTTTTTAAGTTATTTCCATTTGGGATTTAGTTTTTCCTGTAAGCTTTAATATTTTTAGAGACCTTTTACTATGTACCAATTATCATTCCAATTAGTAATTTCAATTTGCGATTATAATTTTAAGTTAGTTGTAGTAATAAGGTTAAATTAGTTAAGTATTTTTAAAGTTTTGATAAGTTTCTTTTATTTTTCCGTCACCTTTTATTTTTCAACCATTTTTTCTTTTTCGACATTTTTCGACGAACTCTTTTTCTCTCTTATTTCTCGCTATTCTAGTTTTAGGACTTAGAATTTTTTCTACTTCTTATCTAAATTTCTTAAAATTACGAAAATTTATTTTGAGTGGTTAAATTGATAGACATCAAAATTTTCTGGTTCGTAGTAATAGTTGGATTTGTACGTGGACCGGGTTATTGGAGCCAAACAGTCCTCAATTATATTGAGACCAAACGAATCCTGCCCCTCTGCTGCATCTTTTGGCTATTCGAAACGTGGGCAAAATCAGAAAAGTCTATTGATTGGATAACTTATTATAATTTTTCTTTCCTTTTAAAAACTAATAGGATATTCAGTGAATGCACCGAGCAAGACGTTCACCACCTTTAATACGTTCACCACCTGTAACTCGATCAAGACATCGTTTAACAAATATAACCGCCGTTGATTTTTCTTTAGCTTCGTCATCCAGTCGACCAAGTACTTCAGTTCAAATTTCCGATAATCCAGATTTTGAAACAAACCTCACAATTGAGAATCCAGAAAATATTCAGGAACGGTTCATAGATCCTGAACCACTAAACTTTCCTCCGGAACCACCAATCATTCAAACAGAGATTGTTGAGGAACGAACTATTAAATCAGAATCATCTAGTGATACCGAGTCAACAAATTCAATTATGGAGAATCTGGAACCTTTAAGTATGGAAGACCGAATGAGAGCTAAACGCACTGGCCAAGGTCACGCAATTACTCATCCAGACATTAATGCGCCAAATTATGAAATCAAAGGACAAATTCTACACATGGTGACTAATCAATGCCAATTTAGTGGTGCGCCGAAGGAAGATCCAAATGAACATCTACGTACCTTTAATAGGATCTGCACACTATTTAAAATCCGAGAAGTGGAGGATGAACAAATATATCTCATGTTATTTCCCTGGACTTTAAAGGGAGAAGCCAAAGATTGGTTGGAATCGTTACCCGAAGGGGCGATTGATACATGGGACGTTTTAATTGACAAATTTCTTAAACAATTCTTTCCTGCATCTAAAGCCGTAAGACTTCAAGCAGAAATTGTTACGTTCACACAGAAGCCAAATGAAACTCTATATGAGGCGTGGACAAGATATGGAAAGTTGTTAAGAGGATGTCCGCAACATGGTTTAGACACCTGTCAAATAGTACAAATATTCTACCAAGGATGCGACATCACTACAAGGAAAGACATAGATATAGCAGCTGGTGGTTCTATTATGAAGAAAACCGAAACTGATGCTTACAAAATTATTGATAACACTGCTTCCCACTCACATGAGTGGCACCAAGAAAAAGATATCATTAGATCATCTAAAGCAGCTAGAGCCGATTCTAGCCATGACTTAGATTCCATTTCAGCAAAGATAGATGCTTTCGAGAGACGAATGGAAAAGATGACTAAAGATATTCATGCTATACGAATTAGTTGTGAGCAGTGTGGAGGACCACATTTGAAAAAAGATTGTCTCAGTAATGAATTAACAATGGAACAAAGAGAGAATATTTCATACATAAACCAAAGGCCTGGAAATAATTATCAGAATAATTATCAACCGCCAAGACCGATTTACAATCAAAACCAGAATTATAACCGAAATATTCCATACAACAACCAACAAGGTCCTAGCAATCAACAAGTATCCAATAATACTTACAATCAGCAAAGACCTAATTTTCAAAACAAACCACCACAACAAATCGATGATAAAAAGCCGAATTTAGAAGATATGATGACGAAGCTAGTTGAAACTCAAACGCAGTTTTTCACATCTCAAAAACAAACCAATGAACAAAATGCTCAAGCATTTAGAAATCAACAAGCTTCTATTCAAAATCTGGAACAAGAAGTAAGTAACCTAGCAAGGTTAATAGGTGAAAGAAAACCGGGAAGTCTACCTAGCGATACAAATACTAACCCCCGGAATGAAACAGCTAAAGCTATTACCACAAGAAGTGGTACAACACTTAAACCACCTGAAATACCTGTAACTTCTGATGAAACTATTCCTACTCCACAAGAACCACAACCTGATCAAGACAAGGAAAAAGAACCGGTAGTTGAAGAGGTTAATAAAGATAACACAGTTAAGGATAAACCTTATGTTAAACCATACCAACCACCACTTCCTTATCCGAGTAAAATGAAGAAAGAAAAACTTGAAGCCGAGCAATCCAAATTCTTGGATATGTTTAAACAGATAAATGTAAATCTTCCTTTCATTGATGTGATTTCAGGAATGCCAAGATATGCTAAATTCTTGAAAGATCTAATCACGAATAGAAAGAAAATGGAAGAACTCTCGGCTGTTACTATGAATGCTAATTGTTCAGCAGTGCTGTTGAATAAGATACCAGAAAAACTATCTGATCCAGGAAGTTTCACAATTCCATGTTTTCTGGGTAGTCTTAGTTCAATAGAAGCATTGGCTGATTTAGGTGCTAGTATAAATCTAATGCCGTATTCATTATACGCTAAATTAGACCTTGGAGAATTAAAACCAACCAGAATAAGCATACAACTAGCCGATAGATCAATAAAATATCCTAGAGGGATAATGGAGAACATGCTAGTTAAAGTTGGTACTTTAGTATTTCCAGTAGATTTTGTTGTTTTAGACATGGAAGAAGATTCTCAAGTTCCTCTCATATTAGGAAGACCATTCTTAAACACGGCTAAAGCAATGATAGACGTGTTCGGTAAGAAACTGACCCTAAGTATAGAGGATGAGAGTGTTACCTTTTCAGTGGATAGAGCAATGCAACAACCACAATCTGCAGATGATACATGTTATTATATTCAAACTATAGATGCACATGCAGAATTATTAGAAGAATTTCCAGAATTACAAGGAACAGGAGAATGTTCTTTAGGAGAAGGTAATGAACCAATTGAAGAAGCTGAAATGTTAGCTACACTTATAGCTAATGGATATGAACCAACAACAGAAGAAATTCAAATGCTAAAAGAAGAAGACAGATATCGATATAAATCATCGATAGAAGAACCTCCGAAATTAGAGTTAAAGCCACTTCCAAACCATTTGGAATACGCTTATTTACATGGTGAATCTGAATTACCTGTAATAATATCGTCTTCTCTTACTGAAAATGAGAAATTACAACTCATTTCTGTGTTGAAAGCTCATAAACCAGCCATTGCATGGAAGATTCATGATATTAAAGGAATAAGTCCTTCGTATTGCACACATAAAATCCTTATGGAAGAAGGTCATAAAACGTATGTGCAACGCCAACGAAGACTAAATCCTAACATGCAAGACGTAGTTAAGAAAGAGATTATTAAACTGCTAGATGCAGGTTTAATTTATCCAATTTCTGATAGTCCATGGGTAAGCCCAGTTCAATGCGTGCCTAAGAAGGGTGGCATGACTGTCATTACAAATGAGAAAAATGAGCTTATTCCTACTAGGACTGTAACAGGATGGCGTGTATGTATTGATTATAGAAAATTAAATGACGCCACCAGAAAAGATCACTTTCCCTTACCTTTCATAGATCAAATGTTGGAAAGATTAGCCGGAAATAGTTACTATTGTTTTCTAGATGGATTTTCCGGATATTTTCAAATTCCAATAGCACCCGAAGATCAAGAGAAAACCACATTCACGTGCCCTTATGGTACTTTTGCTTACAAACGCATGCCATTTGGACTTTGTAACGCCCCTGCAACCTTTCAAAGGTGTATGATGGCGATTTTTCATGACATGATAGAAGAATGCATGGAAGTATTCATGGATGACTTTTCAGTCTTCGGTGATACATTTAAATCATGTCTAGTTAATCTGGAACGAATGCTAATTAGATGCGAAAAATCAAATCTAGTACTTAATTGGGAGAAATGCCATTTCATGGTTAAAGAAGGCATCGTTCTTGGACATAAAATTTCAAAAGAAGGAATTGAAGTGGATAGAGCTAAAGTAGATGTAATTGCTAAACTTCCACATCCCACCAATGTTAGAGGAGTTAGGAGTTTTCTAGGGCATGCCGGTTTTTACCGACGTTTCATAAAAGATTTTTCTAAAATTGCCACTCCTATGAATAAACTCCTAGAAAAGGATGCTCCATTCATCTTTTCAGATGAATGTATCAAATCTTTTAATATACTTAAAGAAAAACTCACTAATGCGCCGATCATGATAACACCAAATTGGAATCTACCATTTGAACTAATGTGCGATGCAAGTGATTTTGCAATGGGAGCCGTTTTAGGACAAAGGATTGAAAAACGATTTCAACCTATATATTATGCTAGTAAGACGTTACAAGGAGCACAAACGAACTATACAACTACTGAAAAAGAACTCCTTGCTATTGTCTTTGCTTTTGACAAATTTCGATCATATCTCGTTCTAGCAAAAACGGTGGTCTATACCGACCATTCTGCTCTTAGATACCTATTTTCAAAACAAGATGCTAAACCAAGATTAATCCGTTGGATCTTACTCTTACAAGAGTTTGATATTGAAATCCGAGATAAAAAAGGAGCAGAAAATCTCGCCGCTGATCATCTTTCTCGTCTTGAAAATCCCGAATTAGAAGTTCTGAATGAATCGGCCATACAAGACAACTTTCCTGATGAATATCTATTGAAGATAGATTATAAAGAAATCCCATGGTTTGCAGACTATGCAAACTACTTAGTTTGTGGATTCCTTGAAAAAGGATTATCGTACCAAAGACGAAAGAAATTCTTCAGTGATATAAAACACTATTTCTGGGAAGATCCACATTTGTTTAAAAGTTGTCCCGATGGAATAATACGCCGATGTGTATTTGGAAATGAAGCTAGTAAAATTTTAAACCATTGTCACACAGGACCAACAGGAGGGCATTATGGGCCTCAACTAACAGCAAGAAAAGTTTATGAAGCTGGATTCTATTGGCCTACAATTTACAAAGACGCACACCTTCTTTGCAAATCCTGTGATGCATGTCAAAGGGCCGGAAAAATAAGTCAACGTGATGAAATGCCACAAAATGTCATCCAAGTATGTGAAGTATTTGACATTTGGGGTATTGACTTTATGGGTCCATTTCCAAAATCTCATAATAATCTATATATACTCGTAGCCATTGATTATGTATCTAAATGGGCGGAAGCACAAGCTCTCCCAACTAACGATGCACGAGTTGTAGTCAACTTTTTAAAACGTCTTTTTGCAAGGTTTGGAACACCGAAAGCTTTAATAAGTGATCGGGGTACTCATTTCTGTAATAATCAACTTGAGAAAGTTCTTAAAAGATATGGAGTAACTCATAAAATCTCCACCGCATATCATCCACAAACAAGTGGACAAGTTGAAAATACAAACCGAGCTTTAAAACGTATTCTAGAGAAAACTGTAGGATCAAATCCGAAGGAATGGTCCATTAAATTGGAGGATGCACTCTGGGCTTTTAGAACAGCCTACAAAACTCCAATTGGAACCACACCTTTTAGACTTGTTTATGGAAAAGCATGTCATCTTCCAGTAGAAATTGAACACAAAGCATTTTGGGCTTTGAAGACATGTAATCTTGATTTACATGAAGCTGGACGTCTACGATTAAGTCAACTAAACGAATTAGAAGAATTAAGACATGAAGCATACGAAAATTCGTTAATCTATAAAGAAAGAACGAAGAAATGGCATGATAAAAGAATCAGAAGTTCAAAAGAATTTAAAGAAGGAGACAGAGTTCTTCTTTTCAATTCACGATTCAAGCTATTTCCTGGAAAATTGAAATCAAGATGGTCTGGACCATTCATAGTCAAAAGAGTTTTCCCATACGGAATGATAGAATTAATAAATTCAAATGGGATTGAATTTAAAGTTAATGGTCACAGAGTTAAACATTACATACAGGGTCCGATGGAAGTCGACAACGAAGTTAATCACAATTTCGACACCACAGCTAACTAAGTGTGGGGAGAATCAAGTCTTTAAAGGATAATATGTATTTCTGTTAGAGTTAGATTGTCTGTTTTCGTGTAGTTCTCGAAAATGGAACACGTATGGTCTTTCCCTAGCAGACCCTAAAGAACTAGTCTTCTCCCCCCATTCTGAATTTTTATTTTTTTTAGGTTTTTACAAAATGAAGACTGCCTGTGAACTAAACCATGGTCTAATGCTACACGCTTTGATCACTAAACGTAATAATGACATACTACCGAGTGAATTAGTATCAGTAATCAGAGAAAGAATGGACGGAGTTAGAAAAGGATCCAGATGCGAAGATAATAAGTTACAATTTGGTAAAGGAAAATCAAAATCCGCAGCGAAAAGAAGAGCACGACACCTAGAAAAATGTCACAAATGCGGAAAATGGTCACATGGAGGTAAATGTTCAAATAATCAAACCTATTCAAATACCGAATTTGTTACTTTATGCAGAGACGGACCGTTCATATGTTTAGAAGAAAAGACAATGAATGCTCGAGGTTACGCCTATGCAGCCATGGAAAACCAATTAAACCGACTATCTTATGAATATAATAGATCATATAACTAAGAAATCTATTTCACAGGTATGTCTGTATAGTTTTTATTTTTATTTTTATTTTTAACCTTTTGATAATAAACGCTAATTTGTTCGCTAAAAAGTATTAAATTGGTATTAAATAAAATTAGGTTTGGCGACCGAAATTATTGATATCATTCAAAAATTTATTACATCACTGCGAAATTTAACGTTTATTCTTAAGGTATAAATATCTTTAAACAATCAAACCAAAATATTTCAAAAATTCGTCATGAGTTAAATTAAGTCTTGGAACCGAAATTACTTTACCGAAAAGAGGGGCGCATATTTTTGATAATATTTGACTGATTAAAGTGGGATAAAAAGACAAAAAGATTTTTAATTTATTTTTACCATGTTTTTAAAATTAATATTTAAACCTTAAATTAATATTGTAAACTTTGTAAAAACAATATTTTTAAAATTGTAAATATTTGAAAAATTAATATAAATTTGGTATGAATTTATAAATTTTTAAATTAAGTTTGGTGTGAATTTTTAATTTTTAAAATATTAATTTTTAATTTTATGCATTTTAAATTTTGAGTTTGGTGTGAATTTTTAATTTTAATTTTGAATTTTATATTTAAGTTGTGTGAATTTAAAAACAAAAATTTACTTTATCTCATTAAGTTAAAAATATGATTTTTAAAATTCGTCGTAAGTTGAAGACTAGGTCTTTGAACCGAAATTGCTTTACCTGAGGGAGGGACGAGAACTTTTATTATCATTATTTTCAATCTTATTGATTTAAAGTATGCCAAAAACATTAAAAAACCCAAAAATCTTAGCTTTTAAAACAATCGCTACAAAAAGACAAATTTTAAAATTTTGTCGAGGAACGGACTAGGACATCGATCCGAAACGACCTCGTCCTAAATAACAAGGGAAACAAAATTTTAAAATTAATTTCTTAATTGTTTATAAGTTAAAGATTATAAAAAAAAAAAAAAAAAAAAAAAAAAAAAAGGGTAAACTCCGCGACTCGCGGAGTTTGCAGTGCAAACCTCCGCGACTCGCGGAGGGACCAAAACACAGAAAAAAAATAAAACTAGCTGCTCGATCAGATAACTCTCACACACCCATAAACACCCAAATAACAGCGAAACTGCACCCGAAAACCCACGAATTTCACCCCCAAAAATCTCAATTTTTAACCGTTAATCACCAAATTTTTTGCTAAAATCATGTTGAGAAGGATGATATCTAGGAACTACTCAAGAAAACAGGTACAATTACACCCCAAATCACCTTTAAATCCGAATTTTAGTGTGTTCTTGAGCATATTTTCATAATTTGAATTTTGTTAATTTTTAGTGTAATTAGTGTTAAATTGTTAGTATATTATGCATGTATAACCTAGATTGATGCTTGTTAACATGATTTGAAGCCAAAAACTTCAAAATTTTTAGAATCTAGGGTTTGTGTTCTTGAGCAAATTTGGGGCTTTTTGATATAAACAGGTTATGGCCGATTTTTGTCATGAATTGTTGCTAAATTGAGTAGTGTAACATGTCTAGGTAGTTAAATGATCAAAACTTTGAGCCTAAACATGATTTTGAGAATTAAAGTGGACTTTTTCAAGTCCAAAATTCATGAACTTGATTTTTGAAAGATAATGCCATTTGAGACTTGTTTATTTGCTAGTAATGATTATTTTGACATGTTATTTGAATTGAATGCTTATGAACTTGGCGAAAATTTTCATATATGATTATTTGAAAAAGTGTAAATTTGATAAAAATGTGAAAATAAGCTTAAGTTTGATATAAATTAATAATGTCATTGTAATTATTTTGATTGATGATTTTGCTGACACTAATGCATATTTGGATGCACAAAATTTGTGTTTGATGTGTTTTGCAGAATGAAAGGGGTGAATCTTCATCCCAAGCCCGCCATGCTCCTGCTGAGAACTTGGAACAACAGGAGGTAGATAACTACTACAAGCAGGATGTACCTCATCCAGTCATGACCTTTTCAGATATGCACTTGGAACAGTTGCACCCGAACTTGCGATTTGACAGACTTTGGATAGATTATCCAAAATATCAACGGGGTTTGCATACTCTTCATTCCAAGGTTGTTGAGGTACCAAGGGTCATAGAATGGGGACCCTTGGAAGCTGTAGAATTGGCCGGGCCAATTAGGGAATTACTGGTACAGAGGTATGGTAATTCTTCTTTTAATGACTGGATATGTTTATTCACCATACGCAGACCTGTATATAAAGTATGGTGTGAAGAGTTGTTATGTAGTATAGAGTTGAATGATCGGGTAGCCAGTTTAACCGATCGTTCTTTTATTAGATTTTTGTTAGGCGGTTCGATGCGCCACATGTCTTTACTGGACATGGCTCAGGCTTTACGTATATATACGCCTGAGGAATTAGCGTCTGCCGATTGTAGAGGATTGATACTAAACGGTAGGAAAATAGATGAAAATTTTGATACACACGGTGTGTGGAGTCAAATGACAAGCCATCACCGTTTTAAAGGGGGAAACTACTCTTATTTGGATATAGATAGAGCCGAATTAAGAGTAATACATAGGTTTTTAGCTAACTCGATTACACAAAGGGGTAAAAACAAAGAAAAGGTAAATGAACAAGATTTGTTTTACCATATGTGTATTCGAGACCCACACAGCGCTGTAAGTATACCATATTGTGTGGGTTATTATTTATCAGCTATGGTTCGAGGGATGCGTCCACATAGCATAATAGGAGGTGGTATTTTTATTACTTTGATTGGTGAATATCTCGGTGTGGATATAAGTCGGGGGGGATTATTAGTAGAAGAGCCGGAACCCCGCGACACTATAGGTTTAAATGTATACCATGGTGCGAAAGTGTTGAAGCGGCGAAATAACGCCGCAGTACGATACAATGGTAGACATCCACAGGTAGAGAGAAACCAAGAACAAGGTAATGTAGGAGGGGGGAACCAGATGCAAGAAATGCAAAGGTTTATAGCTTCTCAGGAATACGAAAATGCTAGACAGAGAGCATTTGAAGATTGGCAAGTTCATCAGAACCAGATCATAGCGCATTGCCAACACATAGGTAGAAACTATATTCCTACACCGAAACCCGTCTTCCCTCCTTGGTCGATAGAGATGCAGCCACCATATCCTACGTATGACCCTGCCGAAGCATTCTATAGCACTTATGGTTATGCGTGGAACCCCTATTGGTACCAATATCATCCTTAGTTTACTTATTTTTTTTTATTATTTTGTAATTTGTAATTATTGATATATTTAATATTTTTGTTAATATTGTAATCATTTTTATAATTTCTAACTTTTATTCTTAGATTTTAATAATTTTTGAATGTGGGGTAATAAACCAAACTTCAAAAATATGTATATATGTTTGCAGTTTATCTTATGTACACAACAGGGTAAAACAACGCATTTTCAAAGACTGGCATTAAGTTCAGCAAAAGCAAGTAATTTTGACGACAATGATGCAAAATGTATGTGAAATAACAACAAGACGGAATGAACAAATGACGTGCACCATTTATCATTCAGCAAACAAACGCCAATATATTTGGAAACTTTGGTAAAAATTAATCATTTTCACACAAATCACCCTCAATAATTTAAATTGTTACTGATTTCTTGCAAATGAGGGCATTGCAAGATCTTAAGTGTGGGAAGGGGTTAAATTCTTTCGGATTTTAAAACTTTTACTTTATACACTTGGTTACCATTAAAAATACTAGTAAAGCAGTAGTTGTATTAGAATCTAGTGCTCTCTGATAATAAAGAACAGCCCTGGTCTTATATACTGACTACCCAATTCTAGTAAAATTTTTCAAATAAATGAATTCAAAATCATGTTTATACATATTTATGAACGATAAAACTAGGTTTTAACACCGAAATTATTGTTACCTCGGAAAGGACATAAATTGAGAAACAAACTAAAATGTTAAAATTCATTTAAATGGAATAGAGGACGATAAAAAGAAAAATAAAAAGCCAAGTGTGGGAAAATTTACCAAGTTATTTTAAACATATGTCACATATATTTGTAACAAATAACTGAAAATACTTTTGCTTTGAACTAAACTAAACTGTCTTACCCAATAAAAGAAAAGAAGAGATGGATCTACACGATGAATCAATTCCATCATTAAAAGGAAGTAAAGTCTTCCGAAAAAGACACGCGCTTCTTGATTTAGGTCATGAAGTTGTCGTTCAGACCAGCTGTAGGTTGACGAAAAATCTAGAAAAGTCATCACTAAAATCAGCAGGAAATCCACGGACCTCAGCATTAAACAGGGTCGTCAAGTGGTCAGATTTATCCTAACCATGAGAAGGATTTATCTCGTACAATGGGGAGGCACCATGCAAATTAGCTGGATAAGACTAATGAATCAGATCCCCAGAAAGGATAATCTCCTTAAAGATTAAAAATCAGCTTTTAAGACTGATATTACTCAATCCTAGAGATTGACCTTAAAGATTGAGAATTCAAACTCATGGAATTCAATGATATCTAAACTCGAGCTTAAACGAAAAAATATTTTGATCAAAAATACAAACCGATTTGTTTTCTGAAAACCCTATTTTCAATGCGTTCATTACCATTGAACGTAAAATCCTAGGAATTCACCTGGAATTCATTAGGTCACCTGAACTAAATCGGGTGTCAACCGTAAGAACGGTGGTTGCATAGCATGGTCAAAGACAGGACCTTGTGCCAGACCGAAAAATTATAAGGGTGAGCTTTACTATTGCTCCTACCAAGGATAGTAATTGCGTCCGACACGTTATAGACCATAATCAAAAGCATGTCACGGGACATTGCCTTAAACAGTTGCTTGTTCAACGCTTTCCTTTACAACCGGACGGTAGTTTGCCGAAAGGTAATATACGGAACAAGTAAACTGGACGTGTTGCTTTCCAAATACAAGGTTAGCAAGTGGGTGACACAAAACCGCAAGTTTTGAGCTAAAATTTTCAAATCTGAAACCCACCAAACCCACAAAAATATTTTGCAAACACCGGTAAAGGGTTATTCCGGAAAACTTATCTAGGGTAAAAACTAGATTTAATTTTCAAAAGATCAAATGTTTTCATAAAGATCCAATTTCCTTAATGGATCTAAATTTTTATAGTCATGTGGGACTGTAAACCATATCGTTACTACCATTGTTTATACCGCCGTATAGAAATCACTGATGTACAAAGTGTGAAGAATAAAGAAGTGATTCTAGTATTTCAAGACAATATTGCTTGAGGACAAGCAACGCTCAAGTGTGGGAATATTTGATAATGCTAAAAACGAACATATATTTCATAGCATTATTCCTCAAGAAAGACAAGCTTTTAGTTGCAATTGTTCTATTTACAAGTGATATTCGTTTAAATAATAAAAGGTGAAGACAAAAGACAGATTCGACGATTTGAAGACGCAAACGACCAAAAAGCTCAAAAGAACAAAAGACAATCAAAAAGGTTCCAATTATTGATAAGAAACGTCTCGAAATCACAAGAGTACAAGATTCAAAACGCAAAGTACAAGATATTAAATTGTACGCAAGGACGTTCGAAAAACCGGAACCGGGACCAGAGTCAACTCTTAACGCTCGACGCAACGGACTAAAAATTACAAGTTAACTATGTATATAAATATAATATAATATATAATTAATTATATTAATTATATATATATTATATATATATATTATTAAAACCGTCGGCAACCAGAAACTCCAAGGGTGTGAAATGAAAATACCTCTCCGCGACTCGCGGAGTTTGAAGGCTATTTGGCCGCGAGTCGCGGAGCCCCAAAAATCATTCCTGGCTATAAATCAACCCGAATTCTGATCAAAATAATGATCATATTTTCATCTCTCTCTCAATATATACGAGTAATATATATTTATATTTATAATTTATATTTTAATTTTAATTATAATTCTAATAATAAGGGTATGTTAGCGAATGTTGTAAGGGTGTAAGTCGAAATTCTGTCCGTGTAACGCTACGCTATTTTTAATCATTGTAAGTTATGTTCAACCTTTTTATATTAATGTCTCGTAGCTAAGTTATTATTATGCTTATTTAAAACGAAGTAATCATGATGTTGGGCTAATTACTAAAATTGGGTAATTGGGCTTTGTACCATAATTGGGGTTTGGACAAAAGAACGACACTTGTGGAAACTAGACTATGGGTTATTAATGGGCTTTATATTTGTTTAACTAAATGAAAGTTTGTTAATGTTAATATAAAGATTTACAATTGGGCGTCCCTATAAATTACCATATACACTCGATCGGACACGATGGGCGGGGTATTTATATGTACGAATAATCGTTCATTTAACCGGACACGGGAATGGATTAATAGCCACTAGAATAATTAAAACAGGGGTGAAATTACATTCAAGGGTAATTGGTGTAATTGTTAACAAAGTAGTAAAACCTTGGTTTACACGCAGTCGATAACCTGGTGTATTCATTAAACAAAGTATTAAAACCTTGTTACAATTCGAATCCCCAATTAGTTGGAATATTTATCTTCGGGTATAATAATAATTTGACAAGGACACTTGCAATTTATATTTATGACTGATGGACTGTTATGGACAAAAACCAGACGGACATATTGAATAATCCAGGACAAAGGACAATTAACCCAAGGGCATAAAACTAAAATCAACACGTCAAACAACATGATTACGGAAGTTTAAATAAGCATAATTCTTTTATTTCATATTTAATTTCCTTTATTTTATATTTAATTGCACTTCTAATTATCGCACTTTTATTTATTGTTATTTAATCGCACTTTTAATTATCGTACTTTTTAATTATCGCAATTTTATTATCGTTATTTCATTATCGTTATTTACTTTACGCTTTAATTTAAGTCTTGTATTTATTTTATATTTTACATTAGGTTTTAACTGCGACTAAAGTTTTAAAATCGACAAACCGGTCATTAAACGGTAAAAACCCCCCCTTTATAATAATAATATTACTTATATATATATTTGTATTTTTAATAAAAGTAAACTAATATAGCGTTGAGCTTTGTTTAAAGATTTCCCTGTGGAACGAACCGGACTTACTAAAAACTACACTACTGTACGATTAGGTACACTGCCTATAAGTGTTGTAGCAAGGTTTAAGTATATCCATTCTATAAATAAATAAATATCTTGTGTAAAATTGTATCGTATTAAATAGTATTTTCTGCTAAAATTTAAACTATTTTATATACACCTCGTTCGACATCAGGAGGTACTAGAAATTATAGGGTTCAATCGACCAGTAGTTCATACGCCCTTAAAGAAGCATATGCCACCTCTATGGTATTATGCCACCTCAGGGAGTTTTGACTAGTGCTCAGATTTTGAGCTGAAGATTGGTCACGGGTTGCTGTTAAACCGTAATATTGATTATGCCAGTGAAATTTTCTTGAGGTTAAGGGAAATGGTGCTTGCACCCAAAAGAACACATCTAATCCCCTTTCCAAGGTTCTTGAGCCTTGTTTTTGAAACTGAGCTGGGTGAAGCTTACCAGCAGATTGCTAACGAATCATTTGACCTGCCTCTAAAGCAAGGGAGATGCCAAAGGATAAACCTACTGCTCCATATGCTGCTTTGACGCCAGCAATGCTTGAGTATCTTGTAGCTCAAGGTGGAGTTCACCAAACACTGCCTCTGTTGTTGTACCAGCTGAGGGGGAGGGACCACAGTGCAAGTCAGCTGTGAAAAGGAAGAAGCCAGCTATCTCAACTAGTACAGCCACTGTCTCACATACTGGTAAAGTAGTAGTTGTATTAGAATCTAGTGCTCTCTAATAATAAAGATCAGCCCTAGTCTTATATACTGACTACCCACTTCTAGTATTGGAATCCGTTGCTTAACTATATTTCTTGGTCACAGGCAAATCTAAACGAGCTAAAGCTGTCTCCAAGCAAACCACAGGAGGGATTGCCCCAGTCTCAACTGCTGCTTCCGAAAAGAAAGCTGCTATGGAACCTGGTGCATCTCTAGACCAAACAGCAGAAATCTCTAACTTAATTAAAAATATTTTAACTACTGACTTAAAAAATGAAAGTGGAGTTAAAGGCACAATCTTAGCTCCCAAGCTAACTGGTTTTAAAACTAGTGTTAAGAAGAGTAGCAACCTATACTCTTCTAACCAGGCACTTCCACATTTTTCAAAATTATACTTCATGAAATATCCTCTGCTGACAGTACAACCAGCAGAGAACATGACCCCCAAAGCAGACTTGAGCTGGCTCCTCATCGTGCTGAGTCAGCTCAGGCTACTGCACAGCCTAATTGTTACTTGGATCATGATAAGAGTCACACTCCTACATCATTACCAGCCAGAACTCTTATAGTATCTGGGTCAACATGTATTGCCAATGAGTCAGCAGAGTCACAGCTGCACTTACAGACACCTAACTCTGTCTCAATCGAAGGGCTGACTAAATCACCAGTCTGTCCCCAGAGACCAACAATAGATGCAATTATTGAGTCAAATTTATTTGGTTCTACAATTGTTAACATAAAATGTTCTCCTATTTCAGTTCTTAGCAGAGTAGATGAACAGACTACAGAGGAGCAAGAAAAGGATGTTATTGTTTCTACTGATGAGCTCTCTGTTTCTGCTACCTATGTTAGTGCTACTAATTTGTCTACTGGTGGTGCTGATACTAGTGATGTTGCTTCTACTGCTGCTGGCTCTACTGGAGACATTGTGGATGCTAGTTCCACAGATCTTACTATCAATGAGGAGCTAGCTACTGCTGATATTTCTGCTGCTCCTCCTACAGTCTTCGGTATTGCTACTTCAACCACTGATTCTGAAGTGGTTGATGAGATGATAATGGAACCTCCTCCTACACTTGAAAAGGTTATTGATAATATTGTTAAGGAGGTTCTTGATTTTAATGCTGCTGCCACTACCACTGTTACTCCTCCAACTGCTGCTACTACTGAAGTAGTTATTGGTGGTGGCTTGAATGATGATGATAATGCATCATGGTCTTCATTTCTTCAGGATGTTGGCTATGTTCCAAAAGAACCACAGATGGATACTAGTGTTTCTGCTATTGTTATTTGATCCTCTGAGCAGTTAACAGCTGCTGCTACTGGTTCTACAGAACCTACTTTGGATGCTGGTACCTCCACTACTGTCACCACTGATTCTTCTCAGGCTGCTGATTCTGCTGAGAAGAAACCATATGTGTGTCAGGTACCAGATCCTGATGAAGTTGTACCTAACTTCATCTACAGGGGAGCCTCTATTGCTCCCAAGATTGCCTTGCTGGTGGATCAACTGACTATTGATCCTCAAAGTGCTTTAATCTCAGCCAGCAAGCTACCCAGGGAAGAGCTGGTTGAACTATTGTCTCAGCTTAATCGACCAGCAAGAGAAGAAGTTTATGAGAGGCTGGCCACCCTACAACAAATCAATGAGCAGCCATACTACCATTACTTTGGTATGGCTCCAGCTGCTTCTCCATTACCTGGTACTTGGAGGCCTCTCAAGTTCATCATAGATCCTGTCACTAGGAAGTGTGTGATGTAGAATGTCCCTGATTCGCCAGTACCTTCTGATTCTTCAGCTTCTCCCTCATCATCTTCTTCATCTGATGGTGATGCTGATAAAGGTGCTGGTAAGGGCGAGCCAGTCACTCATGATAATGTAACTGATAATGTGACTGGTTTCAAAGACACACTAGTAGATCTCACTGATGATGCTGACAAGGATACCAGTGGTTCTAAACCTTCGGGTGAAGGTAAAAATTGTAGTGACCCGAACTTTTCCATGATTATATATTAAATAAAATTGATATTTATATGATTAAATGTTTCCAACATGTTAAGCAATCAAACTTGTTAAGACTTGATTATTTGAAATGAGTTTCATGTAGACAATTGACTACCCAGTTTGCCTGATGATTCACGAACGTCATAACTTGTGATAATTATATAATCGTTTTATTTTTTATGATGTAAGTTTTTATTTTATATATATATATATATATATATATATATATAAATATAAAAGAAGAAATACAATTAAATCAAAGATGTACAAGTAAAACACTATTTGCTACAGTAAATCACTATTTGCTACAGTAAAACACTATTTGCTACAGTAAAATACTATTTGCTACAGTAAAAACTATTTGATACAGTAAAAACTATTTGCTACAGTAAACACAATTTACTCGTATTCAATCCGTATTCATACTCGTACAATACCCAACCTCTAGACGTATATACTATTGGTATATACACTTCAATGATCAGCTCTTAGCAGTCTTAATGAGTCACCTAAACATGTGGGAACTATCATTTGGCAACTAGCATAAAATATCTAACAAAAATACAAACTAATGGAACCTTATATTCAAGGGTAGGATCACATTTTTCTTCACCAACCATAACACTTTCATTTTTCAACTTTCATGCATCAAACTTATCTCTCTCTTGTTCTCTCTTGATGTTCTAAGTGTTCTTAATCACCTTCATCAAAATCTAGCACAATCTAGCTCATAAATCCTAACCTAGATCAACTTACAAAAAACTACTCAAGAACACACTAAAAACACTTTCAAGTTTACTAGCTTACTTCCAATCTTGCAAATCCATTTCAAGTGATCATCTAATCTCAAAAAATCTTTCTTATTTACAGTAATATATCTTTCTAATTTAAGGTAATACTCATATTCAAACTTTGATTCAATTTCTATAACTATAACAATCTTATTTCGAGTGGAAATCTTACTTGAACTTGTTTTCGTGTCATGATTCTGCTTCAAGAACTTTCAAGCCATCCAAGGATCCTTTGAAGCTAGATCTATATTTCTCATTTCTAGTAGGTTTACCTACTAAAATTAAGGTAGTAATGATGTTCATAACATCATTCGATTCATACATATAAAACCATCTTATTCGAAGATTTAAACTTGTAATCACTAGAACATAGTTTAGTTAATTCTAAACTTGTTCGCAAATAAAGTTAATCCCTCTAACTTGATATTTAAAATCAACTAAACACATGTTCTATATCTATATGATATGCTAACTTAATGATTTAAAACCTGGAAACACGATGAACACCGTAAAACCGGACATACGCCGTCGTAGTGAAACCGGGGGCTGTTTTGGGTTAGAAAAATAAAAACTATCTTAATCTTTGAATTGGAAGTTTGTTTTCTGGAAATATGATATTTAATATGAACATGATACTATATCCAAAAATCATAGTTAAACTCAAAGTGGAAGTATGTTTTTCAAAATGGTTATCAAGATGTCGTTCTTTCGACGGAAATGACTACCTCTTTAGTAAATGACTTGTAACCTATATTTACGACTATAAACTTATACTTTTTCTGTTTAGTTTCATAAATTACAATTCATTATGAAACCATAGCAACTTGAATCACTCAAAACTGATTTAAAACGAAGAAATTATGGGTAAAACAAAGTTGAAAATTTTTACTTGTTATAGCTACGAAAATTTTACAACAAATCTACACTAATCATATCCTAGCTAACTTATATTTTATTATACATATATTCTAACATATATTATGTAATCTTGGGATACCATAGACACGTATACAATGTTTTAACATATCATATCGACCCATCTATATATATTATTTGGAACAACCATAGACACTCTATATACTGTAATGTTCGAGTTCGCTATACAGGGTTGAGGTTGATTTCAAAAATATATATACTTTGAGTTGTGATCTAGCCTAAGACGTGTATACACTGGGTCGTGGACTGATTCAAGATAATATATATATATATATATATATATATATATTGATTTATATATATATATATATATATATATATATATATATATATATATATATATATATATATATATATATATATATATATATATATTGATTTATTTATGTACATCTAACTGTGGACAACTAGTTGTAGGTTACTAACGAGGACTGCTAACTTAACAAACTTAAATCATAAAAACGTAATAAAAAATGTTGTGAATATATTTCAATCATACTTTGATATATATATTATCAAAATATTAATGTATATCTAGAGTATTCTAGAATTAATTAGTAGAAGAAGATATTTATAAAACAAAAATATCTAGATATTATTAACTAAAAATACCTAGATATAATCACAAAATATCTAGATATTATTAACAAAAAATATCTAGATATATTTATTAGAAATCTAGATATTTCTATTAAAACATCTAAGACTCACTCATGAGGCCTATAAATAGGCATAAGGCCTCACCATTTTGATGTAACCAAATACATAAGACATTTCAATTAATAAACACTCAAATCATTCTAAATCACAAATCTTCTCCGCATTCCCTCTTTCAATACAAATCAACTAAATACTACAAACTTACTACATCTAAATCAAAACTAATTATCTTCTAACTAATCTAAATATACAACAATTCTAACAAGTGGTATCAGAGCATTTGTGGCGTTCGTTCGAATAAACCATGACTACCGTCGGTGCATACAATATTCCCGTCCCCATCTTTGATGGCGACAACTATGATTTTTGGAGTATCCAAATGAAGACATATTTCCAAGCACAAAGCTTGTGGGATATTGTCAAAGTCGGGTTTACAACTCCAAAGGACGTCGAAACTCTGTCCGCAGAAGATCAAGAAAAATACAACTAAAATGTAGTCAGAAATGCTGCTGCTCTAGGCTACATTCAACAAGTCTTGACACCGTCTATCTTTCCACAAATTATGGGAGCTACGACAGCCAAAGAGGCTTGGAAGATCCTTCAAGAAGAATTTCAAGGAAATGTCAAGGTGAGATCCGTCAAACTCATAACTCTAAGAAGAGATTTTGAAAATTTAAATATGAAAGACACTGAGACCGTAAAAGATTAGTATTCTAGAATTAAAGAAATAGTAAATCAAATGAGAGCCTGTAGAGATAACATAACTGATAAGAGGATCGTAGAAAAAATACTTATCAGTTTGACAGAAAAATATGATCATGTCATTACCGCTATTGAAGAGTCAAAAGACATCGAGACTCTGTCAGTAACGAAATTAGTTGGCTCTCTAGAAGCATACCAGGCTAGACTGAGTCGGCGTAGTGAAAACTCACTCGAGAGCACTTTTCAGTCTAAACTCAAAATAAGGTCTCAGAAAGCTAATAATGGGGGAAAAAGAAATCTTGAAGAAAATTCGAGAGGAGGAGAAAAACCCAGAATCGGGTTCGATCAAAGAAGAAAAATCTACGCTCCATGTGGCATTTGTAAAAAGACAAATCACTTGAAGAAAGATTATTTCCACAAAGAGAAGCCACAATGCAATAACTGCAAAAGATTTGGACATCTAGAAAAAGATTGCCGTTTAAAACAAAATCATCGAGCTAACTTCAGTGAAGATATACCGGAGAACAAAAATCAGCTATTCTATGCCTGTCATGTCGCAAATAAACAGAGGGATGATACTTGGTTGATCGACAGTGGGTGCAGCAACCACATGATAGGAGATGAAAAGTTATTTGATAGTATCAACACCTCCGTAAAGTCCCGTGTCAAACTAGGGAATGGAGCGCTTGTTGACACTAAAGGCAAAGGTACGATAACTGTTCAAACTAATAACGTCACTCGATCTGTTAATGACGTTCTTTTAGTACCAAGCCTTGCAAGTAACTTGCTAAGTGTTGGACAAATGATGGAGCATGGCTACTCTTTACTCTTCGAAGATAAAACATGTGTTATACGTGACAAGAGAAACAACTATAAATTAATAGCCGAGGTGCTAATGGAGAATCGCAATTTTCCACTTCGTTGGCAGTATATCCAAGAGACAGCCATGAAAGTTCAAGTTGAAGAATCATGGCTATGGCATCGAAGATTTGGCCACTTTAACTTTCACGCACTAAAAATCCTCCAACAGAAGAATATGATGAGAGACTTGCCTAACATAGAAGAGATCATCGACACGTGTGAAAGCTATGTGATGGGCAAGCAACATCGAAAACCTTTCCCTCGTGACAAAGCTTGGAGAGCGAAAGGTATACTGGAGCTGGTGCACACTGACATTTGTGGACCAATGAGGACCCCGTCGCTTAACCAAAATAGGTACTTTATTCTCTTTATCGATGACTATTCTAGAATGACGTGGGTGTACTTCATGTGTGAAAAATCTGAAGTATTTACTATATTCAAGAAGTTCAAGAATTTCGTAGAAAAGAGTAGTGTCCATCATATAAAAACACTCAGGAGTGATAGAGGAAAGGAATATACCTCTACACAATTCAATAGATTTTGCGAAGATGAAGGAGTTAAACGCCAACTCACTGTTGGTTATGCCCCTAAGCAAAATGGTGTCTCTGAATGCAAAAATAGAACTGTAATGGAAATGGCCAAAACAATGATACATGAAAAAGGACTTCCAAACAGTTTCTGGGCTGAAGCTGTATACACAGCTGTATATATACTAAATCAATGTCCAACGAAAGCCGTAGAAAACAAGACTCCAAATAGAGGCATGGAGTGGAAGGAAACCGTCGGCAAAACATCTGCGCTTATTTAGATCTATCTGCTACATCCATATTCCAAAGGAGAAACGTCACAAGCTCCAAGAAAAATCAGAGAATGGAATATTCTTGGGCTATAGCACACAATCAAAAGATTACCGAGTCTACAACTTGAAGACCAATAACATTGTAATCAGCCGAGACGTGGAGTTTGACGAAGACGCTTCTTAGAACTGGGAGAAAGATAAAGTTGAAAGATAAACATATCTGCCGCAGATATCTATGGAAACTCCAGCACAACAACCACTACAAATGGGGCATTCTCAATAACAGGAAAGTACCGGAGAAACAAGTCCTACTACACCAACTTCTCCGTCGACAAGACGAGTCAAGCCCAGAGTCCACACCTGGAAGAGTCAAAGCGTTAGCAGAGGTATACGAGGCATGTAACTTTACAGCCATAGAACCTGAAAGCTATGAAGTTGTAGCCAAAGATGAAAAATGGGTGACTGCTATGAACGAAGAAATCGGAATGATCGAGAAAAACAAGACATGGGAGTTAGTTGATCATCCCATAGATAAAGAAATCATTGGAGTTAAGTGGGTTTACAAAACAAATCTCAACCCTGATGGTTCTATACAAAAAAATAAAGCAAGGCTAGTAGCTAAAAGCTATTCACAACAGCCCGGAGTCGACTACAATGAAACTTTCGCACCTGTAGCACGACTGGATACTATAAGAGCACTTGTGGCATTAGCAGCTCAACGAAGGTGGAAGATTCATCAATTAGACGTGAAATCAGCCTTTCTAAATGGGTTTCTTGAAGAAGAGATATACGTAGAGCAACCACAAGGGTTCATCCAGAAAGGAAAAGAAGATCAAGTCCAAAAGCTAAAGAAAGCCTTATTTGGACTTAAACAAGCGCCACGCGCATGGTACAGTCACATAGACAACTACTTCACAAGTTCAGGATTCAGGAGGAGTCAAAGTGAGCCCACACTCTACATCAAAACCCAAGATAACTCTGACACTCTCATCATCTCCTTGTATGTCGACGATCTTATATATATGGGAAACAATGAGAGAATGTGATAATGCTAAAAACGAACATATATTTCATAGCATTATTCCCCAAGAAAGACAAGCTTTTAGTTGCAAATGTTCTATTTACAAGTGATATTCGTTTAAATATTAAAAGGTGAAGACAAAAGACAGATTCGACGAATTGAAGACGCAAACGACCAAAAAGTTCAAAAGTACAAAATACAATCAAAGAGGTTCCAATTATTGATAAGAAATGTCTCGAAATTACAAGAGTACAAGATATTAAATTGTACGCAAGGACGTTCGAAAATCCGGAACCGGGACCAGAGTCAACTCTCAACGCTCGATGCAACGGACTAAAAATTACAAGTCAACTATGCACATGAATATAATATAATATATAAATAATTCTTAAAAATTATATATATATATATTATATTAATATTTAAAATCGTCGGCAAGAAAGAAGCCAAAGCTGGTGAGCTGGAATTTCAAACTCCGCGACTCACGGAGTTTGAAGGCAAAAAATGCCGCGAGTCGCGGAGACCCCCTGAACTCAATTCCCTATAAAAGCAAACGCAGTTTGATCGCAAAAACCATCCAATATATCCATCCATCTATCTATACGTAAATATATATATATATATATATATATATATATATATATATATATATATATATATATATATATATATATATATATATATATATATATATATATATATATATAATTTATATTTTAATTTTAATTTTAATTTTAAATACTAATAATAAGGGTATGTTAGCGAATGTTGTAAGGGTGTAAGTCGAAATTCTGTCCGTGTAACGCTACGCTATTTTTAATCATTGTAAGTTATGTTCAACCTTTTTAATTTAATGTCTCGTAGCTAAGTTATTATTATGCTTATTTAATCCGAAGTAATCATGATGTTGGGCTAATTACTAAAATTGGGTAATTGGGCTTTGTACCATAATTGGGGTTTGGACAAAAGAACGACACTTGTGGAAATTAGACTATGGGCTATTAATGGGCTTTATATTTGTTTAACTAAATGATAGTTTGTTAATGTTAATATAAAGATTTATAATTGGACGTACCCATAAATTACCATATACACTCGATCGAACACGATGGGCGGGATATTTATATGTACGAATAATCGTTCATTTAACCGGACACGGGAATGGATTAATAGCCACTAGAATTATTAAAACAGGGGTGAAATTATGTACAAGGACACTTGGCATAATTGTTAACAAAGTATTAAAACCTTGGGTTACACTCAGTCGACATCCTGGTGTAATTATTAAACAAAGTAATAAAACCTTGTTACAGTTTAAGTCCCCAATTAGTTGGAATATTTAACTTCGGGTATAAGGATAATTTGACGAGGACACTCGCACTTTATATTTATGACTGATGGACTGTTATGGACAAAAACCAGACGAACATATTAAATAATCCAGGACAAAGGACAATTAACCCATGGGCATAAAACTAAAATCAACACGTCAAACATCATGATTACGGAAGTTTAAATAAGCATAATTCTTTTATTTCATATTTAATTTCCTTTATTTTATATTTAATTACACTTCTAATTATAGCACTTTTATTTATTGTTATTGTATTTAATTGCACTTTTAATTATCGCAAGTTTATTTTATCGCACTTTTATTATTCGCAATTTCATTATCGTTATTTACTTTACGCTTTAAATTAAGTCTTGCATTTATTTATTATTTTAAATTTTGTTTTAACTGCGACTAAAGTTTTTAAAATCGACAAACCGGTCATTAAACGGTAAAAACCCCCTTTATAATAATAATATTATATATATTTGAATTTTTATAAATTTAAACTAATATAGCGTTAAGCTTTGTGAAAAAGATTCCCTGTGGAACGAACCGGACTTACTAAAAACTACACTACTGTATGATTAGGTACACTGCCTATAAGTGTTGTAGCAAGGTTTAAGTATATCCATTCAATAAATAAATAAATATCTTGTGTAAAATTGTATCGTATTTAATAGTATTTCCTTGTAAAATTTAATAGTATTTTATACCCCTTAGCTTTAACTATCAAGTAATTTTTGGCGCCGCTGCCGGGGAATCTTAAAAATTTAGCTTAAAAGCCGGAAGCGCAACGCTATATATAAAAAAAAAAGATTTTTTATTTTTAGTTTACTTTTATAAAAATACGTTTTTGTAAAAATACGTTTTAAATATTCGAAAACATAGAAAAGAAAAACAAAAATATAAATATTTTTAAGAGTTTATTAAATATTTAAGTTTTATAAAGTTTCTTTATTTTTATTTTATAAAAATATAAGTTTTATTTAAATATTTTGTGTTTATTTAGAACATAAAATTAAAAACCGAAAAAAAAATAAATAAATATATAAATCTAGTTTTAAGATTTTTATTATAAAGTATTTCTATTTTTATTTTAGTTTTTAAAACATAAGTTTTTATTTAGTTTTTATAAATATTTTATTTAAATATTTAAACAGAAAATATATAAAAAAAAAAGAAAAACGAAACCTGTCGAAACCAGCCTGTCATCTGAATTTGCATATCCCGCGACTCGCGAAGTTTGAAGAAGAAAATACCGCGACTCGCGGAGCCGTCTGACACGGGCACACAGCAACCCTAATTTGGCATTTATTACGGAGTTTTAATTATTATTATTAATTAATTAGTATTTAAGGTTAATTAATTTATTATTTAGTTTAAGATTTAATTAATTTGTAATAATTATTTTTAATTAGTTTTATTTATATATAAAAGTAATAGTTTTATAAAATAAATAATATAAAAATAAAATCTTTATACTTTTTACAACTTTTTGTATATTTTTATATTTTGTCCCTTTTTAATTGTTTTAGCGTAATATTTGTATTTTTCGCTCGTATTTAGTTTTAAGATATAGTTTTTGCCATAGTTATTTTTTTACTTCTAGATTTTTAGGCTTTGCCGTAAAATCCCTTAAGTGCCTTTTCTTTAAACTAAGATTTAGGTACTTTAGAATTTTGCGACGCCTTTTTAAGTTTTAGTTTCTTTTTAAGATATTGCCATTTGGGATATAGTTTTTCTTGTAAGCTTTAATATTTTTAGACACCTTTTACCTATGTATCAATTATCATTCCAATTAGTAATCTCAATTTGCGATTATAATTTTAAGTTAGTGATAGTAATAAGGTTGGGTTAGTCGAGTGTTTTTAAGTTCTATAAGTCATTTCTTTTTATTTCTTATTTTCCGACGCCTTTTATTTTTCAACCCTTTTCTTTTTCTTTTTCGACGCACTCTTTTTCTTTCTTATTTCTCGCTATTCTAGTTTTAGGACATAGATTTTTATTCTACTTCTTATCTAAATTTCTTAAAATTACGAAAATTTATTTTAAGTGGTTAAATTGATACACATCAAAATTTTCTGGTTCGTAGTAATAGTTGGATTTGTACGTGGACCGGGTTATTGGAGCCAAACAGTCCTCAATTATATTGAGACCAAACGAATCCTGCCCCTCTGCTGCATCTTTTGGCTATTCGAAACGTGGGCAAAATCAGAAAAGTCTATTGATTGGATAACTTATATAATTTTTCTTTCCTTTTTAAAAACTAATAGGATATTCCGTGAATGCACCGAGCAAGACGTTCATCACCTTTTGTACGTTCACCACCTGTAACTAGATCAAGACATTTAGCAAATATTACCGCCGTTGATTTTTCTTTAGAATCTTCATCCAGTCGACCAAGTTCTCCAATTCAAATTTCTGATAATCCATTTTTTGAACCCGACCTCACAATTGAGAATCCGGAGAATATTCAGGGACGATTCATAGATCCTGAACCATTAAATTTTCCTCCAGAACCACCAATCATTCAAATAGAGATTGTTGAGGAACGAACCATTAAATCAGAATCCTCTAGTGATTCCGACTCAACAAATTCAATTATGGAGAATCTAGAACCTTTAAGTATGGAAGACCGAATGAGAGCTAAATGCACTGGCCAAGGTCACGCAATTACTCATCCAGACATTAATGCGCCAGATTATGAAATCAAAGGACAAATTCTACACATGGTGACTAATCAATGCCAATTTAGTGGTGCACCGAAGGAAGATCCAAATGAACATCTTCGTACCTTTAATAGGATCTGCACACTATTTAAAATAAGAGAAGTGGAGGATGAACAGATATATCTCATGTTATTTCCCTGGACTTTAAAGGGAGAAGCCAAAGATTGGTTGGAATCGTTACCTGAAGGGGCGATTGATACATGGGACGTTTTAGTTGAAAAATTTCTTAAACAATTCTTTCCGGCATCTAAAGCCGTAAGACTTCAAGGAGAAATTGTTACGTTTACACAGAAACCGAATGAAACTCTATATGAGGCGTGGACAAGATTTGGAAAGTTATTAAGAGGATGTCCGCAACATGGTTTAGATACCTGTCAAATAGTACAAATATTCTACCAAGGATGCGACATCACTACAAGAAAAGACATCGATATAGCAGCTGGTGGTTCCAATATGAAGAAAACCGAAACTGATGCTTATAAAATTATTGATAACACTGCTTCCCACTCACATGAGTGGCACCAAGAAAAAGATATCGTTAGATCATCTAAAGCAGCTAGAGCCGATTCTAGCCATGACTTAGATTCCATTTCTGTAAAGATAGATGCTGTCGAGAGACGAATGGAAAAGATGACTAAAGATATCCACTCAATACGAATTAGTTGTGAGCAGTGTGGAGGACCACATTTGACAAAAGATTGTCTCAGTATTGAATTAACAATGGAACAAAGAGAGAATATTTCATACATAAACCAAAGGCCTGGAAATAATTATCAGAATAATTATCAACCACCAAGACAGATTTACAATCAAAACCAGAATTATAACAGAAATGTTCCATACAACAACCAACAAGGTCCTAGCAATCAACAAGTGTCCAACAATAATTATAATCAGCAAAGACCTAATTTTCAAAACAAACCACCACAACCCGATGATAAAAAGCCGAATTTAGAAGATATGATGACGAAGCTAGTTGAAACTCAAACGCAGTTTTTCACATCTCAGAAACAAACTAATGAACAAAATGCTCAAGCATTTAGAAATCAACAAGCTTCTATTCAAAATCTGGAACAAGAAGTAAGTAACCTAGCAAGGTTAATAGGTGAAAGAAAACCGGGAAGTTTACCTAGTGATACAAATGCTAACCCCCGGAATGAAACAGCTAAAGCCATTACCACAAGAAGTGGCACAACACTTAAACCACCTGAAATACCTGTAACTTCTGATGAAGCTATTCCTACTCCACAAGAACCACAACCTGATCAAGATAAGGAAAAAGAACCGGTAGTTGAGAAGGTTAATGAGGATAACACAGTTAAGGCTAAACCTTATGTTAAACCATACCAACCACCACTTCCTTACCCGAGTAAAATGAAGAAAGAGAAACTTGAAGCCGAGCAATCCAAATTCTTGGATATGTTTAAACAGATAAATGTAAATCTTCCTTTCATTGATGTGATTTCAGGAATGCCTAGATATGCTAAATTCTTGAAAGATCTAATCTCAAATAGAAAGAAAATGGAAGAACTCTCGGCCGTTACTATGAATGCTAATTATTCAGCAGTGCTGTTGAATAAGATACCAGAAAAATTATCTGATCCAGGAAGTTTCACAATTCCATGTTTTCTGGGTAGTCTTAGTTCAATAGAAGCATTGGCAGACTTAGGTGCTAGTATAAATCTAATGCCGTATTCACTATACACTAAACTAGACCTTGGAGAATTGAAACCAACAAGAATAAGTATACAACTAGCCGATCGATCTATAAAATATCCTAGAGGGATAATGGAGAACATGCTAGTTAAAGTTGGTACTTTAGTATTTCCAGTAGATTTTGTTGTTCTGGACATGGAAGAAGATTCTCAAGTTCCTCTCATATTAGGAAGACCATTCTTAAACACGGCTAAAGCAATGATAGACGTGTTTGGTAAGAAATTGACCCTAAGTATAGAGGACAAGAGTGTTACCTTTTCAGTTGATAGAGCAATGCAACAACTGCAATCTGCAGATGATACATGTTATTATATTCAAACTATAGACTCACATGCAGAATTGTTAGAAGAATTTCCAGAATTACAAGGAACAGGAGAATGTTCTTAAGAAGAAGGTAATGAACCAATTGATGAAGCTGAAATGTTAGCTACACTAATAGCTAATGGATATGAACCAACAACAGAAGAAATTCAAATGCTAAAAGAAGAAGACAGATATCGATATAAATCATCGATAGAAGAACCACCGAAATTAGAGTTAAAGCCACTTCCAAACCATTTGGAATACGCTTATTTACATGGTGAATCTGAATTACCTGTAATAATATCGTCTTCTCTTACCGAAAATGAGAAATCACAACTCATTTCTGTGTTGAAAGCTCATAAACCAGCCATTGCATGGAAGATTCATGATATTAAAGGAATAAGTCCTTCGTATTGCACACATAAAATTCTTATGGAAGAAGGTCATAAAACGTATGTGCAACGCCAACGGAGACTAAATCCTAATATGCAAGATGTAGTTAAAAAATAAATTATTAAACTGGTAGATGCAGGTTTGATATATCCAATTTCTGATAGTCCATGGGTAAGCCCAGTTCAATGCGTGCCTAAGAAGGGTGGCATGACTGTCATTACAAATGAGAAAAATGAGCTTATTCCTACTAGGATTGTAACAGGATGGCGTGTATGTATTGATTATAGAAAATTAAATGACGCCACCAGAAAAGATCACTTTCCCTTACCTTTCATTGATCAAATGTTGGAAAGATTAGCCGGAAATAGTTACTATTGCTTTCTTGATGGATTTTCCGGATATTTTCAAATTCCAATAGCACCTGAGGACCAAGAGAAAACCACATTCACGTGCCCTTATGGTACTTTTGCTTACAAACGCATGCCATTTGGACTTTGCAACGCCCCTGCAACCTTTCAAAGGTGTATGATGGTGATTTTTCACGACATGATAGAAGAATGCATGGAAGTTTTCATGGATGACTTTTCAGTCTTCGGTGATACATTTGAAACATGTCTAGCTAATCTTGAACGAATGCTTATTAGATGCGAACAATCAAATCTAGTACTTAATTGGGAGAAATGCCATTTCATGGTTAAAGAAGGCATCGTTCTTGGACATAAAATCTCAAAAGAAGGAATTGAAGTGGATAGAGCTAAAGTAGATGTAATTGCTAAACTTCCACATCCCACCAATGTTAGAGGAGTTAGGAGTTTTCTAGGGCATGCCGGTTTTTACCGACGTTTCATAAAAGATTTTTCTAAAATTGCCACTCCTATGAATAAACTCCTAGAAAAGGATGCTCCATTCATCTTTTCAGATGAATGTATCAAATCTTTTAATATTCTTAAAGAGAAACTCACTAATGCGCCGATCATGATAACACCAAATTGGAATCTACCGTTTGAACTAATATGCGATGCAAGTGATTTTGCAATGGGAGCCGTTTTAGGACAAAGGATTGAAAAACGATTTCAACCTATATATTATGCTAGTAAGACGTTACAAGGAGCACAAACGAACTATACAACTACTAAAAAAGAACTCCTTGCTATTGTCTTTGCTTTTGACAAATTTCGTTCATATCTCGTTCTAGCAAAAACGGTGGTCTATACCGACCATTCTGCTCTTAGATACCTATTTTCGAAACAAGATACCAAACCAAGATTAATCCGTTGGATCTTACTCTTACAAGAGTTCGATATTGAAATCCGAGATAAAAGAGGAGCAGAAAATCTCGCCGCTGATCATCTTTCTCGTCTTGAAAATCCCGAATTAGAAGTTCTAAATGAATCGGCCATACAAGACAACTTTCCTGATGAATATCTATTGAAGATAGATTATAATGAAATTCCATGGTTTGCAGACTATGCAAACTATTTAGTATGTGGATTCCTTGAAAAAGGATTATCGTACCAAAAACGAAAGAAATTCTTCAGTGATATAAAACACTATTTCTGGGAAGATCCACATCTGTTTAAAAGTTGTCCCGATGGAATAATATGCCGATGTGTATTCGGAGATGAAGCTAGTAAAATTTTAAACCGTTGTCACACGGGACCAACAGGAGGGCATTATGGGCCTCAACTAACAGCAAGAAAAGTTTATGAAGCTGGATTCTATTGGCCTACAATTTACAAAGACGCACACCTTCTTTGCAAATCCTGTGATGCATGTCAAAGGGCCGGAAAAATAAGTCAACGTGATGAAATGCCACAAAATGTCATACAAGTATGTGAAGTATTTAACATTTGGGGTATTGACTTTATGGGTCCATTTCCAAAATCTCATAATAATCTCTATATTCTCGTAGCCATTGATTATGTATCTAAATGGGCGGAAGCACAAGCTCTCCCAACTAATGATGCACGAGTTGTAGTCAACTTTTTAAAACGTCTTTTTGCAAGGTTTGGAACACCGAAAGCTTTAATAAGTGATCGGGGTACTCATTTCTGTAATAATCAACTTGAAAAAGTTCTTAAAAGATATGGAGTAACTCATAAAATCTCCACCGCATATCATCCACAAACAAGTGGACAAGTTGAAAATACCAACCGAGCTTTAAAACGTATTCTAGAGAAAACCGTAGGATCAAATCCGAAGGAATGGTTCATTAAATTGGAGGATGCACTCTGGGCTTTTAGAACAGCCTACAAAACTCCAATTGGAACCACACCTTTTAGACTTGTTTATGGAAAAGCATGTCATCTTCCAGTAGAAATTGAACACAAAGCATTTTGGGCTTTGAAGACATGTAATCTTGATATACATGAAGCTGGACGTCTACGATTAAGTCAACTAAACGAATTAGAAGAGTTAAGACATGAAGCATACGAAAATTCGTTAATCTATAAGGAAAGAACGAAGAAATGGCATGATAAAAGAATCAGAAGTTTAAAAGAATTTAAAGAAGGAGACAGAGTTCTTCTTTTCAATTCACGATTCAAGCTATTTCCTGGAAAATTGAAATCAAGATGGTCTGGACCATTCATAGTCAAAAGAGTTTTTCCATACGGAACGATAGAATTAATAAATTCAAATGGGATTGAATTAAAAGTTAATGGTCACAGAGTTAAACACTACATAGATAGTCCGATGGAATTTGACAATGAAGTTAATCACAATTTCGATACCACAGCTAACTAAGTGTGACGATCGCTCCAAATCCATATGGATAATACGTCATTCATCGATTTCATTGCGAGGTATTTGACCTCTATATGATATGTTTTGTAAACATTGCATTCTTTTGAAAAGGAACACCATAAATGAATATTTAAATCAAGGTTTTCGACATCTGATGATTTCTACATATAGACAATCATCGTAATATAATAGTTTACAATGATACTTCTGTTGACAATGCAGTCAAAATAAGATACATGGTGATGATTTGGTGAATGCAACGTTTCCTTGAAAAGTATGTCATGTAAGACTCCATGCACATAGCTTGTCTAACATATAAGCAAACAGCGGAAGACTTCTAGGAAACCTGAGAATAAACATGCTAACAAGTGTCAACACAAAGGTTGGTGAGTTCATAGTTTTATTGTTTCGTATAATCTGTATATAAAAGTGGATCACAAGATTTCAGTTGTTTCATCCAGAAACGTTTATCAAATGTTTGTCAATAGATACTACGTAACAGAGCACCCTGGTAACTAAGCTTTAACGTTATAATGATAAATACCCCATTCGTTTTAATACACGCAAACCAACGTGTCCTAAAATCAAATAACACACGTCCGTTAAAAGGCTAGCGCTCTAGCTCGAACGGGTATGTCAAGCCCTATGGATCCATATACTGTTATTCGCGCCCACCAGTCCATATCCAATGTACTGGCAGCTACTAGTTACCAAAGCTAAGGGATTTTCGGTTCAAACTCAGTGTAGAATTAAGTATGTACTTGTATCCATTGCATTTAAAATAAATTGCATATATTCTCAGCCCAAAAATATATATTGCAAAAGCAATTAAAAAGGGAGAAATGAAACTCACCTTAGCAGCACATAAAGTTGTTCATCGTAATGTGACCGAAACTCGGAATATCAAATAATCCTAGATCTCAACCTAGAGAACATATGTTGGCCAATAAATGTCTATCAAGCTAGGTCTGGTCATAGTGTATCACAATCCTAATGCTCGAGAACGACATACAAAAGTTATCCAAAGTCGTTTCAAAAAGTCAATTTTGACAATAGTTCAACAAACGAGACGTACCTTATATAAGGATTCATTTACTCGGTTGGTAATAGTTAAAAGTTCACTTTATCAATCTCGTAAATAAGTTGTTTAAATCTTAATTGCAGATTCAAAAGCAATTTCAATTAACGTCAATCATAATTCAGTTGATCATATCTTTTAATCCGTTCATCGAAACTATTCGATATCTAAATGAAAAGTTATTGATTTTTCGCCAGCTTTCCAAAAACATGTATATCATATACCTTTTACCAGTAGTATATGTATTTAATTAGTGATTCGTTATAAACTGTTTAACGACGAAATTTAATATACAAGCATGCATAAACATATATACTCGAGCACTAGACATGGATACACTATTAATTTATAAAAGATAAAATATAAATACTTACGTATCAATATTGTGATTCAATATTTCAGAAAAGTACGTAGACGCATTGAAGATGATAAACACTAGTTTGACTTAAGAGCAATACCCTCGAACAATACCGATAACCTCCGTAGTAGTAACCCATAGTTTCCTTAACTCTATCCCGCTTGAAAACCCATTTTGAAAGTGACACGCTCATGACCTCGTCGTAGTATTTTAAGTGATATAATTAATAATAATAATAATAATAATAATAATAATAATAATAATAATAATAATAATAATAATAATAATAATAATAATAATAATAATAATAATAATAATAATAATAATAATAATAATAATAATAATTTAAATAAATAAATAACTTATGGAGTAATATATGTGTAAATAAACTCGAGCAGAAACTGGCCTTTTATAGGCAACTTTTTGGAATCTGATGCCCATGCGATCGCATGGGTTTTTAGTGTATTTTCCATGCGATCGCATGGCCACCTGATCCAGCTCAAAATGTTTTTGTTTTCTTGTTTGTCGACATATTATTATATAATATATATAATATATATAATTTAAATAATTAATTATATATTATATTAAATTCATGTGCATAGTTGACTTGTAATTTTCGTTCTGATGACTCGTACGTTATCACTCGACTTATGTCCCAGTTTCGGTTTCTCGAACGCATTTTCATACGCTTAGAAAACTCGCAATTTACGTTTTGTGACTCGTACCTTTGTCAAAATATAGTCTTAAATTATCAATAAATATATCATTCAAAGTGTATCTTAAACTTTTGAGTGTTTTGGTCATTTACTTCTATAAATCATTGTCTCGCTATTTGTTAATATATATATAATAACAAATCATTTTATAACCAAGTTAATATATATTTTCAACATTCATAAACACGTTTTAAATATACGTCGCAAGTTATTCATATAATTAATATTCCAACTTATCATATATATTCAAATAAATATTTAAATCAATAAGTTTAATGTACGGTATCAAACAATTAATACATTGTTACGTTTTCAAGTTATAGTATATATATATGTATTTATATACATATAATTGTTCGCGAATTGTCAAGAACAACCGAAAGGTATTTGAATATATGAAAGTAGTTCAAAAATTTTGAGATTCAGTTTTACAGACTTTGCTTATCGTTTCGGAAATGTTAATCATACAAAGATTAAGTTTAAATTTGGTCAGAAATTTCCGGGTCATCACAGTACCTACCCGTTAAAGAAATTTCGTCCCGAAATTTGAGTGAGGTCGTCATGACTAATAATAAAAATATTTTCATGACGTATATGTGTTGATAAATAGAGTTTTATCACCGTTGAATAATATGGATAAAACAATCCGATTATTCGAAGCGTATGAGAGAAGTTATCGTAAAAGAGTGAAATGAAGAATAGAGATTCGTCTTAACTCTTGACATATTAATGATTGATTTCCGTAATCATAATCTAAATAAGATTTGATTCTTCGGAATTTAAGGAAATTAAGATTTCTTTTGATTAAATGCGTAATTTACCTTGATTGCTATGCTTGATATTTCGCTATAAATTAACCACTTCCGTTTCATTATTTTCACCAATCCTACATCTTCTTCCTTATTTCATATATCCAAAAGATTGTGAAATGCTTCATCCAGTTCTGATTCTTGATATACTCCTAACTTTTATATCTGTCATTCTTCTTTTTCATCTACCACCAGAGGAAGTTATTTTATTCTACCATTACCTTGGGGTTATAGTGTTTTTCTTTCTCCCGTGTCTTTATATTGCTATACGCATTGATATACACGGTTTGTAATTTCGGGGTTGTTATCGGGCTTTATATTCTCCATTATATTTCGGAGCTTCATGCTTTCGTTTTCTCTTCCCGACCTTAAGTCAAGCGAATAATGGTCCAGAATTCGTAGGTATGGAGTTTTGGATGAACATAGTTAATGTTCTGAGAAGGTAATCGTAATGGCACGATCTTGATTTGTCAAATTACCAGAATATTCGAAAAAGACCGAATCATCAAGAAAAATATTTTCTTGATATGTTTAGAGGTTAAATAGAATAAAAGAGTTATGTAACATAGTTCATGATGAGGGTGTGATTTGTGAATCTTTATCACGTTTCATTAGAAACTCAGCATGACTTACTGTAATATAATCACGTTAATCAAGTGTCATTATATTATACTAACTCATGCTTCAATTCCCAACATTACTTCAAACATCCCTTTTACGAATTTTCAGATTTTCGAAACTAAAATAGTTTCTTTTATGATGTAACACAGATAGCGCGAAAAGATGAATGATTTCAGATAAGAATAGTTATGAAGATATCTTCAGAAATATCGAAGATATTTATAATGAAAGATATGATAATATCTTAGAATTTCTAATATCAACGGATGGTGAAGAAGATTTGTTTGTGAAGGTTTAGAGTCAGGAGCAAGGTATTCGTTAATGACTTCAGCAGACACTGAATCATTTGGATTCTTTGAAGGCACGCTTAGTCTTTGAGATTTGTCCACAGCCTTCTTCATAGTTTGCTCAATCCGTTTTTCAGTTCCAAACCTTCTCTTTTTCTGTGCTTTTCCAACACACTACTCTTTATCATCCAACTTTCGACTGTTAAGGTCGTTTATAGTTTTTGCTGCTTCATCAGCATTTTTCCAAAATTCGGAGGACTAGTTTCACAGTTTGGGGTGTTTTTCAGAAACTTTACATTCGAAGTAATTAAGTCTAGGAGATAGACATTATATGTATATATATAAGTGTTGGCGTAGAATTGCTGCGAAATTCGAAATACTGATTGCTAATTCCCGGTAGTTGGAACGGCAACTATTTTTACAAGATGTGGATGAGAACATGATAGGGTTTCAATGAATAATTTTAGTGACTTTTCGAAGAAACTTAAGTCACAGATTAATGAAGTTGCTGGTAAATTTACTGCTAATGTGGTGGAACATGAAAGGTTCCCCAGTAACAAGAACATATATGTCAAGGTTACAATAAAGTTAATCTGAAAAGTCGAAGTTGACTGGTTGGAAGTGTGATGAAAATTGATATCTTGAAAAGAATTTCAAGATTATTTTCGGTATTAACAATATTAAAGGATCTTGCACAGTTTTGAAGTCAAAGTATAGCTTTGAAAGATGTAGAGATCTAAAAATGATATCACCGGTTCAGAGTTATGACTTGGATTCTGATCCGTCAATATCAGAATATGTAATTGAATTTGTATGAAAATGATTGTATATCGTTGTGAGTATTGTCAATAATTTTTGAATCAAAGTTGAAGAATATACAGTGTAACATATTAATTGCAAACTTAAATATTTCCCGGGTATTACCTACCCGTTAAAAAAAAATTCACAATTAATACTTTGTACAAAGAATTTTCGTTACAGTCTTTATGAAAATATCTGTATGTATATTTTCTTTAGATGTAATACAGATTTAATGAGTTAATATCATATTAAGCTCATTTGATTTTTGGCTTGAATTAGAAATGAATAATCTCCAAAACATTAGAGATTACCTAATCTTCACGGAGTATTTCACTAATGAAATCAATACTTCATTATTTATTCTTATTGATATTCCTCGGTGAAGGATGTTGATGCTCGTGGAATTTTTGTGAACCTTACAAGGCACAGATGATGTTTTCTGGAAAGTTCCGAGTACATCGAAAATGAAAATGTAAAATCAATTATGTAATTGAATAATACACTTGGTTTATTAGGAAATGGAATTCATTGAGTTGAAACAGAGATTGTAGTTAACGATTGTTAAGTCATTAACGAAGGATGTATAGCATATTAGTAACATGAACTAACCGAGTAGTACCTACCAGTTATGATTCACATGTAATAGCTTAGTACGAAAAGATTTATTTTGTTTTCAAATTTCACATATATATATATAAAATATACATATAATTTCTTCAGGGAAAATGAGTTAATACTTCATAACTCGTTGATACAATATACGCGTTGTTGATTTGTGATGATGTTGGTGATTATGAAATTGGCGGAATTTGTAGTGCTACAGGTTTTGCCGGTGTTGGTGATACTGACGATACTGTTGATGCTGCTGGTAAAACAAGTCTAGCTTGTAAATCATGCACCATTCCGGTCAGGGTTTCTACTCTTCCTTCTATCATTTCAGTCCACTCATCTAATTTACGGTTACGGCTGGAATAGATTATCTCTAAGACTTTAGAGATTACATAATCGCCGCAGAATATTTCTCCCATGAAGTTATGAATCAATACTTCATCGGTTATTGTTGTTGGTACTCTTTGGTATCTATGGTGCGTATGACATTGATGTTCGAGGTACATGTTGTGATGTTGAGGCTTGTAGTGTGGATGTTGTTGGTGGTGGTAATGGTACTGTTGGTGTTGTTATCGGTGGTACTGTTGATGCCGGTGATTCTGCTGGTGCTTGTAACCTTTGCACCATATTCTCCAAAGCCACTACCCGAGCACGAAGCTCGTTGACTTCTTCTACTACACCGGGATGATTGGCGGTTTGGACGAGCGGATGAATAAGATCCAGAATTTGAGAGAGTATATGATCATGATGAGATACTCTGGAGATAAGAGAGAAAATGGTGTCTCGAACAGGTTCGCCGGTAAGTGCTTCAGGTTCTTCGCCAAGAGGGCAATGTGGTGGATGGAAGGGATCGCCTTCTTCTTGTCTCCAATGATTAAGTAAGCTACGAATCCATCCCCAATTCATCCAGAATAGGTGATGGCTGATTGGTTGATTCATTCCTGTTACACTGTCTTCGGAGTTCAGGTGAATATCCATATCAGAATAGCTGCCGGAGTTTAAGGAATTTGAACTAGATACGGGATCCATCTTGTATAATTAGGGAGATGATTTTTGATATGAATTAGATTATAGAATTTAGTTTGGTATTCTTCAATACATAATTTACATATGTATATATAATACCAAATTCCATAAATCACGGAGAAATTTTCGGAAGATGTCAGGAAAATTTTACAGTAACAGATACGCTAAGATATGAATTTTTGTCTATACACTATTTATGCAATAAATGCAGGAAAACGTGTCTAGACTTAAGAATGATAAACACGTAATTTCCGACAAGAAATGATAAGCAAAACTTTTAACATGCAGACACAGTCGAAGTCCAGACTTACTAATGCATCCTAACAACTATCAGTTAGACACACTCATGCAAGACCTGGTTCACTAGGACCAACGCTCTGATACCAACTGTGACGATCGCTCCAAATCCATATGGAAAATACGTCATTCATCGATTTCATTGCGAGGTATTTGACCTCTATATGATATGTTTTGTAAACATTGCATTCTTTTGAAAAGGCACACCATAAATGAATATTTAAATCAAGGTTTTCGACATCTGATGATTTCTACATATAGACAATCATCGTAATATAATAGTTTACAATGATACTTCTGTTGACAATGCAGTCAAAATAAGATACATGGTGATGATTTGGTGAATGCAACGTTTCCTTGAAAAGTATGTCATGTAAGACTCCATTCACATAGCTTGTCTAACATATAACCAAACAGCGGAAGACTTCTAGGAAACCTGAGAATAAACATGCTAACAAGTGTCAACACAAAGGTTGGTGAGTTCATAGTTTTATTGTTTCGTATAATCTGTATATAAAAGTGGATCACAAGATTTCAGTTGTTTAATCCAGAAACGTTTATCAAAAGTTTGTCAATAGATTCTACGTAACAGAGCACCCTGGTAACTAAGCTTTAATGTTATAATGATAAATACCCCATTCGGTTTAATACACGCAAACCAACGTGTCCTAAACTCAAATAACACACGTCCGTTAAAAGGCTAGCGCTCTAGCTCGGACGGGGATGTCAAGCCCTATGGATCCATATACTGTTATTCGCGCCCACCAGTCCATATCCTATGTACTGGCAGCTACTAGTTACCAAAGCTAAGGGATTTTCGGTTCAAACTCAGTGTAGAATTAAGTATGTACTTGTATCCATTGCGTTTAAAATAAATTGCATATATTCTCAGCCCAAAAATATATATTGCAAAAGCAATTAAAAAGGGAGCAATGAAACTCACCTTAGCGGCACATAAAGTTGTTCATCGTAATGTGACCGAAACTCGGAATATCAAATAATCCTAGATCTCAACCTAGAGAACATATGTTGGTCAATAAATGTCTATCAAGCTAGGTCTGGTCATAGTGTATCACAATCCTAATGCTCGAGATCGACATACAAAAGTTATCCAAAGTCGTTTCAGAAAGTCAATTTTGACAATAGTTCAACAAACGAGACGTACCTTATATAAGGATTCATTTACTCGGTTGGTAATAGTTAAAAGTTCACTTTATCAATCTCGTAAATAAGTTGTTTAAATCTTAATTGCAGATTCAAAAGCAATTTCAATTAACGTCAATCATAATTCAGTTGATCATATCTTTTAATCCGTTCATCGAAACTATTCGATATCTAAATGAAAAGTTATTGATTTTTCGCCAGCTTTCCAAAAACATGTATATCATATACCTTTTACCAGTAGTATATGTATTTAATTAGTGATTCATTATAAACTGTTTAACGACGAAATTTAGTATACAAGCATGCATAAACATATATACTCGAGCACTAGACATGGATACACTATTAATTTATAAAAGATAAAATATAAATGCTTACGTATCAATATTGTGATTCAATATTTCAGAAAAGTACGTAGACGCAACGAAGATGATAAACACTAGTTTGACTTACGAGCAATACTCTCGAACAATACCGATAACCTCCTTAGTAGTAACCCATAGTTTCCTTAACTCTATCCCGCTTGAAAACCCATTTTGAAAGTGACATGCTCATGACCTCGTCGTAGTATTTTAAGTGATATAATTAATAATAATAATAATAATAATAATAATAATAATAATAATAATAATAATAATAATAATAATAATAATAATAATAATAATAATAATTTAAATAAATAAATAACTTATGGAGTAATATATGTGTAAATAAACTCGAGCAGAAACTGGCCTTTTATAGGCAACTTTTTGGAATCTGATGCCCATGCGATCGCATGGGTTTTTAGTGTATTTTCCATGCGATCGCATGGCCGCTGATCCAACTCAAAATGTTTTTGTTTTCTTGTTTGTCAACATATTATTATATAATATATATAATTTAAATAATTAATTATATATTATATTAAATTCATGTGCATAGTTGACTTGTAATTTTCGTTCTGATGACTCGTACGTTATCACTCGACTTATATCCCGGTTTCGGTTTCTCGAACGCATTTTCATACGCTTAGAAAACTCACAATTTACGTTTTGTGACTCGTACCTTTGTCAAAATATAGTCTTAAATTATCAATAAATATATCATTCAAAGTGTATCTTAAACTTTTGAGTGTTTTGGTCATTTACTTCTATAAATCATTGTCTCGCTATTTGTTAATATATATATAACAACAAATCATTTTATAACCAAGTTAATATATATTTTCAACATTCATAAACACGTTTTAAATATACGTCGCAAGTTATTCATATAATTAATATTCCAACTTATCATATATATTCAAATAAATATTTAAATCAATAAGTTTAATGTACGGTATCAAACAATTAATACATTGTTATGTTTTCAAGTTATAGTATATATATATGTATTTATATACATATAATTGTTCGCGAATCATCAAGAACAACCGAAAGGTATTTGAATATATGAAAGTAGTTCAAAAATTTTGAGATTCAGTTTTACAGACTTTGCTTATCGTTTCGGAAATGTTAATCATACAAAGATTAAGTTTAAATTTGGTCAGAAATTTCCGGGTCATCACACTAAGTGTGGGGAGAATCAAGTCTTTAAAGGATAATATGTATTTCTGTTAGAGTTAGATTGTCTGTTTTCGTGTAGTTCTCGAAAATGGAACCCGAATGGTCTTTCCCTAGCAGACCCTAAAGAACTAGTCTTCTCCCCCCATTCTGAATTTTTATTTTTTTAGGTTTTTACGAAATGAAGACTGCCTGTGAACTAAACCATGGTCTAATGCTACACGCTTTGATCACTAAACGTAATAATGACACACTACCGAGTGAAATAGTATCAGTAATCAGAGAAAGATTGGACGGAGTAAGAAAAGAATCCAGATGCGAAGATAATAAGTTACAATTTGGTAAAGGAAAATCAAAATCCGCAGCGAAAAGAAGAGCACGACACCTTGAAAGATGTCACAAATGCGGAAAATGGTCACATGGAGGTAAATGTTCAAATAATCAAACAAATTCAAATACCGAATTTGTTACTTTATGCAGAGACGGACCGTTCATATGTTTAGAAGAAAAAACACTGAATGCTCGAGGTTACGCCTATGTAGGCATAGAAAACCAAATAAACCGACTATCTTATGAATGGGATAGATCATATAACTAAGAATACTATCTCACAGGAGTCTGTACAGTTTTTATTTTTATTTTTAACCTTTTGATAATAAACGCTAATTTGTTCGCTATAAAGTATTAAATTGGTATTGAATAAAATTAGGTTTGGCGACCGAAATTATTGATATCATACAAAAATTTATTACATCACTGCGAAATTTAACGTTTATTCTTAAGGTATAAATATCTTTAATCAATCAACCCAAAATATTTCATAAATTCGTCATGAGTTAAATTAGGTCTTGGAACCGAAATTACTTTATCGAAAAGAGGGGCGCATATTTTTGATAATATTTGATTGATTAAAGTGGGATAAAAAGCCAAAAAAAATTTTAATTTTATTTTACCATGTTTTTAAAATGAATATATAAATCTTAAATTAATATTGTAAACTTTGTAAAAACAATATATTTAAAATTGTAAATATTTAAAAATTAATATAAGTTTGGTGTGAATTTATAATATGAATTTTTAATTTTATGCATTTCAAATTTTAAGTTTAGTGTGAATTTTTAATATTAATTTTGAATTTTATGTATTTTTAATTTAAGTTGGTGTGAATTTAAAAACAAAAATTTACTTTATCTCATTAAGTTAAAAATATGATTTTTAAAATTCGTCGTAAGTTGAAGACTAGGTCGTTGAACCGAAATTGCTTTACCTAAGTGAGGGACGAGAACTTTTATTATCATTATTTTTAATCTTATTGAATTAAAGTATGCCAAAAACATTAAAAAAACCCAAAAATCTTAGCTTTTAAAACAATCGCTACAAAAAGACAAATTTTAAAATTTTGTCGAGGGACGGACTAGGACATCGATCCGAAACGACCTCGTCCTAAATAACAAGGGAAACAAAATTTTAAAATTAATTACTTAATTGTTTTAATTAGTATAAGATGTTTTAAAAAAAAAATATACAAACTCCGCGACTCGCGGAGTTTGAAGGGTCAAACACCACGACTCGCAGAGGGACCAAAATACAGAAAAAAAAAATAAAACGCAAAAAACTGATCAGTTGAACATCCCCACACCACAAAAACTGCGAAAATAACCCGCAAAAACCCGAAAAAACCTCCCAAATTCATAATTTTTCACCGTTAATCATCAAATCTTTTACTAAAATCATGTTAAGAAGGATGCTATCAAGGAATTACTCAAGAAAAATGGTAAATTTCTACACCTAAACACCATTTAATCCGAAAATTAGTGTTCTTGAGCAATTTTATACCCAATTCGATTTTGATGCTTTTTAGTGTAATTATGCTTAAATTGCTTATGTATTATGCTTGTATAACCTAGATTGATGCTATTTAACATGATTAGAAGCGTTAAACTTCAAATTTTGAGTAATCTAGGGTTTGTGTTCTTGAGCAAATTTGGGGCTTTTTGATATAAACAGGTTATGGCCGATTTTTGTCATGAATTGTTGCTAAATTAAGTAGTGTAACATGTTTAGGTAGTTAAATGATCCAAACTTTGAGCCTAAGCATGATTTTGAGAATTAAAGTGGACTTTTTCAAGTCTAAAATTCATGAACTTGATTTTTAAGAGATAATGCCATTTGAAACTTGTTTAATTGCTAGTAATGATTATTTTGACATATTTGAGTTGAATGCTTATGAACTTGGCGAACATTTTCGTATATGCTTATTTGAAAAAGTGTAGATTTGATAAAAATATGAAAATGAGCTTAAGTTTGATATAAATTGATCATGTCATTGTAATTATTTGAATTGATGATTTTGCTAACACTAATGCATATTTGGATGCACAAAAATTGTGTTTGATGTGTTTTGCAGACTGAAAGGGGTGAATCTTCATCCCAAGCTCGCAATGCTCCTGCTGAGAATGCGGAACAACAGGAGGTGGATAACTACTACAAACAAGATATACCTCATCCAGTCATGACATTTTCTGATATGCACTTGGAAGATTTACACCCGAACCTGAGATTTGACAGACTTTGGATAGATTATCCAAAATACCAAAGGGGTTTGCATACTCTTCATTCTAAAGCTGTTGAAGTACCTAGGGTCATAGAATGGGGACCATTAGAAGCTGTAGAATTGGCCGGGCCAATTTGGGAATTACTTGCACAGAAGTATGGTAATTCTACTTTTAACGATTGGGTACGGTTATTCAACATGCGTAGACCTGTATATAAAGTATGGTGTGAAGAATTGTTGTGTAGTATAGAATTAAATGATCGGGTAGCTAGTTTAACCGATCGATCTTTTATTATATTTTTGTTAGGAGGTTCGATGCGCCACATGTCTTTACTAGACATGGCTCAGGCTTTACGTATATATACTCCTGAGGAGCTCGCATCTGCCGATTGTAGAGGGTTGATACTAAATGGTAGAAAGATAGACGAAAATTTTGATACGCATGGTGTATGGAGTCAAATGACTAGCCATCACCGATTTAAAGGGGGAAATTACTCTTATTTGGATATAGATAGAGCTGAATTAAGAGTAATTCATAGGTTTTTAGCCAATTCGATTACACAACGAGGTAAGAACAAGGAAAAGGTAAATGAACAGGATTTGTTTTACCACATGTGTATTCGAGACCCACAAAGCGCTGTAAGTATACCTTATTGTGTGGGTTATTATTTATCAGCTATGGTTAGGGGGATGAGACCGCATAGCATAATAGGAGGTGGTATATTTATTACTTTGATTGCTGAATATCTCGGTGTGGATGTTAGTCGGGGGGATTACTAATCGAAGAACCAGAACCCCGAGATACAATAGGTTTAAATGTATACCATGGTGCGAAAGTTTTGAAGAGGTGAAATAACGCCGCCGTACGATATAATGGTAGACATCCACAGGTTGAGAGACACCAACAGCAAGGTAATGTAGGAGGGGGAAATGAAATGGCAGAAATGCAAAGGTTTATAGCTTCACAAGAGTATGAAAATGCTAGATGATAAGGTTAAAAAGGAACATATATTTCATAGCAATATCCCTCCTAAATAATAGGTTTTCATATGTAATTGTATTATATTTTCATTGTAATTGTTTAAATAAATAAGTGCGAAGACAAAAGGCGAAAACGAAGATTTGAAGACACAAACGTCCAAAAAGCTCAAATGTTCAAGATACAATTCAAAAGGTTCAATTTATTGATGAAAAACGTCTAAAAATGACAAGAGTACAAGTTACAAAACGCAAAGTACAAGATATTAAATTGTACGCAAGGACGTTCGAAAATCCGGAACCGGGACATGAGTCAACTATCAACGCCCGACGCAACGGACCAAAAATTACAAGTTAACTATGCACAAGAATATAATATAATATTTAAATAATTATATAAATTATTTATATATTATATATATTTAAAAATTATGTCGACAAGCTATGAGACAAATGATCCTGAGCTGGATTTTCAAACTCCGCGACTCGCGGAGTTTGAAGGCTAAAAACTCCACGACTCGCGGAGCTGTCAGAAATCAAAACTCCTATAAAAGGTCACGAATTCTGCGAGTAAAAATAACATAATAATAATAATACTCCCTAGTATAATATAAATAAATATATAATATATAATATATATATATATATATATATATATATATATATATATATATATATATATATATATATATATATATATATATATATATATATATAATATAGATTAGTGTTATATTAGATTAGTTTGGGTTATGTAAAGGTTATTTTACGGGTTTTTGAAGTCGAAATTCTGTCCGTGTAACACTACGCGATAAATACTCAATGTAAGTTATGTTCTCCTTTTTAAATTAATGTCTCGTAACTAAGTTATTATTATGCTTATTTAACCCGAAGTAATTATGATGTTGGGCTAAATATTAAAGATGGGGTTATTGGGCTTTGTACCATAATTGGGGTTTGGACAAAAGAACGACACTTGTGGAAATTAGACTATGGGCTATTAATGGGATTTATATTAACTAAATGATACCTCATTAAATTAATATAGAGATTTACAATTTGACATAGATATAAATAACCACATACGCTCGATCGGACACGATGGGCGGGATATCTATAAATACTAATAATTGTTCATTTGACCGGACACGGGGATGGATTAATAGTCAATGGACTCATTAAAAGAGGGGTGGATTACATTCAAGGGTAATTGGTGTAATTGTTAACAAAGTATTAAAATCTTGGATTACACACAGTCGATAACCTGGTGTATTCATTAAACAAAGTATTAAGACCTTGTTACAGTTCGAATCCCTAGTTAGTTGGAATATTTGACTTCGGGCATAAGGTTAAATTTGCCGAGCATTTTATAATTATGATCGATGAACTATTGTGGACAAAAACCAGATAGGTTTCAAATACATCCAGGACAAAGGACAATTAACCCAGGACAATAAATTAAAATCAAAACGTCAAACATCATAGTTACGGAAGTTTAAATAAGCATAATATATTTTATTTCATATTTCCTCGTACTTTTATTTATTGTCATTTTAATTATTGTTATTTATTTTATATTTGTTAAATATCGTCATTTACTTTACGCTTCGCTTAAAATATAAAATCGACAAACCGGTCATTAAACGGTAAACCCCCTTTTATATATTATTATATATAATTATATATATTTTGTACAAATATAGTTGTTTAAAAATATAGTGTGCAATAAGCCCGCTCCCTGTGGAACGAACCGGACTTACTAAAAACTATACTACTCTACGATTAGGTACACTGCCTATAGTGTTGTAGCAAGGTTTAGGTATATCCCATTTGTAAATAAATAATTAAAACTTGTGTAATTTGTAACGTATTTCATAGTAAAATATAGTACTATCACGTACCCCCACGCTACCACATCAAGTTTTTGGCGCCGCTGCCGGGGAATCGGCGAAACGCTATATTTTTAATTTATTTTTGTATAAATATATTTATATATCATTTTAGAAAAACAATATAAAATTAAAAAAAAAAAACCGAAAATGCAAACTCCGCGACTTGCGGAATTTTAGGGCACGTGGAACCGCGACTCGCGGAGCCGCCCTGACGCGCTGACAGAAACCCTAAAATCGCATTAATTACGGATTATTATTTATTATTATTTAAACCTAATTAGTTTATAATTAATATAATTTAGTTTTAAGTTTTAATTAATTAGTTATAATTAATTATAATTAGTTTTAAAAAAAATTAATACTTTTATAAAATATAAAAATAAAAATATAAAAATAATATTTTTTATAAAAATAAGTAATTTTATCACTTTTTATAATTTGTATCCTTTTATTTAGTGTAATCGTAATATTTTGTATATTTTTCGTTCTCAATTAGTTTTAAAATTAGTTTTTCCGTAGTTATTTTATATGTATAGATTCTTAGGCTTTGCCGTAAAATCCCTTAAGTGCTTTTTCTTTAGATTAAGATTTAGGCACTTTGGAATTTTGCGACGCCGTTTTTTAGATTTTAGTGCCTAATTAAGTTATTGCCGTTTTGGATATAGAATTCTTTTAAGCTTTAATACCTTTAGGCGTAACTTTTTAGATTTAATTTTTAGACTTTTAAGTTACGACGCGCTACTCTCTTATTATTATTTTTCGACATTTTTCGACGCGCACTCTTTTTCTTTCTTATTTCTCGACGCTTTAGTTTTTAGGACTTAGAAATTTTCTCTATTTCTTATCTAATATCTCAAACGGACGGAAAAATTATTTAAGTGGTTAAATTAATGGACGTTGACAATTTTCTGCTTCGTAGTAATAGTTGGATTTGTTAGTGGCTGAGTTGTGAGCTTCCGATTTAAAGGGTTCTGGCTCCCTGCTGCATCTTTTGGCTATTCGAAACGTGGGCAAAAGCAGAAAAGTCTATTAATTGGACAACTTATATAAGTTTTTCTATTTTTATAAATAATAGGATAATTAGTAAATGCACCACATTGTAGCTAAAATTTGGCCATCGCAATAAAATGGAAAATTTTGAAAACAAGGCTATGGAAACTCTTTTTGATATCCAAAATCAATTAAATCAATACTCTCAAACGGGTGTTGATGAAAATTCGTTCGATCAATCTTGGATCACGAATGACGAAACAATAACTGGTTGTGAAATCTGTGGAGATTATCACTCAACATGGGAATGTTATTATTACGTTCCTATGGAAAATTACGCACACACGGAACCTGAATGGAATGATTATGAAGAATACAATTCAAATTGGGATTATTCCCAAGAATATTTCCAAACTCAACAACCAGTAGACTAGGAAAATTACGTGTCTGAAAATTTATTAGACAATATGAAAATCAAACTCGAAGAACTCAATGCTCAAAATGAACAAATGAGAGAGTTTGTAAACCGGCAAGCTGAAACTCTATCAGACTACACACCTGTTGATCTGAGGAGTCGTGTGCAAGAAAATCTCATATCATCGAATTTTGATGAATTCGAGAGCTCCGAAATCACCAACTATCCCGATGATACTTTTTATTCAGTCTTACCAATTTCACAACATATCGACACATTAGCCTCTACCGACGAAATCATCGATCCATCAATGGATAAAGAAGAAGTAAGGGTGACAAATTGGTACTCTTGGGAATACGATAACGTTGAAAATTTTACCCCCGAGGTCAAACCGAACTTCACCATTCCACAACCTTCCAACCCAATATTCTCAATAGACGAGTCATCCACCGGAAATGAACTACGAGCTGTAATAGATAATGACACCTCGAATTTCACCTAATTGGGTAATAGAGGTGAAAACTTTGATCCTGAGAATAAAAGGAAGGAAATATTAGGAATTGTCCACCCTATAGAAATAAGTATTTCGGTGTATATCGATCCATTTGACCAAGAACCAGAAAAGAGATATATCCATTTACTAAAAGCTACACTTAAAAAAGAATTAAGTAGTGACGATCTGGTGAGTCTAAACTTTAAACCCATTGATATATTATACACCACCCGAAATGTAAATAACTGGCTCACTACTCTAATTCGTGGAACTCATTCTACCGACTTCACATGTCGTCAGCTAAGTGTGGGGAAGTTTAACCCCACTTAACGTTAAATTCGGGGTTCGGGTTAGTGCATAACTCGTTAATAAAAATGCACAATTAGGGTAAAAGATGCATTTTCAAATATTAGCAAACAGTTCAGAAAAGCAACCGTTTTTGAAGAAAAACATGTGTGAAATAACAAAAGAAGGAATGAATGATGAGGCGCGCCATCTATCATTCGACGAACTTTGTAATTACAAACAGGGTATTTTCAATCATTTTTCTACACTAATCACCCTCATGAATTTATAATTAGAGTCTGATTTCATGCAAATGAGGGCATTGCATGATCTCAAGTGTGGGGAAGGGTTATAAATTCTCTCGGGTTTATACTTGGTTTATTTGCCAAATTTTATGAAAATTTGAAAAATTTTCAACTAAATGAATTTAAAATCATGTTTATATATATTTATGAATGGTGAAAACTAGGTGTTAATACCGAACTTATCGTTACCTCGGAAAGGACATAAATTGAGAAACACCCTAAAACGCTTGAATTCATTTAAAATGGAATAAAGGAGAATAAAAAGGCAAAGAAAGAAACTAAGTGTGGGGAGAATGTACCTAGTTATTCAATTAAAAACTATCTAGCACATGTTTCCGTAAAGTTATTGCAGGTGCTTTTGTTTTGGACTAAATTAACTATTTTACCCGATGAAAGAAAAGAAAAGATGGATCTACACGATGAATCAATTCCATCATTAAAAGGAAGTAAAGTCTTCCGAAAAAGACACGTGCTTCTTGATTTAGGTCAAGAAGTTGTCGTCCAGACCAGCTGTAGGTTGACGAAAAATCTAGAAAAGTCATCACTAAAATCAGCAGGAAATCCACGGACCTCAGCATTAAACAGGGTCACCAAGTAGTCAGATTTATCCTAACCATGAGAAGGATTTATCTCGTACAATGGGGGGCACCGTGCAAATTAGCTTGATAAGACTAATGAATCAGATCCCTAGAAAGGATAATCTCCTTAAAGATCAAAAATCAGCTTTTAAGCCTGATATTACTCAATCCTTGAGATTGACCTTAAAGATTGAGAATTACAAACTCATGGAATTCAATGATATCTAAACTCGAGCTTGAACGAGAAAATATTTTGATCAAAAATAAAACCGATTTGTTTTCTGAAAAACCATTTTCAATGCGTTCATTACCATTGAACGTAAAATCCTAGGAATTCACCTGGAATTCATTAGGTCACCTGAACTAAATCGGGTGTCAACCGTAAGAACGGTGGTTGCATAGCATGGTCGGAGACAGGACCTTGTGCCAGACCGAAAAATTATAACGGTGAGCTTTACTATTGCTCCTACAAAGGATAGTAATAGCATCCGACACGTTTATAGACCATAATCAAAAGCAAGTCACGGGACATTGCCTTAACAGTTACTTGTTCATCGCCTTCCTTTACAACCGGACGGTAGTTTACCGAAAGGTAATATATGGGACAAGTAAACTGGACGTGTTGCTTTCCAAATACAAGGTTAGCAAGTGGGTGACACAAAACCATAAGTGTTGAGCTAAAATTTTCAAATCTGAAACCCACAAAACTCACAAAAATATTTTGCAACACCGGTGAAGGGTTATTCCGGAAAACTTGTCTAGGGTAAAAGCTAGATTGAATTTTCAAAAGATCAAATGTTTTCATAAAGATCCAATTTCCTAACGGATCTAAATTTTCATAGTCATGTGGGACTGTAAACCGCCTTTCAAATGTGCACTTTGCTTTGGAAACCGAAAGTAAATCGGCTATTTGATTGCAAGTGTCGTTGACCTAAACCCGAGGCAACTGTGGATGACACACCCACCTTTAACCATGGTTCTATCGTTACTATCATTGTTTATACCACCATATCAAAATCACTGATGTACAAAGTGTGATGAATAAAAAAGTGATTCATGTATGTTTTTATTTCAAGTTCTGTATTGCTTGAGGACAAGCAACGCTCAAGTGTGGGGATGTTTGATAAGGCTAAAAAGGAACATATATTTCATAGCAATATCCCTCCTAAATAATAGGTTTTCATATGTAATTGTATTATATTTTCATTGTAATTGTTTAAATAAATAAGTGCGAAGACAAAAGGCGAAAACGAAGATTTGAAGACACAAACGTCCAAAAAGCTCAAATGTTCAAGATACAATTCAAAAGGTTCAATTTATTGATGAAAAACGTCTAAAAATGACAAGAGTACAAGTTACAAAACGCAAAGTACAAGATATTAAATTGTACGCAAGGACGTTCGAAAATCCGGAACCGGGACATGAGTCAACTATCAACGCCCGACGCAACGGACCAAAAATTACAAGTCAACTATGCACAAGAATATAATATAATATTTAAATAATTATATAAATTATTTATATATTATATATATTTAAAAATTATATCGACAAGCTATGAGACAAATGATCCTGAGCTGGATTTTCAAACTCCGCGACTCGCGGAGTTTGAAGGCTAAAAACTCCACGACTCGCGGAGCTGTCAGAAATCAAAACTCCTATAAAAGGTCACGAATTCTGCGAGTAAAAATAACATAATAATAATAATACTCCCTAGTATAATATAAATAAATATATATATATATATAATATATATATATATATATATATATATGTATATATATATATATAGATTAGTGTTATATTAGATTAGTTTGGGTTATGTAAAGGTTATTTTACGGGTTTTTGAAGTCGAAATTCTATCCGTGTAACACTACGCGATAAATACTCAATGTAAGTTATGTTCTCCTTTTTAAATTAATGTCTCGTAACTAAGTTATTATTATGCTTATTTGAGCTGAAGTAATTATGATGTTGGGCTAAATATTAAAGATGGGGTTATTGGGCTTTGTACCATAATTGGGGTTTGGACAAAAGAACGACACTTGTGGAAATTAGACTATGAGCTATTAATGGGATTTATATTAACTAAATGATACCTCATTAAATTAATATAGAGATTTACAATTTGACGTAGATATAAATAACCACATACGCTCGATTGGACACGATGGGCGGGATATCTATAAATACTAATAATTGTTCATTTGACCGGACACGGAGATGGATTAATAGTCAATGGACTCATTAAAACAGGGGTGGATTACATTCAAGGGTAATTGGTGTAATTGTTAACAAAGTATTAAAACCTTGGATTACACACAGTTGATAACCTGGTGTATTCATTAAACAAAGTATTAAGACCTTGTTACAGTTCGAATCCCCAGTTAGTTGGAATATTTGACTTCGGGCATAAGGTTAAATTTGCCGAGAATTTTATAATTATGATCGATGAACTATTGTGGACAAAAACCAGATAGGTTTCAAAAAACCAGATAGGTTTCAAATACATCCAGGACAAAGGGCAATTAACCCAGGACAATAAATTAAAATCAAAACGTCAAACATCATAGTTACAGAAGTTTAAATAAGCATAATATATTTTATTTCATATTTCCTCGTACTTTTATTTATTGTCATTTTAATTATTGTTATTTATTTTATATTGGTTAAATATCGTCATTTACTTTACGCTTCGCTTAAAATATAAAATCGACAAACCGGTCATTAAACGGTAAACCCCCTTTTATATATTATTATATATAATTATATATATTTTGTACAAATATAGTTGTTTAAAAATATAGTGTGCAATAAGCCCGCTCCCTGTGGAACGAACCGGACTTACTAAAAACTATACTACTCTACGATTAGGTACACTGCCTATAGTGTTGTAGCAAGGTTTAGGTATATCCCATTTGTAAATAAATAATTAAAACTTGTGTAATTTGTAACGTATTTCATAGTAAAATATAGTACTATCACGTACCCCCACGCTACCACATCACTAGACATAGAGCATTTGAAGATTGGCAAGTTCATCAAAACCAAATCATAGCTTATTGCCAACATATAGGTAGAAACTATATTCCTACTCCATCGCCCATATTCCCTCCCTGGTCTATAGAGATTCAACCACCGTATCCTACGTATAACCCAGCCGAAGCATTTTATAACACCTATGGTTATGCATGGAACCCCTACTGGTATCAGTATCATCCCTAGTCTACTTAGTTTTATCTATTTTATAATTTGTAATGTTGATACATTTAATACTTATGTTAATATTGTATTAGTTTTTATAATTTTCTAAATTTTATTATTAGATTTTAATAATTTTTGAATGTGGGGTAATATACCAAACTTCAAAAATATGTATATATGTTTGCAGTTTATTTTATGTACACAACAGGGTAAAACAACGAATTTTCAAAGACTGTCATTAAGTTCAGCAAAAGCTACTAATTTTGACGACAAGATGACAAATAAATGTGATGTAACAACAGACGAAATGAACAAATGATATGCACCATTTATCATTCAGCAACCGAACGCCAATATGTTTGGAAACTTTGGTAAAATTTAATCATTTTTACGCTAATCACCCTCAATAATTTAAATTGTTACTGATTTCTTGCAAATGAGGGCATTGCAAGATCTTAAGTGTGGGAAGGGGTTAAATTCTTTCGGATTTTAAAATTTTTATCTTAAACACTTGGTTACCATTAAAAATACTAGTAAAGCAGTAGTTGTATTAGAATCTAGTGCTCTCTGATGATAAAGAACAGCCCTAGTCTTATATACTGACTACCCAATTCTAGTAAAAATTTTCAAAATTTTCAATTAAATGAACTCAAAATCATGTTTATACATATTTATGAATGATAAAACTAGGTTTTAACACCGAAATTATTGTTACCTCGGAAAGGACATAAATTGAGAAACAAACTAAAATGTTAAAATTCATTTAAAATGGAATAGAGGACAATAAAAAGGAAAATAAAAGCCAAGTGTGGGAAAAATTACCAAGTTATCTTAAACATATGTCACATATTTCTGTAACAAATAACTGAAAATACTTTTGCTTTGGACTAAACTAAACTGTTTTACCCGATGAAAGAAAAGAAGAGATGGATCTACACGATGAATCAATTCCATCATTAAAAGGAAGTAAAGTCTTCGGAAAAAGAAACGCGCTTCTTGATTTAGGTCAGGAAGTTGTCGTCCAGACCAGCTGTAGGTTGACGAAAAATCTAGAAAAGTCATCACTAAAATCAGCAGGAAATCCACGGACCTCAGCATTAAACAGGGTCGCCAAGTGGTCAGATTTATCCTAACCATGAGAAGGATTTATCTCGTAAAATGGGGGGGGGGGCACCGTGCAAATTAGCTGGATAAGACTAATGAATCAGATCCCAGAAAGGATAATCTCCTTAAAGATTAAAAATCAGCTTTTAAGCCTGATATTACTCAATCCTAGAGATTGACCTTAAAGATTGAGAATTCAAACTCATGGAATTCAATGATATCTAAACTCGAGCTTGAACGAGAAAATATTTTGATCAAAATTACAAACCGATTTGTTTTCTGAAAACCTATTTTCAATGCGTCCATTACCATTGAACGTAAAATCCTAGGAATTCACCTGGAATTCATTAGGTCACCTGAACCAAATCGGGTGTCAACCGTAAGAACGGTGGTTGCATAGCATGGTCAAAGACAGGACCTTGTGCCAGACCGAAAAATCATAAGGGTGAGCTTTACTATTGCTCCTACCAAGGATAGTAATTGCGTCCGACACGTTATAGACCATAATTAAAAGCATGTCAGGGGACATTGCCTTAACAGTTGCTTGTTCAATGCTTTCCTTTACAACCGGACGGTAGTTTACCGAAAGGTAATATACGGGACAAGTAAACTGGACGTGTTGCTTTCCTAATACAAGGTTAGCAAGTGGATGACACAAAACCGCAAGTTTTGAGCTAAAATTTTCAAATCTGAAACCCACCAAACCCACAAAAATAATTTGCAAACACCGGTGAAGGGTTATTTCGGAAAACTTATCTAGGGTAAAAACTAGATTTAATTTTCAAAAGATCAAATGTTTTCATAAAGATCCAATTTCCTTAATGGATCTAAATTTTTATAGTCATGTGGGACTGTAAACCATATCGTTACTACCATTGTTTATACCGCCGTAAAGAAATCACTGATGTACAAAGTGTGAAGAATAAAGAAGTGATTCTAGTATTTCAAGACAATATTGCTTGAGGACAAGCAACGCTCAAGTGTGGGAATATTTGATAATGCTAAAAATGAACATATATTTCATAGCATTATTCCCCAAGAAAGACAAGCTTTTAGTTGCAAATGTTCTATTTACAAGTGATATTCGTTTAAATATTAAAAGGTGAAGACAAAAGACAGATTCGACGAATTGAAGACGCAAACGACCAAAAAGCTCAAAAGTACAAAATACAATCAAAGAGGTTCCAATTATTGATAAGAAACGTCTCGAAATTACAAGAGTACAAGATTCAAAACGCAAAGTACAAGATATTAAATTGTACGCAAGGACGTTCGAAAATCCGGAACCGGGACCAGAGTCAACTCTCAACGCTCGACGCAACGGACTAAAAATTATAAGTCAACTATGCACATGAATATAATATAATATATAAATAATTCTTAAAAATTATATATATATTATATTAATATTTAAAATCGTCGGCAAGAAAGAAGCCAAAGCTGGTGAGCTGGAATTTCAAACTCCGCGACTCGCGGAGTTTGAAGGCAAAAAATACCGCGAGTTGCGGAGACCCCCTGAACTCAATTCCCTATAAAAGCAAACGCAGTTTGATCGCAAAAACCATCCAATATATCCATCCATCTATCTATACGTAAATATATATATATATATAATTTATATTTTAATTTTAATTTTAATTTTAATTTTAAATCCTAATAATAAGGGTATGTTAGCGAATGTTGTAAGGGTGTAAGTCGAAATTCTGTCCGTGTAACGCTACGCTATTTTTAATCATTGTAAGTTATGTTCAACCTTTTTAATTTAATGTCTCGTAGCTAAGTTATTATTATGCTTATTTAATCCGAAGTAATCATGATGTTGGGCTAATTACTAAAATTGGGTAATTGGGCTTTATACCATAATTGGGGTTTGGACAAAAGAACGACACTTGTGGAAATTAGACTATGGGCTATTAATGGGCTTTATATTTGTTTAACTAAATGATAGTTTGTTAATGTTAATATAAAGATTTATAATTGGACGTACCCATAAATTACCATATACACTCGATCGGACACGATGGGCGGGATATTTATATGTACGAATAATCGTTCATTTAACCGGACACGGGAATGGATTAATAGCCACTAGAATTATTAAAACAGGGGTGAAATTATGTACAAGGACACTTGGCATAATTGTTAACAAAGTATTAAAACCTTGGGTTACACTCAGTCGACATCCTGGTGTAATTATTAAACAAAGTAATAAAACCTTGTTACAGTTTAAGTCCCCAATTAGTTGGAATATTTAACTTCGGGTATAAGGATAATTTGACGAGGACACTCGCACTTTATATTTATAACTGATGGACTGTTATGGACAAAAACCAGACGGATATATTAAATAATCCAGGACAAAGGACAATTAACCCATGGGCATAAAACTAAAATCAACACGTCAAACATCATGATTACGGAAGTTTAAATAAGCATAATTCTTTTATTTCATATTTAATTTCCTTTATTTTATATTTAATTGCACTTCTAATTATAGCACTTTTATTTATTGTTATTGTATTTAATTGCACTTTTAATTATCGTACTTTTTAATTATCGCAAGTTTATTTTATCGCACTTTTATTATTCGCAATTTCATTATCGTTATTTACTTTACGCTTTAAATTAAGTCTTGTATTTATTTATTATTTTAAATTTTGTTTTAACTGCGACTAAAGTTTTTAAAATCGACAAACCGGTCATTAAACGGTAAAAACCCCCTTTATAATAATAATATTATATATATTTGTATTTTTATAAATTTAAACTAATATAGCGTTAAGCTTTGTGAAAAAGATTCCCTGTGGAACGAACCGGACTTACTAAAAACTACACTACTGTACGATTAGGTACACTGCCTATAAGTGTTGTAGCAAGGTTTAAGTATATCCATTCAATAAATAAATAAATATCTTGTGTAAAATTGTATCGTATTTAATAGTATTTCCTTGTAAAATTTAATAGTATTTTATACCCCTTAGCTTTAACATCAGAATGATGCAAGAGTTTAAAGAAGAAATAATGAAAACGTTCGAGATGAGCGACCTTGGTTTGATGCGCTATTTTCTTGGCATCGAAATTAGTGAAGAAAATGAAGGCATCTTTATATGCCAAAAGAAATACACGAAAAATCTCCTAAAAAAGTTTAAACTATACGGTTGCAAAACCGTAGCCACGCCACTAGTTGCCAATGAGAAGATGAGACAAGAAGATGGATCGGAGAAAACAGATGCTTCAAGATTCAGAAGTCTCATTGGAAGTCTACTATATCTAACAGCAACAAGATCAGACATCATGTACTCAACGGGTCTGCTATCCAGGTACATGCAAAACCCTACTCAAATACATTACGGAGCTTCTAAAAGAATACTAAGATATTTGCAAGGTACCATGGACTATGGAATATGGTACAAGCTGACTACAGACTCGAAGCTTCATGGATACACAGACAGTGACTGGGCTGGATCGGTAGATGACATGAGAAGTACTTCAGGATACACATTCACACTTGGATCTGGTGTCTTCTCATGGGCATCAAAGAAACAAGAAACGATGGCACAATCATCAGCAGAAGCCGAGTACGTCGCAGGTACAAACTCAGCTAATCAAGCTATATGGCTAAGAAGAATACTAGAAGATATGGGCGAGAAACAAGACGATGTTATAAAGATATACTGCGATAATAAGTCTGCAATCGCGATGGAAAAGAATCCAGTGTTCCATGGTAGAACAAAACACATTGATATCAAATATCACTTTTTACGATAAGTCTCCGCCAAGAAAGATATTGAATTAAAATACTGCAAGATCGAAGAGCAGATTGCAGACATATTCACCAAAGCACTACCAAGACCAAAGTTCGAGTTCTTACGCAACATGCTCGGAGTAACATCGAAATACATTAAGGATGAGTATTAAAATGTTAATGTATTTCTAGAGTATTCTAGAATTAATTATTAGAAGAAGATATTTATAAAACAAAAATATCTAGATATTATTAACCAAAAATATCTAGATATAATCACAAAATATCTAGATATTATTAACAAAAAATATCTAAATATTATTTATTAGAAATCTAGATATTTCTATTAAAATATCTAAGACTCACTCACGAGGCCTATAAATAGGCATAAGGCCTCACCATTTTGATGTAACCAAACACATAAGATATTTCAATTAATAAACACTCAAATCATTCTAAATCACAAATCTTCTTCAAATTCCCTCTTTCAATACAAATCAACTAAATACTACAAACTTACTACATCTAAATCAAAACTAATTATCTTATAACTAATCTAAATATACCACAATTCTAACATATATGTACACATTTGTTATAGGTTCGTGAATCGACAAGTGGCCAAGTCTTATTTCCAATGAAGGAAAAATCTGTGAAAGTGAGTTATAGTCCCATTTTAAAAATCTAATATTTCTGGGATGAGAATACATGCAGTTGTATAAATGTTTTACGAAATAGACACAAGTAATCGAAACTACATTCTATGGTTGGATTATCTAAATCGAATATTGTAGTGACCCGAACTTTTCCATGTTTATATATATTAAATGAAATTGATATTTACATGATTAAGTGTTTCCAACATGTTAAGCAATCAAACTTGTTAAGACTTGATTAATTTAAATAGGTTTCATATAGACAATTGACCACCCAAGTTGACCGGTGATTCACGAACGTTAAAACTTGTAAAACCTATATGATGACATATATGATTATATATATAGTTAACATGATATTATGATAAGTAAGTATCTCATTAGGTATTTTAACAATGAGTTATATACATAAAACTGAGTTTATTGAATTAAGAAACTAGAAACGATATATATAACGATTATCGTTATAACAACGTCTTACTAATTATATATGAATCATATTAAGATATTGTTACACTATGTTTAATCATGATAAATGATAAGTAAACATTTCATTATGTATATTAACAATGAACTACATATGTAAAAACAAGACTACTAACTTAAGGATTTCGAAACGAGACATATATGTAACGATTATCGTTGTAACGACATTTAAATGTATATATATCATATTAAGATATATTAAGATATCATAATATCATGATAATATAATAATTTAACATCTCATTAGATATAATAAACATTGGGTTAACAACATTTAACAAGATCATTAACTTAAAGGTTTCAAATCAACATTTAATGTAACGACTAACGATGACTTAACGACTCAGTTAAAATGTATATACATGTAGTGTTTTAATATGTATTAATACACTTTTGAAAGACTTCAAGACACTTATCAAAATACTTCTACTTAACAAAAATGCTTACAATTACATCCTCGTTCAGTTTCATCAACAATTCTACTCGTATGCACCCGTATTCGTACTCGTACAATACACAACTTTTAGATGTATGTACTATTGGTATATACACTCCAATGATCAGCTCTTATCAGCCAATGTGAGTTACCTAACACATGTGGGAACCATCATTTGGAAACTAGCATGAAATATCTCATAAAATTACAAAAATATTAGTATTCATTCATGACTTATTTACATGTAAACAAAATTACACATCCTTTATATCTAATCCATATACCAATGACCAAAAACACCTACAAATACTTTCATTCTTCAATTTTCTTCATCTAATTGATCTCTCTCAAGTTCTATCTTCAAGTTCTAAGTGTTCTTCATAAATTCTATAAGTTCTAGTTTCATAAAATCAAGAATACTTCCAAGTTTGCTAGCTTACTTCCAATCTTGTAAAGTGATCATCCAACCTCAAGAAATCTTTATTATTTATGGTAAGATATCTTTCTAATACAAGGTAATACTCATATTCAAACTTTGATTCAATTTCTATAACTATAACAATCTTATTTCGAGTGGAAATCTTACTTGAACTTGTTTTCGTGTCATGATTCTGCTTCAAGAACATTCAAGCCATCCAAGGATCCTTTGAAGCTAGATCTATTTTTCTCATTTCCAGTAGGTTTATCCACAAAACCTGAGGTAGTAATGATGTTCATAACATCATTCGATTCATATATATAAAACTACCTTATTCGAAGGTTTAAACTTGAAATCACTAGAACATAGTTTAGTTAATTCTAAACTTGTTCGCAAACAAAAGTTAATCCTTCTAACTTGACTTTTAAAATCAACTAAACACATGTTCTGTATCTATATGATATGCTAACTTAATGATTTAAAAACCGGAAAACACGAAAAACACCATAAAACCGGATATACGACGTCGTAGTAACACCGCTGGCTGTTTTGGGTTAGTTAATTAAAAACTATGATAAACTTTGATTTAAAAGTTATTCTTATGGGAAAATGATTTTTCTTATGAACATGAAACTATATCCAAAAATCATGGTTAAACTTAAAGTAGAAGTATGTTTTTCAAAATGGTCATCAAGACGTCGTTCTTTCGACTGAAATGACTACCTCTTACAAAAATGACTTGTAACTTATATTTCTGACTATAAAACTATATTTTTCTGTTTATATTCATAAAATACAGTTCAATATGAAACCATAGCAATTTGATTCACTCAAAACGGATTTAAAACGAAGAAGTTATGGGTAAAACAAGATTGGATATTTTTTGATTGTTGTAGCTACGAGAAATATTGTAACAATTCTATACAAATCATATCCTAGCTAACTTATATTGTATTATACATGTATTCTAATATATTATGTAATCTTGGGATACCATAGACACGTATGCAAATGTTTTGACATATCATATCGACCCATCTATATATATTATTTGGAATAACCATAGACACTCTATATGCAGTAATATTGGAGTTAGCTATACAGGGTTGAGGTTGATTCCAAAAATATATATACTTTGAGTTGTGATCTAGCCTGAGACGTGTATACACCGGGTCGTGGTTTGATTCAAGATAATATATATCAATTTATTTTTGTACATCTAATTGTGGACAACTAGTTATAGGTTACTAACGAGGACAGCTGACTTAATAAACTTAAAACATTAAAACGTATTAAAAATGTTGTAAATATATTTTGAACATACTTTGATATATATGTACATATTTGTTATAGGTTCGTGAATCGACCAGTGGCCAAGTCTTACTTCCCGACGAAGTAAAAATCTGTGAAAGTGAGTTATAGTCCCACTTTTAAAATCTAATATTTTGGGATGAGAATACATGCAGTTTTATAAATGTTTTATGAAATAGACACAAGTAATTGAAACTATATTATATGGGTGAATGATCGAAGCCGAATATGCCCCTTTTGCTTGGTAACCTAAGAATTAGTAAACCGATCTACTAATTGACGCGAATCCTAAAGATAGATCTATTGGGCCTAACGAACCCCATCCAAAGTACCGGATGCTTTAGTACTTAAAATTCATTTATATCATGTCCGAAGGATTTCCCGGAATGATAGGGGATATTCTTATATGCATCTTGTTAATGTCGGTTACCAGGTGTTCACCATATGAATGAATTTTATCTCTATGTATGGGATGTATATTGAAATATGAAATCTTGTGGTTTATTATTATGATTTGATAATATATAGGTTAAACCTATAACTCACCAACATTTTTGTTGACGTTTTAAGCATGTTTATTCTCAGGTGATTATTAAGAGCTTCCGCTGTTGCATACTAAAATAAGGACAAGATTTGGAGTCCATGCTTGTATGATATTATGTAAAAACTGCATTCATGAAACTTATTTTTGATGTAATATATTTTTATTGTAAACCATTATGTAATGGTCGTGTGTAAACGGTATATTTTAGATTATCATTATTTGATAATCTACGTAATGCTTTTTTAAACCTTTATTGATAAAATAAAGGTTATGGTTGTTTTAAAAATGAATGCAGTCTTTGAAAAACGTCTCATATAGAGGTCAAAACCTCGCGACGAAATCAATTAATATGGAACGTTTATAATCAATATGAACGGGACATTTCAGTTGGTATCCGAGCGTTGGTCTTAGAGAACCAGAAAATTGCATTAGTGTGTCTTACCGAGTTTGTTAGGATGCATTAGTGAGTCTGGACTTCGACCGTGTTTTTCTTCAAAAACGATTGCTTAACATTTTTTTGTTGGAAACTATATATTATTAACATGTAAATATTATGTGATATATTAATCTCTTAACGTGTTTGATATTGTGTGATAGATGTCTACCTCTAGTACAAATCCCATTGATTCACATAATAATAATGAAGAGTCGAATATATTTTGGGAAGATTCACAAATTTCCGAAGAGGAACCGGAAGAGGAGGAACCGGAAGAGGAGGAACCGGAAGAAGAGGAACCAGAAGATGAGGAATCGGAAGAGGAGGAACCAGAAGAAGAAGAAGAGGTTCCGGAGGAAGAAATATTGATACCTATAGTAAATCGATTAAATAAAAGAAAATCCTCAACCAACGGACCAAAGTTAATAATGATCAATGGTGTTTCCGTCAAGGAAGCAAAATATTAGGAAGATTACCAATTTTCCGATGAATCGGATCCCGATGAGGATTCCGATGATGTTATAGAAATTACCTCGACCCAATTTAATAAAGCGAAAGAAAATAATAGGGGAAAAGGTATAAAAATGAAGAAACCCGATTCCAACCCCGATGAACTTATATGTATCGACAACATCCATATTTCCTAAAATGTAACAATGACCCGGGAACCTCTAAACCACCAGGTTTTTCTAAACCATTATGGAAAACGACGGCTCGTATTAGAGGAACACCATATATTCCTAGAAAATTAGGAAAACGAACCAAGTCCGAAGAAGAAGAAACCAGTGATTCAGATTAGAGGGTTGTAATCATGTTGTGTATTATATGTATTGTAATGTGCTTGTACTTTTATGTTCTATGTAAAAATTGCTTGTATTGTTTGTTATTACGAATCTAATCCTTATCTATTTTACAGTATAAAAACAAAATGGACGTTAAGGGTAGACAACCGAATATTTTAGAAGACCTACCAGAGGATATGATTGAGGAAATCTTGTCTAGAGTAGGTCAGAATTCATCATCACATTTAGTTATGGCGAAATTAACTTGTCAAACATTTGAAAGACTTTCCAGAAATGCCTTAGTTTATAAAAGGCTTTCCTTTGATAGGTGGGGTATATCACATTGGGGAGACCGTAAGTTACGCCGTGTTTTCTTTAAAGCGTTAAATGCGGGGAACCCAAATGCAATTTTACGCTACGGGTTAAGAACCTATTTTGACTCGACATATCCCAACATAGGATTTCGTGAATTAGAAAGAGCTTCTAACATGCAACATAAAGAAGCATGTTATCCTTATGGGTTAGTGATGTTCGCTTCTTACCAAAATGAGAAAAAGAACATCGGATTGCAACTTTTAAATAAAACCTTCCCTCAAGTGACGGATTCAGTAGTTGGGGTGAGAAACAAGGTTTTTAGATTATTACGGGGCTGTTGGACATTACGAAACCCTCATCCTTTTGACGACATTACAACATGCTACCTAGCCAATGGTCATAACGGTTATTTTCCACAAGACCAAGGATGAGAAGTCGTCTTAGTAAAACCAGAATGCATGACTTGTTTCTGGACTTATGAATTACGTGTCTTTATTTCCTTTGCTGAACAACTTGCGTATTAACTAGATTTATCTTCAAAACTGTCCTGTATCAAAGTGTACTATATTTCATGATATATGTAATATAGCGAAGTTGTAAGTTTGAAGAATATTTGTATGTGATATATTATTATAATCAGTTTTTCATATGGAATTATAGTAGTTGAATTGTATATTAACTACTACGTATGAACTTAACGGGTAGGTAGTACCCGAATTTAAACTTATAAAACACTAATATGAAGAAAAAGCTTTTATAAATGAGTTCATATTATGCTACGAAATACTATTGACTACTCTTAATATTCTGTATGATTAACTCGATTCAGTTGGCTATTTTGAAGGAAATGGCACCGACTACTCGACAAACCATGAATATGAGCGAAGAGGAATTGCGTACCTTTCTTGCTGCAAACATAGCCGCAGTACAGGCTGCGCTACATACCAACAATAACTCTGAATCTTGCAATGCTGCTAACGGCGCAAGAAATCGTGTAGGATGCTCCTACAAAGAATTCACTGCCTGCAAACCTTTGGAATTTGATGGAACCGAAGGACCAATTGGATTGAAACGGTGGACCGAGAAAGTCGAATCGGTGTTTGCCATGAGTAAGTGTACTGAAGAGGACAAAGTTAAGTACGCTACGCATACCTTCACAGGTACTGCGTTAACGTGGTGGAACACCTATCTTGAACAAGTAGGACAAAATGCTGCTTACGCCCTACCATGGTCGGCATTCAAGCAATTGATGAACGAACAGTACCATCCTAGAAACAAAGTTAATAAACTCAAGGCAGAACTTAGAGAGTTACGAACACAAGGGTTCGACGTTACCACATATGAACGACGATTCACAGAGTTGTGCCTATTGTGTCCGGGAGCATTCGAAGATGAAGAAGAGAAGATCGACGCGTTTGTAAAAGGGTTACCAATAAGGATTCAAGAAGATGTGAGTTCACACGAGCCCGCTTCTATACAGAATGCAAGTCGAATGGCTCATAAACTCATAAATCAGATTGAGGGAAGAATTAAAGAGCAGGCGGCTGAAGAAGCCAACACGAAACAACTCAAGAGGAAGTGGGAGGAAAACGGTGACAAGAGTCACCAGTACAACAACAACAACAATTACAACCACAATCGCAACAACTATCCCAACAACCGCAACAACAATCGCAACAATAACCGCAATTCTAACAATAACTACAACAAACATCCCAAGAAAAACAACAACTACAACAACCGTTTCAACAACAATAACAATCCCAACAACAACCTCAATAACAACAGCGGCAACAAAAACCAAAAACAGCCATGTCCTAGGTGTGAAGAAAATCATCAGGGGTTTTGCACGACATTTTGCAACAGGTGTAAAAGAAATGGTCATAGCGCGACAAAGTGTGAGGTCTACGGACCAAAGTTTAACAGAACTAAAGGAACAAATAATGTCGGAACAAGAAATGCCGAAACGAATAGTGTCGGAGCAAGTAATAACAACGCTGTTTGTTATAAATGTGAAAAACCGGGCCACATTATTAGAAATTGCCCGAATCAGGGGAATACTAATGGGCAGGCCCGTGGAAGAGTTTTCAATATTAATGCGGCAGAAGCACAGGAAGACCCGGAGCTTGTTACGGGTACGTTTCTTATTGACAATAAATCTGCTTATGTTTTATTTGATTCGGGTGCGGATAGAAGCTATATGAGTAGAGAATTTTGTGCTAAATTAAGTTGCCCATTGACGCCTTTGAATAGTAAATTTTTACTCGAATTAGCAAACAGTAAATTAATTTCAGCAGATAATATATGTCGGGAGAGAGAAATTAAACTGGGGGATGAAACGTTTAAAATTGATTTAATACCAGTCGAGTTAGGGAGTTTTGATGTAATAATTGGCATGGACTGGTTGAAAAAGGTGAGAGCAGAGGTCGTTTGTTACAAAAATGCGATTCGCATTATGCGTGAAAAAGAAAAACTTTTAATGGTGTACGGAAAAAAGAACAACGCGAAATTAAATCTTATTAGTAGTTTGAAGGCGCAAAAACTAATAAAAAAAGGTTGTTACGTCATTCTAGCACATATCGAGGAAGTTAAACCTGAAGAAAAGAACATCAGTGATGTTCCCGTCGCAAAAGAATTTCCCGATGTATTTCCGAAAGAATTACCGGGATTACCCCCACATAGATCCGTTGAATTTCAAATAGACCTTGTACCAGGAGCTGCACCAATAGCTCGTGCTCCGTACAGACTCACAACCAGCAAAATGAAATAATTAAAAAGTCAGTTACAGGAACTTTTAGAGCGTGGTTTCATTCGACCAAGCACATCACCATGGGGAGCTCCTGTTTTGTTTGTCAAGAAGAAAGATGGTACATTTAGGTTGTGTATCGACTACCGAGAGTTGAACAAACTTACCATCAAGAACCGCTACCCACTACCGAGAATCGATGACTTATTTGATCAACTACAAGGCTCGTCTGTTTATTCAAAGATTGATTTACGTTCTGGATATCATCAAATGCGGGTGAAGGAGGATGATATTCAAAGACTGCTTTTAGGACACGTTACGGTCATTACGAGTTTATGGTTATGCCGTTTGGATTGACTAACGCACCAGCTGTGTTCATGGACCTCATGAACTGAATGTGTGGGCCATATCTTGACAAGTTTGTCATTGTTTTCATCGATGACATACTTATTTACTCGAAGAATGATCAAGAGTACGAAGAACATTTGAGAAAAGTACTAGAGTTGCTGAGAAAAGAAAAACTGTACGCTAAGTTTTCAAAGTGTGCATTTTGGTTGGAAGAAGTTCAATTCCTCAGTCACATAGCGAACAAAGAAGGTATTCAGGTGGATCCAGCAAAGATTGAAACCGTTGAAAAGTGAAAAACCCCAAAAACTCCGAAATACATACGCCAGTTTTTAGAACTAGCTGGTTACTACAGAAGGTTCATCCAAGACTTTTCCATAATAGCAAAACCCTTGACTGCATTAACGCATAAAGGGAAGAAATTTGAATGGAAAGATGAACAAGAGAAAGCGTTTCAATTGTTAAAGAAAAAGTTAACTACGGCACCTATATTGTCATTACCTGAAGGGAATGATGATTTTGGGATATATTGTGACGCCTCAAAGCAAGGTCTCGGTTATGTATTAATGCAACGAACGAAAGTAATTGCTTATGCGTCTAGACAATTGAAGATTCACGAACAGAATTATACGACGCATGATTTGGAATTAGGCGAGGTAGTTTTGCATTAAAGGCATGGAGGCACTACTTATATAGGGTCAAAAGTATTATATATACCGACCACAAAAGTCTTCAACACATATTTAATCAGAAACAACTAAACATGAGGCAGCGCGGGTGGATTGAATTGTTGAATGATTACGACTTTGAGATTCGTTACCACCCAGGGAAGGCAAATGTGGTAGCCGACGCCTTGAGCAGAAAGGACAGAGAATCCATTCGTGTAAAATCTATGAATATAATGATTCATACTAATCTTACTACTCAAATAAAGGAGGCGCAACAAGGAGTTTTAAAAGAGGGAAATTTAAAGGATGAAATACCCAAAGGATCGGAGAAGCATCTTAATATTCAGGAAGACGGAACCCGGTATAGGGCTGAAAGAATTCGGGTACCAAAATTTGGAGATATGAGAGATATGGTACTTAGAGAAGCTCATAAAACTAGATACTCAATACATCCTGGAAAGGGAAAGATGTACAAGGATCACAAGAAACATTTTTGGTGGCCAGGTATGAAAGCCAATGTTGCTAAATACGTAGGGGGATGTTTGACGTGTTCTAAGGTCAAAGCGGAGCATCAGAAACCATCAGATCTACTTCAACAACCTAAAATCCCGGAATGGAAATGGGAAAACATTACCATGGATTTCATCACTAAATTGCCAAGGACTACAAGTGGTTTTGATACTATTTGGGTAATAGTTGATCGTCTCACCAAATCAGCACACTTCCTGCCAATAAGAGAAGATGACAAGATGGAGAAGTTAGCATGACTGTATTTGAAGGAAGTCGTCTCCAGACATAGAATACCAATCTCTATTATCTCTGATAGGGATGGCAGATTTATTTCAAGATTCTGGAAGACATTACAGCAAGCATTAGGAACTCGTCTAGACATGAGTACTGCCTATCATCCACAAACTGATGGGCAAAGTGAAAGGACGATACAAATGCTTGAAGACATGCTACGAGCATGTGTTATTGATTTCGGAAACAGTTGGGATCGACATCTACCGTTAGCGGAATTTTCCTACACAACAGCTACCATTCAAACATTGAGATGGCGCCGTTTGAAGCACTTTATGGTAGAAAGTGCAGGTCTCCGATTTTTAGAGTGAAGTGGGGGATAGACAGATTACGAGTCCGGAGATAATACAAGAAACTACCTAGAAGATCATCCAAATTCAACAACGGTTGAAAACTGCCCAAAGTCGACAAAAGAACTACGCCGACATTAAAAGAAAAGATATAGAATTTGAAATTGGAGAGATGGTTATGCTTAAGGTTGCACCTTGGAAAGGCGTTGAAATTGGAGACTTGATTAATTTAAATAGGTTTCATATTGACAATTGACCACCCAAGTTGACCGGTGATTCACGAACGTTAAAACTTGTAAAAACTATATGATGACATATATATGATTATATATATAGTTAACATGATATTATGATAAGTAAGTATCTCATTAGATATTTTAACAATGAGTTATATACATAAAATTGAGTTTATTGAATTAAGAAACTAGAAACGATATATATATATAACGATTATCGTTATAACAACGTCTTACTAATTATATATGAATCATATTAAGATATTGTTACACTATGTTTAATCATGACAAATGATAAGTAAACATGTCATTATGTATATTAACAATGAACTACATATGTAAAAACAAGACTACTAACTTAAAGATTTCGAAACGAGACATATATGTAACGATTATCGTTGTAACGACATTTAAATGTATATATATCATATTAAGATATATTAATATATCATAATATCATGATAATATAATAATTTAACATCTCATTAGATATAATAAACATTGGGTTAACAACATTTAACAAGATCGTTAACTTAAAGGTTTCAAATCAACAATTACATGTAACGACTAACAATGACTTAACGACTCAGTAAAAATGTATATACATGTAGTGTTTTAATATGTATTAATAAACTTTTGAAAGACTTCAATACACTTATCAAAATACTTCTACTTAACAAAAATGCTTACAATTACATCCTCGTTCAGTTTCATCAACAATTCTACTCGTATGCACCCGTATTCGTACTCGTACAATACACAACTTTTAGATGTATGTACTATTGGTATATACACTCCAATGATCAGCTTTTAGCAGCCCATGTGAGTCACCTAACACATATGGGAACCATCATTTGGCAACTAGCATGAAATATCTCATAAAATTACAAAAATATTAGTAATCATTCATGACTTATTTACATGTAAACAAAATTACACATCCTTTATATCTAATCCATATACCAACGACCAAAAACACCTACAAAAACTTTCATTCTTCAATTTTCTTCATCTAATTGATCTCTCTCAATTTCTATCTTCAAGTTCTAAGTGTTCTTCATAAATTCTATAAGTTCTAGTTTCATAAAATCAAGAATACTTCCAAGTTTGCTAGCTTACTTCCAATCTTGTAAAGTGATCATCCAACCTCAAGAAATCTTTCTTATTTACAGTAAGATATATTTCTAATACAAGGTAATACTCATATTCAAACTTTGATTCAATTTCTATAACTATAACAATCTTATTTCGAGTGGAAATCTTACTTGAACTTGTTTCCGTGTCATGATTCTGCTTCAAGAACATTCAAGCCATCCAAGGATCCTTTGAAGCTAGATCTATTTTTCTCATTTCCAGTAGGTTTATCCACAAAACCTGAGGTAGTAATGATGTTCATAACATCATTCAATTCATATATATAAAACTACCTTATTCGAAGGTTTAAACTTGAAATCACTAGAACATAGTTTAGTTAATTCTAAACTTGTTCGCAAACAAAAGTTAATCCTTCTAACTTGACTTTTAAAATCAACTAAACACATGTTCTATATCTATATGATATGCTAACTTAATGATTTAAAAACCGGAAAACACAAAAAACACCATAAAACCGAATATACGCCGTCGTAGTAACACCGCGGGCTGTTTTCGGTTAGTTAATTAAAAACTATGATAAACTTTGATTTAAAAGTTGTTCTTCTGGGAAAATGATTTTTCTTATGAACATGAAACTATATCCAAAAATCATGGTTAAACTCAAAGTGAAAGTATGTTTTTCAAAATGGTCATCAAGACGTCGTTCTTTCGACTGAAATGACTACCTCTTACAAAAACGACTTGTAACTTATATTTCTGACTATAAAACTATATTTTTTCTGTTTAGATTTCCGACTATAAAACTATATTTTTCTGTTTAGATTCATAAAATAGATTCAATATGAAACCATAGCAATTTGATTCACTCAAAACGGATATAAAACGAAGAAGTTATGGGTAAAACAAGATTGGATATTTTTTGATTATTGTAACTACAGGAAATATTGTTAAAAATTCTATACAAATCATATCATAGCTAACTTATATTGTATTATACATGTATTCTAATATATTATGTAATCTTGGGATACCATAGACACGTATGCAAATGTTTTGACATATCATATCGACCCATCTATATATATTATTTGGAACAACCATAGACACTCTATATGCAGTAATGTTGGAGTTAGCTATACAGGGTTGAGGTTGATTCCAAATATATATATACTTTGAGTTGTGATCTAGCTTGAGACGTGTATACACTGGGTCGTGGTTTGATTCAAGATAATATATATCAATTTATTTCTGTACATCTAATTGTGGACAACTAGTTGTAGGTTACTAACGAGGACAGCTGACTTAATAAACTTAAAACATTAAAACGTATTAAAAATGTTGTAAATATATTTTGAACATACTTTGATATATATGTACATATTTGTTATAGGTTCGTGAATCGACCAGTGGCCAAGTCTTACTTTCCGACGAAGTAAAAATCTGTGAAAGTGAGTTATAGTCCCACTTTTAAAATCTAATATTTTGGGATGAGAATACATGCAGTTTTATAAATGTTTTACGAAATAGACACAAGTAATTGAAACTACATTATATGGGTGAATGATCGAAGCCGAATATGCCCCTTTTGCTTGGTAACCTAAAAATTAGTAAACCGATCTACTAATTGACGCGAATCCTAAAGATAGATCTATGGGCCTAACAAACCCCATCCGAGGTACGGATGCTTTAGTACTTCGATTTTTATACAGACGAGAGGATTCTGTTTTGGGGATATTCTATATACATCTTGTTAATGTCGGTTACCAGGTGTTCATCATATGAATGATTTTACCTTAATGCAGACGAGAGGATTCTGCTTGAGGATTATGTTTATAAAATGAAATCTTGTGGTCTATTATTATTACAATTTGATATATATAGATTAAACCTATAACTCACCAACATTTTGTTGATGTTTTAAGCATGTTTATTCTCAGGTGATTATTAAGAGCTTCCGCTGTTGCATGCAAAATTAAGGACAAGAATTGGAGTCAGCATTCTTGTATAATATTGTTTAAAAACTGCATTCGAAGACTTAAGTTATTGTGTAATATTATTGTAAACCATTATGTAATGGTCGAGTGAAAATGCTATATTTTAGATTATCATTATTTGATAATCTTCGAAATGTTTTAAACCTTTATCGATAAAATAAAGGTTATGGTTTGTTTTAAAAACGTCTCATATAGAGGTCAAAACCTCGCAATGAAACCAATTAATATGAAACGTTTATAATTGATATGAACGGGACATTTCAAAAATGATGGTGATCATGGTAATGAGTCAGATTCTGACCTTCCACCTCCACCACCCAACGGAGGTAATCCTATTGTCACTGCTAGTGATCGCCCCTCAACCAGTAGTTTTGATCCTACTGAGGTGGCTGCCATTTCTACACTAGTTGTTTATCGTACAGTAGCCAGAATCACACCAGATCTACAAAGAACCATCTGCACTACTCTTGTTGATCGAATGACTGAAGCCATATGCAGAGTTGAGGATGTTACAACTTCTACTATTGAAGCCCAGCTCAAACAAGTATGTGCTTTTGTTGATCTTGCGGTGGATGACATTATCCAACACCATGAAGAAGAGGAGGACCTATAAAGGTGAATCATCTCTCACAATGAATACACTGATCATATTGCCCGTCTTCAAGCTGAACTTGATGCTGCTAATAGAAGGATTCTCTTTCTAAATGAGGAGAATAGGGTTTTAGAAGAGAGAGATTAGATTCACAGGAACAACAAATGGCCACAATGGTTCCTGCCTCTCCTTATGTTCAAATGGTGGAGACTATGCAATGAATGGCTACTGATGTCAAAGCAGAGGGGTATAAAATACTATTAAATACGATACAATTTTACACAAGATATTTATTTATTTATAGAATGGATATACTTAAACCTTGCTACAACACTTATAGGCAGTGTACCTAATCGTTCAGTAGTGTAGTTTTTAGTAAGTCCGGTTCGTTCCACAGGGAAATCTTTAAACAAAGCTCAACGCTATATTAGTTTACTTTTATAAAAATACAAATATATATATAAGTAATATTATTATTATAAAGGGGGGTTTTTACCGTTTAATGACCGGTTTGTCGATTTTAAGACTTTAGTCGCAGTTAAAACCTAATGTAAAATATAAAATAAATACAAGACTTAAATTAAAGCGTAAAGTAAATAACGATAATGAAATTGCAAATAATAAAAGTGCGATAACATAAACTTGCGATAATTAAAAGTACGATAATTAAAAGTGCGATTAAATAACAATAAATAAAAGTGCGATAATTAGAAGTGCAATTAAATATAAAATAAAGGAAATTAAATATGAAATAAAAGAATTATGCTTATTTAAACTTCCGTAATCATGATGTTTGATGTGTTGATTTTAGTTTTATTCCCATGGGTTAATTGTCCTTTGTCCTGGATTATTCAATATGTCCGTCTGGTTTTTGTCCATAACAGTCCATCAGTCATAAATATAAAGTGCGAGTGTCCTCATCAAATTATTATTATACCCGAAGTTAAATATTCCAACTAATTGGGGATTCGAATTGTAACAAGGTTTTAATACTTTGTTTAATGAATACACCAGGTTATCGACTGCGTGTAAACCAAGGTTTTACTACTTTATTAACAATTACACCAATTACCCTTGAATGTAATTTCACCCCTGTTTTAATTATTCTAGTGGCTATTAATCCATTCCCGTGTCCGGTTAAATGAACGATTATTCGTACATATAAATACCCCGCCCATCGTGTCCGATCGAGTGTATATGGTAATTTATAGGGACGCCCAATTGTAAATCTTTATATTAACATTAACAAACTTTCATTTAGTTAAACAAATATAAAGCCCATTAATAGCCCATAGTCTAGTTTCCACAAGTGTCGTTCTTTTGTCCAAACCCCAATTATGGTACAAAGCCCAATTACCCAATTTTAGTAATTAGCCCAACATCATGATTACTTCGTTTTAAATAAGCATAATAATAACTTAGCTACGAGACATTAATATAAAAAGGTTGAACATAACTTACAATGATTAAAAATAGCGTAGCGTTACACGGACAGAATTTCGACTTACACCCTTACAACATTCGCTAACATACCCTTATTATTAGGATTTAAAATTAAAATTAAAATTAAAATATAAATTATATATATATATTACGTATATATTGAGAGAGAGATAGAAATTATATGTTTAAAACTCGGCAGAAAACTGGCTTTATATAGGACCTGACCAACATTTTCACTCCATGCGACTCGCATGGATTTTGTGCTTCTAGCCATGCGAGTCGCATGGCCACCCTGGATCCAGCCAAATTGCTTTGTTTTCTTCTTGCCGACGTAATATAATAATAATATATAATATAATATATAATTATATATAATTATATATATATTATATTATATTCTTGTGCATAGTAGACTAGATATTTTTGGTCCGTTGCGTCGGGCGTTTCTTCTTGGCTCAGGTCCCGGTTCCGGATTTTCGGACGTCTTCGCGTATTATTTTATATCGTGTACTTTGCGTCTTGTAACTTGTACTCTTGTCATTTTGAGACGTTCCTCATCAATATTTTGAACCTTTTTAATTGTATCTTGTACTTTTTAGCTCTTTGGACCTTTTTGTCTTCAATTTTTCGAATCTGCTTTTTATCTTCTCTTTTTAAAATTTAAACGAATATCGCTTGTAAATCGAACAATACCAACTAAAATCTTGTCTTTCTTGAGGAATAATGCTATGAAATATATGTTCGTTTTTAGCATTATCAAATATTCCCACACTTGAGCGTTGCTTGTCCTCAAGCAATATTGTCTTGAAATACTAGAATCACTTCTTTATTCTTCATACTTTGTACATCAGTGATTTCTATACGGCGGTATAAACAATGGTAATAACGATATGGTTTACCGTCCCACATGACTATAAAAATTTAGATCCATTAAGGAAATTGGATCTTTATGAAAACATTTGATCTTTTGAAAATTAAATCTAGTTTTTACCCTAGATAAGTTTTCCGGAATAACCCTTTACCGGTGTTTGCAAAATATTTTTGTGGGTTTGGTGGGTTTCAGAATTGAAAATTTTAGCTCAAAACTTGCGGTTTTGTGTCACCCACTTGCTAACCTTGTATTTGGAAAGCAACACATCCAGTTTACTTGTCCCGTATATTACCTTTCTGCAAACTACCGTCCGGTTGTAAAGGAAAGCGTTGAACAAGCAACTGTTAAGGCAATGTCCCGTGACATGCTTTTGATTATGGTCTATAACGTGTCGGACGCAATTACTATCCTTGGTAGGAGCAATAGTAAAGCTCACCCTTATAATTTGTCGGTCTGGCACAAGGTCCTGTCTTTGACCATGCTATGCAACCACCGTTCTTACGGTTGACACCCGATTTAGTTCAGGTGACCTAATGAATTCCAGGTGAATTCTTAGGATTTTACGTTCAATGGTAATGAACGCATTGAAAATAGGGTTTTCAGAAAACAAATCGGTTTGTAATTTTGATCAAAATATTTTCTCGTTTAAGCTCGAGTTTAGATATCATCGAATTCCATGAGTTTGTAATTCTCAATCTTTAAGGTCAATCTCTAGGATTGAGTAATATCAGTCTTAAAAGCTGATTTTTTAATCTTTAAGGAGATTATCCTTTCTGGGGATCTGATTCATTAGTCTTATCCAGCTAATTTGCATGGTGCCCCCCCATTGTACGAGATAAATCCTTCTCATGGTTAGGATAAATCTGACCACTTGGCGACCCTGTTTAATGCTGAGGTCCGTGGATTTCCTGCTGATTTTAGTGATGACTTTTCTAGATTTTTCGTCAACCTACAGCTGGTCTGAACGACAACTTCATGACCTAAATCAAGAAGCGCGTTTCTTTTTCGGAAGACTTTACTTCCTTTTAATGATGGAATTGATTCATCGTGTAGATCCATCTCTTCTTTTCTTTCATTGGGTAAAACAGTTTAGTTTAGTTCAAAGCAAAAGTATTTTCAGTTATTTGTTACAGATATATGTGACATATGTTTAAAATAACTTGGTAAATTTTCCCACACTTGGCTTTTATTTTCCTTTTTATCGTCCTCTATTCCATTTTAAATGAATTTTAACATTGTAGTTTGTTTCTCAATTTATGTCCTTTCCGAGGTAACAATAATTTTCGGTGTTAAAACCTAGTTTTATCATTCATAAATATGTATAAACATGATTTTGAGTTCATTTAATTGAAAATTTTGAAAAATTTTACTAGAATTGGGTAGTTAGTATATAAGACTAGGGCTGTTCTTTTTTTATCAGAGAGCACTAGATTCTAATACAACTACTGCTTTACTAGTATTTTTAATGGTAACCAAGTGTTTAATATAAAAATTTTAAAATCCGAAAGAATTTAACCCCTTCCCACACTTAAGATCTTGCAATGCCCTCATTTGCAAGAAATCAGTAACAATTTAAATTATTGAGGGTGATTTGTGTGAAAATGATTAAATTTTTACCAAAGTTTCCAAATATATTGGCGTTTGTTTGCTGAATGATAAATGGTGCACATCATTTGTTCATTCCGTCTTGTTGTTATTTCACATATATTTTGCATCTTGTCGTCAAAATTAGTTGCTTTTGCTGAACTTAATGCCAGTCTTTGAAAATGCGTTGTTTTTACCCTGTTGTGGACATAACATAAAATACATACAATACAAATATAATCATACATGCAATTTGAAATGGAACTTTGGCATCCCACTTTCAAATTATAAGAAAAATATTAGTACACAATAATAATAGAAATATCAAACATTACATAAACGTAATAAAATGTTAAGTGTTTAAAATAAAAATAAAAATTATAAATTACCAACTTATCTCTACTGATCAGGAGGTGGGTTAGGAGGAAAATTAGGATATGGATCCCAATTCATGTTCGCGTCCGGGTTCCATGGCTGATTATAGGTGAACTGGTATGCTGCGTCATAATCATATGAATCATAGGGTGGTCTCATTTCTGGCTGATGTGCGGGATAGTATGCGGGTCGGGTCGGATAATACATCTCGCCAGGCTGCAACTGGCTTATAATTTGGCGCTGATGATAATCCCATCGGCCATGCTCTCGTTGCCGGGAATGCTCGTAGTCATTCCGACGTTGCCATGCCTCGTACTGCATATGCCTATCATAGTTCGTCATGTATTCATCCTCCATACGAACGCCTAAATCAAGAGCAGTCTCCCGAACAACTCCTATAATGTTGTTCGCCTCTTCCATTTCGTCATCCGAACCTCTTTCTACCTGTCGCTGAGGTCCCTCGTATCGATGTACCCGACCACGTCTCATCAATAATACCCTTGCACCGTGATAAAGGTTTGAACTTATAGTTTCACCTTCGTCCTCTATTTCGTTCATTGGACCCCCTTGGTGCTTATCCACACCTAAATACTCTCCAATGAGAGTAATGAAAATACCACCACCTATAATACTCCCCGATTTCATCCCCGAAACTACATTAGCGAGATAATAACCAACACAATAGGGAATGTTAACGAAACTCCTCGGGTCTCTAATACACTTGAGGTAGAACAAATCGTTTACGGTCAATTTCTCCTTATTCTTACCCCTTTGTGTAATTGTGTTTGCTAAGAATCTATGAATCACCCGGAGTTCAGCTCTGTCTATATCTAAGTATGTATGATTTCCACTGGCGTGAAATTCATTAAAGTGGGACATACGCCTCCAGACGGCGTTAATATCAAATTCCCTATCTATCCTTTCTCCTTGGGCAATCAGGCTATTACAGTCGGGGCTCAAAAGTTCAGCAGGGGTGTAAATCTGTAAGGCCCTGGCTAAATCTATCATGGACATTCTGTACATGCGTCCACCTAACAGAAATCTAATAAAGCTTCTATCATCTATCCTCCTAACATCACTGTTTAACTTAATAGTACTAAGTAATTCTATACACCATTCCCTATATATGGTTCTACGAATGGAAAATAGGCGCATCCAATCGTTAAACTGAGAATTACCATACCTTTGCACCAATAATTCCCGAATCGGTTCGGCAAGGTCAACTGTTTCCAAAGGTACCCAGTCAATTGCCCTTGGCATTTCAACAACCTTAAAGTAGAGAATGTGCATGTTCTTTTGATAATCTGGATACTCTATCCAACATCGATCAAATCTCAGATTTGGGTGTAACTGATCTTCATTAATGTCTAAGCTCAGAATCATTTGATGTGGAGCGAATTGACGAAACTGATTCACGAATAATTGATCTTGATCGTGATATGGAATATGTTGCTCTTCATGTTCTTCTTCTTCTTGTTGCATATATTGTTCTTGTTCATGAAACATTTCCGGTTCGGGCTCTGGTTGCCTGGACGATGATGCACCGTCCGTATCTGTATTTCTCTTTCTCCTGAAGGGGTTGAGACTACTGAATCTAAGCATGATTGTTGTGAAGTTTTGCAAGAAATTTGGTGAAAAATGATGAATTTTTGAGAGGGTTTTGGAGTAAGTTCGTGTTTGTGTATGTGTGTTGTGAAAAAGAGCAGCTCGACTGAATAAATTGATCCTGACCAGATTTCTTTATCCATGCGAGTCGCATGGTTTCCTGCCCATCCCCATGCGACTCGCATGGGTGTATTTTCCAGGATTTTAATATTTTTTTTATTTTTTTTTTATTTTTTTTTTTTAACTATAATACCTTAAACTTTTAAAACATAAATTAAATAAAATTTTAAAAATTTTGTTTCTTTTTAAGACGAGGTCGTTTCGGGACGATGCCCTAGTCCGTCCCTCGACAAAATTTTAAAATTTTGTCATTTTCAAGCGATTGTTTTAAAAGCTTAGATTTTTGGATTTTTTTAATTTTTTTTGGCATACTTTAAATCAAAAAGATTAAAAATAATGATAATAAAAGTTCTCGTCCCTCCCTCGGGTAAAGCAATTTCGGTTCAAAGACCTAGTCTTCAACTTACGACGAATTTTAAAAATCATATTCTTAACTTAATGAGATAAAGTAAATTTTTTGTTTTTAAATTCACACAACTTAAATATAAAATTCAAAATTAAAAATTCACACCAAACTTAAAATTTGAAATGCATAAAATTAAAATTTCATATTTTAAAAATTAAAAGTTCACACCAAACTTAATTTTAAAATTTATAAATTCATATCAAACTTATATTAATTTTTCAAATATTTACAATTTTAAATATATTGTTTTATAAAGTTTACAATATTAATTTAAGATTTAAATATTAAGATTAAAAACATTGTAAAAATAAAATTAAAAATCTTTTTGTCTTTTTATCCCACTTTAATCAATCAAATATTATCAAAAATATGCGCCCCTCTTTTCGGTAAAGAAATTTCGGTTCCAAGACCTAATTTAACTCATGACGAATTTTTGAAATATTTTGGGTTGATTGATTAAAGATATTTATACCTTAAGAATAAACGTTAAATTTCGCAGTGATGTAATAAATTTTTGAATGATATCAATAATTTCGGTCGCCAAACCTAATTTTATTTAATACTAATTTAATACTTTTTAGCGAACAAATTAGCGTTTATTATCAAAAGGTTAAAAATAAAAATAAAAATAAAAACTGTACAGACATACCTGTGAAATAGATTTCTTAGTTATATGATCTATTCCATTCATAAGATAGTCGGTTTAATTGGTTCTCCATGGCTGCATAGGCGTAACCTCGAGCATTCAGTGTCTTTTCTTCTAAACATATGAACGGTCCGTCTCTGCATAAAGTAACAAATTCGGTATTTGAATAGGTTTGATTATTTGAACATTTACCTCCATGTGACCATTTTCCGCATTTGTGACATCGTTCTAAGTGTCGTGCTCTTCTTTTCGCTGCGGATTTTGATTTTCCTTTACCAAATTGTAACTTATTATCTTCGCATCTGGATCCTTTTCTAACTCCGTCCATTCTTTCTCTGATTACTGATACTAATTCACTCGGTAGTATGTCATTATTACGTTTAGTGATCAAAGCGTGTAGCATTAGACCATGGTTAAGTTCACAGGCAGTCTTCATTTTGTAAAAACCTAAAAAAAATAAAAATTCAGAATGGGGGGAGAAGACTAGTTCTTTAGGGTCTGCTAGGGAAAGACCATACGTGTTCCATTTTCGAGAATTACACGAAAACAGACAATCTAACTCTAACAGAAATACATATTATCCTTTAAAGACTTGATTCTCCCCACACTTAGTTAGCTGTGGTGTCGAAATTGTGATTAACTTCGTTGTCGACTTCCATCGGACCATGTATGTAATGTTTAACTCTGTGACCATTAACTTTAAATTCAATCCCATTTGAATTTATCAATTCTATCGTTCCGTATGGGAAAACTCTTTTGACTATGAATGGTCCAGACCATCTTGATTTCAATTTTCCAGGAAATAGCTTGAATCGTGAATTGAAAAGAAGAACTCTGTCTCCTTCTTTAAATTCTTTTGAACTTCTGATTCTTTTATCATGCCATTTCTTCGTTCTTTCTTTATAGATTAACGAATTTTCGTATGCTTCATGTCTTAATTCTTCTAATTCGTTTAGTTGACTTAATCGTAGACGTCCGGCTTCATGTAAATCAAGATTACATGTCTTCAAAGCCCAAAATGCTTTGTGTTCAATTTCTACTGGAAGATGACATGCTTTTCCATAAACAAGTCTAAAAGGTGTGGTTCCAATTGGAGTTTTGTAGGCTGTTCTAAAAGCCCAGAGTGCATCCTCCAATTTAATGGACCATTCCTTCGAATTTGATCCTACGGTTTTCTCTAGAATACGTTTTAAAGCTCGGTTGGTATTTTCAACTTGTCCACTTGTTTGTGGATGATATGCGGTGGAGATTTTATGAGTTACTCCATATCTTTTAAGAACTTTCTCAAGTTGATTATTACAGAAATGAGTACCCCGATCACTTATTAAAGCTTTCGGTGTTCCAAACCTTGCAAAAAGACGTTTTAAAAAGTTGACTACAACTCGTGCATCGTTAGTTGGGAGAGCTTGTGCTTCCGCCCATTTAGATACATAATCAATGGCTACGAGTATATATAGATTATTATGAGATTTTGGAAATGGACCCATAAAGTCAATACCCCAAATGTCAAATACTTCACATACTTGGATGACATTTTGTGGCATTTCATCACGTTGACTTATTTTTCCGGCCCTTTGACATGCATCACAGGATTTGCAAAGAAGGTGTGCGTCTTTGTAAATTGTAGGCCAATAGAATCCAGCTTCATAAACTTTTCTTGCTGTTAGTTGAGGCCCATAATGCCCTCCTGTTGGTCCTGTGTGACAATGGTTTAAAATTTTACTAGCTTCATCTCCAAATACACATCGGCGTATTATTCCATCGGGACAACTTTTAAACAGATGTGGATCTTCCCAGAAATAGTGTTTTATATCACTGAAGAATTTCTTTCGTCTTTGGTACGATAATCCTTTTTCAAGGAATCCACAAACTAAGTAGTTTGCATAGTCTGCAAACCATGGGATTTCTTTATAATCTATCTTCAATAGATATTCATCAGGAAAGTTGTCTTGTATGGCCGATTCATTCAGAACTTCTAATTCGGGATTTTCAAGACGAGAAAGATGATCAGCGGCGAGATTTTCTGCTCCTCTTTTATCTCGGATTTCAATATCAAACTCTTGTAAGAGTAAGATCCAACGGATTAATCTTGGTTTAGCATCTTGTTTTGAAAATAGGTATCTAAGAGCAGAATGGTCGGTATAGACCACCGTTTTTGCTAGAACGAGATATGATCGAAATTTGTCAAAAGCAAAGACAATAGCAAGGAGTTCTTTTTCAGTAGTTGTATAGTTCGTTTGTGCTCCTTGTAATGTCTTACTAGCATAATATATAGGTTGAAATCGTTTTTCAATCCTTTGTCCTAAAACGGCTCCCATTGCAAAATCACTTGCATCGCACATTAGTTCAAATGGTAGATTCCAATTTGGTGTTATCATGATCGGCGCATTAGTGAGTTTTTCTTTAAGAATATTAAAAGATTTGATACACTCATCTGAAAAGATGAATGGCGCATCCTTTTCTAGGAGTTTATTCATAGGAGTGGCAATTTTAGAAAAATCTTTTATGAAACGTCGGTAAAAACCGGCATGCCCTAGAAAACTCCTAACTCCTCTAACATTTGTGGGATGTGGAAGTTTAGCAATTACATCTACTTTAGCTCTATCCACTTCAATTCCTTCTTTTGAAATTTTATGTCCAAGAACGATGCCTTCTTTAACCATGAAATGGCATTTCTCCCAATTAAGTACTAGATTTGATTTTTCGCATCTAATTAGCATTCGTTCCAGATTAACTAGACATGATTTAAATGTATCACCGAAGACTGAAAAGTCATCCATGAAAACTTCCATGCATTCTTCTATCATGTCATGAAAAATCGCCATCATACACCTTTGAAAGGTTGCAGGGGCGTTGCAAAGTCCAAATGGCATGCGTTTGTAAGCAAAAGTACCATAAGGGCACGTGAATGTGGTTTTCTCTTGGTCTTCGGGTGCTATTGGAATTTGAAAATATCCGGAAAATCCATCTAGAAAACAATAGTAACTATTTCCGGCTAATCTTTCCAACATTTGATCTATGAAAGGTAAGGGAAAGTGATCTTTTCTGGTGGCGTCATTTAATTTTCTATAATCAATACATACACGCCATCCTGTTACAGTCCTAGTAGGAATAAGCTCATTTTTCTCATTTGTAATGACAGTCATGCCACCCTTCTTAGGCACGCATTGAACTGGGCTTACCCATGGACTATCAGAAATTGGATATATCAAACCTGCATCTAGCAGTTTAATAATTTCCTTTTTAACAACATCTTGCATATTAGGATTTAGTCTTCGTTGGCGTTGCACATACGTTTTATGACCTTCTTCCATAAGGATTTTATGTGTGCAATACGAAGGACTTATTCCTTTAATATCATGAATCTTCCATGCAATGGCTGGTTTATGAGCTTTCAACACAGAAATGAGTTGTGATTTCTCATTTTCAGTAAGAGAAGACGATATTATTACAGGTAATTCAGATTCACCATGTAAATAAGCGTATTCCAAATGGTTTGGAAGTGGCTTTAACTCTAATTTCGGAGGTTCTTCTATCGATGATTTATATCGATATCTGTCTTCTTCTTTTAGCATTTGAATTTCTTCTGTTGTTGGTTCATATCCATTAGCTATAAGTGTAGCTAACATTTCAGCTTCATCAATTGGTTCATTACCTTCTCCTAAAGAACATTCTCCTGTTCCTTGTAATTCTGGAAATTCTTCTAATAATTCTGCATGTGCATCTATAGTTTGAATATAATAACATGTATCATCTGCAGATTGTGGTTGTTGAATTGCTCTATCAACTGAAAAGGTAACACTCTCGTCCTCTATACTTAGGGTCAGTTTTTTACCGAACACGTCTATCATTGCTTTAGCCGTGTTTAAGAATGGTCTTCCTAATATGAGAGGAACTTGAGAATCTTCTTCCATGTCCAAAACAACAAAATCTACTGGAAATACTAAAGTACCAACTTTAACTAGCATGTTCTCCATTATCCCTCTAGGATATTTTATTGATCTATCGGCTAGTTGTATGCTTATTCTGGTTGGTTTCAATTCTCCAAGGTCTAGTTTAGTGTATAGTGAATACGGCATTAGATTTATACTAGCACCTAAGTCTGCCAATGCTTCTATTGAACTAAGACTACCCAGAAAACATGGAATTGTGAAACTTCCTGGATCAGATAGTTTTTCTGGTATCTTATTCAACAGCACTGCTGAACAATTAGCATTCATAGTAACAGCCGAGAGTTCTTCCATTTTCTTTCTATTTGAGATTAGATCTTTCAAGAATTTAGCATATCTTGGCATTCCTGAAATCACATCAATGAAAGGAAGATTTACATTTATCTGTTTAAACATATCCAAGAATTTGGATTGCTCGGCTTCAAGTTTTTCTTTCTTCATTTTACTCGGGTAAGGAAGTGGTGGTTGGTATGGTTTAACATAAGGTTTATCCTTAACTGTGTTATCTTCATTAACCTTTTCAACTACCGGTTCTTTTTCCTTATCTTGATCAGGTTGTGGTTCTTGTGGAGTAGGAATAGTTTCATCAGAAGTTACAGGTATTTCAGGGGGTTTAAGTGTTGTACCACTTCTTGTGGTAATAGCTTTAGCTGTTTCATTTCGGGGGTTAGCATTTGTATCGCTAGGTAGACTTCCCGGTTTTCTTTCACCTATTAACCTTGCTAGGTTACTCACTTCTTGTTCCAGATTTTGAATAGAAGCTTGTTGATTTCTAAATGCTTGAGCATTTTGTTCATTTGTTTGTTTTTGAGATGTGAAAAACTGCGTTTGAGTTTCAACTAGCTTCGTCATCATATCTTCTAAATTCGGCTTTTTATCATCGGTTTGTTGTGGTGGTTTGTTTTGAAAATTCGGTCTTTGCTGATTATAAGTATTATTGGATACTTGTTGATTGCTAGGACCTTGTTGGTTGTTGTATGGAATATTTCGGTTATAATTCTGGTTTTGATTGTAAATCGGTCTTGGCGGTTGATAATTATTCTGATAATTATTTCCAGGCCTTTGGTTTATGTATGAAATATTCTCTCTTTGTTCCATTGTTAATTCAATACTGAGACAATCTTTTGTCAAATGTGGTCCTCCACACTGCTCACAACTAATTCGTATTGAGTGAATATCCTTAGTCATCTTTTCCATTCGTCTCTCGAAAGCATCTATCTTTGCCGAAATGGAATCTAAGTCATGGCTAGAATCGGCTCTAGCTGCTTTAGATGATCTAATGACATCTTTTTCTTGGTGCCACTCATGTGAGTGGGAAGCAGTGTTATCAATAATTTTGTAAGCATCAGTTTCAGTTTTCTTCATAATAGAACCACCAGCTGCTATATCTATGTCTTTTCTTGTAGTGATGTCGCATCCTCGGTAGAATATTTGTACTATTTGACAGGTGTCTAAACCATGTTGCGGACATCCTCTTAATAACTTTCCATATCTTGTCCACGCCTCATATAGAGTTTCATTTGGTTTCTGTGTGAACGTAACAATTTCTGCTTGAAGTCTTACGGCTTTAGATGCAGGAAAGAATTGTTTAAGAAATTTGTCAATTAAAATGTCCCATGTATCGATCGCCCCTTCAGGTAACGATTCCAACCAATCTTTGGCTTCTCCCTTTAAAGTCCAGGGAAATAACATGAGATATATCTGTTCATCCTCCACTTCTCGGATTTTAAATAGTGTGCAGATCCTATTAAAGGTACGTAGATGTTCATTTGGATCTTCCTTCGGCGCACCACTAAATTGGCATTGATTAGTCACCATGTGTAGAATTTGTCCTTTGATTTCATAATCTGGCGCATTAATGTCTGGATGAGTAATTGCGTGACCTTGGCCAGTGCGTTTAGCTCTCATTCGGTCTTCCATACTTAAAGGTTCCAGATTCTCCATAATTGAATTTGTTGAATCGGTATCACTAGATGATTCTGATTTAATGGTTCGTTCCTCAACAATCTCTGTTTGAATGATTGGTGGTTCCGGAGGAAAGTTTAATGGTTCAGGATCTATGAACCGTTCCTGAATATTCTCTGGATTCTCAATTGTGAGGTTGGGTTCAAAAAATGGATTATCGGAAATTTGAACTGAAGTACTTGGTCTACTGGATGACGATTCTAAAGAAAAATCAACGGCGGTTATATTTGCTAAATGATGTCTTGATCTAGTTACAGGTGGTGAACGTACAAAAGGTGATGAACGTCTTGCTCGGTGCATTCACTGAATATCCTATTAGTTTTAAAAAGGAAAGAAAAATTATAATAAGTTATCCAATCAATAGACTTTTCTGATTTTGCCCACGTTTCGAATAGCCAAAAGATGCAGCAGAGGGGCAGGATTCGTTTGGTCTCAATATAATTGAGGACTGTTTGGCTCCAATAACCCGGTCTACGTACAAATCCAACTATTACTACGAACCAGAAAATTTTGATGTCTATCAATTTAACCACTTAAAATAAATTTTCGTAATTTTAAGAAATTTAGATAAGAAGTAGAAAAAATTCTAAGTCCTAAAAACTAGAATGGCGAGAAATAAGAGAGAAAAAGAGTTCGTCGCAAAAGGTTGAAAAAGAAAAAATGGTTGAAAAATAAAAGGTGACGGAAAAATAAAAGAAACTTATAAAAACTTAAAAAATACTTTACTAACCTAACCTTATTACTACAACTAACTTAAAATTATAATCGCAAATTGAGATTACTAATTGAAATGATAATTGATACATAGTAAAAGGTCTAAAAATATTAAAGCTTACAAGAAAAACTAAATCTCAAATGGAAATAACTTAAAAAGAAACTAAAACTTAAAAAGGCGTCGCAAAATTCTAAAGCACCTAAATCTTAGTCTAAAGAAAAAGCACTTAAGGAATTCTACGGCAAAGCCTAAAAATCTAGGAGTAAAAATAACTATAGCAAAAACTAAGTTTAAAATTAAATATGAGCTAAAAAAATACAAATATTACGCTACAATGATTAAAAAGGGACAAAATATAAAAATATACAAAAAGTTGTAAAAAGTATAATTTTTATAAAAATATTATTTTTATATTTTATAATAAAAGTATTAAGTTTATAATAAATAAAACTAGTTTAAAAGTAATATAAATAAAATAAACTAAAAACTTAATTATAATAATAATAATAAGATTAGGGTTTAATTAATAATAATAAAATAATATCCGTAATAAATGCGTGATTAGGGTTTGGTTGTGGCCTGGTCAGACCCCTCATGCGAGTCGCATGATTTAAGGGGGTGGGTCATGCGAGTCGCATGGCTGAACTGGACTGGTTCAATTGACAGGTTCAATTTGACAGTTCACGTGATTTTTATTTTATATTTTCAGTTTTATAATATAAGATATAAATATATAATTTAACTAAAAACTTAATAAAATACTAAAATAAAATACAAATACTTTAATATTTTGTAAATAATAAAGAAAAACTTAAAATACACTTTAAAATATATTTTTTTTTCGATTTTAAAAGTTTTTTTTTTATATATTTTTTTAATTTTTAAACAAAAATATAAATTTTACAAAAACTAATTATAACTTAAAAATTAAAAATATGGCGTTTCGCTTCGGCGAATTTCCCCGGCAGCGGCGCCAAAAATACTTGATGTCAAAGCAGAGGGGTATAAAATACTATTAAATACGATACAATTTTACACAAGATATTTATTTATTTATAGAATGGATATACTTAAACCTTGCTACAACACTTATAGGCAGTGTACCTAATCGTTCAGTAGTGTAGTTTTTAGTAAGTCCGGTTCGTTCTACAGGGAAATCTTTAAACAAAGCTCAACGCTATATTAGTTTACTTTTATAAAAATACAAATATATATATAAGTAATATTATTATTATAAAGGGGGGTTTTTACCGTTTAATGACCGGTTTGTCGATTTTAAGACTTTAGTCGCAGTTAAAACCTAATGTAAAATATAAAATAAATACAAGACTTAAATTAAAGCGTAAAGTAAATAACGATAATGAAATTGAAAATAATAAAAGTGCGATAAAATAAACTTGCGATAATTAAAAGTACGATAATTAAAAGTGCGATTAAATAATAATAAATAAAAGTGCGATAATTAGAAGTGCAATTAAATATAAAATAAAGGAAATTAAATATGAAATAAAAGAATTATGCTTATTTAAACTTCCGTAATCATGATGTTTGATGTGTTGATTTTAGTTTTATTCCCATGGGTTAATTGTCCTTTGTCCTGAATTATTCAATATGTCCGTCTGGTTTTTGTCCATAACAGTCCATCAGTCATAAATATAAAGTGCGAGTGTCCTCATCAAATTATTATTATACCCGAAGTTAAATATTCCAACTAATTGGGGATTCGAATTGTAACAAGGTTTTAATACTTTGTTTAATGAATACACCAGGTTATCGACTGCGTGTAAACCAAGGTTTTACTACTTTGTTAACAATTACACCAATTACCCTTGAATGTAATTTCACCCCTGTTTTAATTATTCTAGTGGCTATTAATCCATTCCCGTGTCCGGTTAAATGAACGATTATTCGTACATATAAATACCCCGCCCATCGTGTCCGATCGAGTGTATATGGTAATTTATAGGGACGCCCAATTGTAAATCTTTATATTAACATTAACAAACTTTCATTTAGTTAAACAAATATAAAGCCCATTAATAGCCCATAGTCTAGTTTCCACAAGTGTCGTTCTTTTGTCCAAACCCCAATTATGGTACAAAGCCCAATTACCCAATTTTAGTAATTAGCCCAACATCATGATTACTTCGTTTTAAATAAGCATAATAATAACTTAGCTACGAGACATTAATATAAAAAGGTTGAACATAACTTACAATGATTAAAAATAGCGTAGCGTTACACGGACAGAATTTCGACTTACACCCTTACAACATTCGCTAACATACCCTTATTATTAGGATTTAAAATTAAAATTAAAATTAAAATATAAATTATATATATATATTACGTATATATTGAGAGAGAGATAGAAATTATATGTTTAAAACTCGGCAGAAAACTGGCTTTATATAGGACCTGACCAACATTTTCACTCCATGCGACTCGCATGGATTTTGTGCTTCTGGCCATGCGAGTCGCATGGCCACCCTGGATCCAGCCAAATTGCTTTGTTTTCTTCTTGCCGACGTAATATAATAATAATATATAATATAATATATAATTATATATAATTATATATATATTATATTATATTCTTGTGCATAGTAGACTAGATATTTTTGGTCCGTTGCGTCGGGCGTTTCTTCTTGGCTCAGGTCCCGGTTCCGGATTTTCGGACGTCTTCGCGTATTATTTTATATCGTGTACTTTGCGTCTTGTAACTTGTACTCTTGTCATTTTGAGACGTTCCTCATCAATATTTTGAACCTTTTTAATTGTATCTTGTACTTTTTAGCTCTTTGGACCTTTTTGTCTTCAATTTTTCGAATCTGCTTTTTATCTTCTCTTTTTAAAATTTAAACGAATATCGCTTGTAAATCGAACAATACCAACTAAAATCTTGTCTTTCTTGAGGAATAATGCTATGAAATATATGTTCGTTTTTAGCATTATCAGCTACCCTACAAGCTGATGTTAGGGCCACTGTTGATCAAATGGCCATGGGTGTTACAAGGAATGAAGTCATAACTTCAAACCTATGTCTCAGGCAATATGGTGTAGATCCTGGTGCCCATCTATCTCCTGCTGATGCTGACTGGAACAACTTTGCCTATTCAGTTCCTGATTCAGATAGTGACCTTGATGCACAGGTCTCCCCTGCTCATCCTTCTGCCCCTGCTGATGACAAAAAGGGGGAGAAAAAGTCTAAAAAGAGAAAATAATCTGAGGGGGAGCATGAGCATGAAAAGGCTCCAAAACAGCAAAGGAGGGATAGTGATGATGGTGGTGATGGTACTGGTCAAGGTTCTGGCACTAAACCCAGTAACGGTCATACTGAAGCAGGTGTCCAGGCAGCTGGTGAATCTCAACCCAGTGTGTCTGCCACATCTGTAAATGATATTGGTTCTGGAAGTAAGTCCAGTGATGTGTCTGAACTGGCTTTAGCTGAATCTTTTGTAGTCTCTCAAACTATTGAACGAAAAATGAAAAGAAAACTAGAGAGGCATCAGAAGAGACAGCAAGAACTAGATGTTGCTTTCAATGCTAAATTTGAGGCATATGCTGCTCTGAAACGACATAAAATTGAGCATGTATGATCCCTCGATCCTGAAAAGCGTGAAATTCATGATGAACTTTTCAGCATTGCTGAACACAAAAGGGCTGCCTTGAAAAGAAATGCTAAGTTCATGGTGAAATATGATAGAAAGAAAGCAAATTTGTATGCTGAGCGAGCAGACAGAATTAAGAAGATGACTCCGGAAGAGATGAAAGATTACTTAGCTTCTACTGGGTCAGGAGGGGGTTAGAGCTGATGTTTTCATGAGATGGCTAGATGCAATGTTAGAAACCATACAATCCTCTCGACCAGCATCTTCTGCTCAGCCAGCTGTACATCAACAGCCAGCAGACATCATCAATCTTGATGAGGATGAATCAGCTGAGGGGGAGCACTTAGAAATTGTTCCCTACCTGCCTCTACAAGAACCAGTACAACACAAGAACCATCAGCTGAACCCATGCCAATCGATAAACAAAGGGTAAAATCTGCTCCTAAGGACAACCAGCTCCTAAGGAAAGGACCTTTATTTGAGGCAGCTGATGAAGATACTGTAGTAGTTATGCCAGCTAATACTAATCAGTCAGCTGGTATCGAAGACACATCAAGGAGTGATGTGATTGAAAACCCAGCCAGAAGTGTGCGGCTGGGTGTAACAAGTGATGAAGACCCAGCCAAGGTGGCTGAGCTGGGTGCTAAACAAGATGCTGATACTGTTAATTGTGACGACCCGGGAATTTCCGACTAAATTTAAACTTAATCTTTGTATGGTTACGACACGATAAGCAAAATATGTAATGTTGAAGTCTTAAAAACTTTGAACTGTGTTCATGTATACATCTGACCTTTGACTATTCTCGACGATTCACGAACAATTGTTTAAAATAAATATGTATGTATATATATATATATATATATATATATATATATATATATATATATATATATATATATATTATAAATATAAATTTAAGTATAAATATATATTTAGAAAATGTAAGGATCTATAATAATAGTGAATAATGAAAAAATAATGTAAATTAAATGTGTAAAACAAAATACAAATAATTATAATATAAATTAAAATGAATCTATACACAAATAGATATGAATTTTCATGTATGATTATTATTAAAATGAATATTGATATGTATAAATAATAAATATTCAATAAAAGTTATTATATAATATATTAAATGATTATTAAATATTACATATGTAATAATACATATATATATATATAACACAAATATAAATATAATTGTTATTATAATAATGTTATTATTTCATCATTAATCTCTATACTAGTGTTATTAATATTATTTTAAATATATATAATCTTTAAGATACGAATTTATGTATATATAAACTGTTATAGTATTATTATTACTAATAATATTATTATTAATAATAATATTAGTGTTATTATAATTAGTATTATGATTATTATTATTACTATTAGTATGTTAATACAAATATTTATTATTATTCATAATATTAAGGGTATTATTAATATAATCATATTTATTAGAAAGATTAATTATAATTTACAAATATATATATATAAAGATATATACAGCGATACATTATACAGATATAAACAATTACATATATTACAAAATACGGAGTAGATTATATCACAATCAGGTTCTATTTTTTTCCACTTTTCTATTTCACTCGTGACTATATGTCAAGACCTCTCAAAATCATTTGATTTATACACATCAATCTATTTCATGTTCTCTGTATCTAATCATTCACGTATTACCATCGATATCACTTATAATTTTTTTTTTTTTTGGAATTAAAATGAAAAACAGGAAACCAGTAGGTTCCTCTGCTCGATGAGGATCAAAGCAATATTTTGAAATTGAATCAATTTCGAAAATCTAAAAATACAGAAAGGTTCTAAATCATGTCGTGAGTGTTTTCTCAAATTCTCAGATTCCAATTCTTTATATTGATTTCAAATTTTGGAGTCAAAGTTAGTTTTCAAAAAGTCAAAGCATTTGTTCTTGATAAAATTCGAGTTCGTTTTTACGATTTAAGTTATATTGTTAAGTTGGAAAGTTTCCAGAGGTGTTTTGCAACATAATTCATATTATAATCTCTGTCTAAAACATCTTTAATCTCGAAATCAAATATGGAGTTTATGAGGGTATTCGCGAAATAGAAGCAGGCCTTTCATTTTTTTTATACCACAATTCAGAGTTTTTCCAATTAAATCGTTTATGTTTCAAATTCATATCCTAAAACAAATTGAATTTGTTATTTGATTTTTTCCTCTGGTCGTTTGATTTTTTTGAAGAAGAAGGTGAAGATGTTTCTAATAGGAAACGGCTTATATTAATTGGGTTGGGAAATAAAACAGAAAAATAGATATGGTCGATTAGTTTGGGGTGTTGATGGATTTACGAGAGGTCGGAGGTTCGAGCCTCGTAGGAGGCACCATTTTTTTTTAAACTCTTCCCTAAGGTAGTTTCCTATTATTAATATTATTATTAATATTATTATTATTATTATTATTATTATTATTATTATTATTATTATTATAATTATTATTATTATTATTATTATTATTATTATTAATATTATTATTATTATTATTATTATTATTATTATTATTATTATTATTATTATTATTATTATTATTATTATTATTATTATTATTGTTATTGTTATTGTTATTGTTATTGTTATTAATTATTAATGCAATTATTATATAAGTATTATTGTTATTAGTATTATTATTATTAGAATTAGGATTAACAATATAAGTATTATTAAGAATCATATATATATATATATATATATATATATATATATATATATATATATATATATATATATATTGTTTATTATTATTATTATTACTACAATTGTTATTGATATCATAAAAGGATAATAACTCTATTAGGAATTGACTAAGTATAATTGTAACATGATGAACGAGATTGTGATAATAAAAGGTTATAAGTATTACGAATTAGTTACGAATATAATTAAGACTATATGTGATGATACAAAAGATTATAAAATGTTTAAGATTTAAAAACATGAATGTAAGTTAAAAGATGTATTGTGAAGATTCTTTTTATAAAAAAGATGATCAATAAAATCATGGGTTATAATCTGAACTTGATCATGGATATGGCTATGATATAAAAATAATTATGGTTATATTTTTTTTAAAATAAAGTATTTTAATTACTAGCATTATTACTATTATTATGATTAATATTATATTAAGAGTATTATGATAGCAAATAAATAAATATACTTACTACATATACAATAATTATATTAAGGTTCCATATAACTATATATTAACATTATCTAGATAAATATTTACATGTGACAAACTATTGATTTTCAAACATAATAATAAATACGTATACATACATGTATATAAATACATGGATATACATATTAATATAGCTAAATGTATAGATAATTATCATTTTAAAATATATATACAAAATAAATATATATAACATATAATTTGAGATATAATTTAAATATATGTTTTAAATGGAATTTAATATAAATTCTATATAACTACAATATATATATATATATATATATATATATATATATATATATATATATATATATTAATAAATAAAATTATGTGGTTTTCATTATATGTTTTAATATATATACAAATGATATATGTTCGTGAATCCGAGGCCAACCCTGCATTGTTCAATTTAGTCGTATGTATTTTTACTACAAAATACAGTATGATGAGTCTTCATTTGCTCCCTTTTTAAATACTTTTGCTATATATATTTTTGGGACTGAGAATACATGCGCTGCTTTTATAAATGTTTTACGAAACAGACACAAGTACTTAAAATTACATTCTATGGATGGATTATCAAACCGAATATCGCCCTTCAAGTCTGGTAACCTAAGAATTTAGGGAAATGGCCCCTGATTGACGCGAATCCTAAAGATAGATCTATGGACCTTGACAAGTCCCATTCGGGGTACGAATGCTTTAGTACTTCGAGATTATTATATAGACAAGAGGTTCTGTTTTGGGGATATTCTATGCATTAAGTTAACGTCGGTTACCAGGTGTTCAATCCATATGAATGATTTTTATCTCTATGCAGTTTGTGAAATGCCTGATACGAGAATGATGTTTATGAAAATGAAATCTTGTGGTCTATTATACTATCTGAAATGATTATTTATGATAAATTAATGAACTCACCAACCTTTTAGTTGACACTTTAAAGCATGTTTATTCTCAGGTACGAAAGAAATCTTCCGCTGTGCATTTGCTCATCTTAGAGATATTACTTGGAGTCATTCATGACATATTTAAAAAGACGTTGCATTTGAGTCATTGAGTTCATCAAGATTATTATTAAGTCAATTATAGTTAGATATATTATGAAATGGTATGTATGCCAACAACTTTCGATGTAATGAAAGATTGTCTTTTCAAAAACGAATGAAATGTTTGTAAAATGTATCATATAGAGGTCAAGTACTTTGCGATGTAATCAACTGTTGTGAATCATTTATAATCGATATGGACTTCGTCTGGATGGATTAGGACGGGTCTCTACAGTTGGTATCAGAGCAGTGGTCTTAGCGAACCAGATCTTACATTAGTATGTCTAACTGATAGTCGTTAGGATGCGTTAGTGAGTCTGGACTTCGACCGTGTCTGCATGTCAAAAGTTTTGCTTATCATTTCTAGTCGGAAATCATCTGTGTATCATCCTTAGAAAATTATCTGCTTATCATTCTTAGTCTGGACATGTCTTACTGCCTCTATTGCATAGACAGTGTATAGATAAATTCATGTCTTAGCGTATCTGTTAGTGTTACCTTTGCCTGACAGCTTCCGTAGATTCCTCCGTAACTTATGGGATTTTAGTATTATATATGCATATGTAAATTATGTATTGCAGGGTACTAATCTACATCCTATAATCTATTTCTTAACAGAAATCCTTCACCTGATCGTACGAGATGAATCCCTCCACCAGTTCGAGTCCCTCAGATTTCGATAGCTATTCCGATAGTTATTCCTACAGCTATTCCAACATGGATATTTACCTAAGCTCCGAAAGCAGTGTCACTAGAATGTATCAACCAATCAGCCATCCTCAATTCATCTAATGAGTTCGTAGTCAATTTAATCAATGGAGACGCGAAAACGGCGATCCTTTCCACCAACCGAATTGCCCTCTTGGCGAAGAACCTGAAGTACTTACCGGCGAACCTATTCGTAACACCATTTTCTCTCTCATTTCCAGAGTATCTCGCCACGACTATATCACAAGCCAGATTCAAAACCTTATTCATTCGCTCGTTCATACCGACAATCATCCCGGAGTAATAAAGTCAATGAGTTTCGTGCCCGAGTTGTAGTCTTGGAAAATATGGTGCAAAATGTACCAGCTTCAACAATCTCAACAGCATCAACTGTACCACCAGCAACAACACAAACCACAACAACATACGCCTCAAAATCACAATCGGTACCCTGAGCATAATCATCGTTCTACATGACGTTCTGCATCATTTATCTTCGTTCAACATGGCGAATATGTAATCTCTAATGTTTTAGAGATTATATATTCTTGTTCAAACGTAAATCAAATGAGTTTAATATCATATTAACTCATTAAATCCATGATTGTATCTGAAGAAAATATATATGCAAGTATATTTTCATAAAGATTGTAATTAAAAAAAATTCTTTCGTACAAACTGTTAATGGTGAAAATATTTTAACGGGTAGGTAATACCCGAGGAATATATAGATTTCACATTAATAAGTTACACTGTACATTCTTTCAAATCTGATTCAACAGTCATTTATTATCCTACTTACATTCACAGATATACGTATCCGTTCACCACAGAATAACCATATTCATCCAATTTCATATTTGGATTTTGATTTATCAGAATCCAACAAGTGGCATAATGAAGAAAACATTTGACAAAATAAAATTTTATAGAAACAAAAAAATTAACTATGAGAAATTTTGTTAAGAATCCACGCTAACTGTTCCTAGCTAATTTGTTCCTAGCTAACTGAGTACATTTTATTTATCGCAATTTAATTATCGCAATTTACATTCTCGCAATTTTATTTATCGTCATTTAATTTCTGTTATTTACTTTACGCACTTTATTTATCGTAATTTAATTTCTGTTATTTATTTTACGCACTTTAAATATCGGGACACGTTGATGTTATGCGAGGTGTATATAAAATAGTTATTAATTTTAGCAGAAAACACTATTAAATACGATACAATTTTACACAAGATATTTATTTATTTATAGAATGGATATACTTAAACCTTGCTACAACACTTATAGGCAGTGTACCTAATCGTACAGTAGTGTAGTTTTTAGTAAGTCCGGTTCGTTCCACAGGGAAATCTTTAAACAAAGCGTAACGCTATATTAGTTTACTTTTATAAAAATACAAACATATATATAAGTAATATTATTATTATAAAGGGGGGTTTTTTTACCGTTTAATGACCGGTTTGTCGATTTTAAAACTTTAGTCGCAGTTAAAACCTAATGTAAAATATTAAATAAATAAAAGACTTAATTTAAAGCGTAAAGTAAATAACGATAATGAAATTGCGAATAATAAAAGTGCGATAAAATAAACTTGCGATAATTAAAAAGTATGATAATTAAAAGTGCGATTAAATAACAATAAATAAAAGTGCGATAATTAGAAGTGCAATTAAATATAAAATAAAGGAAATTAAATATGAAATAAAAGAATTATGCTTATTTAAACTTCCGTAATCATGATGTTTGACGTGTTGATTTTAGTTTTATGCCCATGGGTTAATTGTCCTTTGTCCTGGATTATTCAATATGTCCGTCTGGTTTTTGTCCATAACAGTCCATCAGTCATAAATATAAAGTGCGAGTGTCCTCGTCAAATTATTATTATACCCGAAGTTAAATATTCTAACTAATTGGGGATTCGAATTGTAACAAGGTTTTAATACTTTGTTTAATGAATACACCAGGTTATCGACTGTGTGTAAACCAAGGTTTTACTACTTTGTTAACAATTACACCAATTACCCTTGAATGTAATTTCACCCCTGTTTTAATTATTCTAGTGGCTATTAATCCATTCCCGTGTCCGGTTAAATGAACGATTATTCGTACATATAAATACCCCGCCCATCGTGTCCGATTGAGTGTATATGGTAATTTATAGGGACGCCCAATTGTAAATCTTTATATTAACATTAACAAACTATCATTTAGTTAAACAAATATAAAGCCCATTAATAGCCCATAGTCTAATTTTCACAAGTGTCGTTCTTTTGTCCAAACCCCAATTATGGTACAAAGCCCAATTACCCAATTTTAGTAATTAGCCCAACATCATGATTACTTCGTTTTAAATAAGCATAATAATAACTTAGCTACGAGACATTAATATAAAAAGGTTGAACATAACTTACAATGATTAAAAATAGCGTAGCGTTACACGGACAGAATTTCGACTTACACCCTTACAATATTCGCTAACATACCCTTATTATTAGAATTATAATTAAAATTAAAATTAAAATTAAAATATAAATTATATATATATATATCGTATATATGAGAGAAGAGAGAAATAGAATATATTTTGCGATCAGAATTCGGTTGGCTTTATAGGGATTTTCGATTTTTGGGGCTCCGCTACTCGCGGTGAATTTTGCCTTCAAACTCCGCGAGTCGCGGAGGTTACTTTTACAGCTCAGAGGAGTTTGGCTCTTTGTTTACCGACGGTTTATAATATATATATAATATATATATAATTAATATAATTAATTATATATTATATTATATTTATATACATAGTTAACTTGTAATTTTTAGTCCGTTGCGTCGAGCGTTAAGAGTTGACTCTGGTCCCGGTTCCGGATTTTCGAACGTCCTTGCGTACAATTTAATATCTTGTACTTTGCGTTTTGAATCTTGTACTCTTGTAATTTCGAGACGTTTCTTATCAATAATTGGAACCTTTTTGATTGTCTTTTGTTCTTTTGAGCTTTTTGGTCGTTTGCGTCTTCAATTCGTCGAATCTGTCTTTTGTCTTCACCTTTTATTATTTAAACGAATATCACTTGTAAATAGAACAATTGCAACTAAAAGCTTGTCTTTCTTGAGGAATAATGCTATGAAATATATGTTCGTTTTTAGCATTATCAAATATTCCCACACTTGAGCGTTGCTTGTCCTCAAGCAATATTGTCTTGAAATACTAGAATCACTTCTTTATTCTTCACACTTTGTACATCAGTGATTTCTATACGGCGGTATAAACAATGGTAGTAACGATATGGTTTACAGTCCCACATGACTATAAAAAATTAGATCCATTAAGGAAATTGGATCTTTATGAAAACATTTGATCTTTTGAAAATTAAATCTAGTTTTTACCCTAGATAAGTTTTCCGGAATAACCCTTTACCGGTGTTTGCAAAATATTTTTGTGGGTTTGGTGGGTTTCAGATTTGAAAATTTTAGCTCAAAACTTGCGGTTTTGTGTCACCCACTTGCTAACCTTGTATTAGGAAAGCAACACGTCCAGTTTACTTGTTCCGTATATTACCTTTCGGCAAACTACCGTCCGGTTGTAAAGGAAAGCGTTGAACAAGCAACTGTTAAGGCAATGTCCCCTGACATGCTTTTAATTATGGTCTATAACGTGTCGGACGCAATTACTATCCTTGGTAGGAGCAATAGTAAAGCTCACCCTTATAATTTTTCGGTCTGGCACAAGGTCCTGTCTTTGACCACTATGCAACCACCGTTCTTACGGTTGACACCCAATTTAGTTCAGGTGACCTAATGAATTCCAGGTGAATTCCTAGGATTTTACGTTCAATGGTAATGAACGTATTGAAAATAGGGTTTTCAGAAAACAAATCGGTTTATAATTTTGATCAAAATATTTTCTCGTTCAAGCTCGAGTTTAGATATCATTGAATTCCATGAGTTTGAATTCTCAATCTTTAAGGTCAATCTCTAGGATTGAGTAATATCAGTCTTAAAAGCTGATTTTTAATCTTTAAGGAGATTATCCTTTCTGGGGATCTGATTCATTAGTCTTATCAAGCTAATTTGCACGGTGCCCCCCCATTGTACGAGATAAATCCTTCTCATGGTTAGGATAAATCTGACCACATGGCGACCCTGTTTAATGCTGAGGTCCGTGGATTTCCTGCTGATTTTAGTGATGACTTTTCTAGATTTTTCGTCAACCTACAGCTGGTCTGGACGACAACTTCATGACCTAAATCAAGAAGCGCGTGTCTTTTTCGGAAGACTTTACTTCCTTTTAATGATGGAATTGATTCATCGTGTAGATCCATCTCTTCTTTTCTTTCATCGGGTAAAAACAGTTTAGTTTAGTCCAAAGCAAAAGTATTTTCAGTTATTTGTTACAGATATATGTGACATATGTTTAAAATAACTTGGTAAATTTTCCCACACTTGGCTTTAATTTTGCTTTTTATCGTCCTCTATTCCATTTTAAATGAATTTTAACATTTTAGTTTGTTTCTCAATTTATGTCCTTTCCGAGGTAACAATAATTTCGGTGTTAAAACCTAGTTTTATCGTTCATAAATATGTATAAACATGATTTGAATTCATTTAATTGAAAAATTTTACTAGAATTGGGTAGTCAGTATATAAGACTAGGGCTGTTCTTTATTATCAGAGAGCACTAGATTCTAATACAACTACTGCTTTACTAGTATTTTTAATGGTAACCAAGTGTTTAAGATAAAAATTTTAAAATCCGAAAGAATTTAACCCCTTCCCACACTTAAGATCTTGCAATGCCCTCATTTGCAAGAAATCAGTAACAATTTAAATTATTGAGGGTGATTTGTGTGAAAATGATTAAATTTTTACCAAAGTTTCCAAATATATTGGCGTTTGTTTGCTGAATGATAAATGGTGCATATCATTTGTTCATTCCGTCTTGTTGTTATTTCACATATATTTTGCATCTTGTCGTCAAAATTAGTTGCTTTTGCTGAACTTAATGCCAGTCTTTGAAAATGCGTTGGTTTACCCTGTTGTGTACATAAGATAAACTGCAAACATATATACATATTTTTGAAGTTTGGTATATTACCCCACATTCAAAAATTATTAAAATCTAAGAATAAAAGTTAGACAATTATAAAAATGATTACAATATTAACAAAAGTATTAAACATATCAATAATTACAAATTACAAAATAAAAAAAAATAATAAGTAAACTAAGGATGATATTGGTACCAATAGGGGTTCCAGGCATAACCATAGGTGCTATAGAATGCTTCGGCAGGGTCATACGTAGGATACGGTGGCTGCATCTCTATAGACCAAGGAGGGAAGATGGGTTTCGGTGTAGGAATATAGTTTCTACCTATATGTTGGCAATGAGCTATGATCTGGTTCTGATGAACTTGCCAATCTTCAAATGCTCTCTGTCTAGCATTTTCGTATTCCTGAGAAGCTATAAACCTATGCATTTCTTGCATCTCATTCCCCCCTCCTACATTACCTTGTTGTTGGTTTCTCTCCACCTGTGGATGTCTACCATGGTATCGTACTGCGGCGTTATTTCGCCTCTTCAAAACTTTCGCACCATGGTATACATTTAAACCTATAGTATCGCGGGGTTCCGGCTCTTCTAGTAATAATCCCCCCCGACTTATATCCACACCGAGATATTCACCAATCAAAGTAATAAAAATACCACCTCCTATTATGCTATGTGGTCGCATCCCCCGAACCATAGCTGATAAATAATAACCCACACAATATGGTATACTTACAGCGCTTTGTGGGTCTCGAATACACATATGGTAAAACAAATCCTGTTCATTTACTTTTTCTTTGTTCTTACCCCTTTGTGTAATCGAATTAGCTAAAAACCTATGTATCACTCTTAATTCGGCTCTATCTATATCCAAATAAGAGTAATTTCCCCCTTTGAAACGGTGATGGCTTGTCATTTGACTCCACACACCGTGTGTATCAAAATTCTCATCTATCTTTCTACCGTTTAGTATCAATCCTCTACAATCGGCAGACGCTAACTCCTCAGGCGTATATATACGTAAAGCCTGAGCCATGTCCAGTAAAGACATGTGACGCATCGAACCGCCTAACAAAAATCTAATAAAAGAACGATCGGTTAAACTAGCTACCCGATCATTCAACTCTATACTACATAACAATTCTTCACACCATACTTTATATACAGGTCTACGTATGGTGAATAAACATACCCAGTCATTAAAAGAAGAATTACCATACCTCTGTACAAGTAATTCCCTAATTGGCCCGGCCAATTCTACAGCTTCTAAGGGTCCCCATTCTATGACCCTCGGTACCTCAACAACCTTGGAATGAAGAGTATGCAAACCCCGTTGATATTTTGGATAATCTATCCAAAGTCTGTCAAATCTCAGGTTCGGGTGCAACTCTTCCAAATGCATATCGGAAAAGGTCATGACTGGATGAGGTATATCCTGCTTGTAGTAGTTATCCACCTCCTGTTGTTCCAAATTCTCAGCAGGAGCATTGCGGGCTTGGGATGAAGATTCACCCCTTTCATTCTGCAAAACACATCAAACACAATTTTTGTGCATCCAAATATGCATTAGTGTCAGCAAAATCATCAATCAAAATAATTACAATGACATTATCAATTTATATCAAACTTAAGCTCATTTTCACATTTTTATCAAATCTACACTTTTTCAAATAAGCATATACGAAAATGTTCGCCAAGTTCATAAACATTCAACTCAAATAACATGTCAAAATAATCATTACTAGCAATTAAACAAGTCTCAAATGGCATTATCTTTCAAAAATCAAGTTCATGAATTTTAGACTTGAAAAAGTCCACTTTAATTCTCAAAATCATGTTTAGGCTCAAAGTTTGGATCATTTAACTACCTAAACATGTTACACTACTTAATTTAGCAACAATTCATGACAAAAATCGGCCATAACCTGTTTATATCAAAAAGCCCTAAATTTTCTCAAGAACACAAACCCTAGATTATTCAAAATTTGAAGTTTAAGGCTTCTAATCATGTTAAACAGCATCAATCTAGGTTATACAAGCATAATACATAAACAATTTAAGCATAATTACACTAAAAAGCATCAAAATCAAATTGGGGAAAAAATAGCTCAAGAACACCAAATTTTGGATTAAATGGTGTTTAGGTGTAGAAATTTATCGTTTTTCTTGAGTAATTCTTAGATAGCATCCTTCTCAACATGATTTTAGCAAAAGATTTGGTGATTAACGGTTAAAAATTGTGATTTTGGGGGTTTTTTTCGTGTTTTTGCGGAGTGTTTTTCGCAGGTTTTTATTGTTTTGGGGTTGGGACTGATCTGTTCCAGCTCTTTATTTTTTTCTGATTTTTCATCCCTCCACGAGTCGCGGAGAGACCGGATTACAGAAAAAAAAATAAGAGCTGCAACAGCTCAGTTTCACACTCCACAAACTCAAAAACAGCTGCGAAATACTGCCGAAAAACCACCCAAAAACACCCCAAAAATCCCAATTTTGAACCGTTAATCACCAAATTTTTTGCTAAAATCATGTTGAGAAGGATGCTATCTAAGAATTACTCAAGAAAAACGGTAAATTTCTACACCTAAACACCATTTAATTCGAAATTTGATGTTCTTGAGCAATTTTTTCCCCAATTTGATTTTGATGCTTTTTAGTGTAATTAGGCTTAAATTGTTTATGTATTATGCTTGTATAACCTAGATTGATGCTGTTTAACATGATTAGAAGCCTTAAACTTCAAATTTTGAATAATCTAGGGTTTGTGTTCTTGAGCAATTTGGGGCTTTTTGATATAAACAGGTTATGGCCAATTTTTGTCATGAATTGTTGCTAAATTGAGTAGTGTAACATGTCTAGGTAGTTAAATGATCTAAACTTTGAGCCTAAACATGATTTTGAGAATTAAAGTGGACTTTTTCAAGTCTAAAATTCATGAACTTGATTTTTGAAAGATAATGCCATTTGAGACTTGTTTAATTGCTAGTAATGATTATTTTGACATGTTATTTGAGTTGAATGCTTATGAACTTGGCGAACATTTTCGTATATGCTTATTTGAAAAAGTGTAGATTTGATAAAAATGTGAAAATGAGCTTAAGTTTGATATAAATTGATAATGTCATTGTAATTATTTTGATTGATGATTTTGCTGACACTAATGCATATTTGGATGCACAAAAATTGTGTTTGATGTGTTTTGCAGAATGAAAGGGGTGAATCTTCATCCCAAGCCCGCAATGCTCCTGCTGAGAATTTGGAACAACAGGAGGTGGATAACTACTACAAGCAGGATATACCTCATCCAGTCATGACCTTTTCCGATATGCACTTGGAAGAGTTGCACCCGAACCTGAGATTTGACAGACTTTGGATAGATTATCCAAAATATCAAAGGGGTTTGCATACTCTTCATTCTAAGGTTGTTGAGGTACCGAGGGTCATAGAATGGGGACCCTTAGAAGCTGTAGAATTGGCCGGGCCAATTAGGGAATTACTTGTACAGAGGTATGGTAATTCTTCTTTTAATGACTGGGTACATTTATTCACCATACGTAGACCTGTATATAAAGTATGGTGTGAAGAATTGTTATGTAGTATAGAGTTGAATGATCGGGTAGCTAGTTTATCCGATCGTTCTTTTATTAGATTTTTGTTAGGTGGTTCGATGCGCCACATGTCTTTACTGGACATGGCTCGGGCTTTACGTATATATACGCCTGAGGAGTTAGCGTCTGCCGATTGTAGAGGATTGATACTAAACGGTAGAAAGATAGATGAAAATTTTGATACACACGGTGTGTGGAGTCAAATGACAAGCCATCACCGTTTCAAAGGGGGAAATTACTCTTATTTGGATATAGATAGAGCCGAATTAAGAGTGATACATAGGTTTTTAGCTAATTCGATTACACAAAGGGGTAAGAACAAAGAAAAAGTAAATGAACAAGATTTGTTTTACCATATGTGTATTCGAGACCCACAAAGCGCTGTAAGTATACCATATTGTGTGGGTTATTATTTATCAGCTATGGTTCGGGGGATGCGACCACATAGCATAATAGGAGGTGGTATTTTTATTACTTTGATTGGTGAATATCTCGGTGTGGATATAAGTCGGGGGGGATTATTACTAAAAGAGCCGGAACCCCGCGATACTATAGGTTTAAATGTATACCATGGTGCGAAAGTTTTGAAGTGGCGAAATAACGCCGCAGTACGATACCATGGTAGACATCCACAGGTGGAGAGAAACTAGCAGCAAGGTAATGTAGGAGGGGGGAATGAGATGCAAGAAATGCATAGGTTTATAGCTTCTCAGGAATACGAAAATGCTAGACAGAGAGCATTTGAAGATTGGCAAGTTCATCAGAACCAAATCATAGCTCATTGCCAACATATAGGTAGAAACTATATTCCTACACCGAAACCCATCTTCCCTCCTTGGTCTATAGAGATGCAGCCACCATATCCTACGTATGACCCTGCCGAAGCATTCTATAGCACTTATGGTTATGCCTGGAACCCCTATTGGTACCAATATCATCCTTAGTTTACTTATTATTATTTTTTTTATTTTGTAATTTGTAATTATTGATACGTTTAATACTTTTGTTAATATTGTAATCATTTTTATAATTATCTAACTTTTATTCTTAGATTTTAATAATTTTTGAACGTGGGGTAATATACCAAACTTCAAAAATATGTATATATGTTTGCAGTTTATCTTATGTACACAACAGGGTAAAACAACGCATTTTCAAAGACTGGCATTAAGTTCAGCAAAAGCAACTAATTTTGACGACAAGATGCAAAATATATGTGAAATAACAACAAGACGGAATGAACAAATGATGTGCACCATTTATCATTCAGCAAACAAACGCCAATATATTTGGAAACTTTGGTAAAATTTAATCATTTTCACACAAATCACCCTCAATAATTTAAATTGTTACTGATTTCTTGCAAATGAGGGCATTGCAAGATCTTAAGTGTGGGAAGGGGTTAAATTCTTTCGGATTTTAAAATTTTTTACTTTATACACTTGGTTACCATTAAAAATACTAGTAAAGCAGTAGTTGTATTAGAATCTAGTGCTCTCTGATAAAAAAGAACAGCCCTAGTCTTATATAATGACTACCCAATTCTAGTAAAATTTTTCAAAATTTTCAATTAAATAAATTCAAAATCATGTTTATACATATTTATGAACGATAAAACTAGGTTTTAACACCGAAATTATTGTTACCTCGGAAAGGACATAAATTAAGAAACAAACTAAAATGTCAAAATTCATTTAAAATGGAATAGAGGACGATAAAAAGAAAAATAAAAAGCCAAGTGTGGGAAAATTTACCAAGTTATTTTAAACATATGTCACATATATCTGTAACAAATAACTGAAAATACTTTTGCTTTGGACTAAACTAAACTGTTTTACCCGATGAAAGAAAAGAAGAGATGGATCTACACGATGAATCAATTCCATCATTAAAAGGAAGTAAAGTCTTCCGAAAAAGACACGCGCTTCTTGATTTAGGTCATGAAGTTGTCGTCCAGACCAGCTGTAGGTTGACGAAAAATCTAGAAAAGTCATCACTAAAATCAGCAGGAAATCCACGGACCTCAGCATTAAACAGGGTCGCCAAGTGGTCAGATTTATCCTAACCATGAGAAGGATTTATCTCGTACAATGGGGGGGCACCATGCAAATTAGCTGGATAAGACTAATGAATCAGATCCCCAGAAAGGATAATCTCCTTAAAGATTAAAAATCAGCTTTTAAGACTGATATTACTCAATCCTAGAGATTGACCTTAAAGATTGAGAATTACAAACTCATGGAATTCGATGATATCTAAACTCTAGCTTAAACGAGAAAATATTTTGATCAAAATTACAAACCGATTTGTTTTCTGAAAACCCTATTTTCAATGCGTTCATTACCATTGAACGTAAAATCCTAGGAATTCACCTGGAATTCATTAGGTCACCTGAACTAAATCGGGTGTCAACCGTAAGAACGGTGGTTGCATAGTGGTCAAAGACAGGACCTTGTGCCATACCGGAAAATTATGAGGGTGAGCTTTACTATTGCTCCTACCAAGGATAGTAATTGCGTCCGACACGTTACAGACCATAATTAAAAGCATGTCAGGGGACATTGCCTTAACAGTTGCTTGTTCAACGCTTTCCTTTACAACCGGACGGTAGTTTACCGAAAGGTAATATACGGGACAAGTAAACTGGACGTGTTGCTTTCCAAATACAAGGTTAGCAAGTGGGTGACACAAAACCATAAGTTTTGAGCTAAAATTTTCAAATCTGAAACCCACCAAACCCACAAAAATATTTGGCAAACACCGGTAAAGGGTTATCCCTGAAAACTTATCTAGGGTAAAAACTAGATTTCAAAAGATCAAATGTTTTCATAAAGATCCAATTTCCTTAATGGATCTAAATTTTTATAGTCATGTGGGACTGTAAACCATATCGTTACTACCATTGTTTATACCGCCGTATAGAAATCACTGATGTACAAAGTGTGAAGAATAAAGAAGTGATTCTAGTATTTCAAGACAATATTGCTTGAGGACAAGCAACGCTCAAGTGTGGGAATATTTGATAATGCTAAAAACGAACATATATTTCATAGCATTATTCCTCAAGAAAGACAAGCTTTTAGTTGCAATTGTTCTATTTACAAGTGATATTCGTTTAAATAATAAAAGGTGAAGACAAAAGACAGATTCGACGAATTGAAGACGCAAACGACCAAAAAGCTCAAAAGTACAAAAGACAATAAAAAAGGTTCCAATTATTGATAAGAAACGTCTCGAAATTACAAGAGTACAAGATTCAAAACACAAAGTACAAGATATTAAATTGTACACAAGGACGTTCGAAAATCCGGAACCGGGACTAGAGTCAACTCTTAACGCTCGACGCAACGGACTAAAAATTACAAGTTAACTATGTATATAAATATAATATAATATATAATTAATTATATTAATTATATATATATTATATATATATTATAAACCGTCGGTAAACAAAGAGCCAAACTCCTCTGAGCTGTAAAAGTAACCTCCGCGACTCGCGGAGTTTGAAGGCAAAATTCACCGCGAGTCGCGGAGCCCCAAAAATCGAAAATCCCTATAAAGCCAACCGAATTCTGATCGCAAAATATATTCTATTTCTCTCTTCTCTCATATATACGATATATATATATATATATAATTTATATTTTAATTTTAATTTTAATTATAATTCTAATAATAAGGGTATGTTAGCGAATATTGTAAGGGTGTAAGTCGAAATTCTGTCCGTGTAACGCTACACTATTTTTAATCATTGTAAGTTATGTTCAACCTTTTTATATTAATGTCTCGTAGCTAAGTTATTATTATGCTTATTTAAAACGAAGTAATCATGATGTTGGGCTAATTACTAAAATTGGGTAATTGGGCTTTGTACCATAATTGGGGTTTGGACAAAAGAACGACACTTGTGAAAATTAGACTATGGGCTATTAATGGGCTTTATATTTGTTTAACTAAATGATAGTTTGTTAATGTTAATATAAAGATTTACAATTGGGCGTCCCTATAAATTACCATATACACTCGATCGGACACGATGGGCGGGGTATTTATATGTACGAATAATCGTTCATTTAACCGGACACGGGAATGGATTAATAGCCACTAGAATAATTAAAACAGGGGTGAAATTACATTCAAGGGTAATTGGTGTAATTGTTAACAAAGTAGTAAAACCTTGGTTTACACGCAGTCGATAACCTGGTGTATTCATTAAACAAAGTATTAAAACCTTGTTACAATTCGAATCCCCAATTAGTTGGAATATTTAACTTCGGGTATAATAATAATTTGACGAGGACACTCGCACTTTATATTTATGACTGATGGACTGTTATGGACAAAAACCAGACGGACATATTAAATAATCCAGGACAAAGGACAATTAACCCATGGGCATAAAACTAAAATCAACACGTCAAACATCATGATTACGGAAGTTTAAATAAGCATAATTCTTTTATTTCATATTTAATTTCCTTTATTTTATATTTAATTGCACTTCTAATTATCGCACTTTTATTTATTGTTATTTAATCGCACTTTTAATTATCGTACTTTTTAATTATCGCAATTTTATTTTATCGCACTTTTATTATTCGCAATTTCATTATCGTTATTTACTTTACGCTTTAAATTAAGTCTTTTATTTATTTAATATTTTACATTAGGTTTTAACTGCGACTAAAGTTTTAAAATCGACAAACCGGTCATTAAACGGTAAAAACCCCCCTTTATAATAATAATATTACTTATATATATATATATATTTGTATTTTTATAAAAGTAAACTAATATAGCGTTGAGCTTTGTTTAAAGATTTCCCTGTGGAACGAACCGGACTTACTAAAAACTACACTACTTTACGATTAGGTACACTGCCTATAAGTGTTGTAGCAAGGTTTAAGTATATCCATTCTATAAATAAATAAATATCTTGTGTAAAATTGTATCGTATTTAATAGTGTTTTCTGTGAAAATTAATAACTATTTTATATACACCTCGCATAACATCATATGTCATTATTACGTTTAGTGATCAAAGCGTGTAGCATTAGACCATGGTTTAGTTCACAGGCAGTCTTCATTTCGTAAAAACCTAAAAAAAATAAAAATTCAAAATGGGGGGAGAAGACTAGTTCTTTAGGGTCTGCTAGGGAAAGACCATTCGGGTTCCATTTTCGAGAACTACACGAAAACAGACAATCTAACTCTAACAGAAATACATATTATCCTTTAAAGACTTGATTCTCCCCACACTTAGTTAGCTGTGGTGTCGAAATTGTGATTAACTTCGTTGTCGACTTCCACCGGACCATGTATGTAATGTTTAACTCTGTGATCATTAACTTTAAATTCAATCCCATTTGAATTTATTAATTCTATCGTTCCGTATGGGAAAACTCTTTTGACTATGAATGGTCCAGACCATCTTGATTTCAATTTTCCAGGAAATAGCTTGAATCGTGAATTGAAAAGAAGAACTCTGTCTCCTTCTTTAAATTCTTTTGAACTTCTGATTCTTTTATCATGCCATTTCTTCGTTCTTTCTTTATAGATTAACGAATTTTCGTATGCTTCATGTCTTAATTCTTCTAATTCGTTTAGTTGACTTAATCGTAGACGTTCGGCTTCATGTAAATCAAGATTACATGTCTTCAAAGCCCAAAATGCTTTGTGTTCAATTTCTACTGGAAGATGACATGCTTTTCCATAAACAAGTCTAAAAGGTGTGGTTCCAATTGTAGTTTTGTAGGCTGTTCTAAAAGCCCAGAGTGCATCCTCCAATTTAATGGACCATTCCTTCGGATTTGATCCTACGGTTTTCTCTAGAATACGTTTTAAAGCTCGGTTGGTATTTTCAACTTGTCCACTTGTTTGTGGATGATATGCGGTGGAGATTTTATGAGTTACTCCATATCTTTTAAGAACTTTCTCAAGTTGATTATTACAGAAATGAGTACCCCGATCACTTATTAAAGCTTTCGGTGTTCCAAACCTTGCAAAAAGACGTTTTAAAAAGTTGACTACAACTCGTGCATCGTTAGTTGGGAGAGCTTGTGCTTCCGCCCATTTAGATACATAATCAATGGCTACGAGTATATATAGATTATTATGAGATTTTGGAAATGGACCCATAAAGTCAATACCCCAAATGTCAAATACTTCACATACTTGGATGACATTTTGTGGCATTTCATCACGTTGACTTATTTTTCCTGCCCTTTGACAAGCATCACAGGATTTGCAAAGAAGGTGTGCGTCTTTGTAAATTGTAGGCCAATAGAATCCAGCTTCATAAACTTTTCTTGATGTTAGTTGAGGCCCATAATGCCCTCCTGTTGGTCCTGTGTGACAATGGTTTAATATTTTACTAGCTTCATCTCCAAATACATCGGGACAACTTTTAAACAGATGTGGATCTTCCCAGAAATAGTGTTTTATATCACTGAAGAATTTCTTTCGTCTTTGGTACGATAATCCTTTTTCAAGGAATCCACAAACTAAGTAGTTTGCATAGTCTGCAAACCATGGGATTTCTTTATAATCTATCTTCAATAGATATTCATCAGGAAAGTTGTCTTGTATGGCCGATTCATTTAGAACTTCTAATTCGGGATTTTCAAGACGAGAAAGATGATCAGCGGCGAGATTTTCTGCTCCTCTTTTATCTCGGATTTCAATATCAAACTCTTGTAAGAGTAAGATCCAACGGATTAATCTTGGTTTAGCATCTTGTTTTGAAAATAGGTATCTAAGAGCAGAATGGTCGGTATAGACCACCGTTTTTGCTAGAACGAGATATGATCGAAATTTGTCAAAAGCAAAGACAATAGCAAGGAGTTCTTTTTCAGTAGTTGTATAGTTCGTTTGTGCTCCTTGTAATGTCTTACTAGCATAATATATAGGTTGAAATCGTTTTTCAATCCTTTGTCCTAAAACGGCTCCCATTGCAAAATCACTTGCATCGCACATTAGTTCAAATGGTAGATTCCAATTTGGTGTTATCATGATTGGTGCATTAGTGAGTTTTTCTTTAAGAATATTAAAAGATTTGATACACTCATCTGAAAAGATGAATGGCGCATCCTTTTCTAGGAGTTTATTCATAGGAGTGGCAATTTTAGAAAAATCTTTTATGAAACGTCGGTAAAAACCGGTATGCCCTAGAAAACTCCTAACTCCTCTAACATTTGTGGGATGTGGAAGTTTAGCAATTACATCTACTTTAGCTCTATCCACTTCAATTCCTTCTTTTGAAATTTTATGTCCAAGAACGATGCCTTCTTTAACCATGAAATGGCATTTCTCCCAATTAAGTACTAGATTTGATTGTTCGCATCTAATTAGCATTCGTTCCAGATTAACTAGACATGATTTAAATGTATCACCGAAGACTGAAAAGTCATCCATGAATACTTCCATGCATTCTTCTATCATGTCGTGAAAAATCGCCATCATACACCTTTGAAAGGTTGCAGGGGCGTTACAAAGTCCAAATGGCATGCGTTTGTAAGCAAAAGTACCATAAGGGCACGTGAATGTGGTTTTCTCTTGGTCCTCGGGTGCTATTGGAATTTGAAAATATCCGGAAAATCCATCTAGAAAACAATAGTAACTATTTTCGGCTAATCTTTCCAACATTTGATCTATGAAAGGTAAGGGAAAGTGATCTTTTCTGGTGGCGTCATTTAATTTTCTATAATCAATACATACACGCCATCCTGTTACAGTCCTAGTAGGAATAAGCTCATTTTTCTCATTTGTAATGACAGTCATGCCACCCTTCTTAGGCACGCATTGAACTGGGCTTACCCATGGACTATCAGAGATTGGATAAATTAAACCTGCATCTAGCAGTTTAATAATCTCTTTCTTAACTACATCTTGCATATTAGGATTTAGTCTTCGTTGGCGTTGCACATACGTTTTATGACCTTCTTCCATAAGGATTTTATGTGTGCAATACGAAGGACTTATTCCTTTAATATCATGAATCTTCCATGCAATGGCTGGTTTATGAGCTTTCAACACAGAAATAAGTTGTGATTTCTCATTTTCAGTAAGAGAAGACGATATTATTACAGGTAATTCAGATTCACCATGTAAATAAGCGTATTCCAAATGGTTTGGAAGTGGCTTTAATTCTAATTTCGGAGGTTCTTCTATCGATGATTTATATCGATATCTGTCTTCTTCTTTTAGCATTTGAATTTCTTCTGTTGTTGGTTCATATCCATTAGCTATAAGTGTAGCTAACATTTCAGCTTCATCAATTGGTTCATTACCTTCTCCTAAAGAACATTCTCCTGTTCCTTGTAATTCTGGAAATTCTTCTAATAATTCTGCATGTGCATCTATAGTTTGAATATTATAACATGTATCATCTGCAGATTGTGGTTGTTGCATTGCTCTATCAACTGAAAAGGTAACACTCTCATCCTCTATACTTAGGGTCAGTTTCTTACCGAACACGTCTATCATTGCTTTAGCCGTGTTTAAGAATGGTCTTCCTAATATGAGAGGAACTTGAGAATCTTCTTCCATGTCCAAAACAACAAAATCTACTGGAATTACTAAAGTACCAACTTTAACTAGCATGTTCTCCATTATCCCTCTAGGATATTTTATTGATCTATCGGCTAGTTGTATGCTTATTCTGGTTAGTTTCAATTCTCCAAGGTCTAGTTTAGCGTATAGTGAATACGGCATTAGATTTATACTAGCACCTAAGTCTGCCAATGCTTCTATTGAACTAAGACTACCCAGAAAACATGGAATTGTGAAACTTCCTGGATCAGATAATTTTTCTGGTATCTTATTCAACAGCACTGCTGAACAATTAGCATTCATAGTAACAGCCGAGAGTTCTTCCATTTTCTTTCTATTTGAGATTAGATCTTTCAAGAATTTAGCATATCTTGGCATTCCTGAAATCACATCAATGAAAGGAAGATTTACATTTATCTGTTTAAACATATCCAAAAATTTGGATTGCTCGGCTTCAAGTTTTTCTTTCTTCATTTTACTCGGGTAAGGAAGTGGTGGTTGGTATGGTTTAACATAAGGTTTATCCTTAACTGTGTTATCTTCATTAACTTTTTCAACTACCGGTTCTTTTTCCTTATCTTGATCAGGTTGTGGTTCTTGTGGAGTAGGAATAGTTTCAATAGAAGTTACAGGTATTTCAGGTGGTTTAAGTGTTGTACCACTTCTTGTGGTAATAGCTTTAGCTGTTTCATTCCTGGGGTTAGCATTTGTATCACTAGGTAGACTTCCCGGTTTTCTTTCACCTATTAACCTTGCTAGGTTACTTACTTCTTGTTCCAGATTTTGAATAGAAGCTTGTTGATTTCTAAATGCTTGAGCATTTTGTTCATTAGTTTGTTTTTGAGATGTGAAAAACTGCGTTTGAGTTTCAACTAGCTTCGTCATCATATCTTCTAAATTCGGCTTTTTATCATCGGTTTGTTGTGGTGGTTTGTTTTGAAAATTCGGTCTTTGCTGATTATAAGTATTATTGGATATTTATTGATTGCTAGGACCTTGTTGGTTGTTGTATGGAATATTTCGGTTATAATTCTGGTTTTGATTGTAAATCGGTCTTGGCGGTTGATAATTATTCTGATAATTATTTCCAGGCCTTTGGTTTATGTATGAAATATTCTCGCTTTGTTCCATTGTTAATTCAATACTGAGACAATCTTTTGTCAAATGTGGTCCTCCACACTGCTCACAACTAATTCGTATTGAGTGAATATCCTTAGTCATCTTTTCCATTCGTCTTTCCACAGCATCTATCTTTGCGGAAATGAAATCTAAGTCATGGCTAGAATCGGCTCTAGCTGCTTTAGATGATCTAATGATATCTTTTTCTTGGTGCCACTCATGTGAGTGGGAAGCAGTATTATCAATAATTTTGTAAGCATCAGTTTCGGTTTTCTTCATAATAGAACCACCAGCTGCTATATCTATGTCTTTCCTTGTAGTGATGTCGCATCCTTGGTAGAATATTTGTACTATTTGACAGGTGTCTAAACCATGTTGCGGACATCCTCTTAACAACTTTCCATATCTTGTCCACGCCTCATATAGAGTTTCATTTGGCTTCTGTGTGAACGTAACAATTTCTGCTTGAAGTCTTACGGCTTTAGATGCAGGAAAGAATTGTTTAAGAAATTTGTCAACTAAAACGTCCCATGTATCAATCGCCCCTTCAGGTAACGATTCCAACCAATCTTTGGCTTCTCCCTTTAAAGTCCAGGGAAATAACATGAGATATATCTGTTCATCCTCCACTTCTCGGATTTTAAATAGTGTGCAGATCCTATTAAAGGTACGTAGATGTTCATTTGGATCTTCCTTCGGCGCACCACTAAATTGGCATTGATTAGTCACCATGTGTAAAATTTGTCCTTTGATTTCATAATCTGGCGCATTAATGTCTGGATGAGTAATTGCGTGACCTTGGCCAGTGCGTTTAGCTCTCATTCGGTCTTCCATACTTAAAGGTTCCAGATTCTCCATAATTGAATTTGTTGAATCGGTATCACTAGATGATTCTGATTTAATGGTTCGTTCTTTAACAATCTCTGTTTGAATGATTGGTGGCTCCGGAGGAAAGTTTAATGGTTCAGGATCTATGAACCGTTCCTGAATATTCTCCGGATTCTCAATTGTGATGTTGGGTTCAAAAAATGGATTATCGGAGATTTGAACTGAAGTACTTGGTCTACTGGATGACGATTCTAAAGAAAAATCAATGGCGGTTATATTTGCTAAATGTCTTGATCTAGTTACAGGTGGTGAACGTACAAAAGGTGATGAACGTCTTGCTCGGTGCATTCACTGAATATCCTATTAGTTTTTAAAAGGAAAGAAAAATTATAATAAGTTATCCAATCAATAGACTTTTCTGATTTTGCCCACGTTTCGAATAGCCAAAAGATGCAGCAGAGGGGCAGGATTCGTTTGGTCTCAATATAATTGAGGACTGTTTGGCTCCAATAACCCGGTCCACGTACAAATCCAACTATTACTACGAACCAGAAAATTTTGATGTCTATTAATTTAACCACTTAAAATAAATTTTCGTAATTTTAAGAAATTTAGATAAGAAGTAGAATAAAAATCTATGTCCTAAAACTAGAATCGCGAGAAATAAGAAAGAAAAAGAGTTCGTCGGAAAAAAAATTGAAAAAGAAAAATGGTTGAAAAAAATAAAAGGTGACGGAAAAATAAAAGAAACTTATAAAAAATTAAAAAATACTTGACTAACCTAACCTTATTACTACAACTAACTTGAAATTATAATCGCAAATTGAAATCACTAATTGGAATGATAATTGATACATAGTAAAAGGTGTCTAAAAATATTAAAGCTTACAGGAAAAACTAAATCCCAAATGGAAATAACTTAAAAAGAAACTAAAACTTAAAAAGGCGTCGCAAAATTCTAAAGTACCTAAATCTTAGTCTAAAGAAAAAGCACTTAAGGAATTCTACGGCAAAGCCTAAAAATCTAGGAGTAAAAATGACTATGGCAAAAACTAAGTTTAAAATTAAATATGAGCGAAAAAATACAAATATTACGCTACAACGATTAAAAAGGGTCAAAATATAAAAATATATAAAAAGTTGTAAAAAGTACAATTTTTATAAAAATATTATTTTTATATTATTTATTTAATAAAACTACTAATTTTATAATTTAATTAAACTTATTAATACTAAATACATAAATTAAATAAAAAGTAAAAGTAAAAATAAAACTAATAATAATAATAATAATAATTAGGGTTAAATAATAATTATAATTAATAATAAACAGTAATTAATGCTGAATTAGGGCTTCCTGTTCGTGTGTCAGGTACCCTCCGCGAGTCGCGGTATTTAATGCTTCAAACCCCGCGAGTCGCGGGGTTCCAGAATTCAGATGACAGCTTATAATTTCAACGCGTTTTTCTTTATTTATTTTTTTTTTATTTTCTGTTTTCTGTTTTTTTTTTAAATAAAAGATATTTAATAAAACTTATATTTTTATAAACTAAACTAAAAATAAAGAAACTTATAAAACTTAAATATTTAACAAAATCTTAAAAATACTTATATTTTTGTTTTTCTTTTTATATTTTTGAATAATTAAAACGTATTTTTACAAAAACGAATTTTAATAAAAGTAAACAAAAAAAATCCTTTTTTTTTTTTTATATTAGCGTTGCGCTTCCGGCGTTTATGTTAGATCCCCGGCAGCGGCGCCAAAAATACTTGATGTTATGCGAGGTGTATATAAAATAGTTATTAATTTTCGCAGAAAACACTATTAAATACGATACAATTTTACACAAGATATTTATTTATTTATAGAATGGATATACTTAAACCTTGCTACAACACTTATAGGCAGTGTACCGAATCGTAGAGTAGTGTAGTTTTTAGTAAGTCTGGTTCGTTCCACAGGGAGCTGGTGATACTTACTATATTTTTAACTATATTTATACAAAATATATATAATTATATAAGTAGTAATATTATTATAAAAGGGGGGTTTTACCGTTTAATGACCGGTTTGTCGATTCTATATTTTAAGCGTAAAGATAAATGACGATAATTAAAGTGCGTAAAATAATGACAATAAATAAAATGACAGTAAATAAAATTGCGAGTAATAAAATGACAGTAAATAAAGATACGATGAGAAATATAATAAAAGAATTATGCTTATTTAAACTTCCGTAATCATGATGTTTGACGTGTTGATTTTAATTTATTACCATGGGTTAATTGTCCTTTGTCCTGATTTATTTGATACGTCTATCTGGTTTTTGTCCATAATAGTCCATCGGTCATAAATATAAAGTGCGAGTATCCTCGTCAAATTACCCTTATACCCGAAGTCAAATATTCCAACTGATTAAGGATTTAAACTGTGACGCAGTTATCACTTCTGTTAACAATTACACCAGTTATCACTGTATGTAATCCACCCCTGTTTTAATTAGTTTATGAATATTAATTCATCCACTTGATCAGAATGAATAATCAATTACCCAACCCAATTGATTAATTAAATGATTATAACAGATTCCATATGAACATCACTAAATAGGACAACCATAATCATTATTAATTATTAGGTTAATTAATTTGAAGATAGGTTCGACAGACTCCAATGAGTTGTCACTCAATTAGACAATACCCCCCATCTATTAATAGTCAATAGTTCAATTTCTACAAGTGTCGGTCTTTTGCCCAAACCTTAATTATGGTCCAAAGTTCAATGACCCCTTCTTAATATTTTAGCCCAACATCACGATTACTTCGGCTCAAATAAGCATAATAATAACTTAGTTACAATACATTAATTTAAAAAGGAAGAACATAGCTTACAGTGGTGATTAATCGCGTAGCGTTACACTGGCAGAGTTTCGACTTTAAAACCCGTAAAACATTTCTTACAATAACCCAACTAAACCATAACTTTATTATTAAAATTAACTTATATTAAAATTATAATATAAATATATATTACATATTACAGAAGAGAGAAAGAAATATGAAGAAATGTGTTCTTTTTCATTACTACGTGAATTCCATTTTATAGGCAAATGTTGATTTGAAATTTTCACTTATGACCCCTTAACTATGCTCAATTAACAACTTTTTATTATTTATTATTATTCTTATTATGAATTATTTAAATATTATATTATATTCTTGTGCATAGTTGACTTGTACTTTCAGCTCCGTTGCGTCGAGCGTTGATAGTTGGCTCGGGTACCGGTTCCGGATTTTCGAACGTCTTTTCGTATAATTTAATATCTTGTACTTTGCGTTTTGTAACTTGTACTCTTGTCATTTTTAGACGTTTCTCATCAATAAATTGAACCTTTTGAATTGTATCTTGTACATTTGAGCTTTTTGGACGTTTTGGTCTTTCAAATCTTCGTTTTTGTCTTTAAATCTTCATTTTCGAGCGATTTGCGTCTTTCGTCTTCGCACTTATTTATTTAACTATTACAACTAAAAATAAGGAAATTACATTTAAAAACTTTACATATTGGAACGATATTGCTACTAAATATATGTTCATTTAGAGCACTATCAAATATCCCCACACTTGAGCGTTGCTTGTCCTCAAGCAATACAGAACTTGAAATAAAAACATACATGAATCACTTTTTTATTCATCACATTTTGTACATCAGTGATTTTGATATAGCGGTATAAACAATGACAGTAATGATGGTTAAAGGTGGGTGTGTCATCCACAGTTGCCTTGGGTTTAGGTCAACGACACTTGCAATCAAATAGCCGATTTACTTTCGGTTTCCAAAGCAAAGTGCACATTTGAAAGGCGGTTTACAGTCCCACATGACTATAAAAATTTAGATCCTTTAGGAAATTGGATCTTTATGAAAACAATTGATCTTTTGAAAATTCAAGCTAGATTTTACCCTAGACAAGTTTTCTGATTTGATCCATCATCGGTGTTGCAAAATATATTTGTGGATCATTATTTTGGCTAAAACTTTTAGGCTCGTGTAATTCACTGCTATCCCGGTATCGGAAAGCACACATTCAGTTTACTTGTTCCGTATATTACCTTTCGGTAAACTACCGTCCGGTTGTAAAGGAAAGCGATGAACAAGAAACTGTTAAGGAAATGTCTAATGACATGCATTTGTTCATGGTCTAATTACGTGTCGGATGCTAGTACTATCCTTGGTAGGAGCAATAGTAAAGATCATCCTATGATTTTTCGGTCTGGCACAAGGTCCTGTCTCCGACCATGCTATGCAACCACCGTTCTTACGGTTGACACCCGATTTGGTTTAGGTGACCTAATGAATTCCAGGTGAATTCCTAGGATTTTACGTTCAATGGTAATGAATGCATTGAAAATGGATTTTCAGGAAACAAATCGGTTTGCAATTTTGATCAAAATATTTTCTCGTTCAAGCTCGAGTTTAGATATCATTGAATTCCATGAGTTTGAATTCTCAATCTTTAAGGTCAATCTCTAGGATTGAGTAATATCAGTCTTAAAAGCTGATTTTTAATCTTTAAGGAGATTATCCTTTCTGGGGATCTGATTCATTAGTCTTATCAAGCTAATTTGCACGGTGCCCCCCATTGTACGAGATAAATCCTTCTCATGGTTAGGATAAATCTGACCACTTGGCGACCCTGTTTGATGCTGAGGTCGGTGAATTTCCTGCTGATTTTAGAGATGACTTTTCTAGATTTTTCGTCAACCTACAGCTGGTCTAGACGACAACTTCTTGACCTAAATCAAGAAGCGCGTGTCTTTTTCGGAAGACTTTACTTCCTTTTAATGATGGAATTGATTCATCGTGTAGATCCATCTTTCTTTAAAATATATTACAGTAAACCGGGTAAAACTGATTAGTATCGTCCAAAGCAAAAGTACCTGCAATAATTCTTATACAAAAATGTGATAGATAGTTTTTAATTGAATAACTTGGTACATTCTCCCCACACTTAGCTTTTATTTATTCTTTTGTTTGCCTTTTTATTCTCTTCTATCCCATTTTAAATGAATTCAAGCGTTTTGGGTTGTTTCTCAATTTATGTCCTCGAGGTAACAATAATTTCGGCATTAACACCTAGTTTTATCGTTCATAAATATGTATAAACATGATTTTGAATTCATTTAGTTGAAATTTTTTTCAAATTTTCACAAAATTTGACAATTAAAACAAGTGTAAACCCGAAAGAATTTATAACCCTTCCCCACACTTGAGATCTTGCAATGCCATCATTTGCAAGAAATCAGTAAAAATTTAAATTCATGAGGGTGATTAGTGTAGAAAAATGATTAAAAATACCGAGTTTGCAAACATATTGTTGTTATTTCACATTTGATATTTTGTTTCTTGTCGTCAAAATTAGTACCTTTTTCTGAACTTAATGACAGTCTTTGAAAGTGCGTTATTTTACCCTGTTTTGTATATAACATAAAATACAAACATACATAATTTTGAAGTTGGGTATATTACCCCACGTTCAAAAATTTATAAAATCTAATATTTTTTTTTTCGGCATACTTTAAATCAATTAAATTAAAAATAATGATAACAAAATTTCTCGTCCCGCCCTCGGTTAAAGTAATTTCGGTTCAACTACCTAATCTTCAACTCACGACGAATTTTAGAAATCATTTTTTTACTTAATGAAATAAAGTAAATTTTGTTTTTAAATTCACACAAAACTTAAATTTAAAAAGCATATTAATTTCATATAAAACCTACAAAATAAAAAAAAATCAGAATGGGGGGAGAAAACTAGTTCTTTAGTGTCTGCTAGCGGAAAAGACCAATCGAATTCCATTCTCGGAACTACACGAGAACAGAACAACTAACTCTAGATAGCATTTTCTTTTTAGAACACTTGAATCTCCCCACACTTAGGTAGCTGTGGTGTCAAAATTGTGATTAACTTCATCGTCAATTTCTCTTGGTCCATAATCAACTTGCATATCTGTGACTTTCTCTTTAAGCCATTGGTCGGATTCCTGTGTAATATCCACAATTTCAACTAGCTTCACCTTTTCTTTAGGCGATAGATTGGATACTAACCGGTTACATAACTTAAAGTTCCCCTTGGTTATAGCATCGCGAATCCGTTTAATAAGTTTCTTCATTGAACTATTAATAACGGGGTCATTTAATTTCGTATCAACAACGGGGTTCTTTGTTATCATGTCATCATTAGGTGTTACTTCATTTTCCCCACACTTAGGCGTTTTATTATTGTTAAGCACTACCGTTGGAGTTGGTAAAACAACATGGTTCTTACCAATCGTTTTTGCTGGTTCAACGGTTTTGGTTGGTGGAGATTTAGACTTTCGAATCATAAAGGTGATCGATTTGTCACCACTACTAAGTGTCATTCTACCGTTTCTTACATCAAAGAACGCCCCGGTGGACGCTAAGAATGGTCGACCTAAAATTAGAGGAATGTTTGGGTCATCTTGTATGTCAATGACAATGAATTCGACTAGAAAGGTTAAATTGCCTACTTGAACGGGTAGGTTGTCGGCAATTCCAACTGGGTGCTTAATGGTTTGATCAAAGAGTCGAACACTCATATCCGTTGGACTTAACTCACCTACACCTAATCTCTTATATAAGGAAAGAGGCATAACACTCACACTCGCACCTAAATCTGCTAGTGCATCATACATGACACAATTATATTTATTTATTTATCGAGTGGATATACCTAAACCTTGCTACAACACTTATAGGCAGTGTACCTAATCGTAGAGTAGTGTAGTTTTTAGTAAGTCCGGTTCGTTCCACAGGGAAATCTTTAAACAAAGCGTAACGCTATATTAGTTTACTTTTATAAAAATACAAACATATATATAAGTAATATTATTATTATAAAGGGGGTTTTTTTACCGTTTAATGACCGGTTTGTCGATTTTAAAACTTTAGTCGCAGTTAAAACCTAATGTAAAATATTAAATAAATAAAAGACTTAATTTAAAGCGTAAAGTAAATAACGATAATGAAATTGCGAATAATAAAAGTGCGATAAAATAAACTTGCGATAATTAAAAAGTACGATAATTAAAAGTGCGATTAAATAACAATAAATAAAAGTGCGATAATTAGAAGTGCAATTAAATATAAAATAAAGGAAATTAAATATGAAATAAAAGAATTATGCTTATTTAAACTTCCGTAATCATGATGTTTGACGTGTTGATTTTAGTTTTATGCCCATGGGTTAATTGTCCTTTGTCCTGGATTATTCAATATGTCCGTCTGGTTTTTGTCCATAAAAGTCCATCAGTCATAAATATAAAGTGCGAGTGTCCTTGTCAAATTATTATTATACCCGAAGTTAAATATTCCAACTAATTGGGGATTCGAATTGTAACAAGGTTTTAATACTTTGTTTAATGAATACACCAGGTTATCGACTGTGTGTAAACCAAGGTTTTACTACTTTGTTAACAATTACACCAATTACCCTTGAATGTAATTTCACCCCTGTTTTAATTATTCTAGTGGCTATTAATCCATTCCCGTGTCCGGTTAAATGAACGATTATTCGTACATATAAATACCCCGCCCATCGTGTCCGATTGAGTGTATATGGTAATTTATAGGGACGCCCAATTGTAAATCTTTATATTAACATTAACAAACTATCATTTAGTTAAACAAATATAAAGCCCATTAATAGCCCATAGTCTAATTTTCACAAGTGTCGTTCTTTTGTCCAAACCCCAATTATGGTACAAAGCCCAATTACCCAATTTTAGTAATTAGCCCAACATCATGATTACTTCGTTTTAAATAAGCATAATAATAACTTAGCTACGAGACATTAATATAAAAAGGTTGAACATAACTTATAATGATTAAAAATAGCGTAGCGTTACACGGACAGAATTTCGACTTACACCCTTACAATATTCGCTAACATACCCTTATTATTAGAATTATAATTAAAATTAAAATTAAAATATAAATTATATATATATATATATATATATATATATATATATATATATATATATATATATATATATATATATATATATATATATATCGTATATATGAGAGAAGAGAGAAATAGAATATATTTTGCGATCAGAATTCGGTTGGCTTTATAGGGATTTTCGATTTTTGGGGCTCCGCGACTCGCGGTGAATTTTGCCTTCAAACTCCGCGAGTCGCGGAGGTTACTTTTACAGCTCAGAGGTGTTTGGCTCTTTGTTTACCGACGGTTTATAATATATATATAATATATATATAATTAATATAATTAATTATATATTATATTATATTTATATACATAGTTAACTTGTAATTTTTAGTCCGTTGCGTCGAGCGTTAAGAGTTGACTCTAGTCCCGGTTCCGGATTTTCGAACGTCCTTGTGTACAATTTAATATCTTGTACTTTGCGTTTTGAATCTTGTACTCTTGTAATTTCGAGACGTTTCTTATCAATAATTGGAACCTTTTTGATTGTCTTTTGTACTTTTGAGCTTTTTGGTCGTTTGCGTCTTCAATTCGTCGAATCTATCTTTTGTCTTCACCTTTTATTATTTAAACGAATATCACTTGTAAATAGAACAATTGCAACTAAAAGCTTGTCTTTCTTGAGGAATAATGCTATGAAATATATGTTCGTTTTTAGCATTATCAAATATTCCCACACTTGAACGTTGCTTGTCCTCAAGCAATATTGTCTTGAAATACTAGAATCACTTCTTTATTCTTCACACTTTGTACATCAGTGATTTCTATACGGCGGTATAAACAATGGTAGTAACGATATGGTTTACAGTCCCACATGATTATAAAAATTTAGATCCATTAAGGAAATTGGATCTTTATGAAAACATTTGATCTTTTGAAATCTAGTTTTTACCCTAGATAAGTTTTCCGGGGTAACCCTTTACCGGTGTTTGCCAAATATTTTTGTGGGTTTGGTGGGTTTCAGATTTGAAAATTTTAGCTCAAAACTTATGGTTTTGTGTCACCCACTTGCTAACCTTGTATTTGGAAAGCAACACGTCCAGTTTACTTGTCCCGTATATTACCTTTCGGTAAACTACCGTCCGGTTGTAAAGGAAAGCGTTGAACAAGCAACTGTTAAGGCAATGTCCCCTGACATGCTTTTAATTATGGTCTGTAACGTGTCGGACGCAATTACTATCCTTGGTAGGAGCAATAGTAAAGCTCACCCTCATAATTTTTCGGTATGGCACAAGGTCCTGTCTTTGACCACTATGCAACCACCGTTCTTACGGTTGACACCCGATTTAGTTCAGGTGGCCTAATGAATTCCAGGTGAATTCCTAGGATTTTACGTTCAATGGTAATGAACGCATTGAAAATAGGGTTTTCAGAAAACAAATCGGTTTGTAATTTTGATCAAAATATTTTCTCGTTTAAGCTCGAGTTTAGATACCATCGAATTCCATGAGTTTGTAATTCTCAATCTTTAAGGTCAATCTCTAGGATTGAGTAATATCAGTCTTAAAAGCTGATTTTTAATCTTTAAGGAGATTATCCTTTCTAGGGATCTGATTCATTAGTCTTATCCAGCTAATTTGCATGGTGCCCCCCCATTGTACGAGATAAATCCTTCTCATGGTTAGGATAAATCTGACCACTTGGCGACCCTGTTTAATGCTGAGGTCCGTTGATTTCCTGCTGATTTTAGTGATGACTTTTCTAGATTTTTCGTCAACCTACAGCTGGTCTGGACGACAACTTCATGACCTAAATCAAGAAGCGCGTGTCTTTTTCGGAAGACTTTACTTCCTTTTAATGATGGAATTGATTCATCGTGTAGATCCATCTCTTCTTTTCTTTCATCGGGTAAAACAGTTTAGTTTAGTCCAAAGCAAAAGTATTTTCAGTTATTTGTTACAGATATATGTGACATATGTTTAAAATAACTTGGTAAATTTTCCCACGCTTGGCTTTTTATTTTTCTTTTTATCGTCCTCTATTCCATTTTAAATGAATTTTGACATTTTAGTTTGTTTCTTAATTTATGTCCTTTCCGAGGTAACAATAATTTCGGTGTTAAAACCTAGTTTTATCGTTCATAAATATGTATAAACATGATTTTGAATTCATTTAATTGAAAATTTTGAAAAATTTTACTAGAATTGGGTAGTCAGTATATAAGACTAGGGCTGTTCTTTTTTATCAGAGAGCACTAGATTCTAATACAACTACTGCTTTACTAGTATTTTTAATGGTAACCAAGTGTATAAAGTAAAAAATTTTAAAATCCGAAAGAATTTAACCCCTTCCCACACTTAAGATCTTGCAATGCCCTCATTTGCAAGAAATCAGTAACAATTTAAATTATTGAGGGTGATTTGTGTGAAAATGATTAAATTTTACCAAAGTTTCCAAATATATTGGCGTTTGTTTGCTGAATGATAAATGGTGCACATCATTTGTTCATTCCGTCTTGTTGTTATTTCACATATATTTTGCATCTTGTCGTCAAAATTAGTTGCTTTTGCTGAACTTAATGCCAGTCTTTGAAAATGCGTTGTTTTACCCTGTTGTGTACATAAGATAAACTGCAAACATATATACATATTTTTGAAGTTTGGTATATTACCCCACGTTCAAAAATTATTAAAATCTAAGAATAAAAGTTAGATAATTATAAAAATGATTACAATATTAACAAAAGTATTAAACGTATCAATAATTACAAATTACAAAATAAAAAAAATAATAATAAGTAAACTAAGGATGATATTGGTACCAATAGGGGTTCCAGGCATAACCATAAGTGCTATAGAATGCTTCGGCAGGGTCATACGTAGGATATGGTGGCTGCATCTCTATAGACCAAGGAGGGAAGATGGGTTTCGGTGTAGGAATATAGTTTCTACCTATATGTTGGCAATGAGCTATGATTTGGTTTTGATGAACTTGCCAATCTTCAAATGCTCTCTGTCTAGCATTTTCGTATTCCTGAGAAGCTATAAACCTATGCATTTCTTGCATCTCATTCCCCCCTCCTACATTACCTTGCTGCTGGTTTCTCTCCACCTGTGGATGTCTACCATGGTATCGTACTGCGGCGTTATTTCGCCTCTTCAAAACTTTCGCACCATGGTATACATTTAAACCTATAGTATCGCGGGGTTCCGGCTCTTCTAGTAATAATCCCCCCCGACTTATATCCACACCGAGATATTCACCAATAAAAGTAATAAAAATACCACCTCCTATTATGCTATGTGGTCGCATCCCCCGAACCATAGCTGATAAATAATAACCCACACAATATGGTATACTTACAGCGCTTTGTGGGTCTCGAATACACATATGGTAAAACAAATCTTGTTCATTTACTTTTTCTTTGTTCTTACCCCTTTGTGTAATCGAATTAGCTAAAAACCTATGTATCACTCTTAATTCGGCTCTATCTATATCCAAATAAGAGTAATTTCCCCCTTTGAAACGGTGATGGCTTGTCATTTGACTCCACACACCGTGTGTATCAAAATTTTCATCTATCTTTCTACCGTTTAGTATCAATCCTCTACAATCGGCAGACGCTAACTCCTCAGGCGTATATATACGTAAAGCCTGAGCCATGTCCAGTAAAGACATGTGGCGCATCGAACCGCCTAACAAAAATCTAATAAAAGAACGATCGGTTAAACTAGCTACCCGATCATCCAACTCTATACTACATAACAATTCTTCACACCATACTTTATATACAGGTCTACGTATGGTGAATAAATGTACCCAGTCATTAAAAGAAGAATTACCATACCTCTGTACAAGTAATTCCCTAATTGGCCCGGCCAATTCTACAGCTTCTAAGGGTCCCCATTCTATGACCCTCGGTACCTCAACAACCTTAGAATGAAGAGTATGCAAACCCCTTTGATATTTTGGATAATCTATCCAAAGTCTGTCAAATCTCAGGTTCGGGTGCAACTCTTCCAAGTGCATATCGAAAAAGGTCATGACTGGATGAGGTATATCCTGCTTGTAGTAGTTATCCACCTCCTGTTGTTCCAAATTCTCAGCAGGAGCATTGCGGGCTTGGGATGAAGATTCACCCCTTTCATTCTGCAAAACACATCAAACACAATTTTTGTGCATCCAAATATGCATTAGTGTCAGCAAAATCATCAATCAAAATAATTACAATGACATTATCAATTTATATCAAACTTAAGCTCATTTTCACATTTTTATCAAATCTACACTTTTTCAAATAAGCATATACGAAAATGTTCGCCAAGTTCATAAGCATTCAACTCAAATAACATGTCAAAATAATCATTACTAGCAATTAAACAAGTCTCAAATGGCATTATCTTTCAAAAATCAAGTTCATGAATTTTAGACTTGAAAAAGTCCACTTTAATTCTCAAAATCATGTTTAGGCTCAAAGTTTAGATCATTTAACTACCTAGACATGTTACACTACTCAATTTAGCAACAATTCATGACAAAAATTGGCCATAACCTGTTTATATCAAAAAGCCCCAAATTGCTCAAGAACACAAACCCTAGATTATTCAAAATTTGAAGTTTAAGGCTTCTAATCATGTTAAACAGCATCAATCTAGGTTATACAAGCATAATACATAAATAATTTAAGCCTAATTACACTAAAAAGCATCAAAATCAAATTGGGGAAAAAATTGCTCAAGAACATCAAATTTCGAATTAAATGGTGTTTAGGTGTAGAAATTTACCGTTTTTCTTGAGTAATTCTTAGATAGCATCCTTCTCAACATGATTTTAGCAAAAAATTTGGTGATTAACGGTTAAAAATTGGGATTTTTGGGGTGTTTTTGGGTGGTTTTTCGGCAGTATTTCGCAGCTGTTTTTGAGTTTGTGGAGTGTGAAACTGAGCTGTTGCAGCTCTTATTTTTTTTTCTATAATCCGGTCTCTCCGCGAGTCGCGGGGATTAACCCTCCAAACTCCGCGACTCGCGGAGTTTGGTATATTTTTTTTTTTTTTATAATCATTAACTTATTAAAACAATTAAGTAATTAATTTTAAAATTTTGTTTCCCTTGTTATTTAGGACGGGGTCGTTTCGGATCGATGTCCTAGTCCGTCCTTCGACAAAATTTTAAAATTTGTCTTTTTGTAGCGATTGTTTTAAAAGCTAAGATTTTTGGGTTTTTTCAATGTTTTTGGCATACTTTAATTCAATAAGATTAAAAATAATAATAATAAAAGTTCTCGTCCCTCCCTTGGGTAAAGCAATTTCGGTTCAAAGACCTAGTCTTCAACTTACGACGAATTTTAAAAATCATATTCTTAACTTAATGAGATAAAGTAAGTTTTTGTTTTTAAATTCACACAACTTAAATATGAAATTCAAAATTAATATTAAAAATTCACACCAAACTTAAAAATTGAAATGCATAAAATTAAAAATTTATATTTTAAAAATTAAAAATTCACACCAAACTTAATTTAAAAATTTATAAATTCATATCAAACTTATATTAATTTTTCAAATATTTACAATTTTAAATATATTGTTTTTACAAAGTTTACAATATTAATTTAAGATTTAAATATTAATTTTAAAAAAAACATGGTAAAAATAAATTTAAAAATCTTTTTGTCTTTTTGTCCCACTTTAATCAATCAAATATTATCAAAAATATGCGCCCCTCTTTTCGGTAAAGTTATTTCGGTTCCAAGACCTAATTTAACTTATGACGAATTTTTGAAATATTTTGGGTTGATTGATTAAAGATATTTATACCTTAAGAATAAACGTTAAATTTCGCAGTGATGTAATAAATTTTTGAATGATATCAATAATTTCAGTCGCCAAACCTAATTTTATTCAATACCAATTTAATACTTTTTAGCGAACAAATTAGCGTTTATTATCAAAAGGTTAAAAATAAAAATAAAAATAAAAACTGTACAGACATACCTGTGAAATAGATTTCTTAGTTATATGATCTATCCCATTCATAAGATAGTCAGTTTAATTGATTTTCCATGGCTACATAGGCGTAACCTCGAGCATTCAGTGTCTTTTCTTCTAAACATATGAACGGTCCGTCTCTGCATAAAGTAACAAATTCGGTATTTGAATAGGTTTGATTATTTGAACATTTACCTCCATGTGACCATTTTCCGCATTTGTGACATCTTTCTAGGTGTCGTGCTCTTCTTTTCGCTGCGGATTTTGATTTTCCTTTACCAAATTGTAACTTATTATCTTCGCATCTGGATTCTTTTCTAACTCCGTCCATTCTTTCTCTGATTACTGATACTATTTCACTCGGGAGTATATTATTATTACGTTTAGTGATCAAAGCGTGTAGCATTAGACCATGGTTTAGTTCACAGGCAGTCTTCATTTCGTAAAAACCTAAAAAAAATAAAAATTCAGAATGGGGGAGAAGACTAGTTCTTTAGGGTCTGCTAGGGAAAGACCATTCGGGTTCCATTTTCGAGAACTACACGAAAACAGACAATCTAACTCTAACAGAAATACATATTATCCTTTAAAGACTTGATTCTCCCCACACTTAGTTAACTGTGGTGTCGAAATTGTGATTAACTTCGTTGTCGACTTCCACCGGACCATGTATGTAATGTTTAACTCTGTGACCATTAACTTTAAATTCAATCCCATTTGAATTTATTAATTCTATCGTTCCGTATGGGAAAACTCTTTTGACTATGAATGGTCCAGACCATCTTGATTTCAATTTTCCAGGAAATAGCTTGAATCGTGAATTGAAAAGAAGAACTCTGTCTCCTTCTTTAAATTCTTTTGAACTTCTGATTCTTTTATCATGCCATTTCTTCGTTCTTTCTTTATAGATTAACGAATTTTCGTATGCTTCATGTCTTAATTCTTCTAATTCGTTTAGTTGACTTAATCGTAGACGTCCAGCTTCATGTAAATCAAGATTACATGTTTTCAAAGCCCAAAATGCTTTGTGTTCAATTTCTACTGGAAGATGACATGCTTTTCCATAAACAAGTCTAAAAGGTGTGGTTCCAATTGGAGTTTTGTAGGCTGTTCTAAAAGCCCAGAGTGCATCCTCCAATTTAATGGACCATTCCTTCGGATTTGATCCTACGATTTTCTCTAGAATACGTTTTAAAGCTCGGTTGGTATTTTCAACTTGTCCACTTGTTTGTGGATGATATGCGGTGGAGATTTTATGAGTTACTCCATATCTTTTAAGAACTTTCTCAAGTTGATTATTACAGAAATGAGTACCCCGATCACTTATTAAAGCTTTCGGTGTTCCAAACCTTGCAAAAAGACGTTTTAAAAAGTTGACTACAACTCGTGCATCGTTAGTTGGGAGAGCTTGTGCTTCCGCCCATTTAGATACATAATCAATGGCTACGAGTATATATAGATTATTATGAGATTTTGGAAATGGACCCATAAAGTCAATACCCCAAATGTCAAATACTTCACATACTTGGATGACATTTTGTGGCATTTCATCACGTTGACTTATTTTTTCGGCCCTTTGACATGCATCACAGGATTTGCAAAGAAGGTGTGCGTCTTTGTAAATTGTAGGCCAATAGAATCCAGCTTCATAAACTTTTCTTGCTGTTAGTTGAGGCCCATAATGCCCTCCTGTTGGTCCTGTGTGACAATGGTTTAAAATTTTCCTAGCTTCATCTCCAAATACACATCGGCGTATTATTCCATTGGGACAACTTTTAAACAGATGTGGATCTTCCCAGAAATAGTGTTTTATATCACTGAAGAATTTCTTTCGTCTTTGGTACGATAATCCTTTTTCAAGGAATCCACAAACTAAGTAGTTTGCATAGTCTGCAAACCATGGGATTTCTTTATAATCTATCTTCAATAGATATTCATCAGGAAAGTTGTCTTGTATGGCCGATTCATTTAGAACTTCTAATTCGGGATTTTCAAGACGAGAAAGATGATCAGCGGCGAGATTTTCTGCTCCTCTTTTATCTCGGATTTCAATATCAAACTCTTGTAAGAGTAAGATCCAACGGATTAATCTTGGTTTAGCATCTTGTTTTGAAAATAGGTATCTAAGAGCAGAATGGTCGGTATAGACCACCGTTTTTGCTAGAACGAGATATGATCGAAATTTGTCAAAAGCAAAGACAATAGCAAGGAGTTCTTTTTCAGTAGTTGTATAGTTCGTTTGTGCTCCTTGTAATGTCTTACTAGCATAATATATAGGTTGAAATCGTTTTTCAATCCTTTGTCCTAAAACGGCTCCCATTGCAAAATCACTTGCATCGCACATTAGTTCAAATAGTAGATTCCAATTTGGTGTTATCATGATTGGTGCATTAGTGAGTTTTTCTTTAAGAATATTAAAAGATTTGATACACTCATCTGAAAAGATGAATGGCGCATCCTTTTCTAGGAGTTTATTCATAGGAGTGGCAATTTTAGAAAAATCTTTTATGAAACGTCGGTAAAAACCGGCATGCCCTAGAAAACTCCTAACTCCTCTAACATTTGTGGGATGTGGAAGTTTAGCAATTACATCTACTTTAGCTCTATCCACTTCAATTCCTTCTTTTGAAATTTTATGTCCAAGAACGATGCCTTCTTTAACCATGAAATGGCATTTCTCCCAATTAAGTACTAGATTTTATTGTTCGCATCTAATTAGCATTCGTTCCAGATTAACTAGACATGATTTAAATGTATCACCGAAGACTGAAAAGTCATCCATGAATACTTCCATGCATTCTTCTATCATGTCGTGAAAAATCGCCATCATACACCTTTGAAAGGTTGCAGGGGCGTTACAAAGTCCAAATGGCATGCGTTTGTAAGCAAAAGTACCATAAGGGCACGTGAATGTGGTTTTCTCTTGGTCCTCGGGTGCTATTGGAATTTGAAAATATCCGGAAAATCCATCTAGAAAACAATAGTAACTATTTCCGGCTAATCTTTCCAACATTTGATCTATGAAAGGTAAGGGAAAGTGATCTTTTCTGGTGGCGTCATTTAATTTTCTATAATCAATACATACACGCCATCTTGTTACAGTCCTAGTAGGAATAAGCTCATTTTTCTCATTTGTAATGACAGTCATGCCACCCTTCTTAGGCACGCATTGAACTGGGCTTACCCATGGACTATCAGAAATTGGATTTATCAAACCTGCATCTAGCAGTTTAATAATCTCTTTCTTAACTACATCTTGCATATTAGGATTTAGTCTTCGTTGGCGTTGCACATACGTTTTATGACCTTCTTCCATAAGGATTTTATGTGTGCAATACGAAGGACTTATTCCTTTAATATCATGAATCTTCCATGCAATGGCTGGTTTATGAGCTTTCAACACAGAAATGAGTTGTGATTTTTCATTTTCAGTAAGAGAAGACGATATTATTACAGGTAATTCAGATTCACCATGTAAATAAGCGTATTCCAAATGGTTTGGAAGTGGCTTTAACTCTAATTTCGGAGGTTCTTCTATCGATGATTTATATCGATATCTGTCTTCTTCTTTTAGCATTTGAATTTCTTCTGTTGTTGGTTCATATCCATTAGCTATAAGTGTAGCTAACATTTCAGCTTCATCAATTGGTTCATTACCTTCTCCTAAAGAACATTCTCTTGTTCCTTGTAATTCTGGAAATTCTTCTAATAATTCTGCATGTGCATCTATAGTTTGAATATAATAACATGTATCATCTGCAGATTGTGGTTGTTGCATTGCTCTATCAACTGAAAAGGTAACACTCTCATCCTCTATACTTAGGGTCAGTTTCTTACCGAACACGTCTATCATTGCTTTAGCCGTGTTTAAGAATGGTCTTCCTAATATGAGAGGAACTTGAGAATCTTCTTCCATGTCCAAAACAACAAAATCTACTGGAAATACTAAAGTACTAACTTTAACTAGCATGTTCTCCATTATCCCTCTAGGATATTTTATTGATCTATCGGCTAGTTGTATGCTTATTCTGGTTAGTTTCAATTCTCCAAGGTCTAGTTTAGCGTATAGTGAATACGGCATTAGATTTATACTAGCACCTAAGTCTGCCAATGCTTCTATTGAACTAAGACTACCCAGAAAACATGGAATTGTGAAACTTCCTGGATCAGATAATTTTTCTGGTATCTTATTCAACAGCACTGCTGAATAATTAGCATTCATAGTAACAGCCGAGAGTTCTTCCATTTTCTTTCTATTTGAGATTAGATCTTTCAAGAATTTAGCATATCTTGGCATTCCTGAAATCACATCAATGAAAGGAAGATTTACATTTATCTGTTTAAACATATCCAAGAATTTGGATTGCTCGGCTTCAAGTTTTTCTTTCTTCATTTTACTCGGGTAAGGAAGTGGTGGTTGGTATGGTTTAACATAAGGTTTATCCTTAACTGTGTTATCTTCATTAACCTTCTCAACTACCGGTTCTTTTTCCTTATCTTGATCAGGTTGTGGTTCTTGTGGAGTAGGAATAGTTTCATCAGAAGTTACAGGTATTTCAGGAGGTTTAAGTGTTGTACCACTTCTTGTGGTAATAGCTTTAGCTGTTTCATTTCTGGGGTTAGCATTTGTATCACTAGGTAGACTTCCCGGTTTTCTTTCACCTATTAATCTTGCTAGGTTACTTACTTCTTGTTCCAGATTTTGAATAGAAGCTTGTTGATTTCTAAATGCTTGAGCATTTTGTTCATTAGTTTGTTTTTGAGATGTGAAAAACTGTGTTTGAGTTTCAACTAGCTTCGTCATCATATCTTCTAAATTTGGTTTTTTATCATCGGTTTGTTGTGGTGGTTTGTTTTGAAAATTTGGTCTTTGCTGATTGTAAGTATTATTGGATACTTGTTGATTGCTAGGACCTTGTTGGTTGTTGTATGGAATATTTCGGTTATAATTCTGGTTTTGATTGTAAATCGGTCTTGGCGGTTGATAATTATTCTGATAATTATTTCCAGGCCTTTGGTTTATGTATGAAATATTCTCTCTTTGTTCCATTGTTAATTCAATACTGAGGCAATCTTTTGTCAAATGTGGTCCTCCACACTGCTCACAACTAATTCGTATTGAGTGAATATCTTTAGTCATCTTTTCCATTCGTCTCTCCACAGCATCTATCTTTGCGGAAATGGAATCTAAGTCATGGCTAGAATCGGCTCTAGCTACTTTAGATGATCTAACGATATCTTTTTCTTGGTGCCACTCATGTGAGTGGGAAGCAGTGTTATCAATAATTTTGTAAGCATCAGTTTCGGTTTTCTTCATAATAGAACCACCAGCTGCTATATCTATGTCTTTCCTTGTAGTGATGTCGCATCCTTGGTAGAATATTTGTACTATTTGACAGGTGTCTAAACCATGTTGCGGACATCCTCTTAATAACTTTCCATATCTTGTCCACGCCTCATATAGAGTTTCATTTGGTTTCTGTGTGAACGTAACAATTTCTGCTTGAAGTCTTACGGCTTTAGATGCAGGAAAGAATTGTTTAAGAAATTTGTCAACTAAAACGTCCCATGTATCAATCGCCCCTTCAGGTAACGATTCTAACCAATCTTTGGCTTCTCCCTTTAAAGTCCAGGGAAATAACATGAGATATATCTGTTCATCCTCCACTTCTCGAATTTTAAATAGTGTGCAGATCCTATTAAAGGTACGTAGATGTTCATTTGGATCTTCCTTCGGCGCACCACTAAATTGGCATTGATTAGTCACCATGTGTAGAATTTGTCCTTTGATTTCATAATCTGGCGCATTAATGTCTGGATGAGTAATTGCGTGACCTTGGCCAGTGCGTTTAGCTCTCATTCGGTCTTCCATACTTAAAGGTTCCAGATTCTCCATAATTGAATTTGTTGAATCGGTATCACTAGATGATTCTGATTTAATGGTTCGTTCCTCAACAATCTCTGTTTGAATGATTGGTAGTTCCGGAGGAAAGTTTAGTGGTTCAGGATCTACAAACTGTTCCTGAATATTCTCCGGATTCTCAATTGTGAGGTCGGGTTCAAAAAATGGATTATCGGAAATTTGAACTGAAGTACTTGGTCGACTGGATGACGATTCTAAAGAAAAATCAACGGCGGTTATATTTGCTAAATGTCTTGATCTAGTTACAGGTGGTGAACGTACAAAAGGTGATGAACGTCTTGCTCGGTGCATTCACTGAATATCCTATTAGTTTTTAAAAGGAAAGAAAAATTATAATAAGTTATCCAATCAATAGACTTTTCTGATTTTGCCCACGTTTCGAATAGCCAAAAGATGCAGCAGAGGGGCATGATTCGTTTGGTCTCAATATAATTGAGGACTGTTTGGCTCCAATAACCCGGTCCATGTACAAATCCAACTATTACTACGAACCAGAAAATTTTGATGTCTATCAATTTAACCACTCAAAATAAATTTTCGTAATTTTAAGAAATTTAGATAAGAAGTAGAATAAAAATCTATGTCCTAAAACTAGAATAGCGAGAAATAAGAAAGAAAAAGAGTTCGTCGAAAAAGGTCGAAAAAGAAAAATGGTTGAAAAATAAAAGGTGACGGAAAAATAAAAGAAACTTATAAAAACTTAAAAATACTTAACTAACCTAATCTTATTACTACAACTAACTTAAAATTATAATCGCAAATTGAAATTACTAATTGGAATGATAATTGATACATAGTAAAAGGTCTAAAAATATTAAAGCTTACAGGAAAAACTAAATCCCAAATGGAAATAATTTAAAAAGAAACTAAAACTTAAAAAGGCGTCGCAAAATTCTAAAGCACCTAAATCTTAGTCTAAAGAAAAAGCACTTAAGGAATTCTACGGCAAAGCCTAAAAATCTAGAAGTAAAAATAACTATAGCAAAAACTAAGTTTAAAATTAAATATGAGCTAAAAATACAAAAGTTATGCTACAACGATTAAAAAGGGACAAAATATAAAAATATATAAAAAGTTGTAAAAAGTACAATTTTTATAAAAATATTATTTTTATATTTTTTTTATTTAATAAAACTACTAATTTTACAATTTAATAAAACTAATTAATACTAAATACATAAATTAAATAAAAAGTGAAAGTAAAAATAAAATTAATAATAATAATAATAATTAGGGTTAAATAATAATAATAATTAATTAAAACCCGTAATTAATGCTGAATTAGGGCTTCTGTCCGTGTGTCAGAGAAGCTCCGCGAGTCGCGGTAATTAATGCTTCAAACCCCGCGAGTCGCGGGGTTCAGAATTTCAGATCTAGAGCAGTTTGAAATTTTTTACGCGTTTTTTTTTTTTTTTGTTTTCTGTTTTTTTCTATAAATAAAAGATATTTAATAAAATTTATATTATTATAAACTAAAATAAAGATAAAGAAACTTATAAAACTTAAATATTAAAAAAAAATACTAAAAAATACTTATATTTTTGTTTTTCTTTTTATATTTTTGAATAATTAAAACGTATTTTTACAAAAACGAATTTTAATAAAAGTTAACTAAAAATCTTTTTTTTTTATATTAGCGTTGCGCTTCCGGCGTTTAAGAGTGTCCCCGGCAGCGGCGCCAAAAATACTTGATGTTATGCGAGGTGTATATAAAATAGTTATTAATTTTAGCAGAAAACACTATTAAATACGATACAATTTTACACAAGATATTTATTTATTTATAGAATGGATATACTTAAACCTTGCTACAACACTTATAGGCAGTGTACCTAATCGTACAGTAGTGTAGTTTTTAGTAAGTCCGGTTCGTTCCACAGGGAAATCTTTAAACAAAGCGTAACGCTATATTAGTTTACTTTTATAAAAATACAAACATATATATAAGTAATATTATTATTATAAAGGGGGGTTTTTTTACCGTTTAATGACCGGTTTGTCGATTTTAAAACTTTAGTCGCAGTTAAAACCTAATGTAAAATATTAAATAAATAAAAGACTTAATTTAAAGCGTAAAGTAAATAACGATAATGAAATTGCGAATAATAAAAGTGCGATAAAATAAACTTGCGATAATTAAAAAGTACGATAATTAAAAGTGCGATTAAATAACAATAAATAAAAGTGCGATAATTAGAAGTGTAATTAAATATAAAATAAAGGAAATTAAATATGAAATAAAAGAATTATGCTTATTTAAACTTCCGTAATCATGATGTTTGACGTGTTGATTTTAGTTTTATGCCCATGGGTTAATTGTCCTTTGTCCTGGATTATTCAATATGTCCGTCTGGTTTTTGTCCATAACAGTCCATCAGTCATAAATATAAAGTGCGAGTGTCCTCGTCAAATTATTATTATACCCGAAGTTAAATATTCCAACTAATTGGGGATTCGAATTGTAACAAGGTTTTAATACTTTGTTTAATGAATACACCAGGTTATCGACTGTGTGTAAACCAAGGTTTTACTACTTTGTTAACAATTACACCAATTACCCTTGAATGTAATTTCACCCCTGTTTTAATTATTCTAGTGGCTATTAATCCATTCCCGTGTCCGGTTAAATGAACGATTATTCGTACATATAAATATCCCGCCCATCGTGTCCAATTGAGTGTATATGGTAATTTATAGGGACGCCCAATTGTAAATCTTTATATTAACATTAACAAACTATCATTTAGTTAAACAAATATAAAGCTCATTAATAGCCCATAGTCTAATTTTCACAAGTGTCGTTCTTTTGTCCAAACCCCAATTATGGTACAAAGCCCAATTACCCAATTTTAGTAATTAGCCCAACATCATGATTACTTCGTTTTAAATAAGCATAATAATAACTTAGCTACGAGACATTAATATAAAAAGGTTGAACATAACTTACAATGATTAAAAATAGCGTAGCGTTACACGGACAGAATTTCGACTTACACCCTTACAATATTCGCTAACATACCCTTATTATTAGAATTATAATTAAAATTAAAATTAAAATATAAATTATATATATATATATATATATATATATATATATATATCATATATATGAGAGAAGAGAGAAATAGAATATATTTTGCGATCAGAATTCGGTTGGCTTTATAGGGATTTTCGATTTTTGGGGCTCCGCGACTCGCGGTGAATTTTGCCTTCAAACTCCGCGAGTCGCGGAGGTTACTTTTACAGCTCAGAGGAGTTTGGCTCTTTGTTTACCGACGGTTTATAATATATATATAATATATATATAATTAATATAATTAATTATATATTATATTATATTTATATACATAGTTAACTTGTAATTTTTAGTCCGTTGCGTCGAGCGTTAAGAGTTGACTCTAGTCCCGGTTCCGGATTTTCGAACGTCCTTGTGTACAATTTAATATCTTGTACTTTGCGTTTTGAATCTTGTACTCTTGTAATTTCGAGACGTTTCTTATCAATAATTGGAACCTTTTTGATTGTCTTTTGTACTTTTGAGCTTTTTGGTCGTTTGCGTCTTCAATTCGTCGAATCTGTCTTTTGTCTTCACCTTTTATTATTTAAACGAATATCACTTGTAAATAGAACAATTGCAACTAAAAGCTTGTCTTTCTTGAGGAATAATGCTATGAAATATATGTTCGTTTTTAGCATTATCAAATATTCCCACACTTGAGCGTTGCTTGTCCTCAAGCAATATTGTCTTGAAATACTAGAATCACTTCTTTATTCTTCACACTTTGTACATCAGTGATTTCTATACGGCGGTATAAACAATGGTAGTAACGATATGGTTTACAGTCCCACATGACTATAAAAATTTAGATCCATTAAGGAAATTGGATCTTTATGAAAACATTTGATCTTTTGAAATCTAGTTTTTACCCTAGAGAAGTTTTCCGGGATAACCCTTTACCGGTGTTTGCCAAATATTTTTGTGGGTTTGGTGGGTTTCAGATTTGAAAATTTTAGCTCAAAACTTATGGTTTTGTGTCACCCACTTGCTAACCTTGTATTTGGAAAGCAACACGTCCAGTTTACTTGTCCCGTATATTACCTTTCGGTAAACTACCGTCCGGTTGTAAAGGAAAGAGTTGAACAAGCAACTGTTAAGGCAATGTCCCCTGACATGCTTTTAATTATGGTCTGTAACGTGTCGGACGCAATTACTATCCTTGGTAGGAGCAATAGTAAAGCTCACCCTCATAATTTTTCGGTATGGCACAAGGTCCTGTCTTTGACCACTATGCAACCACCGTTCTTACGGTTGACACCCGATTTAGTTCAGGTGACCTAATGAATTCCAGGTGAATTCCTAGGATTTTACGTTCAATGGTAATGAACGCATTGAAAATAGGGTTTTCAGAAAACAAATCGGTTTGTAATTTTGATCAAAATATTTTCTCGTTTAAGCTCGAGTTTAGATATCATCAAATTCCATGAGTTTGTAATTCTCAATCTTTAAGGTCAATCTCTAGGATTGAGTAATATCAGTCTTAAAAGCTGATTTTTAATCTTTAAGGAGATTATCCTTTCTGGGGATCTGATTCATTAGTCTTATCCAGCTAATTTGCATGGTTCCCCCCCCCATTGTACGAGATAAATCCTTCTCATGGTTAGGATAAATCTGACCACTTGGCGACCCTGTTTAATGCTGAGGTCCGTGGATTTCCTGCTGATTTTAGTGATGACTTTTCTAGATTTTTCGTCAACCTACAGCTGGTCTGGACGACAACTTCATGACCTAAATCAAGAAGCGCGTGTCTTTTTCGGAAGACTTTACTTCCTTTTAATGATGGAATTGATTCATCGTGTAGATCCATCTCTTCTTTTCTTTCATCGGGTAAAACAGTTTAGTTTAGTCCAAAGCAAAAGTATTTTCAGTTATTTGTTACAGATATATGTGACATATGTTTAAAATAACTTGGTAAATTTTCCCACACTTGGCTTTTTATTTTTCTTTTTATCGTCCTCTATTCCATTTTAAATGAATTTTGACATTTTAGTTTGTTTCTTAATTTATGTCCTTTCCGAGGTAACAATAATTTCGGTGTTAAAACCTTGTTTTATCGTTCATAAATATGTATAAACATGATTTTGAATTCATTTAATTGAAAATTTTGAAAAATTTTACTAGAATTGGGTAGTCAGTATATAAGACTAGGGCTGTTCTTTTTTATCAGAGAGCACTAGATTCTAATACAACTACTGCTTTACTAGTATTTTTAATGGTAACCAAGTGTATAAAGTAAAAAATTTTAAAATCCGAAAGAATTTAACCCCTTCCCACACTTAAGATCTTGCAATGCCCTCATTTGCAAGAAATCAGTAACAATTTAAATTATTGAGGGTGATTTGTGTGAAAATGATTAAATTTTACCAAAGTTTCCAAATATATTGGCGTTTGTTTGCTGAATGATAAATGGTGCACATCATTTGTTCATTCCGTCTTGTTGTTATTTCACATATATTTTGCATCTTGTCGTCAAAATTAGTTGCTTTTGCTGAACTTAATGCCAGTCCTTGAAAATGCGTTGTTTTACCCTGTTGTGTACATAAGATAAACTGCAAACATATATACATATTTTTGAAGTTTGGTATATTACCCCACGTTCAAAAATTATTAAAATCTAAGAATAAAAGTTAGATAATTATAAAAATGATTACAATATTAACAAAAGTATTAAACGTATCAATAATTACAAATTACAAAATAAAAAAAATAATAATAAGTAAACTAAGGATGATATTGGTACCAATAGGGGTTCCAGGCATAACCATAAGTGCTATAGAATGCTTCGGCAGGGTCATACGTAGGATATGGTGGCTGCATCTCTATAGACCAAGGAGGGAAGATGGGTTTCAGTGTAGGAATATAGTTTCTACCTATATGTTGGCAATGAGCTATGATTTGGTTCTGATGAACTTGCCAATCTTCAAATGCTCTCTGTCTAGCATTTTCGTATTCCTGAGAAGCTATAAACCTATGCATTTCTTGCATCTCATTCCCCCCTCCTACATTACCTTGCTGCTGGTTTCTCTCCACCTGTGGATGTCTACCATGGTATCGTACTGCGGCGTTATTTCGCCTCTTCAAAACTTTCGCACCATGGTATACATTTAAACCTATAGTATCGCGGGGTTCCGGCTCTTCTAGTAATAATCCCCCCCGACTTATATCCACACCGAGATATTCACCAATCAAAGTAATAAAAATATCACCTCCTATTATGCTATGTGGTCGCATCCCCCGAACCATAGCTGATAAATAATAACCCACACAATATGGTATACTTACAGCGCTTTGTGGGTCTCGAATACACATATGGTAAAACAAATCTTGTTCATTTACTTTTTCTTTGTTCTTACCCCTTTGTGTAATCGAATTAGCTAAAAACCTATGTATCACTCTTAATTCGGCTCTATCTATATCCAAATAAGAGTAATTTCCCCCTTTGAAACGGTGATGGCTTGTCATTTGACTCCACACACCGTGTGTATCAAAATTTTCATATATCTTTCTACCGTTTAGTATCAATCCTCTACAATCGGCAGACGCTAACTCCTCAGGCGTATATATACGTAAAGCCTGAGCCATGTCCAGTAAAGACATGTGGCGCATCGAACCGCCTAACAAAAATCTAATAAAAGAACGATCGGATAAACTAGCTACCCGATCATTCAACTCTATACTACATAACAATTCTTCACACCATACTTTATATACAGGTCTACGTATGGTGAATAAATGTACCCAGTCATTAAAAGAAGAATTACCATACCTCTGTACAAGTAATTTCCTAATTGGCCCGGCCAATTCTACAGCTTCTAAGGGTCCCCATTCTATGACCCTCGGTACCTCAACAACCTTAGAATGAAGAGTATGCAAACCCCTTTGATATTTTGGATAATCTATCCAAAGTCTGTCAAATCTCAGGTTCGGGTGCAACTCTTCCAAGTGCATATCGGAAAAGGTCATGACTGGATGAGGTATATCCTGCTTGTAGTAGTTATCCACCTCCTGTTGTTCCAAATTCTCAGCAGGAGCATTGCGGGCTTGGGATGAAGATTCACCCCTTTCATTCTGCAAAACACATCAAACACAATTTTTGTGCATCCAAATATGCATTAGTGTCAGCAAAATCATCAATCAAAATAATTACAATGACATTATCAATTTATATCAAACTTAAGCTCATTTTCACATTTTTATCAAATCTACACTTTTTCAAATAAGCATATACGAAAATGTTCGCCAAGTTCATAAGCATTCAACTCAAATAACATGTCAAAATAATCATTACTAGCAATTAAACAAGTCTCAAATGGCATTATCTTTCAAAAATCAAGTTCATGAATTTTAGACTTGAAAAAGTCCACTTTAATTCTCAAAATCATGTTTAGGCTCAAAGTTTGGATCATTTAACTACCTAGACATGTTACACTACTCAATTTAGCAACAATTCATGACAAAAATCGGCCATAACCTGTTTATATCAAAAAGCCCCAAATTGCTCAAGAACACAAACCCTAGATTATTCAAAATTTGAAGTTTAAGGCTTCTAATCATGTTAAACAGCATCAATCTAGGTTATACAAGCATAATACATAAACAATTTAAGCCTAATTACACTAAATAGCATCAAAATCAAATTGGGGAAAAAATTGCTCAAGAACATCAAATTTCGAATTAAATGGTGTTTAGGTGTAGAAATTTACCGTTTTTCTTGAGTAATTCTTAGATAGCATCCTTCTCAACATGATTTTAGCAAAAAATTTGGTGATTAACGGTTAAAAATTGGGATTTTTGGGGTGTTTTTGGGTGGTTTTTCGGCAGTATTTCGCAGCTGTTTTTGAGTTTGTGGAGTGTGAAACTGAGCTGTTGCAGCTCTTATTTTTTTTTCTGTAATCCGGTCTCTCCGCGAGTCGCGGGGATTAACCCTCCAAACTCCGCGACTCGCGGAGTTTGGTATATATATATATTTTTTTATAATCATTAACTTATTAAAACAATTAAGTAATTAATTTTAAAATTTTGTTTCCCTTGTTATTTAGGACGAGGTCGTTTCGGATCGATGTCCTAGTCCGTCTCTCGACAAAATTTTAAAATTTGTCTTTTTGTAGCGATTGTTTTAAAAGCTAAGATTTTTGAGTTTTTTAATGTTTTTGGCATACTTTAAATCAATAAGATTAAAAATAATGATAATAAAAGTTCTCGTCCCTCCCTCGGGTAAAGCAATTTCGGTTCAAAGACCTAGTCTTCAACTTACGACGAATTTTAAAAATCATATTTTTAACTTAATGAGATAAAGTAAATTTTTGTTTTTAAATTCACACAACTTAAATATAAAATTCAAAATTATTATTAAAAATTCACACCAAACTTAAAATTTAAAATGCATAAAATTAAAAATTTATATTTTAAAAATTCAAAATTCACACCAAACTTAATTTAAAAATTTATAAATTCATATCAAACTTATATTAATTTTTCAAATATTTACAATTTTAAATATATTGTTTTTACAAAGTTTACAATATTAATTTAAGATTTAAATATTAATTTTAAAAATATGGTAAAAATAAAATTAAAAATCTTTTTGTCTTTTTATCCCACTTTAATCAATCAAATATTATCAAAAATATGCGCCCCTCTTTTCGGTAAAGTAATTTCGGTTCCAAGACCTAATTTAACTCATGACGAATTTTTGAAATATTTTGGGTTGATTGTTTAAAGATATTTATACCTTAAGAATAAACGTTAAATTTCGCAGTGATGTAATAAATTTTTGAATGATATCAATAATTTCGGTCGCCAAACCTAATTTTATTCAGTACCAATTTAATACTTTTTAGCGAACAAATTAGCGTTTATTATCAAAAGGTTAAAAATAAAAATAAAAATAAAAACTGTACAGACATACCTGTGAAATAGATTTCTTAGTTATATGATCTATCCCATTCATAAGATAGTCGGTTTAATTGGTTTTCCATGGCTACATAGGCGTAACCTCGAGCATTCAGTGTCTTTTCTTCTAAACATATGAACGGTCCATCTCTGCATAAAGTAACAAATTCGGTATTTGAATAGGTTTGATTATTTGAACATTTACCTCCATGTGACCATTTTCCGCATTTGTGACATCTTTCTAGGTGTCGTGCTCTTCTTTTCGCTGCGGATTTTGATTTTCCTTTACCAAATTGTAACTTATTATCTTCGCATCTGGATTCTTTTCTAACTCCGTCCATTCTTTCTCTGATTACTGATACTATTTCACTCGGTAGTATGTCATTATTTCTTTTAGTGATCAAAGCGTGTAGCATTAGACCATGGTTTAGTTCACAGGCAGTCTTCATTTTGTAAAAACCTAAAAAAAATAAAAATTCAGAATGGGGGGAGAAGACTAGTTCTTTAGGGTCTGCTAGGGAAAGACCATACGTGTTCCATTTTCGAGAACTACACGAAAATAGACAATCTAACTCTAACAGAAATACATATTATCCTTTAAAGACTTGATTCTCCCCATACTTAGTTAGCTGTGGTGTTGAAATTGTGATTAACTTCGTTGTCGACTTCCATCGGACCATGTATGTAATGTTTAACTCTGTGACCATTAACTTTAAATTCAATCCCATTTGAATTTATCAATTCTATCGTTCCGTATGGGAAAACTCTTTTGACTATGAATGGTCCAGACCATCTTGATTTCAATTTTCCAGGAAATAACTTGAATCGTGAATTGAAAAGAAGAACTCTGTCTCCTTCTTTAAATTCTTTTGAACTTCTGATTCTTTTATCATGCCATTTCTTCGTTCTTTCTTTATAGATTAACGAATTTTCCTATGCTTCATGTCTTAATTCTTCTAATTCGTTTAGTTGACTTAATCGTAGACATCCGGCTTCATGTAAATCAAGATTACATGTCTTCAAAGCCCAAAATGCTTTGTGTTCAATTTCTACTGGAAGATGACATGCTTTTCCATAAACAAGTCTAAAAGGTGTGGTTCCAATTGGAGTTTTGTAGGCTGTTCTAAAAGTCCAGAGTGCATCCTCCAATTTAATGGACCATTCCTTCGGATTTGATCCTACGGTTTTCTCTAGAATACGTTTTAAAGCTCGGTTGGTATTTTCAACTTGTCCACTTGTTTGTGGATGATATGCGGTGGAGATTTTATGAGTTACTCCATATCTTTTAAGAACTTTCTCAAGTTGATTATTACAGAAATGAGTACCCCGATCACTTATTAAAGCTTTCGGTGTTCCAAACCTTGCAAAAAGATGTTTTAAAAAGTTGACTACAACTCGTGCATCGTTAGTTGGGAGAGCTTGTGCTTCCGCCCATTTAGATACATAATCAATGGCTACGAGTATATATAGATTATTATGAGATTTTGGAAATGGACCCATAAAGTCAATACCCCAAATGTCAAATACTTCACATACTTGGATGACATTTTGTGGCATTTCATCACGTTGACTTATTTTTCCGGCCCTTTGACATGCATCACAGGATTTGCAAAGAAGGTGTGCGTCTTTGTAAATTGTAGGCCAATAGAATCCAGCTTCATAAACTTCTCTTGCTGTTAGTTGAGGCCCATAATGCCCTCCTGTTGGTCCTGTGTGACAATGGTTTAAAATTTTACTAGCTTCATCTCCAAATACACATCGGCGTATTATTCCATCGGGACAACTTTTAAACAGATGTGGATCTTCCCAGAAATAGTGTTTTATATCACTGAAGAATTTCTTTCGTCTTTGGTACGATAATCCTTTTTCAAGGAATCCACAAACTAAGTAGTTTGCATAGTCTGCAAACCATGGGATTTCTTTATAATCTATCTTCAATAGATATTCATCAGGAAAGTTGTCTTGTATGGCCGATTCATTTAGAACTTCTAATTCGGGATTTTCAAGACGAGAAAGATGATCAGCGGCGAGATTTTCTGCTCCTCTTTTATCTCGGATTTCAATATCAAACTCTTGTAAGAGTAAGATCCAACGGATTAATCTTGGTTTAGCATCTTGTTTTGAAAATAGGTATCTAAGAGCAGAATGGTCGGTATAGACCACCGTTTTTGCTAGAACGAGATATGATCGAAATTTGTCAAAAGCAAAGACAATAGCAAGGAGTTCTTTTTCAGTAGTTGTATAGTTCGTTTGTGCTCCTTGTAATGTCTTACTAGCATAATATATAGGTTGAAATCATTTTTCAATCCTTTGTCCTAAAACGGCTCCCATTGCAAAATCACTTGCATCGCACATTAGTTCAAGTGATTTTGCAATGTTCGATGCAATGTGCGATGCAAGTGATTTTGCAATGGGAGCCGTTTTAGGACAAAGGATTGAAAAACGATTTCAACCTATATATTATGCTAGTAAGACGTTACAAGGAGCACAAACAAACTATACAACTACTGAAAAAGAACTCCTTGCTATTGTCTTTGCTTTTGACAAATTTCGATCATATCTCGTTCTAGCAAAAACGGTGGTCTATACCGACCATTCTGCTCTTAGATACCTATTTTCAAAACAAGATGCTAAACCAAGATTAATCCGTTGGATCTTACTCTTACAAGAGTTTGATATTGAAATCCGAGATAAAAGAGGAGCAGAAAATCTCGCCGCTGATCATCTTTCTCGTCTTGAAAATCCCGAATTAGAAGTTCTAAATGAATCGGCCATACAAGACAACTTTCCTGATGAATATCTATTGAAGATAGATTATAAAGAAATCCCATGGTTTGCAGACTATGCAAACTACTTAGTTTGTGGATTCCTTGAAAAAGGATTATCGTACCAAAGACGAAAGAAATTCTTCAGTGATATAAAACACTATTTCTGGGAAGATCCACATCTGTTTAAAAGTTGTCCCGATGGAATAATACGCCGATGTGTATTTGGAGATGAAGCTAGTAAAATTTTAAACCATTGTCACACAGGACCAACAGGAGGGCATTATGGGCCTCAACTAACAGCAAGAAAAGTTTATGAAGCTGGATTCTATTGGCCTACAATTTACAAAGATGCACACCTTCTTTGCAAATCCTGTGATGCTTGTCAAAGGGCCGGAAAAATAAGTCAACGTGATGAAATGCCACAAAATGTCATCCAAGTATGTGAAGTATTTGACATTTGGGGTATTGACTTTATGGGTCCATTTCCAAAATCTCATAATAATCTATATATACTCGTAGCCATTGATTATGTATCTAAATGGGCGGAAGCACAAGCTCTCCCAACTAACGATGCACGAGTTGTAGTCAACTTTTTAAAACGTCTTTTTGCAAGGTTTGGAACACCGAAAGCTTTAATAAGTGATCGGGGTACTCATTTCTGTAATAATCAACTTGAGAAAGTTCTTAAAAGATATGGAGTAACTCATAAAATCTCCACCGCATATCATCCACAAACAAGTGGACAAGTTGAAAATACCAACCGAGCTTTAAAACGTATTCTAGAGAAAACCGTAGGATCAAATCCGAAGGAATGGTCCATTAAATTGGAGGATGCACTCTGGGCTTTTAGAACAGCCTACAAAACTCCAATTGGAACCACACCTTTTAGACTTGTTTATGGAAAAGCATGTCATCTTCCAGTAGAAATTGAACACAAAGCATTTTAGGCTTTGAAGACATGTAATCTTGATTTACATGAAGCCGGACGTCTACGATTAAGTCAACTAAACGAATTAGAAGAATTAAGACATGAAGCATACGAAAATTCGTTAATCTATAAAGAAAGAACGAAGAAATGGCATGATAAAAGAATCAGAAGTTCAAAAGAATTTAAAGAAGGAGACAGAGTTCTTCTTTTCAATTCACGATTCAAGTTATTTCCTGGAAAATTGAAATCAAGATGGTCTGGACCATTCATAGTCAAAAGAGTTTTCCCATACGGAACGATATAATTGATAAATTCAAATGGGATTGAATTTAAAGTTAATCACAATTTCAACACCACAGCTAACTAAGTATGGGGAGAATCAAGTCTTTAAAGGATAATATGTATTTCTGTTAGAGTTAGATTGTCTGTTTTCGTGTAGTTCTCGAAAATGGAACACGTATGGTCTTTCCCTAGCAGACCCTAAAGAACTAGTCTTCTCCCCCCATTCTGAATTTTTATTTTTTTTAGGTTTTTACAAAATGAAGACTGCCTGTGAACTAAACCATGGTCTAATGCTACACGCTTTGATCACTAAAAGAAATAATGACATACTACCGAGTGAAATAGTATCAGTAATCAGAGAAAGAATGGACGGAGTTAGAAAAGAATCCAGATGCGAAGATAATAAGTTACAATTTGGTAAAGGAAAATCAAAATCCGCAGCGAAAAGAAGAGCACGACACCTAGAAAGATGTCACAAATGCGGAAAATGGTCACATGGAGGTAAATGTTCAAATAATCAAACCTATTCAAATACCGAATTTGTTACTTTATGCAGAGACGGACCGTTCATATGTTTAGAAGAAAAGACACTGAATGCTCGAGGTTACGCCTATGTAGCCATGGAAAATCAATTAAACCGACTATCTTATGAATGGGATAGATCATATAACTAAGAAATCTATTTCACAGGTATGTCTGTACAGTTTTTATTTTTATTTTTATTTTTAACCTTTTGATAATAAACGCTAATTTGTTCGCTAAAAAGTATTAAATTGGTATTGAATAAAATTAGGTTTGGCGACCGAAATTATTGATATCATTCAAAAATTTATTACATCACTGCGAAATTTAACGTTTATTCTTAAGGTATAAATATCTTTAATCAATCAACCCAAAATATTTCAAAAATTCGTCATGAGTTAAATTAGGTCTTGGAACCGAAATAACTTTACCGAAAAGAGGGGCGCATATTTTTGATAATATTTGATTGATTAAAGTGGGATAAAAAGACAAAAAGATTTTTAAATTTATTTTTACCATGTTTTTTTTAAAATTAATATTTAAATCTTAAATTAATATTGTAAACTTTGTAAAAACAATATATTTAAAATTGTAAATATTTGAAAAATTAATATAAGTTTGATATGAATTTATAAATTTTTAAATTAAGTTTGGTGTGAATTTTTAATTTTTAAAATATAAATTTTTAATTTTATGCATTTCAAATTTTAAGTTTGGTGTGAATTTTTAATATTAATTTTGAATTTCATATTTAAGTTGTGTGAATTTAAAAACAAAAACTTACTTTATCTCATTAAGTTAAGAATATGATTTTTAAAATTCGTCGTAAGTTGAAGACTAGGTCTTTGAACCGAAATTGCTTTACCCAAGGGAGGGACGAGAACTTTTATTATCATTATTTTTAATCTTATTGAATTAAAGTATGCCAAAAACATTGAAAAAACCCAAAAATCTTAGCTTTTAAAACAATCGCTACAAACAGACAAATTTTAAAATTTTGTCGAAGGACGGACTAGGACATCGATCCGAAACGACCTCGTCCTAAATAATAAGGGAAACAAAATTTTAAAATTAAGTACTTAATTGTTTCAAAAGTTAATGATTATAAAAAAAAAAAAAAAAACAAACTCCACGAGTCGCGGAGTTTTAAGTGCATTTCGCCGCGACTCGCGGAGGGATGAAAAATCAGAAAAAAATAAAGAGCTGGAACAGATCAGTCCCAACCCCAAAACAATAAAAACCTGCGAAAAACACTCCGCAAAAACACGAAAAAAAACCCCCAAAATCACAATTTTTAACCGTTAATCACCAAATCTTTTGCTAAAATCATGTTAAGAAGGATGCTATCTAAGAATTACTCAAGAAAAACGGTAAATTTCTACACCTAAACACCATTTAATCCGAAATTTGGTGTTCTTGAGCTATTTTTTTCCCAATTTGATTTTGATGCTTTTTAGTGTAATTATGCTTAAATTGTTTATGTATTATGCTTGTATAACCTAGATTGATGCTGTTTAACATGATTAGAAGCCTTAAACTTCAAATTTTGAATAATCTAGGGTTTGTGTTCTTGAGCAAATTTAGGGCTTTTTGATATAAACAGGTTATGGCCGATTTTTGTCATGAATTGTTACTAAATTAAGTAGTGTAACATGTTTAGGTAGTTAAATGATCCAAACTTTGAGCCTAAACATGATTTTGAGAATTAAAGTGGACTTTTTCAAGTCTAAAATTCATGAACTTGATTTTTGAAAGATAATGCCATTTGAGACTTGTTTAATTGCTAGTAATGATTATTTTGACATGTTATTTGAGTTGAATGTTTATGAACTTGGCGAACATTTTCGTATCTGCTTATTTGAAAAAGTGTAGATTTGATAAAAATGTGAAAATGAGCTTAAGTTTGATATAAATTGATAATGTCATTGTAATTATTTTGATTGATGATTTTGCTGACACTAATGCATATTTGGATGCACAAAAATTGTGTTTGATGTGTTTTGCAGAATGAAAGGGGTGAATCTTCATCCCAAGCCCGCAATGCTCCTGCTGAGAATTTGGAACAACAGGAGGTGGATAACTACTACAAACAGGATATACCTCATCCAGTCATGACCTTTTCCGATATGCATTTGGAAGAGTTGCACCCGAACCTGAGATTTGACAGACTTTGGATAGATTATCCAAAATATCAACGGGGTTTGCATACTCTTCATTCCAAGGTTGTTGAGGTACCGAGGGTCATAGAATGGGGACCCTTAGAAGCTGTAGAATTGGCCGGGCCAATTAGGGAATTACTTGTACAGAGGTATGGTAATTCTTCTTTTAATGACTGGGTATGTTTATTCACCATACGTAGACCTGTATATAAAGTATGGTGTGAAGAATTGTTATGTAGTATAGAGTTGAATGATCGGGTAGCTAGTTTAACCGATCGTTCTTTTATTAGATTTTTGTTAGGCGGTTCGATGCGCCACATGTCTTTACTGGACATGGCTCAGGCTTTACGTATATATATGCCTGAGGAGTTAGCGTCTGCCGATTGTAGAGGATTGATACTAAACGGTAGAAAGATAGATGAGAATTTTGATACACACGGTGTGTGGAGTCAAATGACAAGCCATCACCGTTTCAAAGGGGGAAATTACTCTTATTTGGATATAGATAGAGCCGAATTAAGAGTGATACATAGGTTTTTAGCTAATTCGATTACACAAAGGGGTAAGAACAAAGAAAAAGTAAATGAACAGGATTTGTTTTACCATATGTGTATTCGAGACCCACAAAGCGCTGTAAGTATACCATATTGTGTGGGTTATTATTTATCAGCTATGGTTCGGGGGATGCGACCACATAGCATAATAGGAGGTGGTATTTTTATTACTTTGATTGGTGAATATCTCGGTGTGGATATAAGTCGGGGGGGATTATTACTAGAAGAGCCGGAACCCCGCGATACTATAGGTTTAAATGTATACCATGGTGCGAAAGTTTTGAAGAGGCGAAATAACGCCGCAGTACGATACCATGGTAGACATCCACAGGTGGAGAGAAACCAACAACAAGGTAATGTAGGAGGGGGGAATGAGATGCAAGAAATGCATAGGTTTATAGCTTCTCAGGAATACGAAAATGCTAGACAGAGAGCATTTGAAGATTGGCAAGTTCATCAGAACCAGATCATAGCTCATTGCCAACATATAGGTAGAAACTATATTCCTACACCGAAACCCATCTTCCCTCCTTGGTCTATAGAGATGCAGCCACCGTATCCTACGTATGACCCTGCCGAAGCATTCTATAGCACCTATGGTTATGCCTGGAACCCCTATTGGTACCAATATCATCCTTAGTTTACTTATTATTTTTTTTATTTTGTAATTTGTAATTATTGATACGTTTAATACTTTTGTTAATATTGTAATCATTTTTATAATTGTCTAACTTTTATTCTTAGATTTTAATAATTTTTGAATGTGGGGTAATATACCAAACTTCAAAAATATGTATATATGTTTGCAGTTTATCTTATGTACACAGCAGGGTAAAACAACGCATTTTCAAAGACTGGCATTAAGTTCAGCAAAAGCAACTAATTTTGACGACAAGATGCAAAATATATGTGAAATAACAACAAGACGGAATGAACAAATGATGTGCACCATTTATCATTCAGCAAACAAACGCCAATATATTTGGAAACTTTGGTAAAAATTTAATCATTTTCACACAAATCACCCTCAATAATTTAAATTGTTACTGATTTCTTGCAAATGAGGGCATTGCAAGATCTTAAGTGTGGGAAGGGGTTAAATTCTTTCGGATTTTAAAATTTTTATCTTAAACACTTGGTTACCATTAAAAATACTAGTAAAGCAGTAGTTGTATTAGAATCTAGTGCTCTCTGATAATAAAGAACAGCCCTAGTCTTATATACTGACTACCCAATTCTAGTAAAATTTTTCAATTAAATGAATTCAAATCATGTTTATACATATTTATGAACGATAAAACTAGGTTTTAACACCGAAATTATTGTTACCTCGGAAAGGACATAAATTGAGAAACAAACTAAAATGTTAAAATTCATTTAAAATGGAATAGAGGACGATAAAAAGGAAAATAAAAGCCAAGTGTGAGAAAATTTACCAAGTTATTTTAAACATATGTCACATATATCTGTAACAAATAACTGAAAATACTTTTGCTTTGGACTAAACTAAACTGTTTTTACCCGATGAAAGAAAAGAAGAGATGGATCTACACGATGAATCAATTCCATCATTAAAAGGAAGTAAAGTCTTCCGAAAAAGACACGCGCTTCTTGATTTAGGTCATGAAGTTGTCGTCCAGACCAGCTGTAGGTTGACGAAAAATCTAGAAAAGTCATCACTAAAATCAGCAGGAAATCCACGGACCTCAGCATTAAACAGGGTCGCCATGTGGTCAGATTTATCCTAACCATGAGAAGGATTTATCTCGTACAATGGGGGGGCACCGTGCAAATTAGCTTGATAAGACTAATGAATCAGATCCCCAGAAAGGATAATCTCCTTAAAGATTAAAAATCAGCTTTTAAGACTGATATTACTCAATCCTAGAGATTGACCTTAAAGATTGAGAATTCAAACTCATGGAATTCAATGATATCTAAACTCGAGCTTGAACGAGAAAATATTTTGATCAAAATTATAAACCGATTTGTTTTCTGAAAACCCTATTTTCAATACGTTCATTACCATTGAACGTAAAATCCTAGGAATTCACCTGAAATTCATTAGGTCACCTGAACTAAATCGGGTGTCAACCGTAAGAACGGTGGTTGCATAGTGGTCAAAGACAGGACCTTGTGCCAGACCGAAAAATTATAAGGGTGAGCTTTACTATTGCTCCTACCAAGGATAGTAATTGCGTCCGACACGTTATAGACCATAATTAAAAGCATGTCAGGGGACATTGCCTTAACAGTTGCTTGTTCAACGCTTTCCTTTACAACCGGACGGTAGTTTGCCGAAAGGTAATATACGGAACAAGTAAACTGGACGTGTTGCTTTCCTAATACAAGGTTAGCAAGTGGGTGACACAAAACCGCAAGTTTTGAACTAAAATTTTCAAATCTGAAACCCACCAAACCCACAAAAATATTTTGCAAACACCGGTAAAGGGTTATTCCGGAAAACTTATCTAGGGTAAAAACTAGATTTAATTTTCAAAAGATCAAATGTTTTCATAAAGATCCAATTTCCTTAATGGATCTAATTTTTTATAGTCATGTGGGACTGTAAACCATATCGTTACTACCATTGTTTATACCGCCGTATAGAAATCACTGATGTACAAAGTGTGATGAATAAAGAAGTGATTCTAGTATTTCAAGACAATATTGCTTGAGGACAAGCAACGCTCAAGTGTGGGAATATTTGATAATGCTAAAAACGAACATATATTTCATAGCATTATTCCTCAAGAAAGACAAGCTTTTAGTTGCAATTGTTCTATTTACAAGTGATATTCGTTTAAATAATAAAAGGTGAAGACAAAAGACAGATTCGACGAATTGAAGACGCAAACGACCAAAAAGCTCAAAAGAACAAAAGACAATCAAAAAGGTTCCAATTATTGATAAGAAACGTCTCGAAATTACAAGAGTACAAGATTCAAAACGCAAAGTATAAGATATTAAATTGTACGCAAGGACGTTCGAAAATCCGGAACCGGGACCAGAGTCAACTCTTAACGCTCGACGCAACGGACTAAAAATTACAAGTTAACTATGTATATAAATATAATATAATATATAATTAATTATATTAATTATATATATATTATATATATATATTATAAACCGTCGGTAAACAAAGAGCCAAACTCCTCTGAGCTGTAAAAGTAACCTCCGCGACTCGCGGAGTTTGAAGGCAAAATTCACCGCGAGTCGCGGAGCCCCAAAAATCGAAATTCCCTATAAAGCCAACCGAATTCTGATCACAATTCATATCTTTTTCTTCTCTTATCATACGTAAAATTTATATATATATATATATAATTTATATTTTAATTTTAATTTTAATTCTAATAATAAGGGTATGTTAGCGAATGTTGTAAGGGTGTAAGTCGAAATTCTGTCCGTGTAACGCTACGCTATTTTTAATCATTGTAAGTTATGTTCAACCTTTTTACATTAATGTCTCGTAGCTAAGTTATTATTATGCTTATTTAAAACAAAGTAATCATGATGTTGGGCTAATTACTAAAATTGGGTAATTGGGCTTTGTACCATAATTGGGGTTTGGACAAAAGAACGACACTTGTGGAAATTAGAGTATGGGCTATTAATGGGCTTTATATTTGTTTAACTAAATGATAGTTTGTTAATGTTAATATAAAGATTTACAATTGGGCGTCCCTATAAATTACCATATACACTCGATCGGACACGATGGGTGGGGTATTTATATGTACGAATAATCGTTCATTTAACCGGACACGGGAATGGATTAATAGCCACTAGAATAATTAAAACAGGGGTGAAATTACATTTAAGGGTAATTGGTGTAATTGTTAACAAAGTAGTAAAACCTTGGTTTACACGCAGTCGATAACCTGGTGTATTCATTAAACAAAGTATTAAAACCTTGTTACAATTCGAATCCCCAATTAGTTGGAATATTTAACTTCGGGTATAATAATAATTTGACGAGGACACTCGCACTTTATATTTATGACTGATGGACTGTTATGGACAAAAACCAGACGGACATATTAAATAATCCAGGACAAAGGACAATTAACCCATGGGCATAAACCTAAAATCAACACGTCAAACATCATGATTACGGAAGTTTAAATAAGCATAATTCTTTTATTTCATATTTAATTTCCTTTATTTTATATTTAATTGCACTTCTAATTATCGCACTTTTATTTATTGTTATTTAATCGCACTTTTAATTATCGTACTTTTTAATTATCGCAATTTTATTTTATCGCACTTTTATTATTCGCAATTTCATTATCGTTATTTACTTTACGCTTTAAATTAAGACTTTTATTTATTTAATATTTTACATTAGGTTTTAACTGCGACTAAAGTTTTAAAATCGACAAACCGGTTATTAAACGGTAAAAACCCCCCTTTATAATAATAATATTACTTATATATATATATTTGTATTTTTATAAAAGTAAACTAATATAGCGTTGAGCTTTGTTTAAAGATTTCCCTGTGGAACGAACCGGACTTACTAAAAACTACACTACTTTACGATTAGGTACACTGCCTATAAGTGTTGTAGCAAGGTTTAAGTATATCCATTCTATAAATAAATAAATATCTTGTGTAAAATTGTATCGTATTTAATAGTGTTTTCTGCGAAAATTAATAACTATTTTATATACACCTCGCATAACATCAAGTATTTTTGGCGCCGCTGCCGGGGATCTAACATAAACGCCGGAAGCGCAACGCTAATATATAAAAAAAAAAGGATTTTTTTTGTTTACTTTTATTAAAATTCGTTTTTGTAAAAATACGTTTTAATTATTTAAAAATATAAAAAGAAAAACAAAAATATAAGTATTTTTAAGATTTTGTTAAATATTTAAGTTTTATAAGTTTCTTTATTTTTAGTTTAGTTTATAAAAATATAAGTTTTATTAAATATCTTTTATTTAAAAAAAAAACAGAAAACAGAAAATAAAAATAAATAAATAAAGAAAAACGCGTTGAAATTATAAGCTGTCATCTGAATTCTGGAACCCCGCGACTCGCGGGGTTTGAAGCATTAAATACCGCGACTCGCGGAGGGTACCTGACACACGAACAGGAAGCCCTAATTCAGCATTAATTACGGTTTATTATTAATTATAATTATTATTTAACCCTAATTATTATTATTATTATTATTAGTTTTATTTTTACTTTTACTTTTTATTTAATTTATGTATTTAGTATTAATAAGTTTAATTAAATTATAAAATTAGTAGTTTTATTAAATAAATAATATAAAAATAATATTTTTATAAAAATTGTACTTTTTACAACTTTTTATATATTTTTATATTTTGACCCTTTTTAATCGTTGTAGCGTAATATTTGTATTTTTTCGCTCATATTTAATTTTAAACTTAGTGTTTGCCATAGTCATTTTTACTCCTAGATTTTTAGGCTTTGCCGTAGAATTCCTTAAGTGCTTTTTCTTTAGACTAAGATTTAGGTACTTTAGAATTTTGCGACGCCTTTTTAAGTTTTAGTTTCTTTTTAAGTTATTTCCATTTGGGATTTAGTTTTTCCTGTAAGCTTTAATATTTTTAGACACCTTTTACTATGTATCAATTATCATTCCAATTAGTGATTTCAATTTGCGATTATAATTTCAAGTTAGTTGTAGTAATAAGGTTAGGTTAGTCAAGTATTTTTAAATTTTTTATAAGTTTCTTTTATTTTTCCGTCACCTTTTATTTTTTTCAACCATTTTTCTTTTTCAATTTTTTTTCCGACGAACTCTTTTTCTTTCTTATTTCTCGCGATTCTAGTTTTAGGACATAGATTTTTATTCTACTTCTTATCTAAATTTCTTAAAATTACGAAAATTTATTTTAAGTGGTTAAATTAATAGACATCAAAATTTTCTGGTTCGTAGTAATAGTTGGATTTGTACGTGGACCGGGTTATTGGAGTCAAACAGTCCTCAATTATATTGAGACCAAACGAATCCTGCCCCTCTGCTGCATCTTTTGGCTATTCGAAACGTGGGCAAAATCAGAAAAGTCGATTAATTGGATAACTTATTATAATTTTTCTTTCCTTTTAAAAACTAATAGGATATTCAGTGAATGCACCGAGTAAGACGTTCATCACCTTTTGTACGTTCACCACCTGTAACTAGATCAAGACATTTAGCAAATATAACCGCCGTTGATTTTTCTTTAGAATCGTCATCCAGTAGACCAAGTACTTCAGTTGAAATCTCCGATAATCCATTTTTTGAACCCAACATCACAATTGAGAATCCGGAGAATATTCAGGAACGGTTCATAGATCCTGAACCATTAAACTTTCCTCCGGAGCCACCAATCATTCAAACAGAGGTTGTTAAAGAACGAACCATTAAATCAGAATCATCTAGTGATACCGATTCAACAAATTCAATTATGGAGAATCTGGAACCTTTAAGTATGGAAGACCGAATGAGAGCTAAACGCACTGGCCAAGGTCACGCAATTACTCATCCAGACATTAATGCGCCAGATTATGAAATCAAAGGACAAATTTTACACATGGTGACTAATCAATGCCAATTTAGTGGTGCGCCGAAGGAAGATCCAAATGAACATCTACGTACCTTTAATAGGATCTGCACACTATTTAAAATTCGAGAAGTGGAGGATGAACAGATATATCTCATGTTATTTCCCTGGACTTTAAAGGGAGAAGCCAAAGATTGGTTGGAATCGTTACCTGAAGGGGCGATTGATACATGGGACGTTTTAGTTGACAAATTTCTTAAACAATTCTTTCCTGCATCTAAAGCCGTAAGACTTCAAGCAGAAATTGTTACGTTTACACAGAAACCAAATGAAACTCTATATGAGGCGTGTACAAGATATGGAAAGTTGTTAAGAGGATGTCCGCAACATGGTTTAGACACCTGTCAAATAGTACAAATATTCTACCAAGGATGCGACATCACTACAAGGAAAGACATAGATATAGCAGCTGGTGGTTCTATTATGAAGAAAACCGAAACTGATGCTTACAAAATTATTGATAATACTGCTTCCCACTCACATGAGTGGCACCAAGAAAAAGATATCGTTAGATCATCTAAAGCAGCTAGAGCCGATTCTAGCCATGACTTAGATTCCATTTCCGCAAAGATAGATGCTGTGGAAAGACGAATGGAAAAGATGACTAAGGATATTCACTCAATACGAATTAGTTGTGAGCAGTGTGGAGGACCACATTTGACAAAAGATTGTCTCAGTATTGAATTAACAATGGAACAAAGAGAGAATATTTCATACATAAACCAAAGGCCTGGAAATAATTATCAGAATAATTATCAACCGCCAAGACCGATTTACAATCAAAACCAGAATTATAACCGAAATATTCCATACAACAACCAACAAGGTCCTAGCAATCAACAAATATCCAATAATACTTATAATCAGCAAAGACCGAATTTTCAAAACAAACCACCACAACAAACCGATGATAAAAAGCCGAATTTAGAAGATATGATGACGAAGCTAGTTGAAACTCAAACGCAGTTTTTCACATCTCAAAAACAAACTAATGAACAAAATGCTCAAGCATTTAGAAATCAACAAGCTTCTATTCAAAATCTGGAACAAGAAGTAAGTAACCTAGCAAGGTTAATAGGTGAAAGAAAACCGGGAAGTCTACCTAGTGATACAAATGCTAACCCCAGGAATGAAATAGCTAAAGCTATTACCACAAGAAGTGGTACAACACTTAAACCACCTGAAATACCTGTAACTTCTGATGAAACTATTCCTACTCCACAAGAACCACAACCTGATCAAGATAAGGAAAAAGAACCGGTAGTTGAAAAAGTTAATGAAGATAACACAGTTAAGGATAAACCTTATGTTAAACCATACCAACCACCACTTCCTTACCCGAGTAAAATGAAGAAAGAAAAACTTGAAGCCGAGCAATCCAAATTTTTGGATATGTTTAAACAGATAAATGTAAATCTTCCTTTCATTGATGTGATTTCAGGAATGCCAAGATATGCTAAATTCTTGAAAGATCTAATCTCAAATAGAAAGAAAATGGAAGAACTCTCGGCTGTTACTATGAATGCTAATTGTTCAGCAGTGCTGTTGAATAAGATACCAGAAAAATTATCTGATCCAGGAAGTTTCACAATTCCATGTTTTCTGGGTAGTCTTAGTTCAATAGAAGCATTGGCAGACTTAGGTGCTAGTATAAATCTAATGCCGTATTCACTATACGCTAAACTAGACCTTGGAGAATTGAAACCAACCAGAATAAGCATACAACTAGCCGATAGATCAATAAAATATCCTAGAGGGATAATGGAGAACATGCTAGTTAAAGTTGGTACTTTAGTATTTCCAGTAGATTTTGTTGTTTTGGACATGGAAGAAGATTCTCAAGTTCCTCTCATATTAGGAAGACCATTCTTAAACACGGCTAAAGCAATGATAGACGTGTTCGGTAAGAAACTGACCCTAAGTATAGAGGATGAGAGTGTTACCTTTTCAGTTGATAGAGCAATGCAACAACCACAATCTGCAGATGATACATGTTATTATATTCAAACTATAGATGCACATGCAGAATTATTAGAAGAATTTCCAGAATTACAAGGAACAGGAGAATGTTCTTTAGGAGAAGGTAAAGAACCAATTGATGAAGCTGAAATGTTAGCTACACTTATAGCTAATGGATATGAACCAACAACAGAAGAAATTCAAATGCTAAAAGAAGAAGACAGATATCGATATAAATCATCGATAGAAGAACCTCCGAAATTAGAGTTAAAGCCACTTCCAAACCATTTGGAATACGCTTATTTACATGGTGAATCTGAATTACCTGTAATAATATCGTCTTCTCTTACTGAAAATGAGAAATCACAACTCATTTCTGTGTTAAAAGCTCATAAATCAGCCATTGCATGGAAGATTCATGATATTAAAGGAATAAGTCCTTCGTATTGCACACATAAAATCCTTATGGAAGAAGGTCATAAAACGTATGTGCAACGCCAACGAAGACTAAATCCTAATATGCAAGATGTAGTTAAGAAATAGATTATTAAACTGCTAGATGCAGGTTTAATTTATCCAATCTCTGATAGTCCATGGGTAAGCCCAGTTCAATGCGTGCCTAAGAAGGGTGGCATGACTGTCATTACAAATGAGAAAAATGAGCTTATTCCTACTAGGACTGTAACAGGATGGCGTGTATGTATTGATTATAGAAAATTAAATGACGCCACCAGAAAAGATCACTTTCCCTTACCTTTCATAGATCAAATGTTGGAAAGATTAGCCGGAAATAGTTACTATTGTTTTCTAGATGGATTTTCCGGATATTTTCAAATTCCAATAGCACCCGAAGACCAAGAGAAAACCACATTTACGTGCCCTTATGGTACTTTTGCTTACAAACGCATGCCATTTGGACTTTGTAACGCCCCTGCAACCTTTCAAAGGTGTATGATGGCGATTTTTCATGACATGATAGAAGAATGCATGGAAGTTTTCATGGATGACTTTTCAGTCTTCGGTGATACATTTAAATCATGTCTACTTAATCTGGAACGAATGCTAATTAGATGCGAACAATCAAATCTAGTACTTAATTGGGAGAAATGCCATTTCATGGTTAAAGAAGGCATCGTTCTTGGACATAAAATTTCAAAAGAAGGAATTGAAGTGGATAGAGCTAAAGTAGATGTAATTGCTAAACTTCCACATCCCACCAATGTTAGAGGAGTTAGGAGTTTTCTAGGGCATGCCGGTTTTTACCGACGTTTCATAAAAGATTTTTCTAAAATTGCCACTCCTATGAATAAACTCCTAGAAAAGGATGCGCCATTCATCTTTTCAGATGAGTGTATCAAATCTTTTAATATTCTTAAAGAAAAACTCACTAATGCACCGATCATGATAACACCAAATTGGAATCTACCATTTGAACTAATGTGCGATGCAAGTGATTTTGCAATGGGAGCCGTTTTAGGACAAAGGATTGAAAAACGATTTCAACCTATATATTATGCTAGTAAGACGTTACAAGGAGCACAAAGAAACTATACAACTACTGAAAAAGAACTCCTTGCTATTGTCTTTGCTTTTGACAAATTTCGATCATATCTCGTTCTAGCAAAAACGGTGGTCTATACCGACCATTCTGCTCTTAGATACCTATTTTCAAAACAAGATGCTAAACCAAGATTAATCTGTTGAATCTTACTCTTACAAGAGTTTGATATTGAAATCCGAGATAAAAGAGGAGCAGAAAATCTCGCCGCTGATCATCTTTCTCGTCTTGAAAATCCCGAATTAGAAGTTCTAAATGAATCGGCCATACAAGACAACTTTCCTGATGAATATCTATTGAAGATAGATTATAAAGAAATCCCATGGTTTGCAGACTATGCAAACTACTTAGTTTGTGGATTCCTTGAAAAAGGATTATCGTACCAAAGACGAAAGAAATTCTTCAGTGATATAAAACACTATTTCTGGGAAGATCCACATCTGTTTAAAAGTTGTCCCGATGGAATAATACGCCGATGTGTATTTGGAGATGAAGCTAGTAAAATATTAAACCATTGTCACACAGGACCAACAGGAGGGCATTATGGGCCTCAACTAACAGCAAGAAAAGTTTATGAAGCTGGATTCTATTGGCCTACAATTTACAAAGACGCACACCTTCTTTGCAAATCCTGTGATGCTTGTCAAAGGGCCGGAAAAATAAGTCAACGTGATGAAATGCCACAAAATGTCATCCAAGTATGTGAAGTATTTGACATTTGGGGTATTGACTTTATGGGTCCATTTCCAAAATCTCATAATAATCTATATATACTCGTAGCCATTGATTATGTATCTAAATGGGCGGAAGCACAAGCTCTCCCAACTAAGGATGCACGAGTTGTAGTCAACTTTTTAAAACGTCTTTTTGCAAGGTTTGGAACACCGAAAGCTTTAATAAGTGATCGGGGTACTCATTTCTGTAATAATCAACTTGAGAAAGTTCTTAAAAGATATGGAGTAACTCATAAAATCTCCACCGCATATCATCCACAAACAAGTGGATAAGTTGAAAATACCAACCGAGCTTTAAAACGTATTCTAGAGAAAACCGTAGGATCAAATCCGAAGGAATGGTCCATTAAATTGGAGGATGCACTCTGGGCTTTTAGAACAACCTACAAAACTCCAATTGGAACCACACCTTTTAGACTTGTTTATGGAAAAGCATGTCATCTTCCAGTAGAAATTGAACACAAAGCATTTTGGGCTTTGAAAACATGTAATCTTGATTTACATGAAGCTGGACGTCTACGATTAAGTCAACTAAACGAATTAGAAGAATTAAGACATGAAGCATACGAAAATTCGTTAATCTATAAAGAAAGAACGAAGAAATGGCATGATAAAATAATCAGAAGTTCAAAAGAATTTAAAGAAGGAGACAGAGTTCTTCTTTTCAATTCACGATTCAAGCTATTTCCTGGAAAATTGAAATCAAGATGGTCTGGACCATTCATAGTCAAAAGAGTTTTCCCATACGGAACGATAGAATTAATAAATTCAAATGGGATTGAATTTAAAGTTAATGGTCACAGAGTTAAACATTACATACATGGTCCGGTGGAAGTCGACAACGAAGTTAATCACAATTTCGACACCACAGCTAACTAAGTGTGGGGAGAATCAAGTCTTTAAAGGATAATATGTATTTCTGTTAGAGTTAGATTGTCTGTTTTCGTGTAGTTCTCGAAAATGGAACCCGAATGGTCTTTCCCTAGCAGACCCTAAAGAACTAGTCTTCTCCCCCCATTCTGAATTTTTATTTTTTTTTAGGTTTTTACGAAATGAAGACTGCCTGTGAACTAAACCATGGTCTAATGCTACACGCTTTGATCACTAAACGTAATAATGACATACTCCCGAGTGAAATAGTATCAGTAATCAGAGAAAGAATGGACGGAGTTAGAAAAGAATCCAGATGCGAAGATAATAAGTTACAATTTGGTAAAGGAAAATCAAAATCCGCAGTGAAAAGAAGAGCACGACACCTAGAAAGATGTCACAAATGCGGAAAATGGTCACATGGAGGTAAATGTTCAAATAATCAAACCTATTCAAATACCGAATTTGTTACTTTATGCAGAGACGGACCGTTCATATGTTTAGAAGAAAAGACACTGAATGCTCGAGGTTACACCTATGTAGCCATAGAAAATCAATTAAACCGACTATCTTATGAATGGGATAGATCATATAACTAAGAAATCTATTTCACAGGTATGTCTGTACAGTTTTTATTTTTATTTTTATTTTTAACCTTTTGATAATAAACGCTAATTTGTTCGCTAAAAAGTATTAAATTGGTATTGAATAAAATTAGGTTTGGCGACCGAAATTATTGATATCATTCAAAAATTTATTACATCACTGCGAAATTGAACGTTTATTCTTAAGGTATAAATATCTTTAATCAATCAACTCAAAATATTTCAAAAATTCGTCATGAGTTAAATTAGGTCTTGGAACCGAAATAACTTTACCGAAAAGAGGGGCGCATATTTTTGATAATATTTGATTGATTAAAGTGGGATAAAAAGACAAAAAGATTTTTAAATTTATTTTTACCATGTTTTTTTTAAAATTAATATTTAAATCTTAAATTAATATTGTAAACTTTGTAAAAACAATATATTTAAAATTGTAAATATTTGAAAAATTAATATAAGTTTGATATGAATTTATAAATTTTTAAATTAAGTTTGGTGTGAATTTTTAATTTTTAAAATATAAATTTTTAATTTTATGCATTTCAAATTTTAAGTTTGGTGTGAATTTTTAATATTAATTTTGAATTTCATATTTAAGTTGTGTGAATTTAAAAACAAAAACTTACTTTATCTCATTAAGTTAAGAATATGATTTTTAAAATTCGTCGTAAGTTGAAGACTAGGTCTTTGAACCGAAATTGCTTTACCCAAGGGAGGGACGAGAACTTTTATTATCATTATTTTTAATCTTATTGAATTAAAGTATGCCAAAAACATTGAAAAAACCCAAAAATCTTAGCTTTTAAAACAATCGCTACAAAAAGACAAATTTTAAAATTTTGTCGAAGGACGGACTAGGACATCGATCCGAAACGACCTCGTCCTAAATAATAAGGGAAACAAAATTTTAAAATTAAGTACTTAATTGTTTCAAAAGTTAATGATTATAAAAAAAAAAAAAAAAAAAAAAAAAAAAAACAAACTCCGCGAGTCGCGGAGTTTTAAGTGCATTTCGCCGCGACTCGCGGAGGGATGAAAAATCAGAAAAAAATAAAGAGCTGGAACAGATCAGTCCCAACCCCAAAACAATAAAAACCTGCGAAAAACACTCCGCAAAAACACGAAAAAAACCCCCAAAATCACAATTTTTAACCGTTAATCACCAAATCTTTTGCTAAAATCATGTTGAGAAGGATGCTATCTAAGAATTACTCAAGAAAAACGGTAAATTTCTACACCTAAACACCATTTAATCCGAAATTTGGTGTTCTTGAGCTATTTTTTCCCCAATTTGATTTTGATGCTTTTTAGTGTAATTATGCTTAAATTGTTTATGTATTATGCTTGTATAACCTAGATTGATGCTGTTTAACATGATTAGAAGCCTTAAACTTCAAATAATCTAGGGTTTGTGTTCTTGAGCAAATTTAGGGCTTTTTGATATAAACAGGTTATGGCCGATTTTTGTCATGAATTGTTGCTAAATTAAGTAGTGTAACATGTTTAGGTAGTTAAATGATCCAAACTTTGAGCCTAAACATGATTTTGAGAATTAAAGTGGACTTTTTCAAGTCTAAAATTCATGAACTTTATTTTTGAAAGATAATGCCATTTGAGACTTGTTTAATTGCTAGTAATGATTATTTTGACATGTTATTTGAGTTGAATGTTTATGAACTTGGCGAACATTTTCGTATATGCTTATTTGAAAAAGTGTAGATTTGATAAAAATGTGAAAATGAGCTTAAGTTTGATATAAATTGATAATGTCATTGTAATTATTTTGATTGATGATTTTGCTGACACTAATGCATATTTGGATGCACAAAAATTGTGTTTGATGTGTTTTGCAGAATGAAAGGGGTGAATCTTCATCCCAAGCCCGCAATGCTCCTGCTGAGAATTTGGAACAACAGGAGGTGGATAACTACTACAAGCAGGATATACCTCATCCAGTCATGACCTTTTCCGATATGCATTTGGAAGAGTTGCACCCGAACCTGAGATTTGACAGACTTTGGATAGATTATCCAAAATATCAACGGGGTTTGCATACTCTTCATTCCAAGGTTGTTGAGGTACCGAGGGTCATAGAATGGGGACCCTTAGAAGCTGTAGAATTGGCCGGGCCAATTAGGGAATTACTTGTACAGAGGTATGGTAATTCTTCTTTTAATGACTGGGTATGTTTATTCACCATACGTAGACCTGTATATAAAGTATGGTGTGAAGAATTGTTATGTAGTATAGAGTTGAATGATCGGGTAGCTAGTTTAACCGATCGTTCTTTTATTAGATTTTTGTTAGGCGGTTCGATGCGCCACATGTCTTTACTGGACATGGCTCAGGCTTTACGTATATATACGCCTGAGGAGTTAGCGTCTGCCGATTGTAGAGGATTGATACTAAACGGTAGAAAGATAGATGAGAATTTTGATACACACGGTGTGTGGAGTCAAATGACAAGCCATCACCGTTTCAAAGGGGGAAATTACTCTTATTTGGATATAGATAGAGCCGAATTAAGAGTGATACATAGGTTTTTAGCTAATTCGATTACACAAAGGGGTAAGAACAAGGAAAAAGTAAATGAACAGGATTTGTTTTACCATATGTGTATTCGAGACCCACAAAGCGCTGTAAGTATACCATATTGTGTGGGTTATTATTTATCAGCTATGGTTCGGGGGATGCGACCACATAGCATAATAGGAGGTGGTATTTTTATTACTTTGATTGGTGAATATCTCGGTGTGGATATAAGTCGGGGGGGATTATTAGTAGAAGAACCAGAACCCCGCGATACTATAGGTTTAAATGTATACCATGGTGCGAAAGTTTTGAAGAGGCGAAATAACGCCGCAGTACGATACCATGGTAGACATCCACAGGTGGAGAGAAACCAGCAGCAAGGTAATATAGGAGGGGGGAATGAGATGCAAGAAATGCATAGGTTTATAGCTTCTCAGGAATACGAAATTGCTAGACAGAGAGCATTTGAAGATAGGCAAGTTCATCAGAACCAGATCATAGCTCATTGCCAACATATAGGTAGAAACTATATTCCTACACCGAAACCCATCTTCCCTCCTTGGTCTATAGAGATGCAGCCACCGTATCCTACGTATGGCCCTGCCGAAGCATTCTATAGCACCTATGGTTATGCCTGGAACCCCTATTGATACCAATATCATCCTTAGTTTACTTATTATTTTTTTTTATTTTGTAATTTGTAATTATTGATACGTTTAATACTTTTGTTAATATTGTAATCAGTTTTATAATTGTCTAACTTTTATTCTTAGATTTTAATAATTTTTGAATGTGGGGTAATATACCAAACTTCAAAAATATGTATATATGTTTGCAGTTTATCTTATGTACACAACAGGGTAAAACAACGCATTTTCAAAGACTGGCATTAAGTTCAGCAAAAGCAACTAATTTTGACGACAAGATGCAAAATATATGTGAAATAACAACAAGACGGAATGAACAAATGATGTGCACCATTTATCATTCAGCAAACAAACGCCAATATATTTGGAAACTTTGGTAAAAATTTAATCATTTTCACACAAATCACCTTCAATAATTTAAATTGTTACTGATTTCTTCCAAATGAGGGCATTGCAAGATCTTAAGTGTGGGAAGGGGTTAAATTCTTTCGGATTTTAAAATTTTTATCTTAAACACTTGGTTACCGTTAAAAATACTAGTAAAGCAGTAGTTGTATTAGAATCTAGTGCTCTCTGATAATATAGAACAGCCCTAGTCTTATATACTGACTACCCAATTCTAGTAAAATTTTTCAATTAAATGAATTCAAATCATGTTTATACATATTTATGAACGATAAAACTAGGTTTTAACACCGAAATTATTGTTACCTCGGAAAGGACATAAATTGAGAAACAAACTAAAATGTTAAAATTCATTTAAAATGGAATAGAGGACGATAAAAAGGAAAATAAAAGCCAAGTGTGGGAAAATTTACCAAGTTATTTTAAACATATGTCACATATATCTGTAACAAATAACTGAAAATACTTTTGCTTTGGACTAAACTAAACTGTTTTTACCCGATGAAAGAAAAGAAGAGATGGATCTACACGATGAATCAATTCCATCATTAAAAGGAAGTAAAGTCTTCCGAAAAAGACACGCGCTTCTTGATTTAGGTCATGAAGTTGTCGTCCAGACCAGCTGTAGGTTGACGAAAAATCTAGAAAAGTCATCACTAAAATCAGCAGGAAATCCACGGACCTCAGCATTAAACAGGGTCGCCATGTGGTCAGATTTATCCTAACCATGAGAAGGATTTATCTCGTACAATGGGGGGGCACCGTGCAAATTAGCTTGATAAGACTAATGAATCAGATCCCCAGAAAGGATAATCTCCTTAAAGATTAAAAATCAGCTTTTAAGACTGATATTACTCAATCCTAGAGATTGACCTTAAAGATTGAGAATTTAAACTCATGGAATTCAATGATATCTAAACTCGAGCTTGAACGAGAAAATATTTTGATCAAAATTATAAACCAATTTGTTTTCTGAAAACCCTATTTTCAATACGTTCATTACCATTGAACGTAAAATCCAAGGAATTCACCTGGAATTCATTAGGTCACCTGAACTAAATCGGGTGTCAACCGTAAGAACGGTGGTTGCATAGTGGTCAAAGACAGGACCTTGTGCCAGACCGAAAAATTATAAGGGTGAGCTTTACTATTGCTCCTACCAAGGATAGTAATTGCGTCCGACACGTTATAGACCATAATTAAAAGCATGTCAGGGGACATTGCCTTAACAGTTGCTTGTTCAACGCTTTCCTTTACAACCGGACGGTAGTTTGCCGAAAGGTAATATACGGAACAAGTAAACTGGACGTGTTGCTTTCCTAATACAAGGTTAGCAAGTGGGTGACACAAAACCGCAAGTTTTGAGCTAAAATTTTCAAATCTGAAACCCACCAAACCCACAAAAATATTTTGCAAACACCGGTAAAGGGTTATTCCGGAAAACTTATCTAGGGTAAAAACTAGATTTAATTTTCAAAAGATCAAATGTTTTCATAAAGATCCAATTTCCTTAATGGATCTAATTTTTTATAGTCATGTGGGACTGTAAACCATATCGTTACTACCATTGTTTATACCGCCGTATAGAAATCACTGATGTACAAAGTGTGAAGAATAAAGAAGTGATTCTAGTATTTCAAGACAATATTGCTTGAGGACAAGCAACGCTTAAGTGTGGGAATATTTGATAATGCTAAAAACGAACATATATTTCATAGCATTATTCCTCAAGAAAGACAAGCTTTTAGTTGCAATTGTTCTATTTACAAGTGATATTCGTTTAAATAATAAAAGGTGAAGACAAAAGACAGATTCGACGAATTGAAGACGCAAACGACCAAAAAGCTCAAAAGAACAAAAGACAATCAAAAAGGTTCCAATTATTGATAAGAAACGTCTCGAAATTACAAGAGTACAAGATTCAAAACGCAAAGTATAAGATATTAAATTGTACGCAAGGACGTTCGAAAATCCGGAACCGGGACCAGAGTCAACTCTTAACGCTCGACGCAACGGACTAAAAATTACAAGTTAACTATGTATATAAATATAATATAATATATAATTAATTATATTAATTATATATATATTATATATATATTATAAACCGTCGGTAAACAAAGAGCCAAACTCCTCTGAGCTGTAAAAGTAACCTCCGCGACTCGCGGAGTTTGAAGGCAAAATTCACCGCGAGTCGCGGAGCCCCAAAAATCGAAATTCCCTATAAAGCCAACCGAATTCTGATCACAATTCATATCTTTTTCTTCTCTTATCATACGTAAAATTTATATATATATATATAATTTATATTTTAATTTTAATTTTAATTCTAATAATAAGGGTATGTTAGCGAATGTTGTAAGGGTGTAAGTCAAAATTTTGTCCGTGTAACGCTACGCTATTTTTAATCATTGTAAGTTATGTTCAACCTTTTTACATTAATGTCTCGTAGCTAAGTTATTATTATGCTTATTTAAAACAAAGTAATCATGATGTTGGGCTAATTACTAAAATTGGGTAATTGGGCTTTGTACCATAATTGGGGTTTGGACAAAAGAACGACACTTGTGGAAATTAGACTATGGGCTATTAATGGGCTTTATATTTGTTTAACTAAATGATAGTTTGTTAATGTTAATATAAAGATTTACAATTGGGCGTCCCTATAAATTACCATATACACTCGATCGGACACGATGGGCGGGGTATTTATATGTACGAATAATCGTTCATTTAACCGGACACGGGAATGGATTAATAGCCACTAGAATAATTAAAACAGGGGTGAAATTACATTCAAGGGTAATTGGTGTAATTGTTAACAAAGTATTAAAACCTTGGTTTACACGCAGTCGATAACCTGGTGTATTCATTAAACAAAGTATTAAAACCTTGTTACAATTCGAATCCCCAATTAGTTGGAATATTTAACTTCGGGTATAATAATAATTTGACGAGGACACTCGCACTTTATATTTATGACTGATGGACTGTTATGGACAAAAACCAGACGGACATATTAAATAATCCAGGACAAAGGACAATTAACCCATGGGCATAAAACTAAAATCAACACGTCAAACATCATGATTACGGAAGTTTAAATAAGCATAATTCTTTTATTCCATATTTAATTTCCTTTATTTTATATTTAATTGCACTTCTAATTATCGCACTTTTATTTATTGTTATTTAATCGCACTTTTAATTATCGTACTTTTTAATTATCGCAATTTTATTTTATCGCACTTTTATTATTCGCAATTTCATTATCGTTATTTACTTTACGCTTTAAATTAAGTCTTTTATTTATTTAATATTTTACATTAGGTTTTAACTGCGACTAAAGTTTTAAAATCGACAAACCGGTCATTAAACGGTAAAAACCCCCCTTTATAATAATAATATTACTTATATATATATATATTTGTATTTTTATAAAAGTAAACTAATATAGCGTTGAGCTTTGTTTAAAGATTTCCCTGTGGAACGAACCGGACTTACTAAAAACTACACTACTTTACGATTAGGTACACTGCCTATAAGTGTTGTAGCAAGGTTTAAGTATATCCATTCTATAAATAAATAAATATCTTGTGTAAAATTGTATCGTATTTAATAGTGTTTTCTGCGAAAATTAATAACTATTTTATATACACCTCGCATAACATCAAGTATTTTTGGCGCCGCTGCCGGGGATCTAACATAAACGCCGGAAGCGCAACGCTAATATTAAAAAAAAAAAAGGATTTTTTTTGTTTACTTTTATTAAAATTCGTTTTTGTAAAAATACGTTTTAATTATTCAAAAATATAAAAAGAAAAACAAAAATATAAGTATTTTTAAGATTTTGTTAAATATTTAAGTTTTATAAGTTTCTTTATTTTTAGTTTAGTTTATAAAAATATAAGTTTTATTAAATATCTTTTATTTAAAAAAAAAAACAGAAAACAGAAAATAAAAAAAAATAAATAAAGAAAAACGCGTTGAAATTATAAGCTGTCATCTGAATTCTGGAACCCCGCGACTCGCGGGGTTTGAAGCATTAAATACCGCGACTCGCGGAGGGTACCTGACACACGAACAGGAAGCCCTAATTCAGCATTAATTACGGTTTATTATTAATTATAATTATTATTTAACCCTAATTATTATTATTATTATTATTATTATTAGTTTTATTTTTACTTTTACTTTTTATTTAATTTATGTTTTTAGTATTAATAAGTTTAATTAAATTATAAAATTAGTAGTTTTATTAAATAAATAATATAAAAATAATATTTTTATAAAAATTATACTTTTTACAACTTTTTATATATTTTTATATTTTGACCCTTTTTAATCGTTGTAGCGTAATATTTGTATTTTTTCGCTCATATTTAATTTTAAACTTAGTTTTTGCCATAGTCATTTTTACTCCTAGATTTTTAGGCTTTGCCGTAGAATTCCTTAAGTGCTTTTTCTTTAGACTAAGATTTAGGTACTTTAGAATTTTGCGACGCCTTTTTAAGTTTTAGTTTCTTTTTAAGTTATTTCCATTTGGGATTTAGTTTTTCCTGTAAGCTTTAATATTTTTAGACACCTTTTACTATGTATCAATTATCATTCCAATTAGTGATTTCAATTTGCGATTATAATTTCAAGTTAGTTGTAGTAATAAGGTTAGGTTAGTCAAGTATTTTTTAATTTTTTATAAGTTTCTTTTATTTTTCCGTCACCTTTTATTTTTTCAACCATTTTTCTTTTTCAATTTTTTTTCCGACGAACTCTTTTTCTTTCTTATTTCTCGCGATTCTAGTTTTAGGACATAGATTTTTATTCTACTTCTTATCTAAATTTCTTAAAATTACGAAAATTTATTTTAAGTGGTTAAATTAATAGACATCAAAATTTTCTGGTTCGTAGTAATAGTTGGATTTGTACGTGGACCGGGTTATTGGAGCCAAACAGTCCTCAATTATATTGAGACCAAACGAATCCTGCCCCTCTGCTGCATCTTTTGGCTATTCGAAACGTGGGCAAAATCAGAAAAGTCTATTAATTGGATAACTTATTATAATTTTTCTTTCCTTTTAAAAACTAATAGGATATTCAGTGAATGCACCGAGCAAGACGTTCATCACCTTTTGTACGTTCACCACCTGTAACTAGATCAAGACATTTAGCAAATATAACCGCCGTTGATTTTTCTTTAGAATCGTCATCCAGTAGACCAAGTACTTCAGTTCAAATCTCCGATAATCCATTTTTTGAACCCAACATCACAATTGAGAATCCGGAGAATATTCAGGAACGGTTCATAGATCCTGAACCATTAAACTTTCCTCCGGAGCCACCAATCATTCAAACAGAGATTGTTAAGGAACGAACCATTAAATCAGAATCATCTAGTGATACCGATTCAACAAATTCAATTATGGAGAATCTGGAACCTTTAAGTATGGAAGACCGAATGAGAGCTAAACGCACTGGCCAAGGTCACGCAATTACTCATCCAGACATTAATGCGCCAGATTATGAAATCAAAGGACAAATTTTACACATGGTGACTAATCAATGCCAATTTAGTGGTGCGCCGAAGGAAGATCTAAATGAACATCTACGTACCTTTAATAGGATCTGCACACTATTTAAAATCTGAGAAGTGGAGGATGAACAGATATATCTCATGTTATTTCCCTGGACTTTAAAGGGAGAAGCCAAAGATTGGTTGGAATCGTTACCTGAAGGGGCGATTGATACATGGGACGTTTTAGTTGACAAATTTCTTAAACAATTCTTTCCTGCATCTAAAGCCGTAAGACTTCAAGCAGAAATTGTTACGTTTACACAGAAACCAAATGAAACTCTATATGAGGCGTGGACAAGATATGGAAAGTTGTTAAGAGGATGTCCGCAACATGGTTTAGACACCTGTCAAATAGTACAAATATTCTACCAAGGATGCGACATCACTACAAGGAAAGACATAGATATAGCAGCTGGTGGTTCTATTATGAAGAAAACCGAAACTGATGCTTACAAAATTATTGATAATACTGCTTCCCACTCACATGAGTGGCACCAAGAAAAAGATATCGTTAGATCATCTAAAGCAGCTAGAGCCGATTCTAGCCATGACTTAGATTCCATTTCCGCAAAGATAGATGCTGTGGAAAGACGAATAGAAAAGATGACTAAGGATATTCACTCAATACGAATTAGTTGTGAGCAGTGTGGAGGACCACATTTGACAAAAGATTGTCTCAGTATTGAATTAACAATGGAACAAAGAGAGAATATTTCATACATAAACCAAAGGCCTGGAAATAATTATCAGAATAATTATCAACCGCCAAGACCGATTTACAATCAAAACCAGAATTATAACCGAAATATTCCATACAACAACCAACAAGGTCCTAGCAATCAACAAATATCCAATAATACTTATAATCAGCAAAGACCGAATTTTCAAAACAAACCACCACAACAAACCGATGATAAAAAGCCGAATTTAGAAGATATGATGACGAAGCTAGTTGAAACTCAAACGCAGTTTTTCACATCTCAAAAACAAACTAATGAACAAAATGCTCAAGCATTTAGAAATCAACAAGCTTCTATTCAAAATCTGGAACAAGAAGTAAGTAACCTAGCAAGGTTAATAGGTGAAAGAAAACCGGGAAGTCTACCTAGTGATACAAATGCTAACCCCAGGAATGAAACAGCTAAAGCTATTACCACAAGAAGTGGTACAACACTTAAACCACCTGAAATACCTGTAACTTCTGATGAAACTATTCCTACTCCACAAGAACCACAACCTGATCAAGATAAGGAAAAAGAACCGGTAGTTGAAAAAGTTAATGAAGATAACACAGTTAAGGATAAACCTTATGTTAAACCATACCAACCACCACTTCCTTACCCGAGTAAAATGAAGAAAGAAAAACTTGAAGCCGAGCAATCCAAATTTTTGGATATGTTTAAACAGATAAATGTAAATCTTCCTTTCATTGATGTGATTTCAGGAATGCCAAGATATGCTAAATTCTTGAAAGATCTAATCTCAAATAGAAAGAAAATGGAAGAACTCTCGGCTGTTACTATGAATGCTAATTGTTCAGCAGTGCTGTTGAATAAGATACCAGAAAAATTATCTGATCCAGGAAGTTTCACAATTCCATGTTTTCTGGGTAGTCTTAGTTCAATAGAAGCATTGGCAGACTTAGGTGCTAGTATAAATCTAATGTCGTATTCACTATACGCTAAACTAGACCTTGGAGAATTGAAACCAACCAGAATAAGCATACAACTAGCCGATAGATCAATAAAATATCCTAGAGGGATAATGGAGAACATGCTAGTTAAAGTTGGTACTTTAGTATTTCCAGTAGATTTTGTTGTTTTGGACATGGAAGAAGATTCTCAAGTTCCTCTCATATTAGGAAGACCATTCTTAAACACGGCTAAAGCAATGATAGACGTGTTCGGTAAGAAACTGACCCTAAGTATAGAGGATGAGAGTGTTACCTTTTCAGTTGATAGAGCAATGCAACAACCATAATCTGCAGATGATACATGTTATTATATTCAAACTATAGATGCACATGCAGAATTATTAGAAGAATTTCCAGAATTACAAGGAACAGGAGAATGTTCTTTAGGAGAAGGTAATGAACCAATTGATGAAGCTGAAATGTTAGCTACACTTATAGCTAATGGATATGAACCAACAACAGAAGAAATTCAAATGCTAAAAGAAGAAGACAGATATCGATATAAATCATCGATAGAAGAACCTCCGAAATTAGAGTTAAAGCCACTTCCAAACCATTTGGAATATGCTTATTTACATGGTGAATCTGAATTACCTGTAATAATATCGTCTTCTCTTACTGAAAATGAGAAATCACAACTCATTTCTGTGTTAAAAGCTCATAAACCAGCCATTGCATGGAAGATTCATGATATTAAAGGAATAAGTCCTTCGTATTGCACACATAAAATCCTTATGGAAGAAGGTCATAAAACGTATGTGCAACGCCAACGAAGACTAAATCCTAATATGCAAGATGTAGTTAAGAAAGAGATTATTAAACTGCTAGATGCAGGTTTAATTTATCCAATCTCTGATAGTCCATGGGTAAGCCCAGTTCAATGCGTGCCTAAGAAGGGTGGCATGACTGTCATTACAAATGAGAAAAATGAGCTTATTCCTACTAGGACTGTAACAGGATGGCGTGTATGTATTGATTATAGAAAATTAAATGACGCCACCAGAAAAGATCACTTTCCCTTACCTTTCATAGATCAAATGTTGGAAAGATTAGCCGGAAATAGTTACTATTGTTTTCTAGATGGATTTTCCGGATATTTTCAAATTCCAATAGCACCCGAAGACCAAGAGAAAACCACATTTACGTGCCCTTATGGTACTTTTGCTTACAAACGCATGCCATTTGGACTTTGTAACGCCCCTGCAACCTTTCAAAGGTGTATGATGGCGATTTTTCATGACATGATAGAAGAATGCATGGAAGTTTTCATGGATGACTTTTCAGTCTTCGGTGATACATTTAAATCATGTCTAGTTAATCTGGAACGAATGCTAATTAGATGCGAACAATCAAATCTAGTACTTAATTGGGAGAAATGCCATTTCATGGTTAAAGAAGGCATCGTTCTTGGACATAAAATTTCAAAAGACGGAATTGAAGTGGATAGAGCTAAAGTAGATGTAATTGCTAAACTTCCACATCCCACCAATGTTAGAGGAGTTAGGAGTTTTCTAGGGCATGCCGGTTTTTACCGACGTTTCATAAAAGATTTTTCTAAAATTGCCACTCCTATGAATAAACTCCTAGAAAAGGATGCGCCATTCATCTTTTCAGATGAGTGTATCAAATCTTTTAATATTCTTAAAGAAAAACTCACTAATGCACCGATCATGATAACACCAAATTGGAATCTACCATTTGAACTAATGTGCGATGCAAGTGATTTTGCAATGGGAGCCGTTTTAGGACAAAGGATTGAAAAACGATTTCAACCTATATATTATGCTAGTAAGACGTTACAAGGAGCACAAACAAACTATACAACTACTGAAAAAGAACTCCTTGCTATTGTCTTTGCTTTTGACAAATTTCGATCATATCTCGTTCTAGCAAAAACGGTGGTCTATACCGACCATTCTGCTCTTAGATACCTATTTTCAAAACAAGATGCTAAACCAAGATTAATCCGTTGGATCTTACTCTTACAAGAGTTTGATATTGAAATCCGAGATAAAAGAGGAGCAGAAAATCTCTCCGCTGATCATCTTTCTCGTCTTGAAAATCCCGAATTAGAAGTTCTAAATGAATCGGCCATACAAGACAACTTTCCTGATGAATATCTATTGAAGATAGATTATAAAGAAATCCCATGGTTTGCAGACTATGCAAACTACTTAGTTTGTGGATTCCTTGAAAAAGGATTATCGTACCAAAGACGAAAGAAATTCTTCAGTGATATAAAACACTATTTCTGGGAAGATCCACATCTGTTTAAAAGTTGTCCCGATGGAATAATACGCCGATGTGTATTTGGAGATGAAGCTAGTAAAATATTAAACCATTGTCACACAGGACCAACAGGAGGGCATTATGGGCCTCAACTAACAGCAAGAAAATTTTATGAAGCTGGATTCTATTGGCCTACAATTTACAAAGACGCACACCTTCTTTGCAAATCCTGTGATGCTTGTCAAAGGGCCGGAAAAATAAGTCAATGTGATGAAATGCCACAAAATGTCATCCAAGTATGTGAAGTATTTGACATTTGGGGTATTGACTTTATGGGTCCATTTCCAAAATCTCATAATAATCTATATATACTCGTAGCCATTGATTATGTATCTAAATGGGCGGAAGCACAAGCTCTCCCAACTAACGATGCACGAGTTGTAGTCAACTTTTTAAAACGTCTTTTTGCAAGGTTTGGAACACCGAAAGCTTTAATAAGTGATCGGGGTACTCATTTCTGTAATAATCAACTTGAGAAAGTTCTTAAAAGATATGGAGTAACTCATAAAATCTCCACCGCATATCATCCACAAACAAGTGGACAAGTTGAAAATACTAACCGAGCTTTAAAACGTATTCTAGAGAAAACCGTAGGATCAAATTCGAAGGAATGGTCCATTAAATTGGAGGATGCACTCTGGGCTTTTAGAACAGCCTACAAAACTCCAATTGGAACCACACCTTTTAGACTTGTTTATGGAAAAGTATGTCATCTTCCAGTAGAAATTGAACACAAAGCATTTTGGGCTTTGAAGACATGTAATCTTGATTTACATGAAGCCGGACGTCTACGATTAAGTCAACTAAATGAATTAGAAGAATTAAGACATGAAGCATACGAAAATTCGTTAATCTATAAAAAAAGAACGAAGAAATGGCATGATAAAAGAATCAGAAGTTCAAAAGAATTTAAAGAAGGAGACAGAGTTCTTCTTTTCAATTCACGATTCAAGCTATTTCCTGGAAAATTGAAATCAAGATGGTCTGGACCATTCATAGTCAAAAGAGTTTTCCCATACGGAACGATAGAATTAATAAATTCAAATGGGATTGAATTTAAAGTTAATGGTCACAGAGTTAAACATTACATACATGGTCCGGTGGAAGTCGACAACGAAGTTAATCACAATTTCGACACCACAGCTAACTAAGTGTGGGGAGAATCAAGTCTTTAAAGGATAATATGTATTTCTGTTAGAGTTAGATTGTCTGTTTTCGTGTAGTTCTCGAAAATGGAACCCGAATGGTCTTTCCCTAGCAGACCCTAAAGAACTAGTCTTCTCCCCCCATTCTGAATTTTTATTTTTTTTAGGTTTTTACGAAATGAAGACTGCCTGTGAACTAAACCATGGTCTAATGCTACACGCTTTGATCACTAAACGTAATAATGACATACTCCCGAGTGAAATAGTATCAGTAATCAGAGAAAGAATGGACGGAGTTAGAAAAGAATCCAGATGCGAAGATAATAAGTTACAATTTGGTAAAGGAAAATCAAAATCCGCAGCGAAAAGAAGAGCACGACACCTAGAAAGATGTCACAAATGCGGAAAATGGTCACATGGAGGTAAATGTTCAAATAATCAAACCTATTCAAATACCGAATTTGTTACTTTATGCAGAGACGGACCGTTCATATGTTTAGAAGAAAAGACACTGAATGCTCGAGGTTACGCCTATGTAGCCATGGAAAATCAATTAAACCGACTATCTTATGAATGGGATAGATCATATAACTAAGAAATCTATTTCACAGGTATGTCTGTACAGTTTTTATTTTTATTTTTATTTTTAACCTTTTGATAATAAACGCTAATTTGTTCGCTAAAAAGTATTAAATTGGTATTGAATAAAATTAGGTTTGGCGACCGAAATTATTGATATCATTCAAAAATTTATTACATCACTGCGAAATTTAACGTTTATTCTTAAGGTATAAATATCTTTAATCAATCAACCCAAAATATTTCAAAAATTTGTCATGAGTTAAATTAGGTCTTGGAACCGAAATAACTTTACCGAAAAGAGGGGCGCATATTTTTGATAATATTTGATTGATTAAAGTGGGATAAAAAGACAAAAAGATTTTTAAATTTATTTTTACCATGTTTTTTTTTAAAATTAATATTTAAATCTTAAATTAATATTGTAAACTTTGTAAAAACAATATATTTAAAATTGTAAATATTTGAAAAATTAATATAAGTTTGATATGAATTTATAAATTTTTAAATTAAGTTTGGTGTGAATTTTTAATTTTTAAAATATAAATTTTTAATTTTATGCATTTCAAATTTTAAGTTTGGTGTGAATTTTTAATATTAATTTTGAATTTCATATTTAAGTTGTGTGAATTTAAAAACAAAAACTTACTTTATCTCATTAAGTTAAGAATATGATTTTTAAAATTCGTCGTAAGTTGAAGACTAGGTCTATGAACCGAAATTGCTTTACCCAAGGGAGGGACGAGAACTTTTATTATCATTATTTTTAATCTTATTGAATTAAAGTATGTCAAATACATTGAAAAAACCCAAAAATCTTAGCTTTTAAAACAATCGCTACAAAAAGATAAATTTTAAAATTTTGTCGAAGGACGGACTAGGACATCGATCCGAAACGACCTCGTCCTAAATAATAAGGGAAACAAAATTTTAAAATTAAGTACTTAATTGTTTTAAAAGTTAATGATTATAAAAAAAAAAAAAAAAAAAAAAAACAAACTCCGCGAGTCGCGGAGTTTTAAGTGCATTTCGCCGCGACTCGCGGAGGGATGAAAAATCAGAAAAAAAATAAAGAGCTGGAACAGATCAGTCCCAACCCCAAAACAATAAAAACCTGCGAAAAACACTCCGCAAAAATACGAAAAAAAACCCCCAAAATCACAATTTTTAACCGTTAATCACCAAATCTTTTGCTAAAATCATGTTGAGAAGGATGCTATCTAAGAATTACTCAAGAAAAACGGTAAATTTCTACACCTAAACACCATTTAATCCGAAATTTGGTGTTCTTGAGCTATTTTTTCCCCAATTTGATTTTGATGCTTTTTAGTGTAATTATGCTTAAATTGTTTATGTATTATGCTTGTATAACCTAGATTGATGCTGTTTAACATGATTAGAAGCCTTAAACTTCAAATAATCTAGGGTTTGTGTTCTTGAGCAAATTTAGGGCTTTTTGATATAAACAGGTTATGGCCGATTTTTGTCACGAATTGTTGCTAAATTAAGTAGTGTAACATGTTTAGGTAGTTAAATGATCCAAACTTTGAGCCTAAACATGATTTTGAGAATTAAAGTGGACTTTTTCAAGTCTAAAATTCATGAACTTGATTTTTGAAAGATAATGCCATTTGAGACTTGTTTAATTGCTAGTAATGATTATTTTGACATGTTATTTGAGTTGAATGTTTATGAACTTGGCGAACATTTTCGTATATGCTTATTTGAAAAAGTGTAGATTTGATAAAAATGTGAAAATGAGCTTAAGTTTGATATAAATTGATAATGTCATTGTAATTATTTTGATTGATGATTTTGCTGACACTAATGCATATTTGGATGCACAAAAATTGTGTTTGATGTGTTTTGCATAATGAAAGGGGTGAATCTTCATCCCAAGCCCGCAATGCTCCTGCTGAGAATTTGGAACAACAGGAGGTGGATAACTACTACAAGCAGGATATACCTCATCCAGTCATGACCTTTTCCGATATGCATTTGGAAGAGTTGCACCCGAACCTGAGATTTGACAGACTTTGGATAGATTATCCAAAATATCAACGGGGTTTGCATACTCTTCATTCCAAGGTTGTTGAGGTACCGAGGGTCATAGAATGGGGACCCTTAGAAGCTGTAGAATTGGCCGGGCTAATTAGAGAATTACTTGTACAGAGGTATGGTAATTCTTCTTTTAATGACTGGGTATGTTTATTCACCATACGTAGACTTGTATATAAAGTATGGTGTGAAGAATTGTTATGTAGTATAGAGTTGAATGATCGGGTAGCTAGTTTAACCGATCGTTCTTTTATTAGATTTTTGTTAGGCGGTTCGATGCCCCACATGTCTTTACTGGACATGGCTCAGGCTTTACGTATATATACGCCTGAGGAGTTAGCGTCTGCCGATTGTAGAGGATTGATACTAAACGGTAGAAAGATAGATGAGAATTTTGATACACACGGTGTGTGGAGTCAAATGACAAGCCATCACCGTTTCAAAGGGGGAAATTACTCTTATTTGGATATAGATAGAGCCGAATTAAGAGTGATATATAGGTTTTTAGCTAATTCGATTACACAAAGGGGTAAGAACAAAGAAAAAGTAAATGAACAGGATTTGTTTTACCATATGTGTATTCGAGACCCACAAAGCGCTGTAAGTATACCATATTGTGTGGGTTATTATTTATCAGCTATGGTTCGGGGGATGCGACCACATAGCATAATAGGAGGTGGTATTTTTATTACTTTGATTGGTGAATATCTCGGTGTGGATATAAGTCGGGGGGGATTATTACTAGAAGAGCCGGAACCCCGCGATACTATAGGTTTAAATGTATACCATGGTGCGAAAGTTTTGAAGAGGCGAAATAACGCCGCAGTACGATACCATGGTAGACATCCACAGGTGGAGAGAAACCAACAACAAGGTAATGTAGGAGGGGGGAATGAGATGCAAGAAATGCATAGGTTTATAGCTTCTCAGGAATACGAAAATGCTAGACAGAGAGCATTTGAAGATTGGCAAGTTCATCAGAACCAGATCATAGCTCATTGCCAACATATAGGTAGAAACTATATTCCTACACCGAAACCCATCTTCCCTCCTTGGTCTATAGAGATGCAGCCACCGTATCCTACGTATGACCCTGCCGAAGCATTCTATAGCACCTATGGTTATGCCTGGAACCCCTATTGGTACCAATATCATCCTTAGTTTACTTATTATTTTTTTTATTTTATAATTTGTAATTATTGATACGTTTAATACTTTTGTTAATATTGTAATCATTTTTATAATTGTCTAACTTTTATTCTTAGATTTTAATAATTTTTGAATGTGGGGTAATATACCAAACTTCAAAAATATGTATATATGTTTGCAGTTTATCTTATGTACACAACAGGGTAAAACAACGCATTTTCAAAGACTGGCATTAAGTTCAGCAAAAGCAACTAATTTTGACGACAAGATGCAAAATATATGTGAAATAACAACAAGACGGAATGAACAAATGATGTGCACCATTTATCATTCAGCAAACAAACGCCAATATATTTGGAAACTTTGGTAAAAATTTAATCATTTTCACACAAATCACCCTCAATAATTTAAATTGTTACTGATTTCTTGCAAATGAGGGCATTGCAAGATCTTAAGTATGGGAAGGGGTTAAATTCTTTCGGATTTTAAAATTTTTATCTTAAACACTTGGTTACCGTTAAAAATACTAGTAAAGCAGTAGTTGTATTAGAATCTAGTGCTCTCTGATAATAAAGAACAGCCCTAGTCTTATATACTGACTACCCAATTCTAGTAAAATTTTTCAATTAAATGAATTCAAATCATGTTTATACATATTTATGAACGATAAAACTAGGTTTTAACACCAAAATTATTGTTACCTCGGAAAGGACATAAATTGAGAAACAAACTAAAATGTTAAAATTCATTTAAAATGGAATAGAGGACGATAAAAAGGAAAATAAAAGCCAAGTGTGGGAAAATTTACCAAGTTATTTTAAACATATGTCACATATATCTGTAACAAATAACTGAAAATACTTTTGCTTTGGACTAAACTAAACTGTTTTTACCCGATGAAAGAAAAGAAGAGATGGATCTACACGACGAATCAATTCCATCATTAAAAGGAAGTAAAGTCTTTCGAAAAAGACACGCGCTTCTTGATTTAGGTCATGAAGTTGTCGTCCAGACCAGCTGTAGGTTGACGAAAAATCTAGAAAAGTCATCACTAAAATCAGCAGGAAATCCACGGACCTCAGCATTAAACAGGGTCGCCATGTGGTCAGATTTATCCTAACCATGAGAAGGATTTATCTCGTACAATGGGGGGCACCGTGCAAATTAGCTTGATAAGACTAATGAATCAGATCCCCAGAAAGGATAATCTCCTTAAAGATTAAAAATCAGCTTTTAAGACTGATATTACTCAATCCTAGAGATTGACCTTAAAGATTGAGAATTCAAACTCATGGAATTCAATGATATCTAAACTCGAGCTTGAACGAGAAAATATTTTGATCAAAATTATAAACCGATTTGTTTTCTGAAAACCCTATTTTCAATACGTTCATTACCATTGAACGTAAAATCCAAGGAATTCACATGGAATTCATTAGGTCACCTGAACTAAATCGGGTGTCAACCGTAAGAACGGTGGCTGCATAGTGGTCAAAGACAGGACCTTGTGCCAGACCGAAAAATTATAAGGGTGAGCTTTACTATTGCTCCTACCAAGGATAGTAATTGCGTCCGACACGTTATAGACCATAATTAAAAGCATGTCAGGGGACATTGCCTTAACAGTTTCTTGTTCAAAGCTTTCCTTTACAACCGGACGGTAGTTTGCCGAAAGGTAATATACGGAACAAGTAAACTGGACGTGTTGCTTTCCTAATACAAGGTTAGCAAGTGGGTGACACAAAACCGCAAGTTTTGAGCTAAAATTTTCAAATCTGAAACCCACCAAACCCACAAAAATATTTTGCAAACACCGGTAAAGGGTTATTCCGGAAAACTTATCTAGGGTAAAAACTAGATTTAATTTTCAAAAGATCAAATGTTTTCATAAAGATCCAATTTCCTTAATGGATCTAATTTTTTATAGTCATGTGGGACTGTAAACCATATCGTTACTACCATTGTTTATACCGCCGTATAGAAATCACTGATGTACAAAGTGTGAAGAATAAAGAAGTGATTCTAGTATTTCAAGACAATATTGCTTGAGGACAAGCAACGCTCAAGTGTGGGAATATTTGATAATGCTAAAAACGAACATATATTTCATAGCATTATTTCTCAAGAAAGACAAGCTTTTAGTTGCAATTGTTCTATTTACAATTGATATTCGTTTAAATAATAAAAGGTGAAGACAAAAGACAGATTCGACGAATTGAAGACGCAAACAACCAAAAAGCTCAAAAGAACAAAAGACAATCAAAAAGGTTCTAATTATTGATAAGAAACGTCTCGAAATTACAAGAGTACAAGATTCAAAACGCAAAGTATAAGATATTAAATTGTACGCAAGGACGTTCGAAAATCCGGAACCGGGACCAGAGTCAACTCTTAACGCTCGACGCAACGGACTAAAAATTACAAGTTAACTATGTATATAAATATAATATAATATATAATTAATTATATTAATTATATATATATTATATATATATTATAAACCGTCGGTAAACAAAGAGCCAAACTCCTCTGAGCTGTAAAAGTAACCTCCGCGACTCGCGGAGTTTGAAGGCAAAATTCACCGCGAGTCGCGGAGCCCCAAAAATCGAAATTCCCTATAAAGCCAACCGAATTCTGATCACAATTCATATCTTTTTCTTCTCTTATCATACGTAAAATTTATATATATATATATAATTTATATTTTAATTTTAATTTTAATTCTAATAATAAGGGTATGTTAGCGAATGTTGTAAGGGTGTAAGTCGAAATTCTGTCCGTGTAACGCTACGCTATTTTTAATCATTGTAAGTTATGTTCAACCTTTTTACATTAATGTCTCGTAGCTAAGTTATTATTATGCTTATTTAAAACAAAGTAATCATGATGTTGGGCTAATTACTAAAATTGGGTAATTGGGCTTTGTACCATAATTGGGGTTTGGACAAAAGAACGACACTTGTGGAAATTAGACTATGGGCTATTAATGGGCTTTATATTTGTTTAACTAAATGATAGTTTTTTAATGTTATTATAAAGATTTACAATTGGGCGTCCCTATAAATTACCATATACACTCGATCGGACACGATGGGCGGGGTATTTATATGTACGAATAATCGTTCATTTAACCGGACACGGGAATGGATTAATAGCCACTAGAATAATTAAAACAGGGGTGAAATTACATTCAAGGGTAATTGGTGTAATTGTTAACAAAGTAGTAAAACCTTGGTTTACACGCAGTCGATAACCTGGTGTATTCATTAAACAAAGTATTAAAACCTTGTTACAATTCGAATCCCCAATTAGTTGGAATATTTAACTTCGGGTATAACAATAATTTGACGAGGACACTCGCACTTTATATTTATGACTGATGGACTGTTATGGACAAAAACCAGACGGACATATTAAATAATCCAGGACAAAGGACAATTAACCCATGGGCATAAAACTAAAATCAACACGTCAAACATCATGATTACGGAAGTTTAAATAAGCATAATTCTTTTATTTCATATTTAATTTCCTTTATTTTATATTTAATTGCACTTCTAATTATCGCACTTTTATTTATTGTTATTTAATCGCACTTTTAATTATCGTACTTTTTAATTATCGCAATTTTATTTTATCGCACTTTTATTATTCGCAATTTCATTATCGTTATTTACTTTACGCTTTAAATTAAGTCTTTTATTTATTTAATATTTTACATTAGGTTTTAACTGCGACTAAAGTTTTAAAATGGACAAACCGGTCATTAAACGGTAAAAACCCCCCTTTATAATAATAATATTACTTATATATATATATTTGTATTTTTATAAAAGTAAACTAATATAGCGTTGAGCTTTGTTTAAAGATTTCCCTGTGGAACGAACCGGACTTACTAAAAACTACACTACTTTACGATTAGGTACACTGCCTATAAGTGTTGTAGCAAGGTTTAAGTATATCCATTCTATAAATAAATAAAATCTTGTGTAAAATTGTATCGTATTTAATAGTGTTTTCTGCGAAAATTAATAACTATTTTATATACACCTCGCATAACTAATTGGGGATTCGAATTGTAACAAGGTTTTAATACTTTGTTTAATGAATACACCAGGTTATCGACTGCGTGTAAACCAAGGTTTTACTACTTTGTTAACAATTACACCAATTACCCTTGAATGTAATTTCACCCCTGTTTTAATTATTTTAGTGGCTATTAATCCATTCCCGTGTCCGGTTAAATGAACGATTATTCGTACATATAAATACCCCGCCCATCGTGTGCGATCGAGTGTATATGGTAATTTATAGGGACGCCCAATTGTAAATCTTTATATTAACATTAACAAACTATCATTTAGTTAAACAAATATAAAGCCCATTAATAGCCCATAGTCTAATTTCCACAAGTGTCGTTCTTTTGTCCAAACCCCAATTATGGTACAAAGCCCAATTACCCAATTTTAGTAATTAGCCCAACATCATGATTACTTTGTTTTAAATAAGCATAATAATAACTTAGCTACGAGACATTAATGTAAAAAGGTTGAACATAACTTACAATGATTAAAAATAGCGTAGCGTTACACGGACAGAATTTCGACTTACACCCTTACAACATTCGCTAACATACCCTTATTATTAGAATTAAAATTAAAATTAAAATATAAATTATATATATATATATATATATATATATATATATATATATATATATATATATATATATATATATATATATATATATATATATATATATATATATATATATATATATATATATATATATATATATATATATATATATATATATCGTATATATGAGAGAAGAGAGAAATAGAATCTTAATTTTGATCAGAATTCGGTTGGCTTTATAGGGATTTTTGATTTTTGGGGCTCCGCGACTCGCGGCCCTTTTGGCCTTCAAACTCCGCGAGTCGCGGAGATTGAAATTACAGCTCACATCTTTTGGAGTCTTTCTTGCCGACGGATTTTATATATAAATATAAAATATAAATAATTAATATAATTATTTATATATTATATTATATTCTTGTGCATAGTAGACTTGTAATTTTTAGTCCGTTGCGTCGAGCGTTAAGAGTTGACTCTGGTCCCGGTTCCGGATTTTCGAACGTCCTTGCGTACAATTTTATATTTTGTACTTTGCGTTTTGAATCTTGTACTCTTGTAATTTCGAGACGTTTCTTATCAATAATTGGAACCTTTTTGATTGTCTTTTGTACTTTTGAGCTTTTTGGTCGTTTGCGTCTTCAATTCGTCGAATCTGTCTTTTGTCTTCACCTTTTATTATTTAAACGAATATCACTTGTAAATAGAACAATTGCAACTAAAAGCTTGTCTTTCTTGAGGAATAATGCTATGAAATATATGTTCGTTTTTAGCATTATCAAATATTCCCACACTTGAGCGTTGCTTGTCCTCAAGCAATATTGTCTTGAAATACTAGAATCACTTCTTTATTCTTCACACTTTGTACATCAGTGATTTCTATACGGCGGTATAAACAATGGTAGTAACGATATGGTTTACAGCCCCACATGACTATAAAAATTTAGATCCATTAAGGAAATTGGATCTTTATGAAAACATTTGATCTTTTGAAAATTAAATCTAGTTTTTACCCTAGATAAGTTTTCCGGGATAACCCTTTACCGGTGTTTGCAAAATATTTTTGTGGGTTTGGTGGGTTTCAGAATTGAAATTTTTAGCTCAAAACTTGCTGTTTTGTGTCACCCACTTGCTAACCTTGTATTAGGAGAGCAACACGTCCAGTTTACTTGTTCCGTATATTACCTTTCGGCAAACTACCGTCCGGTTGTAAAGGAAAGCGTTGAACAAGCAACTGTTAAGGCAATGTCCCCTGACATGCTTTTAATTATGGTCTATAACGTGTCGGACGCAATTACTATCCTTAGTAGGAGCAATAGTAAAGCTCACCCTTATAATTTTTCGGTATGGCACAAGGTCCTGTCTTTGACCACTATGCAACCACCGTTCTTACGGTTGACACCCGATTTAGTTCAGGTGACCTTATGAATTCCAGGTGAATTCCTAGGATTTTACGTTCAATGGTAATGAACGCATTGAAAATAGGGTTTTCAGAAAACAAATCGGTTTGTAATTTTGATCAAAATATTTTCTCGTTCAAGCTCGAGTTTAGATATCATCGAATTCCATGAGTTTGTAATTCTCAATCTTTAAGGTCAATCTCTAGGATTGAGTAATATCAGTCTTAAAAGCTGATTTTTAATCTTTAAGGAGATTATCCTTTCTGGGGATCTGATTCATTAGTCTTATCCAGCTAATTTGCATGGTGCCCCCCCCCCATTGTACGAGATAAATCCTTCTCATGGTTAGGATAAATCTGACCACTTGGCGACCCTGTTTAATGCTGAGGTCCGTGGATTTCCTGCTGATTTTAGTGATGACTTTTCTAGATTTTTCGTCAACCTACAGCTGGTCTGGATGACAACTTCATGACCTAAATCAAGAAGCGCGTTTCTTTTTCGAAAGACTTACTTCCTTTTAATGATGGAATTGATTCATCGTGTAGATCCATCTCTTCTTTTCTTTCATTGGGTAAAACAGTTTAGTTTAGTTCAAAGCAAAAGTATTTTCAGTTATTTGTTACAGATATATGTGACATATGTTTAAGATAACTTGGTAAATTTTCCCACACTTGGCTTTTATTTTCCTTTTTATCGTCCTCTATTCCATTTTAAATGAATTTTAACATTTTAGTTTGTTTCTCAATTTATGTCCTTTCCGAGGTAACAATAATTTCGGTGTTAAAACCTAGTTTTATCGTTCATAAATATGTATAAACATGATTTTGAATTCATTTAATTGAAAATTTTGAAAAATTTTACTAGAATTGGGTAGTCAGTATATAAGACTAGGGCTGTTCTTTTTTATCAGAGAGCACTAGATTCTAATACAACTACTGCTTTACTAGTATTTTTAATGGTAACCAAGTGTATAAAGTAAAAAATTTTAAAATCCGAAAGAATTTAACCCCTTCCCACACTTAAGATCTTGCAATGCCCTCATTTGCAAGAAATCAGTAACAATTTAAATTATTGAGGGTGATTTATGTGAAAATGATTAAATTTTACCAAAGTTTCCAAATATATTGGCGTTTGTTTGCTGAATGATAAATGATGCACATCATTTGTTCATTCCGTCTTGTTGTTATTTCACATATATTTTGCATCTTGTCGTCAAAATTAGTTGCTTTTGCTGAACTTAATGCCAGTCTTTGAAAATGCGTTGTTTTACCCTGTTGTGTACATAAGATAAACTGCAAACATATATACATATTTTTGAAGTTTGGTATATTACCCCACATTCAAAAATTATTAAAATCTAAGAATAAAAGTTAGATAATTATAAAAATGATTACAATATTAACAAAAGTATTAAACGTATCAATAATTACAAATTACAAAATAATAAAAAATAATAAGTAAACTAAGGATGATATTGGTACCAATAGGGGTTCCAGGCATAACCATAGGTGCTATAGAATGCTTCGGCAGGGTCATACGTAGGATATGGTGGCTGCATCTCTATAGACCAAGGAGGGAAGATGGGTTTCGGTGTAGGTATATAGTTTCTACCTATATGTTGGCAATGAGCTATGATTTGGTTCTGATGAACTTGCCAATCTTCAAATGCTCTCTGTCTAGCATTTTCGTATTCCTGAGAAGCTATAAACCTATGCATTTCTTGCATCTCATTCCCCCCTCCTATATTACCTTGCTGCTGGTTTCTCTCCACCTGTGGATGTCTACCATGGTATCGTACTGCGGCGTTATTTCGCCTCTTCAAAACTTTCGCACCATGGTATACATTTAAACCTATAGTATCGCGGGGTTCTGGTTCTTCTACTAATAATCCCCCCCGACTTATATCCACACCGAGATATTCACCAATCAAAGTAATAAAAATTCCACCTCCTATTATGCTATGTGGTCGCATCCCCCGAACCATAGCTGATAAATAATAACCCACACAATATGGTATACTTACAGCGCTTTGTGGGTCTCGAATACACATATGGTAAAACAAATCCTGTTCATTTACTTTTTCCTTGTTCTTACCCCTTTGTGTAATCGAATTAGCTAAAAACCTATGTATCACTCTTAATTCGGCTCTATCTATATCCAAATAAGAGTAATTTCCCCCTTTGAAACGGTGATGGCTTGTCATTTGACTCCACACACCGTGTGTATCAAAATTTTCATCTATCTTTCTACCGTTTAGTATCAATCCTCTACAATCGGCAGACGCTAACTCCTCAGGCGTATATATACGTAAAGCCTGAGCCATGTCCAGTAAAGACATGTGGCGCATCGAACCGCCTAATAAAAATCTAATAAAAGAACGATCGGTTAAACTAGCTACCCGATCATTCAACTCTATACTACATAACAATTCTTCACACCATACTTTATATACAGGTCTACGTATGGTGAATAAACATACCCAGTCATTAAAAGAAGAATTACCATACCTCTGTACAAGTAATTCCCTAATTGGCCCGGCCAATTCTACAGCTTCTAAGGGTCCCCATTCTATGACCCTCGGTACCTCAACAACCTTAGAATGAAGAGTATGCAAACCCCGTTGATATTTTGGATAATCTATCCAAAGTCTGTCAAATCTCAGGTTCGGGTGCAACTCTTCCAAGTGCATATCAGAAAAGGTCATGACTGGATGAGGTATATCCTGCTTGTAGTAGTTATCCACCTCCTATTGTTCCAAATTCTCAGCAGGAGCATTGCGGGCTTGGGATGAAGATTCACCCCTTTCATTCTGCAAAACACATCAAACACAATTTTTGTGCATCCAAATATGCATTAGTGTCAGCAAAATCATCAATCAAAATAATTACAATGACATTATCAATTTATATCAAACTTAAGCTCATTTTCATATTTTCATCAAATCTACACTTTTTCAAATAAGTATATACGAAAATGTTCGCCAAGTTCATAAGCATTCAACTCAAATAACATGTCAAAATAATCATTACTAGCAATTAAACAAGTCTCAAATGGCATTATCTTTCAAAAATCAAGTTCATGAATTTTAGACTTGAAAAAGTCCACTTTAATTCTCAAAATCATGTTTAGGCTCAAAGTTTGGATCATTTAACTACCTAGACATGTTACACTACTCAATTTAGCAACAATTCATGACAAAAATCGGCCATAACCTGTTTATATCAAAAAACCCCAAATTGCTCAAGAACACAAACCCTAGATTATTCAAAATTTGAAGTTTAAGGCTTCTAATCATGTTAAACAGCATCAATCTAGGTTATACAAGCATAATACATAAACAATTTAAGTCTAATTACACTAAATAGAATCAAAATCAAATTGGGGAAAAAATGACTCAAGAACACCAAATTTCGAATTAAATGGTGTTTAGGTGTAGAAATTTACCGTTTTTCTTGAGTAATTCTTAGATAGCATCCTTCTCAACATGATTTTAGCAAAAGATTTGGTGATTAACGGTTAAAAATTGGGATTTTTGGGGTGTTTTTGGGTGTATTTTCGGAGCTATTTTCGCTGTGTTTTTCGGTTTTGAGGTTGTGGACTGATCAGTTCGGGTGTTTATTATTTTTTTTCTGGGTTTTGGTCCTCCCGCGAGTCGCGGTGAAATACCCTTTAAACTCCGCGACTCGCGGAGTTTTTTTTTTTTTTATATATAATCATTAACATTTGAAAACAATTAAGAAATTAATTTTAAAATTTTGTTTCCCTTGTTATTTAGGACGAGGTCGTTTCGGATCGATGTCCTAGTCCGTCCCTCGACAAAATTTTAAAATTTGTCTTTTTGTAGCGATTGTTTTAAAAGCTAAGGTTTTTGGGTTTTTTAATGTTTTTGGCATACTTTAAATCAAAAAGATTAAAAATAATGATAATAAAAGTTCTCGTCCCTCCCTTGGGTAAAGCAATTTCGGTTCAAAGACCTAGTCTTCAACTTACGACGAATTTTAAAAATCATATTCTTAACTTAATGAGATAAAGTAAATTTTTGTTTTTAAATTCACACAACTTAAATATAAAATTCAAAATTAATATTAAAAATTCACACCAAACTTAAAATTTGAAATGCATAAAATTAAAAATTAATATTTTAAAAATTAAAAATTCACACCAAACTTAATTTATAAATTTATAAATTCATATCAAACTTATATTAATTTTTCAAATATTTACAATTTTAAATATATTGTTTTTACAAAGTTTACAATATTAATTTAAGATTTAAATATTAATTTTAAAAATATGGTAAAAATAAAATTAAAATTTTTTTTTTCTTTTTATCCCACTTTAATCAATCAAATATTATCAAAAATATGCGCCCCTCTTTTCGGTAAAGTAATTTCGGTTCCAAGACCTAATTTAACTCATGACGAATTTTTGAAATATTTTGGGTTGATTGTTTAAAGATATTTATACCTTAAGAATAAACGTTAAATTTCGCAGTGATGTAATAAATTTTTGAATGATATCAATAATTTCGGTCGCCAAACCTAATTTTATTCAATACCAATTTAATACTTTTTAGCGAACAAATTAGCGTTTATTATCAAAAGGTTAAAAATAAAAATAAAAATAAAAACTGTACAGACATACCTGTGAAATAGATTTCTTAGTTATATGATCTATCCCATTCATAAGATAGTCGGTTTAATTGGTTTTCCATGGCTGCATAGGCGTAACCTCGAGCATTCAGTGTCTTTTCTTCTAAACATATGAACGGTCCGTCTCTGCATAAAGTAACAAATTCGGTATTTGAATAGGTTTGATTATTTGAACATTTACCTCCATGTGACCATTTTCCGCATTTGTGACATCGTTCTAGGTGTCGTGCTCTTCTTTTTGCTGCGGATTTTGATTTTCCTTTACCAAATTGTAACTTATTATCTTCGAATCTGGATTCTTTTCTAACTCCGTCCATTCTTTCTCTGATTACTGATACTATTTCACTCGGGAGTATGTCATTATTACGTTTAGTGATCAAAGCGTGTAGCATTAGACCATGGTTTAGTTCACAGGCAGTCTTCATTTCGTAAACACCTAAAAAAAAATAAAAATTCAGAATGGGGGGAGAAGACTAGTTCTTTAGGGTCTGCTAGGGAAAGACCATTCGGGTTCCATTTTCGAGAATTACACGAAAACAGACAATCTAACTCTAACAGAAATACATATTATCCTTTAAAGACTTGGTTCTCCCCACACTTAGTTAGCTGTGGTGTCGAAATTGTGATTAACTTCGTTGTCGACTTCCATCGGACCATGTATGTAATGTTTAACTCTGTGACCATTAACTTTAAATTCAATCCCATTTGAATTTATCAATTCTATCGTTCCGTATGGGAAAACTCTTTTGACTATGAATGGTCCAGACCATCTTGATAGAAGAATAATAAACACCCGAACTGATCAGTCCACAACCTCAAAACCGAAAAACACAGCGAAAATAGCTCCGAAAATACACCCAAAAACACCCCAAAAATCCCAATTTTTAACCGTTAATCACCAAATCTTTTGCTAAAATCATGTTGAGAAGGATGCTATCTAAGAATTACTCAAGAAAAACGGTAAATTTCTACACCTAAACACCATTTAATTCGAAATTTGGTGTTCTTGAGTCATTTTTTCCCCAATTTGATTTTGATGCTTTTTAGTGTAATTAGACTTAAATTGTTTATGTATTATGCTTGTATAACCTAGATTGATGCTGTTTAACATGATTAGAAGCCTTAAACTTCAAATTTTGAATAATCTAGGGTTTGTGTTCTTGAGCAATTTGGGGCTTTTTGATATAAACAGGTTATGGCCGATTTTTGTCATGAATTGTTGCCAAATTGAGTAGTGTAACATGTCTAGGTAGTTAAATGATCCAAACTTTGAGCCTAAACATGATTTTGAGAATTAAAGTGGACTTTTTCAAGTCTAAAATTCATGAACTTGATTTTTGAAAGATAATGCCATTTGAGACTTGTTTAATTGCTAGTAATGATTATTTTGACATGTTATTTGAGTTGAATGCTTATGAACTTGGCGAACATTTTCGTATATGCTTATTTGAAAAAGTGTAGATTTGATGAAAATATGAAAATGAGCTTAAGTTTGATATAAATTGATAATGTCATTGTAATTATTTTGATTGATGATTTTGCTGACACTAATGCATATTTGAATGCACAAAAATTGTGTTTGATGTGTTTTGCAGAATGAAAGGGGTGAATCTTCATCCCAAGCCCGCAATGCTCCTGCTGAGAATTTGGAACAACAGGAGGTGGATAACTACTACAAGCAGGATATACCTCATCCAGTCATGACCTTTTCTGATATGCACTTGGAAGAGTTGCACCCGAACCTGAGATTTGACAGACTTTGGATAGATTATCCAAAATATCAACGGGGTTTGCATACTCTTCATTCTAAGGTTGTTGAGGTACCGAGGGTCATAGAATGGGGACCCTTAGAAGCTGTAGAATTGGCCGGGCCAATTAGGGAATTACTTGTACAGAGGTATGGTAATTCTTCTTTTAATGACTGGGTATGTTTATTCACCATACGTAGACCTGTATATAAAGTATGGTGTGAAGAATTGTTATGTAGTATAGAGTTGAATGATCGGGTAGCTAGTTTAACCGATCGTTCTTTTATTAGATTTTTGTTAGGCGGTTCGATGCGCCACATGTCTTTACTGGACATGGCTCAGGCTTTACGTATATATACGCCTGAGGAGTTAGCGTCTGCCGATTGTAGAGGATTGATACTAAACGGTAGAAAGATAGATGAAAATTTTGATACACACGGTGTGTGGAGTCAAATGACAAGCCATCACCGTTTCAAAGGGGGAAATTACTCTTATTTGGATATAGATAGAACCGAATTAAGAGTGATACATAGGTTTTTAGCTAATTCGATTACACAAAGGGGTAAGAACAAGGAAAAAGTAAATGAACAGGATTTGTTTTACCATATGTGTATTCGAGACCCACAAAGCGCTGTAAGTATACCATATTGTGTGGGTTATTATTTATCAGCTATGGTTCGGGGGATGCGACCACATAGCATAATAGGAGGTGGAATTTTTATTACTTTGATTGGTGAATATCTCGGTGTGGATATAAGTCGGGGGGGATTATTAGTAGAAGAACCAGAACCCCGCGATACTATAGGTTTAAATGTATACCATGGTGCGAAAGTTTTGAAGAGGCGAAATAACGCCGCAGTACGATACCATGGTAGACATCCACAGGTGGAGAGAAACCAGCAGCAAGGTAATATAGGAGGGGGGAATGAGATGCAAGAAATGCATAGGTTTATAGCTTCTCAGGAATACGAAATTGCTAGACAGAGAGCATTTGAAGATTGGCAAGTTCATCAGAACCAAATCATAGCTCATTGCCAACATATAGGTAGAAACTATATACCTACACCGAAACCCATCTTCCCTCCTTGGTCTATAGAGATGCAGCCACCATATCCTACGTATGACCCTGCCGAAGCATTCTATAGCACCTATGGTTATGCCTGGAACCCCTATTGGTACCAATATCATCCTTAGTTTACTTATTATTTTTTATTATTTTGTAATTTGTAATTATTGATACGTTTAATACTTTTGTTAATATTGTAATCATTTTTATAATTATCTAACTTTTATTCTTAGATTTTAATAATTTTTGAATGTGGGGTAATATACCAAACTTCAAAAATATGTATATATGTTTGCAGTTTATCTTATGTACACAACAGGGTAAAACAACGCATTTTCAAAGACTGGCATTAAGTTCAGCAAAAGCAACTAATTTTGACGACAAGATGCAAAATATATGTGAAATAACAACAAGACGGAATGAACAAATGATGTGCACCATTTATCATTCAGCAAACAAACGCCAATATATTTGGAAACTTTGGTAAAATTTAATCATTTTCACACAAATCACCCTCAATAATTTAAATTGTTACTGATTTCTTGCAAATGAGGGCATTGCAAGATCTTAAGTGTGGGAAGGGGTTAAATTCTTTCGGATTTTAAAATTTTTTACTTTATACACTTGGTTACCATTAAAAATACTAGTAAAGCAGTAGTTGTATTAGAATCTAGTGCTCTCTGATAAAAAAGAACAGCCCTAGTCTTTTATACTGACTACCCAATTCTAGTAAAATTTTTCAAAATTTTCAATTAAATGAATTCAAAATCATGTTTATACATATTTATGAACGATAAAACTAGGTTTTAACACCGAAATTATTGTTACCTCGGAAAGGACATAAATTGAGAAACAAACTAAAATGTTAAAATTCATTTAAAATGGAATAGAGGACGATAAAAAGGAAAATAAAAGCCAAGTGTGGGAAAATTTACCAAGTTATCTTAAACATATGTCACATATATCTGTAACAAATAACTGAAAATACTTTTGCTTTGAACTAAACTAAACTGTTTTACCCAATGAAAGAAAAGAAGAGATGGATCTACACGATGAATCAATTCCATCATTAAAAGGAAGTAAAGTCTTCCGAAAAAGAAACGCGCTTCTTGATTTAGGTCATGAAGTTGTCATCCAGACCAGCTGTAGGTTGACGAAAAATCTAGAAAAGTCATCACTAAAATCAGCAGGAAATCCACGGACCTCAGCATTAAACAGGGTCGCCAAGTGGTCAGATTTATCCTAACCATGAGAAGGATTTATCTCGTACAATGGGGGGGCACCATGCAAATTAGCTGGATAAGACTAATGAATCAGATCCCCAGAAAGGATAATCTCCTTAAAGATTAAAAATCAGCTTTTAAGACTGATATTACTCAATCCTAGAGATTGACCTTAAAGATTGAGAATTACAAACTCTTGGAATTCGATTATATCTAAACTCGAGCTTGAACGAGAAAATATTTTGATCAAAATTACAAACCGATTTGTTTTCTGAAAACCCTATTTTCAATGCGTTCATTACCATTGAACGTAAAATCCTAGGAATTCACCTGGAATTCATTAGGTCACCTGAACTAAATCGGGTGTCAACCGTAAGAACGGTGGTTGCATAGTGGTCAAAGACAGGACCTTGTGCCATACCGAAAAATTATAAGGGTGAGCTTTACTATTGCTCCTACCAAGGATAGTAATTGCATCCGACACGTTATAGACCATAATTAAAAGCATGTCAGGGGACATTGCCTTAACAGTTGCTTGTTCAACGCTTTCCTTTACAACCGGACGGTAGTTTGCCGAAAGGTAATATACGGAACAAGTAAACTGGACGTGTTGCTCTCCTAATACAAGGTTAGCAAGTGGGTGACACAAAACAGCAAGTTTTGAGCTAAAAATTTCAATTCTGAAACCCACCAAACCCACAAAAATATTTTGCAAACACCGGTAAAGGGTTATCCCGGAAAACTTATCTAGGGTTAAAACTAGATTTAATTTTCAAAAGATCAAATGTTTTCATAAAGATCCAATTTCCTTAATGGATCTAAATTTTTATAGTCATGTGGGGCTGTAAACCATATCGTTACTACCATTGTTTATACTGCCGTATAGAAATCACTGATGTACAAAGTGTGAAGAATAAAGAAGTGATTCTAGTATTTCAAGACAATATTGCTTGAGGACAAGCAACGCTCAAGTGTGGGAATATTTGATAATGCTAAAAACGAACATATATTTCATAGCATTATTCCTCAAGAAAGACAAGCTTTTAGTTGCAATTGTTCTATTTACAAGTGATATTCGTTTAAATAATAAAAGGTGAAGACAAAAGACAGATTCGACGAATTGAAGACGCAAACGACCAAAAAGCTCAAAAGTACAAAAGACAATCAAAAAGGTTCCAATTATTGATAAGAAACGTCTCGAAATTACAAGAGTACAAGATTCAAAACGCAAAGTACAAAATATAAAATTGTACGCAAGGACGTTCGAAAATCCGGAACCGGGACCAGAGTCAACTCTTAACGCTCGACGCAACGGACTAAAAATTACAAGTCTACTATGCACAAGAATATAATATAATATATAAATAATTATATTAATTATTTATATTTTATATTTATATATAAAATCCGTCGGCAAGAAAGACTCCAAAAGATGTGAGCTGTAATTTCAATCTCCGCGACTCGCGGAGTTTGAAGGCCAAAAGGGCCGCGAGTCGCGGAGCCCCAAAAATCAAAAATCCCTATAAAGCCAACCGAATTCTGATCAAAATTAAGATTCTATTTCTCTCTTCTCTCATATATACGATATATATATATATATATATAATTTATATTTTAATTATAATTTTAATTATAATTCTAATAATAAGGGTATGTTAGCGAATATTGTAAGGGTGTAAGTCGAAATTCTGTCCGTGTAACGCTACGCTATTTTTAATCATTGTAAGTTATGTTCAACCTTTTTATATTAATGTCTCGTAGCTAAGTTATTATTATGCTTATTTAAAACGAAGTAATCATGATGTTGGGCTAATTACTAAAATTGGGTAATTGGGCTTTGTACCATAATTGGGGTTTGGACAAAAGAACGACACTTGTGAAAATTAGACTATGGGCTATTAATGGGCTTTATATTTGTTTAACTAAATGATAGTTTGTTAATGTTAATATAAAGATTTACAATTGGGCGTCCCTATAAATTACCATATACACTCAATCGGACACGATGGGTGGGGTATTTATATGTACGAATAATCGTTCATTTAACCGGACACGGGAATGGATTAATAGCCACTAGAATAATTAAAATAGGGGTGAAATTACATTCAAGGGTAATTGGTGTAATTGTTAACAAAGTAGTAAAACCTTGGTTTACACACAGTCGATAACCTGGTGTATTCATTAAACAAAGTATTAAAACCTTGTTACAATTCGAATCCCCAATTAGTTGGAATATTTAACTTCGGGTATAATAATAATTTGACGAGGACACTCGCACTTTATATTTATGACTGATGGACTGTTATGGACAAAAACCAGACGGACATATTGAATAATCCAGGACAAAGGACAATTAACCCATGGGCATAAAACTAAAATCAACACGTCAAACATCATGATTACGGAAGTTTAAATAAGCATAATTCTTTTATTTCATATTTAATTTCCTTTATTTTATATTTAATTGCACTTCTAATTATCGCACTTTTATTTATTGTTATTTAATCGCACTTTTAATTATCGTACTTTTTAATTATCGCACGTTTATTTTATCGCACTTTTATTATTCGCAATTTCATTATCGTTATTTACTTTACGCTTTAAATTAAGTCTTTTATTTATTTAATATTTTACATTAGGTTTTAACTGCGACTAAAGTTTTAAAATCGACAAACCGGTCATTAAACGGTAAAAAAACCCCCCCTTTATAATAATAATATTACTTATATATATGTTTGTATTTTTATAAAAGTAAACTAATATAGCGTTACGCTTTGTTTAAAGATTTCCCTGTGGAACGAACCGGACTTACTAAAAACTACACTACTGTACGATTAGGTACACTGCCTATAAGTGTTGTAGCAAGGTTTAAGTATATCCATTCTATAAATAAATAAATATCTTGTGTAAAATTGTATCGTATTTAATAGTGTTTTCTGCTAAAATTAATAACTATTTTATATACACCTCGCATAACATCAAGTATTTTTGGCGCCGCTGCCGGGGACTATCTTAAAAGCCGGAAGCGCAACGCTAATAATAATAAAAATAAAAAAAAAATATTTTTAGCTTACTTCTATTAAAAATTCGTTTTTGTAAAAATACGTTTTAAATATTCGAAAATATAAAAAGAAAAACAAAAATATAAGCATTTTTAAGATTTTGTTAAATTTTTAAGTTTTATAAGTTTCTTTATTTTTATTTTAGTTTATAAAAATATAAGTTTTATTAACTATCTTTTATTTATAAAAAAAATTAAAAACAGAAATTAAAATAAAAAAAAATAAAGAAAAAACGCGTAAAAAATTTCAAACTGCTCCAGATCTGAAATTCTGAACCCCGCGACTCGCGGGGTTTGAAGCATTAATTACCGCGACTCGCGGAGCTTCTCTGACACACGGACAGAAGCCCTAATTCAGCATTAATTACGGGTTTTAATTAATTATTATTATTATTTAACCCTAATTATTATTATTATTATTATTATTAGTTTTATTTTTACTTTTACTTTTTATTTAAATTGTTTTATTTAGTATTAATTAGTTTACTTAAATTGTAAAATTAGTAGTTTTATTAAAAAATTAATATAAAAATAATATTTTTATAAAAATTGTACTTTTTACAACTTTTTATATATTTTTATATTTTGTCCCTTTTTAATCGTTGTAGCGTAATATTTGTATTTTTAGCTCATATTTAATTTTAAACTTAGTTTTTGCTATAGTTATTTTTACTCCTAGATTTTTAGGCTTTGCCGTAGAATTCCTTAAGTGCTTTTTCTTTAGACTAAGATTTAGGTGCTTTAGAATTTTGCGACACCTTTTTAAGTTTTAGTTTCTTTTTAAGTTATTTCCATTTGGGATTTAGTTTTTCCTGTAAGCTTTAATATTTTTAGACTTTTACTATGTATCAATTATCATTCCAATTAGTAATTTCAATTTGCGATTATAATTTTAAGTTAGTTGTAGTAATAAGATTAGGTTAGTTAAGTATTTTTAAGTTTTTATAAGTTTCTTTTATTTTTCCGTCACCTTTTATTTTTCAACCATTTTTTCTTTTTCGACCTTTTGCGACGAACTCTTTTTCTCTCTTATTTCTCGCCATTCTAGTTTTTAGGACTTAGAATTTTTTCTACTTCTTATCTAAATTTCTTAAAATTACGAAAATTTATTTTAAGTGGTTAAATTAATAGACATCAAAATTTTCTGGTTCGTAGTAATAGTTGGATTTGTACGTGGACCGGGTTATTGGAGCCAAACAGTCCTCAATTATATTGAGACCAAACGAATCCTGCCCCTCTGCTGCATCTTTTGGCTATTCAAAACGTGGGCAAAATCAGAAAAGTCTATTGATTGGATAACTTATTATAATTTTTCTTTCCTTTTAAAAACTAATAGGATATTCAGTGAATGCACCGAGCAAGACGTTCATCACCTTTTGTACGTTCACCACCTGTAACTAGATCAAGACATTTAGCAAATATAACCGCCGTTGATTTTTCTTTAGAATCGTCATCCAGTCGACCAAGTACTTCAGTTCAAATTTCCGATAATCCATTTTTTGAACCCAACATCACAATTGAGAATCCGGAGAATATTCAGGAACGGTTCGTAGATCCTGAACCACTAAACTTTCCTCCGGAGCCACCAATCATTCAAACAGAGATTGTTGAGGAACGAACCATTAAATCAGAATCATCTAGTGATACCGATTCAACAAATTCAAGTATGGAGAATCTGGAACCTTTAAGTATGGAAGACCGAATGAGAGCTAAACGCACTGGCCAAGGTCACGCAATTACTCATCCAGACATTAATGCGCCAGATTATGAAATCAAAGGACAAATTCTACACATGGTGACTAATCAATGCCAATTTAGTGGTGCGCCAAAGGAAGATCCAAATGAACATCTACGTACCTTTAATAGGATCTGCACACTATTTAAAATCCGAGAAGTGGAGGATGAACAGATATATCTCATGTTATTTCCCTGGACTTTAAAGGGAGAAGCCAAAGATTGGTTGGAATCGTTACCTGAAGGGGCGATTGATACATGGGACGTTTTAGTTGACAAATTTCTTAAACAATTCTTTCCTGCATCTAAAGCCGTAAGACTTCAAGCAGAAATTGTTACGTTCACACAGAAACCAAATGAAACTCTATATGAGGCGTGGACTAGATATGGAAAGTTGTTAAGAGGATGTCCGCAACATGGTTTAGACACCTGTCAAATAGTACAAATATTCTACCAAGGATGCGACATCACTACAAGAAAAGACATAGATATAGCAGCTGGTGGTTCTATTATGAAGAAAACCGAAACTGATGCTTACAAAATTATTGATAACACTGCTTCCCACTCATATGAGTGGCACCAAGAAAAAGACATCATTAGATCATCTAAAGCAGCTAGAGCCGATTCTAGCCATGACTTAGATTCCATTTCCGCAAAGATAGATGTTGTGGAGAGACGAATGGAAAAGATGACTAAGGATATTCACTCAATACGAATTAGTTGTGAGCAGTGTGGAGGACCACATTTGACAAAAGATTGTCTCAGTATTGAATTAACAATGGAACAAAGAGAGAATATTTCATACATAAACCAAAGGCCTGGAAATAATTATCAGAATAATTATCAACCGCCAAGACCGATTTACAATCAAAACCAGAATTATAACTGAAATATTCCATACAACAACCAACAAGGTCCTAGCAATCAACAAATATCCAATAATACTTACAATCAGCAAAGACCAAATTTTCAAAACAAACCACAACAACAAACCGATGATAAAAAGCCGAATTTAGAAGATATGATGACGAAGCTAGTTGAAACTCAAACACAGTTTTTCACATCTCAAAAACAAACAAATGAACAAAATGCTCAAGCATTTAGAAATCAACAAGCTTCTATTCAAAATCTGGAACAAGAAGTAAGTAACCTAGCAAGGTTAATAGGTGAAAGAAAACCAGGAAGTCTACCTAGTGATACAAATGCTAACCCCCGAAATGAAACAGCTAAAGCCATTACCACAAGAAGTGGTACAACACTTAAACCACCTGAAATACCTGTAACTTCTGATGAAACTATTCCTACTCCACAAGAACCACAACCTGATAAAGATAAGGAAAAAGAACCGGTAGTTGAAAAAGTTAATGAAGATAACACAGTTAAGGATAAACCTTATGTTAAACCATATCAACCACCACTTCCTTACCCGAGTAAAATGAAGAAAGAAAAACTTGAAGCCGAGCAATCCAAATTCTTGGATATGTTTAAACAGATAAATGTAAATCTTCCTTTCATTGATGTGATTTCAGGAATGCCTAGATATGCTAAATTCCTGAAAGATCTAATCTCAAATAGAAAGAAAATGGAAGAACTCTCGGCTGTTACTATGAATGCTAATTGTTCAGCAGTGCTGTTGAATAAGATACCAGAAAAATTATCTGATCCAGGAAGTTTCACAATTCCATGTTTTCTGGGTAGTCTTAGTTCAATAGAAGCATTGGCAGACTTAGGTGCTAGTATAAATCTAATGCCGTATTCACTATACGCTAAACTAGACCTTAGAGAATTGAAACCAACAAGAATAAGCATACAACTAGCCGATAGATCAATAAAATATCCTAGAGGGATAATGGAGAACATGCTAGTTAAAGTTGGTAATTTAGTATTTCCAGTAGATTTTGTTGTTTTGGACATGGAAGAAGATTCTCAAGTTCCTCTCATATTAGGAAGACCATTCTTAAACACGGCTAAAGCAATGATAGACGTGTTTGGTAAGAAACTGACCCTAAGTATAGAGGATGAGAGTGTTACCTTTTCAGTTGATAGAGCAATGCAACAACCACAATCTGCAGATGATACATGTTATTATATTCAAACTATAGATGCACATGCAGAATTATTAGAAGAATTTCCAGAATTACAAGGAACAGGAGAATGTTCTTTAGGAGAAGGTAATGAACCAATTGATGAAGCTGAAATGTTAGCTACACTTATAGCTAATGGATATGAACCAACAACAGAATAAATTTAAATGCTAAAAGAAGAAGACAGATATCGATATAAATCATCGATAGAAGAACCTCCGAAATTAGAGTTAAAGCCACTTCCAAACCATTTGGAATACGCTTATTTACATGGTGAATCTGAATTACCTGTAATAATATCGTCTTCTCTTACTGAAAATGAGAAATCACAACTCATTTCTATGTTGAAAGCTCATAAACCAGCCATTGCATGGAAGATTCATGATATTAAAGGAATAAGTCCTTCGTATTGCACACATAAAATCCTTATGGAAGAAGGTCATAAAACGTATGTGCAACGCCAACGAAGACTAAATCCTAATATGCAAGATGTAGTTAAGAAAGAGATTATTAAACTGCTAGATGCAGGTTTGATATATCCAATTTCTTATAGTCCATGGGTAAGCCCAGTTCAATGCGTGCCTAAGAAGGGTGGCATGACTGTCATTACAAATGAGAAAAATGAGCTTATTCCTACTAGGACTGTAACAGGATGGCGTGTATGTATTGATTATAGAAAATTAAATGACGCCACCAGAAAAGATCACTTTCCCTTACCTTTCATAGATCAAATGTTGGAAAGATTAGCCGGACATAGTTACTATTGTTTTCTAGATGGATTTTCCGGATATTTTCAAATTCCAATAGCACCCGAGGACCAAGAGAAAACCACATTCACGTGCCCTTATGGTACTTTTGCTTACAAACGCATGCCATTTGGACTTTGTAACGCCCCTGCAACCTTTCAAAGGTGTATGATGGCGATTTTTCACGACATGATAGAAGAATGCATGGAAGTATTCATGGATGACTTTTCAGTCTTCGGTGATACATTTAAATCATGTCTAGTTAATCTGGAACGAATGCTAATTAGATGCGAACAATCAAATCTAGTACTTAATTGGGAGAAATGCCATTTCATGGTTAAAGAAGGCATCGTTCTTGGACATAAAATTTCAAAAGAAGGAATTAAAGTGGATAGAGCTAAAGTAGATGTAATTGCTAAACTTCCACATCCCACCAATGTTAGAGGAGTTAGGAGTTTTCTAGGGTATGCCTGTTTTTACCGACGTTTCATAAAAGATTTTTCTAAAATTGCCACTCCTATGAATAAACTCCTAGAAAAGGATGCGTCATTCATCTTTTCAGATGAATGTATCAAATCTTTTAATATTCTTAAAGAAAAACTCACTAATGCACCGATCATGATAACACCAAATTGGAATCTACCATTTGAACTAATGTGCGATGCAAGTGATTTTGCAATGGGAGCCGTTTTAGGACAAAGGATTGAAAAACGATTTCAACCTATATATTATGCTAGTAAGACATTACAAGGAGCACAAACGAACTATACAACTACTGAAAAAGAACTCCTTGCTATTGTCTTTGCTTTTGACAAATTTCGATCATATCTCGTTTTAGCAAAAACGGTGGTCTATACCGACCATTCTGCTCTTAGATACCTATTTTCAAAACAAGATGCTAAACCAAGATTAATCCGTTGGATCTTACTCTTACAAGAGTTTGATATTGAAATCCGAGATAAAAGAGGAGCAGAAAATCTCGCCGCTGATCATCTTTCTCGTCTTGAAAATCCCGAATTAGAAGTTCTAAATGAATCAGCCATACAAGACAACTTTCCTGATGAATATCTATTGAAGATAGATTATAAAGAAATCCCATGGTTTGCAGACTATGCAAACTACTTAGTTTGTGGATTCCTTGAAAAAGGATTATCGTACCAAAGACGAAAGAAATTCTTCAGTGATATATGTGATGACCCGGAAATTTCTGATCAAATTTAAACTTTAATCTTTATATGTATCCGACACGATAAGCAAAAATGTGTAATGTTGAGTCTCGAAAGTTTTGAAACTATATTCATGTAATCAAATACTCTTTGACCATGCCCAACGATTCACGAACAATTATGTGTAAATAAAGATATATACATATTCATAGGTGTGATTATGAAATTGAAATATATTAATGAAACATTGAACGGATTAGTTAATATGAATATAAGCTATGAGATCTATTTAATGAGGTTGGAAATGTTATCAAGGTATTGATTGAATAATACTTTATACGAACGTATTTGTTCGATGTAAGTTTATCGACGAGATTAAAAGATAATATCAAATGATTGAATTATCGGATACATTGAACTATGATTATGAGTCTCTGTTATGAGGTCCACTTTGAATTAGAAAACTCTTACTTTTAACGGTATTCGGAATAAATGGTAAAGTGATTTACAAGTAAGAACAAAGTATCACTTATTGGGAGTTAGACAAAAGTTAGTGGAGGATTGAATTTCATAACACTTGGTTGATAACTTGCAACGTATATAGAATGTGATTATGTATATTAGATATATTAGTTAGGTAAAAGATAGTAACCCTTATTCATTGATTCGATTTATTATTAGATATATTAACTAGAGCGTTTTAGAAATTAAAGTAAATGTTGGCGCATAAATAAGTTATATCAGATTAAGTTTTTGAGCATAACCGTTAGGTGATATAACAATATCTAGTATTCACATGATTTTAATGTTATATATTTTGGTCTTTGAAATATAATTAATTTTGAAAAGTGAAATATTATATTATTAGATAAATATTTCAAACATATGTATTATGTATAAGTTTATAAATTTTAAATGTACATATATTTTATTTTAGTCATAAAACGTTTTGATTCAAACTAATAAGATTAAATATATATTTTGTTATATAATGAGACATCGATTTATAAAAGGAAATGACCAAAACACTCAAAAGATTAAGTTACACTTTGAGTGGGTTAGTTTTTAATTAATTTAAGTCTAATTAATAATAAAGGTACATGTCACAAAACGTTTAATTTAAAATAAAATATTTTGATAAACAACGAGTCACTGATTTATAAAAGAAAATGACCACAACGCTCAATTTTATAAGTTACATTTTTTATAAGGTAATTTATTGATGAGTAAGTCAAATTTTTGATAAAGGTACACGTCGCGTAACGTAAAAGGCTAGTTTTCTAAACGTACGAAAGTGCGCCCGAAAAACCGAAAGTGGTACATGAGTAGTGAGACCACGACCGTGTCATTTTTGTAAAAATTATATTTTTACCATGAACGTAAATATAATATAATATTTAATTAATTCTAAAGATTATTTATATTATATATTAAATAAATATATACATATGCACAATGTAACAAATGTGTCAAATGTGTCGGCAGAAGAAGTTTAACTTTGTGAAATGGAAGGGGGTAGGTGGCTACATCCTTTAAAAACCGAACTTGATCTCATTTTGATTCAATATTTTTTTTTTTTTCATCTTCTTGCTACTACGGTGTATTACTTATATTAATTAAATTATTATTATTATTATTATTATTATTATTATTATTATTATTATTATTATTATTATTATTATTATTATTATTATTATTATTATTATTATTATTATTATTATTATTATTATTATTATTATTATTATTATTATTATTATTATGAGTACTAGTATTATTAGGGAGTGTTATTATTAGTATTATTACTACATAAAATATTACGACGGAGTGATGTCCAAGTGTTTTCAAAACATGTTTTGCGGGTAGGATATGGCTAAGGAAATTATGGGTTGTAGCTATGGAGGTGATGGGTATGGTTCATGGGTATGCTCGTGAGGTCAAATTTAGTGGTTGTCATCTCCGTTGTGTCTACGTATCTTTCCTGCAATATTGAATCTCAATATTGATACGTGAGTACTCATAATTTAATTTTTACATACTAATAGTGTATCCCTGACTACTGCTCGAGAATATAGGATTGTGCATGCTTGTATATTTGATATTGTCCTTAGATAGGTTATGTTGAATCTTAAAGGTTGTTATACTAAGGATGAAATAAGGTATAAAATATGCATGTCTTTGGAAAGCTAGCGAAAAATTAAGAACTTTTCATTTAGATATCAAATGAATTCGTTGAACGGTTGTCAAGTTATGGATAAAAGAAGTTTTGTAAATTTTGATGAAACGTCGATACGGAAACTGAAATTCTCGCTGACCTGCGTTGTTTCAGATTAAAACAAAAATACCACTGAATTCTTTGCTGTAAAGTCTAACAAACGACCCTGGCCGTTTGTCAATTCGAGTCTCGACGATTTTTCTAAAAATCGTCAAAGTTGACTGTTTGGTCACATTTTAAAATTCTAAAAAGAGCTGAAACTTTTTTATTAAAAATGTCAGTTTTGTATCACGTGTCATGGTCGGCCTGATGTGTGTTTACTTTTGCCAAAAATCATGTTATATCTTTGTGGTAACGAGAATTTGAAGGCTTTGACCGTTTGTCAATCCGAGTTTCGAGGAATTTTCTAAAAATCTCCAAAGTAGGCTACTCGGTCACTTTTGTAAATTTATTAAAGCTGAAAAATTAACTTTGAAACGTCAAAACCGAGTTGACAACTACGAGTTGTCTAGGTTTAGTTTACTTCTGTAAAATTTATGCTTAATCTTTTTGGTAATGTGTAACTTTTATCTTTGGCCGTTTATCAATCGGAGTTCCGATAATTTTTCTAAAAATCGCTGAAGTGGCCGTTTAGTCATGTTTGACCGAAAAATCATTTTTGTATAAGTTATTGTATTTTTGCATGCGACCTCGTTTTTACTTTAACCTTTGACTTTTGCACATTAGTCTCGAGCATTAGGATTGTGGTACACTATGACTTAACTTAATATATTAGACAAATATTGACAAATACATAAATATATATAAATAATTTAGGTTCGTGAATCCGAGGCCAACCTTACACTTGTTCAACGATGTTATATGTATTTTTACTACAAAATACAATATGGTGAGTTTCATTTGCCTTTTTACCCTTTATATTTTTGGGCTGAGAATACATGCGCAACTTTTATAACTGTTTTACGAAATTGACACAAGTACGTGAAACTACATTCTATGGTTGGATTATCGAAGTCGAATATGCCCCTTTTTATTAAGTCTGGTAATCTAAGAATTAGGGAACAGACACCCTAATTGACGCGAATCCTAAAGATAGATCTATCGGGCCCAACAAGCCCCATCCAAAGTACCGGATGTTTTAGTACTTCGAAATTTATATCATGTCCGAAGGAGGATCCCGGAATGATGGGGATATTCTTATATATGCATATTGTTAATGTCGGTTACCAGGTGTTCAATCCATATGAATGATATTTTTGTCTCTATGCATGAGACGTATGTTTATGAGAAATGGAAATCTGAAATCTTGTGGTCTATTAAAATGATGGAAACGATTGTTTAAGTTAAACTAATGAACTCACCAACCTTTTGGTTGACACTTTAAAGCATGTTTATTCTCAGGTACGAAAGAAATCTTCCGCTGTGCATTAGCTCATTTTAAAGATATTACTTGGAGTCATTCATGACATATTTCAAAAGACGTTGCATTCGAGTCGTTGAAGTTCATAAAGATTATTATTAAGTAAATGACAGATTAGGTCATTTATAGTTTGGATATTATGAAATGGTATGCATACATGTTAACTTTCGATGTAATGAAAGATTGTCTTTTAAAAATGAATGAAATGTTTGTAAAATGTATCATTTAGAGGTCAAGTACCTCGCGATGTAATCATATGTTATTGTATTCGTCCCTATGGATTGGGTCGGGTCGTCTCATGTGGTATCAGAGCGGTGGTCTTAGCGAACCAGGTCTTGCATTAGTGTGTCTTACTGTTAGTTGTTAAGATGCATTAGTGAGTCTGGACTTCGACCGTGTCTGCATGTCAAAAGTTTTGCTTATCATTTTGTGTCGGAAACCATCTACTTATCATCCTTAGAAAATTATCTGCTTATCATCTTAAGTCTAGACGCGTTTTCCTGCATTTATTGCATAACAGCGTATAGACGAAATTCACATCTTAGCATATCTACTAATTAATATCTTAGCGTATTTATTACTGTGAACTTTGACTAACATCTTTCAAAGATTCTCCGAAATCTATGAGATTTTGGTATTATATATACATATGTAAATTATGTATTGAGGAATACCAAATCTAAATTCTACAATCTATTTTATACCAAAAATTCTTTCTCTGATCATACGAGATGGATTCAGCATCTAGTTCGAACTCCTCAGATTTCGACAGCTATGTCGATATGGATTTCCATTCGAGCTCCGAAAATAGTGTGACCGGAATGGATCAACCAATCAATCATCATCTATTCTGGATGAAATGGGGATGGGTTCGTAGCCTCCTCAATTATTGGAGACAAGAAGAAGGTGATCCTTTCCATCCACCAAATTGCCCTATTGGCGATGAACCTGAAGCACTTACCGGCGAACCTGTTCGTGAAACCATTTTCTCTCTCATTTCCAGAGTATCTCGTCACGATTATATATTACATCAAATTCTAAATTTTATTTACCCGCTTATCCCAACCGACAATCATCCCGGTATACTAGCAGAAGTTAACGAACTTCGTGCTCACGTGACAGCTTTAGAGCTTATGGTGCAAGGATTACAAACACCATCAGCAGCACCAGCAGCATAATCAGTACCACCAGTAGCATCAACATCGCAAACCTCGACACCCTAAACATCAGCAGCATCACACGCTTCAACATCATAATCTGTATCTCGGATATCAACATCACACGCACCATAGATACCAAGGAGTACTAACTACAACAAACGATGAAGTATTGATTCATAACTTCATTGGAAGAACATTCTACGGCGATTATGTAATCTCTGAAGTCTTAGAGATTATCTATTTCCACCCTAACCCTAAATCAGATGAGTGAACCAAAATGATTCAAGGAAGAATCAAAACCCTAACAAGGATGGTGCGCGATTTACAATTTTGACTTGTTATACAAGCATCGCTAGCAGTTACCGGAAGTATCATTAGCAACAACAGTACCGTTAGCATCACCAGTATAATCAGTAACGTCAGCATCGTCAGAATCAACAACACTTATGACATCACATATTCCGTCAGTTCAAGAATCACTGTGGAAACCATTACGAATTAATAACGAGGATATTGTATCAACGAGTCATGAAGTATTACCTCAGTTCCTCCGAAGAATTTATATGTATATCCTATATATACATATATAAATTTTTTTTTTAACCATAAGAAATCTTTTCGTACTAAGTTATTATGTATGGAACTTAACTATCCGGTTAATTCATATTACTAATATGCAATGATGTCCATTCTTCGTTAACAATTTAATCATTGTTAACCACAATCTCTATTTAAATTCAGCGAATTCCGTTTCATAATAAATCAAGAGTATTATTCGATAACATGTTTGATTTTACACCCTCATCTTCGATGCACTTGAACTTCTGGAAAATAACCTTCGTATCTTGCGAAGTTAACAAGAGTTCTATAAGCATCAGCATGATTCACTAAGGAAATATTTATAAATATTGAAGTATTGATTACATTAGTGAAATACTCTGCAAGAATTATGTAATCTCTAATGTTTCAGAGATTATTCATTTCTAGTTCAAGCCAAAAAAAAAAAAAAAATCAAATGAGTTTAATGTGATTTTTAAACTCATTAAATCTAAAGAAAATATATTCACATATATTTTCATAAGGACTGTAATGAAAATTCTTATTCAAAACATTATTTGTGAAATTTTTTTAACGGGTAGGTAATACCCGAGAGATGTCTAAATTCACAATTAATATGTTACATTCTTTGAATCTGATTCAGCAATCACCAACTGTATTCACTACTCTCTCAACAATATACATTCTTTCGTAAAAATCAAAATAACTATTCTCATCCAAATTTGATTACATATTCTAATTTTGACAAATCAAAATCCAAGTCAAGATTTAACAGAAGACATCACTTTTAGAATTCCTACATCTATCAAAGTCATACTTTGAATTCAAAACTGTGACAGAACATCACTTTTATTCGTAACACTCAGAAATAGATGAAAATCATTCGAGATTCAGGAAGATTTCATCATTTGGATATTGACTATGACAATCTGCATTTAAAACCCTTCGAAATTCAGGAAAACACTACAAACATTGAAAAATTAAGATGATGATCCAACCGCACATTACCCGAAGTCTTGTACCTGAAAAGCTCTCGAAACTAAAGTCGTAGTTTAACACGTACCCGCGTCAAATCCTTTATCAATTATTAGCAAAAACGACCTTACGATTCCTTTTCAAAGTAGCCAATTTTGTCACAGCTCCAGCCAGTCAATTTCGACATTTCAGTCGGACGAGTCCTTTTATAACCCCGATAGATACGTGGCCCATTCATCATTGTTACTGAGGAACCTTTCATATTCCACCATATTACCACCAGCGTGTAATCATCTAAAACACGATTCTTCTGAACCCACCTCGGATTGATAACTAGAGATTCAGATATTATAGCATTAAATGCAGAGGAAACATAAAAATGGTAGATGGTTTAAACGGTCAAAAGTTTGATGATAAAAGATAGTGAGTTGGTAAAGCTCAGAAAAAGAGAAGATTTGGAACTGAAAAACGGATTGAGCAAAGTATGAAGGAAGCCGTGGACAAATCACAGGGACTAAATCTGCCTTCAAAGGATTCAAATGATTCAGTGTCTTGCTGAAAACGTTAGCAAACACGTTACCCCTTATTCTAAACCTTCACAGACAGATATTCTTCATCATCATCTTACCTTAGATATTATAAGATATCTTCGTATCTCCCATTATACATATTCTCCATATTTCTGGAGATATCTTCACCACCATCCTTATCTGAGATCATTTATCTCTCCGAAATATCTGCAACAAAAAAAAAAGAAAAAAAAGAAACTGTGTTAGTTTCTAAATTCTGAAAAATTCAAATATAAATGTTTTGAAGTAGTGTTGGGAACTGATGCATGGGTTAGTATAATATAATGACACTTGATCAACGTCATTATATTACAGTAATTCATGCTAAGTTTCTAATGGACGTGATGATTCACAGAATATACCGTCATCATGTACCATTTACACGACTCTTACATTCTACTTAATCTCTAAACATATCAAGGAACTATTTCTTGATGATTCGGTCTTTTTCAGGGTATTCTGGTAATTTAACAAATCGGGATTTACCATTGCCCTTTCCTTCTTAGAACAATTACTATATTCCTTCTGAAATCCATACATACGAATTCCGGACCATTACGAGAGCTATTTAATAGCAAGAAGAAGAAACGAAAGGACAAAGCTCTGAAATAGAAATTCGGGGTATAAACCGCAGCAAATAGAAGAGAGCATTAACCATGGATGACGATGACTATAGAAGACAGAAGCAGGGACATCGAAATATAAGGAAAGGTGTAAAATCTAACAACAACTCGGAAATTACAACCCGTATATATCGATGCATATAGCAATGTAAAGACATGGGAGAACTAGAAACACTATAAACCCAAGAGTATAGTAGAAGTAAATAGATTCTTCCGGTGGTAGATTAAAAAGAAGAATGACAGATATAAAAGTTAAGAGGATATCAAGGATCAGGATGGGATGAAGCATATTAATGAATACTTTAAAGTATGAATTGAGGAAGAAAGAATAGAAGGTGTGAGTTGTAAGGAAACGAAGGGGGTGGATTTATAGACAGAGCAATCAAAGCAGATTATCGCGTATAACCAAAGAGGATCATAATCTCCTTAATTACCGACGAATCAAATCTTATTATGGAGATCTTCTTCTAAATTCCTTAAATTTCGGAAATCAATCTTGACTATGCCATCTGTTAGGTCAAACCTGCATTTATTCATTTTCACTCTTAGATGATAGCTTCATTCGTGCTCTTCACAAAAACAATTCGTTTTATCTATATCACTCAATTATGATAAAACTCTATTATCGATTCATATTCGTCATGAAAACATTTTATTAGTTAGCCATGACGACCTCGATCAAATTTCGGGACGAAATTTCTTTTAACGGGTAGGTAATGTGATGACCCGGAAATTTCTGATCAAATTTAAACTTTAATCTTTATATGTATCCGACACGATAAGCAAAAATGTGTAATGTTGAGTCTCGAAAGTTTTGAAACTATATTCATGTAATCAAATACTCTTTGACCATGCCCAACGATTCACGAACAATTATGTGTAAATAAAGATATATACATATTCATAGGTGTGATTATGAAATTGAAATATATTAATGAAACATTGAACGGATTAGTTAATATGAATATAAGCTATGAGATCTATTTAATGAGGTTGGAAATGTTATCAAGGTATTGATTGAATAATACTTTATACGAACGTATTTGTTCGATGTAAGTTTATCGACGAGATTAAAAGATAATATCAAATGATTGAATTATCGGATACATTGAACTATAATTATGAGTCTCTGTTATGAGGTCCACTTTGAATTAGGAAACTCTTACTTTTAACGGTATTCGGAATAAATGGTAAAGTGATTTACAAGTAAGAACAAAGTATCACTTATTGGGAGTTAGACAAAAGTTAGTGGAGGATTGAATTTCATAACACTTGGTTGATAACTTGCAACGTATATAGAATGTGATTATGTATATTAGATATATTAGTTAGGTAAAAGATAGTAACCCTTATTCATTGATTCGATTTATTATTAGATATATTAACTAGAGCGTTTTAGAAATTAAAGTAAATGTTGGCGCATAAATAAGTTATATCAGATTAAGTTTTTGAGCATAACCGTTAGGTGATATAACAATATCTAGTATTCACATGATTTTAATGTTATATATTTTGGTCTTTGAAATATAATTAATTTTGAAAAGTGAAATATTATATTATTAGATAAATATTTCAAACATATGTATTATGTATAAGTTTATAAATTTTAAATGTACATATATTTTATTTTAGTCATAAAACGTTTTGATTCAAACTAATAAGATTAAATATATATTTTGTTATATAATGAGACATCGATTTATAAAAGGAAATGACCAAAACACTCAAAAGATTAAGTTACACTTTGAGTGGGTTAGTTTTTAATTAATTTAAGTCTAATTAATAATAAAGGTACATGTCACAAAACGTTTAATTTAAAATAAAATATTTTGATAAACAACGAGTCACTGATTTATAAAAGAAAATGACCACAACGCTCAATTTTATAAGTTACATTTTTTATAAGGTAATTTATTGATGAGTAAGTCAAATTTTTGATAAAGGTACACGTCGCGTAACGTAAAAGGCTAGTTTTCTAAACGTACAAAAGTGCGCCCGAAAAACCGAAAGTGGTACATGAGTAGTGAGACCACGACCGTGTCATTTTTGTAAAAATTATATTTTTACCATGAACGTAAATATAATATAATATTTAATTAATTCTAAAGATTATTTATATTATATATTAAATAAATATATACATATGCACAATGTAACAAATGTGTCAAATGTGTCGGCAGAAGAAGTTTAACTTTGTGAAATGGAAGGGGGTAGGTGGCTACATCCTTTAAAAACCGAACTTGATCTCATTTTGATTCAATATTTTTTTTTTTCATCTTCTTGCTACTACGGTGTATTACTTATATTAATTAAATTATTATTATTATTATTATTATTATTATTATTATTATTATTATTATTATTATTATTATTATGAGTACTAGTATTATTAGGGAGTGTTATTATTAGTATTATTACTACATAAAATATTACGACGGAGTGATGTCCAAGTGTTTTCAAAACATGTTTTGCGGGTAGGATATGGCTAAGGAAATTATGGGTTGTAGCTATGGAGGTGATGGGTATGGTTCATGGGTATGCTCGTGAGGTCAAATTTAGTGGTTGTCATCTCCGTTGTGTCTACGTATCTTTCCTGCAATATTGAATCTCAATATTGATACGTGAGTACTCATAATTTAATTTTTACATACTAATAGTGTATCCCTGACTACTGCTCGAGAATATAGGATTGTGCATGCTTGTATATTTGATATTGTCCTTAGATAGGTTATGTTGAATCTTAAAGGTTGTTATACTAAGGATGAAATAAGGTATAAAATATGCATGTCTTTGGAAAGCTAGCGAAAAATTAAGAACTTTTCATTTAGATATCAAATGAATTCGTTGAACGGTTGTCAAGTTATGGATAAAAGAAGTTTTGAAAATTTTGATGAAACGTCGATACGGAAACTGAAATTCTCGCTGACCTGCGTTGTTTCAGATTAAAACAAAAATACCACTGAATTCTTTGCTGTAAAGTCTAACAAACGACCCTGGCCGTTTGTCAATTCGAGTCTCGACGATTTTTCTAAAAATCGTCAAAGTTGACTGTTTGGTCACATTTTAAAATTCTAAAAAGAGCTGAAACTTTTTTATTAAAAATGTCAGTTTTGTATCACGTGTCATGGTTGGCCTGATGTGTGTTTACTTTTGCCAAAAATTATGTTATATCTTTGTGGTAACGAGAATTTGAAGGCTTTGACCGTTTGTCAATCCGAGTTTCGAGGAATTTTCTAAAAATCTCCAAAGTAGGCTACTCGGTCACTTTTGTAAATTTATTAAAGCTGAAAAATTAACTTTGAAACGTCAAAACCGAGTTGACAACTACGAGTTGTCTAGGTTTAGTTTACTTCTGTAAAATTTATGCTTAATCTTTTTGGTAATGTGTAACTTTTATCTTTGGCCGTTTATCAATCGGAGTTCCGATAATTTTTCTAAAAATCGCTGAAGTGGCCGTTTAGTCATGTTTGACCGAAAAATCATTTTTGTTTAAGTTATTGTATTTTTGCATGCGACCTCGTTTTTACTTTAACCTTTGACTTTTGCACATTAGTCTCGAGCATTAGGATTGTGGTACACTATGACTTAACTTAATATATTAGACAAATATTGACAAATACATAAATATATATAAATAATTTAGGTTCGTGAATCCGAGGCCAACCTTACACTTGTTCAACGATGTTATATGTATTTTTACTACAAAATACAATATGGTGAGTTTCATTTGCCTTTTTACCCTTTATATTTTTGGGCTGAGAATACATGCGCAACTTTTATAACTGTTTTACGAAATTGACACAAGTACGTGAAACTACATTCTATGGTTGGATTATCGAAGTCGAATATGCCCCTTTTTATTAAGTCTGGTAATCTAAGAATTAGGGAACAGACACCCTAATTGACGCGAATCCTAAAGATAGATCTATCGGGCCCAACAAGCCCCATCCAAAGTACCGGATGTTTTAGTACTTCGAAATTTATATCATGTCCGAAGGAGGATCCCGGAATGATGGGGATATTCTTATATATGCATATTGTTAATGTCGGTTACCAAGTGTTCAATCCATATGAATGATATTTTTGTCTCTATGCATGGGACGTATGTTTATGAGAAATGGAAATCTGAAATCTTGTGGTCTATTAAAATGATGGAAACGATTGTTTAAGTTAAACTAATGAACTCACCAACCTTTTGGTTGACACTTTAAAGCATGTTTATTCTCAGGTACGAAAGAAATCTTTCGCTGTGCATTAGCTCATTTTAAAGATATTACTTGGAGTCATTCATGACATATTTCAAAAGACGTTGCATTCGAGTCGTTGAAGTTCATAAAGATTATTATTAAGTAAATGACAGATTAGGTCATTTATAGTTTGGATATTATGAAATGGTATGCATACATGTTAACTTTCGATGTAATGAAAGATTGTCTTTTAAAAATGAATGAAATGTTTGTAAAATGTATCATTTAGAGGTCAAGTACCTCGCGATGTAATCATATGTTATTGTATTCGTCCCTATGGATTGGGTCGGGTCGTCTCAATATAAAACACTATTTCTGGGAAGATCCACATCTGTTTAAAAGTTGTCCCGATGAAATAATACGCCGATGTGTATTTGGAGATGAAGCTAGTAAAATATTAAACCATTGTCACACAGGACCAACAGGAGGGCATTATGGGCCTCAACTAACAGCAAGAAAAGTTTATGAAGCTGGATTCTATTGGCCTACAATTTACAAAGACGCACACCTTCTTTGCAAATCCTGTGATGCTTGTCAAAGGGCCGGAAAAATAAGTCAACGTGATGAAATGCCACAAAATGTCATTCAAGTATGTGAAGTATTTGACATTTGGGGTATTGACTTTATGGGTCCATTTCCAAAATCTCATAATAATCTATATATACTCGTAGCCATTGATTATGTATCTAAATGGGCGGAAGCACAAGCTCTTCCAACTAACGATGCACGAGTTGTAGTCAACTTTTTAAAACGTCTTTTTGCAAGGTTTGGAACACCGAAAGCTTTAATAAGTGATCGGGGTACTCATTTCTGTAATAATCAACTTGAGAAAGTTCTTAAAAGATATGGAGTAACTCATAAAATCTCCACCGCATATCATCCACAAACAAGTGGACAAGTTGAAAATACCAACCGAGCTTTAAAACGTATTCTAGAGAAAACCGTAGGATCAAATTCGAAGGAATGGTCCATTAAATTGGAGGATGCACTCTGGGCTTTTAGAACAGCCTACAAGACTCCAATTGGAACCACACCTTTTAGACTTGTTTATGGAAAAGTATGTCATCTTCCAGTAGAAATTGAACACAAAACATTTTGGGCTTTGAAGACATGTAATCTTGATTTACATGAAGCCGGACGTCTACGATTAAGTCAACTAAATGAATTAGAAGAATTAAGACATGAAGCATACGAAAATTCGTTAATCTATAAAGAAAGAACGAAGAAATGGCATGATAAAAGAATCAGAAGTTCAAAAGAATTTAAAGAAGGAGACAGAGTTCTTCTTTTCAATTCACGATTCAAGCTATTTCCTGGAAAATTGAAATCAAGATGGTCTGGACCATTCATAGTCAAAAGAGTTTTCCCATACGGAACGATAGAATTGATAAATTCAAATGGGATTGAATTTAAAGTTAATGGTCACAGAGTTAAACATTACATACATGGTCCGATGGAAGTCGACAACGAAGTTAATCACAATTTCGACACCACAGCTAACTAAGTGTGGGGAGAACCAAGTCTTTAAAGGATAATATGTATTTATGTTAGAGTTAGATTGTCTGTTTTCGTGTAATTCTCGAAAATGGAACCCGAATGGTCTTTCCCTAGCAGACCCTAAAGAACTAGTCTTCTCCCCCCATTCTGAATTTTTATTTTTTTTAGGTTTTTACGAAATGAAGACTGCCTGTGAACTAAACCATGGTCTAATGCTACACGCTTTGATCACTAAACGTAATAATGACATACTCCCGAGTGAAATAGTATCAGTAATCAGAGAAAGAATGGACGGAGTTAGAAAAGAATCCAGATGCGAAGATAATAAGTTACAATTTGGTAAAGGAAAATCAAAATTCGCAGCAAAAAGAAGAGCACGACACCTAGAACGATGTCACAAATGCGGAAAATGGTCACATGGAGGTAAATGTTCAAATAATCAAACCTATTCAAATACCGAATTTGTTACTTTATGCAGAGACGGACCGTTCATATGTTTAGAAGAAAAGACACCGAATGCTCGAGGTTACGCCTATGCAGCCATGGAAAACCAATTAAACCGACTATCTTACGAATGGGATAGATCATATAACTAAAAAATCTATTTCACAGGTATGTCTGTACAGTTTTTATTTTTATTTTTATTTTTAACCTTTTGATAATAAACGCTAATTTGTTCGCTAAAAAGTATTAAATTGGTATTAAATAAAATTAAGTTTGGCGACCGAAATTATTGATATCATTCAAAAATTTATTACATCACTGCGAAATTTAACGTTTATTCTTAAAGTATAAATATCTTTAATCAATCAAACCAAAATATTTCAAAAATTCGTCATGAGTTAAATTAGGTCTTGGAACCGAAATTACTTTACCGAAAAGAGGGGCGCATATTTTTGATAATATTTGATTGATTAAAGTTGGATAAAAAGAAAAAAAGATTTTTAAATTTATTTTTACCATGTTTTTAAAATTAATATTTAAATCTTAAATTAATATTGTAAATTTTGTAAAAACAATATATTTAAAATTGTAAATATTTGAAAAATTAATATAAGTTTGATATGAATTTATAAATTTTTAAATTAAGTTTGGTGTGAATTTTTAATTTTTAAAATATAAATTTTTAATTTTATGCATTTCAAATTTTAAGTTTGGTGTGAATTTTTAATATTAATTTTGAATTTCATATTTAAGTTGTGTGAATTTAAAAACAAAAATTTACTTTATCTCATTAAGTTAAGAATATGATTTTTAAAATTCGTCGTAAGTTGAAGACTAGGTCTTTGAACCGAAATTGCTTTACCCGAGGGAGGGACGAGAACTTTTATTATCATTATTTTTAATCTTATTTAATTAAAGTATGCCAAAAACATTGAAAAAACCCAAAAATCTTAGCTTTTAAAACAATCGCTACAAAAAGACAAATTTTAAAATTTTGTCGAGAGACGGACTAGGACATCGATCCGAAACGACCTCGTCCTAAATAACAAGGGAAACAAAATTTTAAAATTAATTTCTTAATTGTTTTCAAAAGTTAATGATTATATAAAAAAAAAAAAAACTCCGCGAGTCGCGGAGTTTAAAGGGTATTTCACCACGACTCGCGGGAGGACCAAAACCCAGAAAAAAAATAATAAACACCCGAACTGATCAGTCCACAACCTCAAAACCGAAAAACACAGCGAAAATAGCTCCGAAAAACCACCCAAAAACACCCCAAAAATCCCAATTTTTAACCGTTAATCACCAAATCTTTTGCTAAAATCATGTTGAGAAGGATGCTATCTAAGAATTACTCAAGAAAAACGGTAAATTTCTACACCTAAACACCATTTAATTCGAAATTTGGTGTTCTTGAGTCATTTTTTCCCCAATTTGATTTTGATGCTTTTTAGTGTAATTAGACTTAAATTGTTTATGTATTATGCTTGTATAACCTAGATTGATGCTGTTTAACATGATTAGAAGCCTTAAACTTCAAATTTTGAATAATCTAGGGTTTGTGTTCTTGAGCAATTTGGGGCTTTTTGATATAAACAGGTTATGGCCGATTTTTGTCATGAATTGTTGCTAAATTGAGTAGTGTAACATGTCTAGGTAGTTAAATGACCCAAACTTTGAGCCTAAACATGATTTTGAGAATTAAAGTGGACTTTTTCAAGTCTAAAATTCATGAACTTGATTTTTGAAAGATAATGCCATTTGAGACTTGTTTAATTGCTAGTAATGATTATTTTGACATGTTATTTGAGTTGAATGCTTATGAACTTGGCGAACATTTTCGTATATGCTTATTTGAAAAAGTGTAGATTTGATAAAAATGTGAAAATGAGCTTAAGTTTGATATAAATTGATAATGTCATTGTAATTATTTTGATTGATGATTTTGCTGACACTAATGCATATTTGGATGCACAAAAATTGTGTTTGATGTGTTTTGCAGAATGAAAGGGGTGAATCTTCATCCCAAGCCCGCAATGCTCCTGCTGAGAATTTGGAACAACAGGAGGTGGATAACTACTACAAGCAGGATATACCTCATCCAGTCATGACCTTTTCCGATATGCACTTGGAAGAGTTGCACCCGAACCTGAGATTTGACAGACTTTGGATAGATTATCCAAAATATCAAAGGGGTTTGCATACTCTTCATTCTAAGGTTGTTGAGGTACCGAGGGTCATAAAATGGGGACCCTTAGAAGCTGTAGAATTGGCCGGGCCAATTAGGGAATTACTTGTACAGAGGTATGGTAATTCTTCTTTTAATGACTGGGTACATTTATTCACCATACGTAGACCTGTATATAAAGTATGGTGTGAAGAATTGTTATGTAGTATAGAGTTGAATGATCGGGTAGCTAGTTTAACCGATCGTTCTTTTATTAGATTTTTGTTAGGCGGTTCGATGCGCCACATGTCTTTACTGGACATGGCTCAGGCTTTACGTATATATACGCCTGAGGAGTTAGCGTCTGCCGATTGTAGAGGATTGATACTAAACGGTAGAAAGATAGATGAAAATTTTGATACACACGGTGTGTGGAGTCAAATGACAAGCCATCACCGTTTCAAAGGGGGAAATTACTCTTATTTGGATATAGATAGAGCCGAATTAAGAGTGATACATAGGTTTTTAGCTAATTCGATTACACAAAGGGGTAAGAACAAAGAAAAAGTAAATGAACAAGATTTGTTTTACCATATGTGTATTCGAGACCCACAAAGCGCTGTAAGTATACCATATTGTGTGGGTTATTATTTATCAGCTATGGTTCGGGGGATGCGACCACATAGCATAATAGGAGGTGGTATTTTTATTACTTTGATTGTTGAATATCTCGGTGTGGATATAAGTCGGGGGGGGGGGGGGGGGGGGGGGGTTATTACTAGAAGAGCCGGAACCCCGCGATACTATAGGTTTAAATGTATACCATGGTGCGAAAGTTTTGAAGAGGCGAAATAACGCCGCAGTACGATACCATGGTAGACATCCACAGGTGGAGAGAAACCAGCAGCAAGGTAATGTAGGAGGGGGGAATGAGATGCAAGAAATGCATAGGTTTATAGCTTCTCAGGAATACGAAAATGCTAGACAGAGAGCATTTGAAGATTGGCAAGTTCATCAGAACCAAATCATAGCTCATTGCCAACATATAGGTAGAAACTATATTCCTACACCGAAACCCATCTTCCCTCCTTGGTCTATAGAGATGCAGCCACCATATCCTACGTATGACCCTGCCGAAGCATTCTATAGCACTTATGGTTATGCCTGGAACCCCTATTGGTACCAATATCATCCTTAGTTTACTTATTATTATTTTTTTTATTTTGTAATTTGTAATTATTGATACGTTTAATACTTTTGTTAATATTGTAATCATTTTTATAATTATCTAACTTTTATTCTTAGATTTTAATAATTTTTGAACGTGGGGTAATATACCAAACTTCAAAAATATGTATATATGTTTGCAGTTTATCTTATGTACACAACAGGGTAAAACAACGCTTTTTCAAAGACTGGCATTAAGTTCAGCAAAAGCAACTAATTTTGACGACAAGATGCAAAATATATGTGAAATAACAACAAGACGAAATGAACAAATGATGTGCACCATTTATCATTCAGCAAACAAACGCCAATATATTTGGAAACTTTGGTAAAATTTAATCATTTTCACACAAATCACCCTCAATAATTTAAATTGTTACTGATTTCTTGCAAATGAGGGCATTGCAAGATCTTAAGTGTGGGAAGGGGTTAAATTCTTTCGGATTTTAAAATTTTTTACTTTATACACTTGGTTACCATTAAAAATACTAGTAAAGCAGTAGTTGTATTAGAATCTAGTGCTCTCTGATAAAAAAGAACAGCCCTAGTCTTATATACTGACTACCCAATTCTAGTAAAATTTTTTAAAATTTTCAATTAAATGAATTCAAAATCATGTTTATACATATTTATGAACGATAAAACTAGGTTTTAACACCGAAATTATTGTTACCTCGGAAAGGACATAAATTAAGAAACAAACTAAAATGTCAAAATTCATTTAAAATGAAATAGAGGACGATAAAAAGAAAAATAAAAAGCCAAGTGTGGGAAAATTTACCAAGTTATTTTAAACATATGTCACATATATCTGTAACAAATAACTGAAAATACTTTTGCTTTGGACTAAACTAAACTGTTTTACCCGATGAAAGAAAAGAAGAGATGGATCTACACGATGAATCAATTCCATCATTAAAAGGAAGTAAAGTCTTCTGAAAAAGACACGAGCTTCTTGATTTAGGTCATGAAGTTGTCGTCCAGACCAGCTGTAGGTTGACGAAAAATCTAGAAAAGTCATCACTAAAATCAGCAGGAAATCCACGGACCTCAGCATTAAACAGGGTTGCCAAGTGGTCAGATTTATCCTAACCATGAGAAGGATTTATCTCGTACAATGGGGGGGGCACCATGCAAATTAGCTGGATAAGACTAATGAATCAGATCCCCAGAAAGGATAATCTCCTTAAAGATTAAAAATCAGCTTTTAAGACTGATATTACTCAATCCTAGAGATTGACCTTAAAGATTGAGAATTACAAACTCATGGAATTCAATGATATCTAAACTCGAGCTTAAACGAGAAAATATTTTGATCAAAATTACAAACCGATTTGTTTTCTGAAAACCCTATTTTCAATGCGTTCATTACCATTGAACGTAAAATCCTAGGAATTCACCTGGAATTCATTAGGTCACCTGAACTAAATCGGGTGTCAACCGTAAGAACGGTGGTTGCATAGTGGTCAAAGACAGGACCTTGTGCCATATCGAAAAATTATGAGGGTGAGCTTTACTATTGCTCCTACCAAGGATAGTAATTGCGTCCGACACGTTACAGACCATAATTAAAAGCATGTCAGGGGACATTGCCTTAACAGTTGCTTGTTCAACGCTTTCCTTTACAACCGGACGGTAGTTTACCGAAAGGTAATATACGGGACAAGTAAACTGGACGTGTTGCTTTCCAAATACAAGGTTAGCAAGTGGGTGACACAAAACCATAAGTTTTGAGCTAAAATTTTCAAATCTGAAACCCACCAAACCCACAAAAATATTTGGCAAACACCGGTAAAGGGTTATGCCGGAAAACTTATCTAGGGTAAAAACTAGATTTCAAAAGATCAAATGTTTTCATAAAGATCCAATTTCCTTAATGGATCTAAATTTTTATAGTCATGTGGGACTGTAAACCATATCGTTACTACCATTGTTTATACCGCCGTATAGAAATCACTGATGTACAAAGTGTGAAGAATAAAGAAGTGATTCTAGTATTTCAAGACAATATTGCTTGAGGACAAGCAACGCTCAAGTGTGGGAATATTTGATAATGCTAAAAACGAACATATATTTCATAGCATTATTCCTCAAGAAAGACAAGCTTTTAGTTGCAATTGTTCTATTTACAAGTGATATTCGTTTAAATAATAAAAGGTGAAGACAAAAGACAGATTCGACGAATTGAAGACGCAAACGACCAAAAAGCTCAAAAGTACAAAAGACAATCAAAAAGGTTCCAATTATTGATAAGAAACGTCTCGAAATTACAAGAGTACAAGATTCAAAACGCAAAGTACAAGATATTAAATTGTACACAAGGACGTTCGAAAATCCGGAACCGGGACTAGAGTCAACTCTTAACGCTCGACGCAACGGACTAAAAATTACAAGTTAACTATGTATATAAATATAATATAATATATAATTAATTATATTAATTATATATATATTATATATATATTATAAACCGTCGGTAAACAAAGAGCCAAACTCCTCTGAGCTGTAAAATAACCTCCGCGACTCGCGGAGTTTGAAGGCAAAATTCACCGCGAGTCGCGGAGCCCCAAAAATCGAAAATCCCTATAAAGCCAACCGAATTCTGATCGCAAAATATATTCTATTTCTCTCTTCTCTCATATATACGATATATATATATATATATAATTTATATTTTAATTTTAATTTTAATTATAATTCTAATAATAAAGGTATGTTAGCGAATATTGTAAGGGTGTAAGTCGAAATTCTGTCCGTGTAACGCTACGCTATTTTTAATCATTGTAAGTTATGTTCAACCTTTTTATATTAATGTCTCGTAGCTAAGTTATTATTATGCTTATTTAAAACGAAGTAATCATGATGTTGGGCTAATTACTAAAATTGGGTAATTGGGCTTTGTACCATAATTGGGGTTTGGACAAAAGAACGACACTTGTGAAAATTAGACTATGGGCTATTAATGGGCTTTATATTTGTTTAACTAAATGATAGTTTGTTAATGTTAATATAAAGATTTACAATTGGGCGTCCCTATAAATTACCATATACACTCAATCGGACACGATGGGCGGGGTATTTATATGTACGAATAATCGTTCATTTAACCGGACACGGGAATGGATTAATAGCCACTAGAATAATTAAAACAGGGGTGAAATTACATTCAAGGGTAATTGGTGTAATTGTTAACAAAGTAGTAAAACCTTGGTTTACACACAGTCGATAACCTGGTGTATTCATTAAACAAAGTATTAAAACCTTGTTACAATTCGAATCCCCAATTAGTTGGAATATTTAACTTCGGGTATAATAATAATTTGACGAGGACACTCGCACTTTATATTTATGACTGATGGACTGTTATGGACAAAAACCAGACGGACATATTGAATAATCCAGGACAAAGGACAATTAACCCATGGGCATAAAACTAAAATCAACACGTCAAACATCATGATTACGGAAGTTTAAATAAGCATAATTCTTTTATTTCATATTTAATTTCCTTTATTTTATATTTAATTGCACTTCTAATAACACAGCCTCCCACTCTCATGAGTGGCACCAAGAGAAAGATATATATCGTTCATCTAAAGCGGCTAGAGCCGATTCTAGCCATAACTTTGATTCCGTTTCCGCAAAAATAGATGCTTTCGAGAGACGAATGGAAAAGATGAATAAAGATATTCACGCAATACGAATTAGTTGTGAGCAATGCGGTGGACCACACTTAATGAAAGACTGTCACATTGAACAAACGATGGAACAACGTGAGAATGTTGTCTACATGAACCAAAGGCTGGAAAATAGTTATCAGAATAATTATCAACCGCCAAGGCCAAACTTCAATCGAAATCAAAACATTCTTTACAATCCAAAAGGACCCGACAATAACTCGTATAACCAACAAGGTCCGTGATGTCGTAGGGGGTGTATACAAAATAGTATTATTTTTAGTACGAAATACTATTAAATATGCTACAATTTTACACAAGTTATTTATTTATTTATCGAGTGGATATACTTAAACCTTGCTACAACACTTATAGGCAGTGTACCTAATCTTATTATAGTATAGTTTTTAGTAAGTCCGGTTCGTTCCACAGGGAGATCGTGAAGTATAACACTATATTTTTTTAAACTATATTTTTACAAATATATATATATAAGTAATATTATTATTATAAAGGGGGATTTTTACCGTTTTATGACCGGTTTGTCGATTTTAAAACTTTAGTCGCAGTTAAAACCAAATGTAAAATATTAAAAATAAATACAAGACTTAAATTAAAGCATAAAGTAAATAACGATAATGAAATTGCGAATAATAAAAGTGCGATAAAATAAACTTGCGATAATTAAAAAGTACGATAATTAAAAGTGCAATTAAATACAATAACAATAAAAATGCGAATATTAGAAGTGCAATTAAATATAAAATAAAGGAAATAAAAGAATTATGCTTATTTAAACTTCCGTAATCATGATGTTTGACGTGTTAATTTTAGTTTTATGCCCATGGGTTAATTGTCCTTTGTCCTGGATTATTTAATATGTCCGTCTGGTTTTTGTCCATAACAGTCCATCAGTCATAAATATAAAGTGCGAGTGTCCTCGTCAAATTATCCTTATACCCGAAGTTAAATATTCCAACTAATTGGGGACTTAAACTGTAACAAGATTTTAATATTTTATTTAATAATTACACCAGGATGTCGACTGAGTGTAACCCAAGGTTTTAATATTTTGTTATCAATTATACCAAGTGTCCTTGTACATAATTTCACCCCTGTTTTAATTATTCTAGTGGCTATTAATCCATTCCCGTGTCCGGTTAAATGAACGATTATTCGTACATATAAATACCCCGCCCATCGTGTCCGATTGAGTGTATATGGTAATTTATAGGGACGCCCAATTGTAAATCTTTATATTAACATTAACAAACTATCATTTAGTTAAACAAATATAAAGCCCATTAATAGCCCATAGTCTAATTTCCACAAGTGTCGTTCTTTTGTCCAAACCCCAATTATGGTACAAAGCCCAATTACCCAATTTTAGTAATTAGCCCAACATCATGATTACTTCGTTTTAAATAAGCATAATAATAACTTAGCTACGAGACATTAATGTAAAAAGGTTGAACATAACTTACAATGATTAAAAATAGCGTAGCGTTACACGGACAGAATTTCGACTTACACACTCAAATGATCTCTATCATAAATCTTATTATTATCATAATTTAAACTTAAAATTAAGATTATTGTTATATCTTATTACATTAACATTATGATAGAGATATAGAATATAGATATTGATAATTGATATTGATAATAGATAGATGGATCGAAAAAAGGATAGAAAAAATGATCGAAAAAAGTATCGCTCAAATTGATCGTAAATCATCGCCTTTTATAGGCAAAATATGAAATTGAATTTTCATTTACGACCCCTGAACTATGCTCAATTAACAACTTTTTATTATTTAATATTATTCTTATTATGAATTATTTAAATATTATATTTTATTCTTGTGCATAGTTGACTCGTAATTTTTACACCGTTGCGTCGAGCGTTGAGAGTTGACTCATGTCCTGGTTCCGGAATTTCGAACGCCCTTGCGTACTATTTTATATCGTGTACTTTGTGTTTTGTAACTTGTACTCTTGTCATTTTTAGACGTTCTTCATCACTAATTTGAACCTTTTTGATTGTATCTTGTACTTTTGAGCTTTTTGGACCTTTGTGTCTTCAATTCGCCGTTTTCGCCTTTTGTCTTCGCACTTATTTAATATAAACGAATATTACTTGAAAATGGAACAATTGCAACTAAAATCTTGTCTTTCTTGGGGGATAATGCTATGAAATATATGTTCCTTTTTAGCCTTATCAATATCCCCACACTTGAGCGTTGCTTGTCCTCAAGCAATATAGTCTTGAAATAAAAAACATACAAATCACTTCTTTATTCTTCACACTTTATACATCAGTGATTTTGATATGGCGGTATAAACAATGATAGTAACGATATGGTTAAAGGTGGGTGTGTCATCCACAGTTGCCTTGGGTTTAGGTCAACGACACTTGCAATCAAATAGCCGATTTACTTTCGGTTTCCAAAGCAAAGTGCACATTTGAAAGGCGGTTTACAGTCCCACATGACTATGAAAATGTAGATCCTTAAGGAAATTGGATCTTTATGAAAATATTTGATCTTTGAAAATTCAATCTAGCTTTTACCCTAGATAAGTTTTCCGGAATAACCCTTCACCGGTGTTGCAAAATATTTTTGTGGGTTTCAGATTTGAAAATTTTAGCTCAACACTTGTGGTTTTGTGTTACCCACTTGCTAACCTTGTATTAGGAAAGAAACACGTCCAGTTTACTTGTCCCGTATATTACCTTTCGGTAAACTACCGTCCGGTTGTAAAGGAAAGCGATGAACAAGCAACTGTTAAGGCAATGTCACGTGACTTGCTTTTGATTATGGTCTATATACGTGTCGGATGCTAGTACTATCCTTTGTAGGAGCAATAGTAAAGATCATCCTATGATTTTTCGGCCTGGCACAAGGTCCTGTCTTCGACCATGCTATGCAACCACCGTTCTTACGGTTGACACCCGATTTGGTTCAGGTGACCTAATGAATTCCAGGTGAATTCCTAGGATTTTACGTTCAATGGTAATGAACGCATTGAAAATAGGTTTTCAGAAAACAAATCGGTTTGTAATTTTGATCAAAATATTTTCTCGTTCAAGCTCGAGTTTAGATATCATTGAATTCCATGAGTTTGAATTCTCAATCTTTAAGGTCAATCTCAAGGATTGAGTAATATCAGTCTTAAAAGCTGATTTTTGATCTTTTAAGGAGATTATCCTTTCTGGGGATCTGATTCATTAGTCTTATCAAGCTAATTTGCACGGCGCCCTCCCCATTTTACGAGACAGATCCTCTCATGGTTAGGATAAGTCTGACCACTTGGCGACCCTGTTTGATGCTGAGGTCCGTGGATTTCCTGCTGATTTTAGAGATGACTTTTCTAGATTTTTCGTCAACCTACAGCTGGTATGGACGACAACTTCTTGACCTAAATCAAGAAGCGCGTGTCTTTTTCGGAAGTCTTTACTTCTTTTTAATGATGGAATTGATTCATCGTGTAGATCCATCTTTTCTTTTCTTTCATCGGGTAAAACAGTTAATTTAGTCCAAAACAAAAACACCTGCAATAACTTTACGGAAACATGTGCTAGATAGTTTTTAATTGAATAACTAGGTACATTCTCCCCACACTTAGTTTCTTTCTTTGCCTTTTTATTCTCCTTTATTCCATTTTAAATGAATTCATGCGTTTTAGTGTGTTTCTCAATTTATGTCCTTTCCGAGGTAACGATAATTTCGGTATTAACACCTAATTTTCACCGTTCATAAATATATATAAACATGATTTTGAATTCATTTAGTTGAAATTTTTTCAAGTTTTCATAAAATTTGGCGTATAAACTCGAGAGAATTTATAACCCTTCTCCACACTTGAGATCATGCAATGCCCTCATTTGCATGAAATCAGACTCTAATTATAAATTCATGAGGGTGATTAGTGTAGAAAAGTAATTGAAAATACCCAGTTTGTAGTTACAAAGCTCGTCAAATGATAGATGGCGCGCCTCATCGTTCATTCCTTCTTGTTTTATCACACATATTTTTCTTCAAAAACGGTTGCTTTTCTGAACTGTTTACTAATATTTGAAAAAGCGTCTTTTACCCTAATCATGCATTTTTATTAATGAGTTATGCACTAACCCGAACCCCTAATTTAACGTTAAGTGGGGTTAGACTTCCCCACACTTAGCTGACGACATGTGAAATCGGTAGAATAAGTTCCACAAATTAGAATAGTGAGCCAGTTATTTACATCTCGGGTGGTGTATAATATATCATTGGGTTTAAAGTTTAGAACCACCCGATCGTCACTATTTAATTCTTTTTTAAGTGTAGCTTTTAGTAAATGGATATGTCTCTTTTCTGGTTCTTGGTCAAATGGATTGATATACACCGACATACATATTATAGGGTGGACAATTTCTAACGTTTCCTTCCTTTTATTCTCGAGATCAAAGTTTTCACCTCTATTACCCAATTGGGTGAAATCCGAGGTGTCATTATCTATTACAGCTCGTAGTTCATCTTCGGTAGATGACTTTTCTATTGAGAATATTGGGTTGGAAGGTTGTGGAATGGTGAATTTCGGGATTGGAGTAGATTCTTCTTCATTAACGGTACTTATCGGTCCCACCACTTTGATCTCGGGGGTAAAATTTTCAACGTTATCATTTTCCCAAGAGTACCAATTTGTCACCCTTACTTCTTCTTCTTCATCCATTGATGGATCGTTGATTTCGTCGGTAGAGGCTAATGTGTAGATATGTTGTGAAATTGGTAAAGCTGAATAAAAAGTATCATCGGGATAGTTGGTGATTTCGGAGCTCTCGAATTCATCAAAATTCGATGATATGAGATTTTCTTGCACACGACTCCTCAGATCAATAGGTGTATAGTCTGATAGAGTTTCAGCTTGCCGGTTTACAAACTCTCTCATTTGTTCATTTTGAGCATTGAGTTCTTCGAGTTTGATTTTCATATTGTCTAATAAATTTTCAGACACGTAATTTTCCTTGTCTACTGGTTGTTGAGTTTGGATATATTCTTGGGAATAATCCCAATTTGAATTGTATTCTTCATAATCATTCCATTCAGGTTCCGTGGGTGCGTAATTTTTCATAGGAACGTAATAATAACATTCCCATGTTGAGTGATAATCTCCACAGATTTCACAACCAGTTATTGTTTCGTCATTCGTGATCCAAGATTGACCGAACGAATTGTCATCAACACTCGTTTGAGAGTATTGATTTAATTGATTTTGGATATCAAAAAGAGTTTCCATAGCCTTGTTTTCAAAATTTTCCATTTTATTGCGATGGCCAAATTTTAGCTACAATGTGGTGCATTTACTAATTATCCTATTAGTTATAAAAATAGAAAAACTTATATAAGTTGTCCAATTAATAGACTTTTCTGCTTTTGCCCACGTTTCGAATAGCCAAAAGATGCAGCAGAGAGTCAGAACCCTTTAAATCGGAAGCTCACAACTCAGCCACTAACAAATCCAACTATTACTACGAAGCAGAAAATTGTCAACGTCCATTAATTTAACCACTTAAATAATTTTTCTTTCTGTTTGAGATATTAGATAAGAAATAGAGAAAATTTCTAAGTCCTAAAAACTAAAGCGTCGAGAAATAAGAAAGAAAAAGAATGCGCGTCGAAAAATAAAAATAAGAAAATAGCGCGTCGTAACTTAAAAGTCTAAAAATTATATCTAAAAAGTTGCGCCTAAAGGTCTAAAGGTAAATGCAATTTTATTCAGAAAACGTCAATTACTTAAAGGCACTAAAATCTATTTAAAACTAAAGCGAAAAACGGCGTCGCAAAATTCCAAAGCGCCTAAATCTTAATCTAAAGAAAAAGCACTTAAGGGATTTTACGGCAAAGCCTAAGAATCTATACATATAAAATAACTACAGAAAAACTAATTTTAAAACTAATTGCGAACGAAAAATATACAAAATATTATAATTACACTAAATAAAAGGATACAAATTATAAAAAGTGATAAAATTACTTATTTTTATAAAAAAAATATTATTTTTATATTTTTATTTTTATATTTTATAAAAGTATTAATTGTTTATATATTAAAACTAAATATAATTAATTATAACTAATTAATTTAAAAACTTAAACTAAATAATAATAATAATAAAGTAAATAGGGTTAAATAATAATAATAATTAATAATACCCCGTAATTAATGCTTTTTAGGGTTTCTTTGTGGCCTGACAGGGCGGCTCCGCGAGTCGTGGAGTTTTAAGCCTGCAAACTCCGCGAGTCGTGGAGTTTGAAAAAACGTTTTTTTTTTTTTGTTTTTTTTTTGTTTTTTTTTAAATTTTATATTGTTTTTCTAAAAATATATTTATAAAAAAATAAATTAAAAATATAGCGTTTCGCCGATTTTCCCGGCAGCGGCGCCAAAAATACTTGATGTCGTAGGGGGTGTATACAAAATAGTATTATTTTTAGTACGAAATACTATTAAATATGCTACAATTTTACACAAGTTATTTATTTATTTATCGAGTGGATATACTTAAACCTTGCTACAACACTTATAGGCAGTGTGCCTAATCGTATTATAGTATAGTTTTTAGTAAGTCCGGTTCGTTCCACAGGGAGCTCGTGAAGTATAACACTATATTTTTTTTAAACTATATTTTTACAAATATATATATATATAAGTAATATTATTATTATAAAGGGGGATTTTTACCGTTTTATGACCAGTTTGTCGATTTTAAAACTTTAGTCGCAGTTAAAACCAAATGTAAAATATTAAAAATAAATACAAGACTTAAATTAAAGCATAAAGTAAATAACGATAATGAAATTGCGAATAATAAAAGTGCGATAAAATAAACTTGCGATAATTAAAAAGTACGATAATTAAAAGTGCAATTAAATACAATAACAATAAAAATGCGAATATTAGAAGTGCAATTAAATATAAAATAAAGGAAATAAAAGAATTATGCTTATTTAAACTTCCGTAATCATGATGTTTGACGTGTTAATTTTAGTTTTATGCCCATGGGTTAATTGTCCTTTGTCCTGGATTATTTAATATGTCCGTCTGGTTTTTGTCCATAACAGTCCATCAGTCATAAATATAAAGTGCGAGTGTCCTCGTCAAATTATCCTTATACCCGAAGTTAAATATTCCAACTAATTGGGGACTTAAACTGTAACAAGATTTTAATATTTTGTTTAATAATTACACCAGGATGTCGACTGAGTGTAACCCAAGGTTTTAATATTTTGTTATCAATTATACCAAGTGTCCTTGTACATAATTTCACCCCTGTTTTAATTATTCTAGTGGCTATTAATCCATTCCCGTGTCCGGTTAAATGAACGATTATTCGTACATATAAATACCCCGCCCATCGTGTCCGATTGAGTGTATATGGTAATTTATAGGGACGCCCAATTGTAAATCTTTATATTAACATTAACAAACTGTCATTTAGTTAAACAAATATAAAGCCCATTAATAGCCCATAGTCTAATTTCCACAAGTGTCGTTCTTTTGTCCAAACCCCAATTATGGTACAAAGCCCAATTACCCAATTTTAGTAATTAGCCCAACATCATGATTACTTCGTTTTAAATAAGCATAATAATAACTTAGCTACGAGACATTAATGTAAAAAGGTTGAACATAACTTACAATGATTAAAAATAGCGTAGCGTTACACGGACAGAATTTCGACTTACACACTCAAATGATCTCTATCATAAATCTTATTATTATCATAATTTAAACTTAAAATTAAGATTATTGTTATATCTTATTACATTAACATTATGATAGAGATATAGAATATAGATATTGATAATTGATATTGATAATAGATAGATGGATCGAAAAAAGGATAGAAAAAATGATCGAAAAAAGTATCGCTCAAATTGATCGTAAATCATCGCCTTTTATAGGCAAAATATGAAATTGAATTTTCATTTACGACCCCTGAACTATGCTCAATTAACAACTTTTTATTATTTAATATTATTCTTATTATGAATTATTTAAATATTATATTTTATTCTTGTGCATAGTTGACTCGTAATTTTTACACCGTTGCGTCGAGCGTTGAGAGTTGACTCATGTCCTGGTTCCGGATTTTTGAACGCCCTTGCGTACTATTTTATATCGTGTACTTTGTGTTTTGTAACTTGTACTCTTGTCATTTTTAGAAGTTCTTCATCACTAATTTGAACCTTTTTGATTGTATCTTGTACTTTTGAGCTTTTTGGACCTTTGTGTCTTCAATTCGTCGTTTTCGCCTTTTGTCTTCGCACTTATTTAATATAAACGAATATTACTTGAAAATGGAACAATTGCAACTAAAATCTTGTCTTTCTTGGGGGATAATGCTATGAAATATATGTTCCTTTTTAGCCTTATCAGTCCGAATAACCAACCAACTTAAAACAACACTTTCAATCAACAAAGACCTGGCTTGTATAAACCACCACAACAAACCGACGAGAAGAAGTCAAATCTGGAAGAAGTGGTATTTAAGCTAGTTGAATCTCAAACACAATTTATTGAAACTCAAACCCAAACGAATGAGAGATTTGATCAGTCATTTAGAACTCAACAAGCTTCCATTTTGAATCTAGAAAAACAAGTAGGTACTCTTGTTAGATTGATGAGTGAAAGGGAACAAGGAAAGCTACCGAGTAATAATGAAGTAAATCCTCGGAATGAAAATGTTAACATGATATCAACAAATTCTGAAAAACCAATACCAGAAGATGGGAAAGTTTTAGATGTAAGTAACAATGAAGAAGTTACACCACCACCACCACCACCACCCGAGTATGTAAAGCCAGTGGTGGCACCATACAGACCACCCATCCCGTTTCCAAGAAAAGGAGTTGAGTATGAGCAAGTAATAGGTAATAAAGTTTGTGATACCTCTGGAAAGAAGAAGAAGAAGAATAAAAAAATGCAAGAAACAAAAACAGTAGAAGTAAACCCGGTGAAGACAGTTCTACCAAATCCTCCACCTAGGGTAGGTGATTCGGGTGAATTTATTGTTCCTTGTCTACTTAGTGACTGTGTCATGTATGATGCACTAGCAGATTTAGGTTCAAGTGTGAGTGTTATGCCTCTTTCATTATATAAGAGATTAGGTGTAGGTGAGTTAACTCCAACGGATATGAGTGTTCGACTCCTTGATCAAACCATTAAGCACCCAGTTGGAATTGCTGACAACCTACCCATTCAAGTAGGTAATTTAACCTTTCTAGTCGAATTCATTGTCATTGACATAGAAGAGGACTCAAACGTTCCTCTAATTTTAGGTCGACCATTCTTAGCGTCCACCGGGGCGTTATTTGATGTAAGAAAGGGTAGAATGACACTTAGTAATGATGAGAAATCGATCACCTTTATGATTCGACAGTCTAAATATCCACAAACCAAAACCGTTGAACCGACAAAAACGATTGGTAAGAACCATGTTGTTTTACCAACTCCAACGGTAATGCTTAACAATAATAGAACGCCTAAGTGTGGGGAAAATGAAGTAACACCTAATGATGACTTGATAATAAAGAACCCCATAGTTGATACGAAATTAAATAACCCCGTTATTAACAGTTCAATGAAGAAACTTTTTAAACGGGTTATTGATGCTAAAAGTAAGGGAAACTTTAAGTTATATAACCGGTTAGTATCCAATCTGTCGCCTAAAGAAAAGGTGAAGCTAGTTGAATTTGTGGATATTACGGAAAAAGCTGGTCACTGGCTTAAAGCAAAAGTCACAGATATGCAAGTTGATTATGGTCCAAGAGAAATTGACGATGAAGTTAATCACAATTTCGACACCACATCTACCTAAGTGTGAGGAGATTCAAATATTCTAAAAAGAAAATGCTGTTTGGAGTTAGTTGTTCTGTTCTCGTGTAGTTCCGAGAATGGAATTCGATTGGTCTTTTCCGCTAGCAGACACTAAAGAACTAGTTTTCTCCCCCCATTCTGATTTTTTTTTATTTTGTAGGTTTTATATGAAATTAATATGCTTTTTAAATTTAAGTTTTGTGTGAATTTAAAAACAAAATTTACTTTATTTCATTAAGTAAAAAAATGATTTCTAAAATTCGTCGTGAGTTGAAGATTAGGTAGTTGAACCGAAATTACTTTAACCGAGGGCGGGACGAGAAATTTTGTTATCATTATTTTTAATTTAATTGATTTAAAGTATGCCGAAAAAAAAATATTAGATTTTATAAATTTTTGAACGTGGGGTAATATACCCAACTTCGAAATTATGTATGTTTGTATTTTATGTTATATACAAAACAGGGTAAAATAACGCACTTTCAAAGACTGTCATTAAGTTCAGAAAAAGGTACTTATTTTGACGACAAGAAACAAAATATCAAATGTGAAATAACAACAATATGTTTGCAAACTCGGTATTTTTAATCATTTTTCTACACTAATCACCCTCATGAATTTAAATTTTTACCGATTTCTTGCAAATGAGGGCATTGCAAGATCTCAAGTGTGGGGAAGGGTTATAAATTCTTTCGGGTTTACACTTGTTTTAATTGCCAAATTTTGTGAAAATTTGAAAAAAATTTCAACTAAATGAATTCAAAATCATGTTTATACATATTTATGAACGATAAAACTAGGTGTTAATGCCGAAATTATTGTTACCTCGAGGACATAAATTGAGAAACAACCCAAAACGCTTGAATTCATTTAAAATGGGATAGAAGAGAATAAAAAGGCAAAGAAAAGAATAAATAAAAGCTAAGTGTGGGGAGAATGTACCAAGTTATTCAATTAAAAACTATCTATCACATTTTTGTATAAGAATTATTGCAGGTACTTTTGCTTTGGACGATACTAATCAGTTTTACCCGGTTTACTGTAATATATTTTAAAGAAAGATGGATCTACACGATGAATCAATTCCATCATTAAAAGGAAGTAAAGTCTTCCGAAAAAGACACGCGCTTCTTGATTTAGGTCAAGAAGTTGTCGTCCAGACCAGCTGTAGGTTGACGAAAAATCTAGAAAAGTCATCACTAAAATCAGCAGGAAATCCACGGACCTCAGCATCAAACAGGGTCGCCAAGTGGTCAGATTTATCCTAACCATGAGAAGGATTTATCTCGTACAATGGGGAGGCACCGTGCAAATTAGCTTGATAAGACTAATGAATCAGATCCCCAGAAAAGGATAATCTCCTTAAAGATTAAAAATCAGCTTTTAAGACTGATAATACTCAATCCTAGAGATTGACCTTAAAGATTGAGAATTCAAACTCATGGAATTCGATGATATCTAAACTCGAGCATGAACGAGAAAATATTTTGATCAAAAATACAAACCGATTTGTTTTCTGAAAAACCATTTTCAATGCGTTCATTACCATTGAACGTAAAATCCTAAGAAATTCACCTGGAATTCATTAGGTCACCTGAACCAAATCGGGTGTCAACCGTAAGAACGGTGGTTGCATAGCATGGTCGGAGACAGGACCTTGTACCAGACCGAAAAATTATAGGATGATCTTTACTATCGCTCCTACCAAGGATAGTTCTAGCATCCGACACGTTAATAAGACCATAATCATCTGCATGTCACGGGACATTGCCTTAATAGACGATAGTTTACCGAAAGGTAATATACGGAACAAGTAAACTGGATGTGTGCTTTCCGATACCGGGATAGCAGTGGATTACACGAACCTAAAAGTTTTAGCCAAAATATTGATCCACAAATATATTTTGCAACACCGATGATGGATCAAATCAGAAAACTTATCTAGGGTAAAAGCTAAAATGAATTTTCAAAAGATCAAATGTTTTCATAAAGATCCAATTTCCTTAATGGATCTAAATTTTTATAGTCATGTGAGACTGTAAACCATATCGTTACTACCATTGTTTATACCACCATATCAAAATCACTGATGTACAAAGTGTGAAGAATAAAGAAGTGATTCTAGTATTTCAAGACTATATTGCTTGAGGACAAGCAACGCTCAAGTGTGGGGATATTGATAAGGCTAAAAAGGAACATATATTTCATAGCATTATCCCCCAAGAAAGACAAGATTTTAGTTGCAATTGTTCCATTTTCAAGTGATATTCGTTTATATTAAATAAGTGCGAAGACAAAAGGCAGATTCGACAAATTGAAGACAAAAAGGTCCAAAAAGCTCAAAAGTACAAGATACAATTAAAAAGGTTCAAATTATTGATGAAGAACGTCTAAAAATGACAAGAGTACAAGTTACAAAACGCAAAGTACACGATATAAAATAGTACGCAAGGACGTTCGAAAATCCGGAACCGGGACATGAGTCAACTCTCAACGCTCGACGCAACGGTGTAAAAATTACGAGTCAACTATGCACAAGAATAAAATATAATATTTAAATAATTCATAATAAGAATAATATTAAATAATAAAAAGTTGTTAATTTAGCATAGTTCAGGGGTCGTAAATGAAAATTCAATTTCATATTTTGCCTATAACAGGCGATGATTATCGATCAATTTAAAAGCATCCCTTTTTCTATCCTAAAAATCTATTATCAATATCAATATCTAAAAATCTCTATCATAATGTTAATGTAATAAGATATAACAATAATCTTAATTTTAATTTTAAATTATGATAATAATAAGATTTATGATAGAGATCGTTTGAGTGTGTAAGTCGAAATTCTGTCCGTGTAACGCTACGCTATTTTTAATCATTGTAAGTTATGTTCAACCTTTTTATATTAATGTCTCGTAGCTAAGTTATTATTATGCTTATTTAAAACGAAGTAATCATGATGTTGGGCTAATTACTAAAATTGGGTAATTGGGCTTTGTACCATAATTAAGGTTTGGGCAAAAGACCGACACTTGTGGAAATTGGACTATTGACTATTAATAGATGGGGGGTATTGTCTAATTGAGTGACAACTCATTGGAGTCTGTCGAACCTATCTTCAAATTAATTATCCTAATAATTAATAATGATTATGGTTGTCCTATTTAGTGACGTTCATATGGAATCTATTATAATCATTTAATTAATTATTCGGGTTGGGTAATTGATTATTCAAACTGATCAAGTGGGTAAATTAATATTCATATCTAATCAAAATAGGGGTAGATTACATACAGTGATAACTGGTGTAATTGTTGACAGAAGTGATAACTGCGTCACAGTTTAAATCCTTAATTAGTTGGAATATTTGACTTCGGGTATAAGGGTAATTTGACGAGGACACTCGCACTTTATATTTATGACCGATGGACTATTATGGATAAAAACCAGATAGGTATCAAATAAACCATGACAAAGGACAATTAACCCGAGTAACAATTAATTAAAATCAAAACGTCAAACATCATGATTACGGAAGTTTAAATAAGCATAATCCTTTTATTTCATATTCTATCGCAATTTTATTTATTGTTATTTTATTTATCGTCATTTATTTATTTTACGCACTTTAATTATTGTCATTTATCTTTACGCTTAAAAATATAAAATCGACAAACCGGTCATTAAACGGTAAAAACCCCCCCTTTTATAATAATATTACTACTTATATATATATATATATATTTATATAAATATAGTTTTATAAAAATATAGTACGTAATCACTAGCTCCCTGTGGAACGAACCGGACTTACTAAAAACTACACTACTCTACGATTAGGTACACTGCCTATAGTGTTGTAGCAAGGTTTAGGTATATCCCATCCGTAAATTAATAAAACTTGTGTCATAATTTGTAGTATTTCCTAGTAAAAATAATACTATTTCGTACCCTCACGCTACATCATCAAGTTTTTGGCGCCGCTGCCGGGGAGCGCTAAAACGCTATATTTTTAATTATAATAATATTGAAATAAAATATAATAATATAATAATATTGAAATAGAATAATATAATAATATTGAAATAGAATATAATAATATAATAATATTTTAGAATCAAAATTTGATACGTAAAGTTTTAAAAAGTCGTATTTATTAAATACTTCAGGGGTATATTATGTAACTTGTAATTAATAATTTTTATCATATCGCTTTCATGTGAATAATAAATTAATTAATTTCTTTTCATTTACTATTCATGAATAGTAAATGAATTAAAAAAAAAGTTTTGAAAAAAAATAATAATTATAAAAAAATTATTAATTTGTAAAAAAAAAATCGTTTTAAAAAAAAAAAAAACGTAAAAAAAAAAAAAGTAAAAAAAAAAAAAACAAAAACGTAAAAAAAAAAAATATTAAAAAAAAATATATATATTTTTTTAAGATTTTGTCTATAAAAAAAATGTTTTTTTTAGTTTTATTACCTTTAGATTTTTAGACTCTAGTCGCAACTTTTAGTATTAAGTTTAGTTTTGCCATAGTTATTTTTACTTCTAGAATTTTTAGGCGTTGCCGTAAAATCCCTTAAGTGCTTATTCCTTAGACTAAGATTTATGTGCTTTAGAATTTTGCGACGCCGTTTTTCGCGCTCCTTTCTTATTTTTATTTTTCGTCGCCTATTTTTCGACCTTTTATTTTTCGACCTTTTTCGACGCGCAATCTTTTTCTTTCTTATTTCTCGCTATTCTAGTTTTAGGATAAGATTTTTATTCTACTTCTTATCTAAATTTCTTAAAATTACGAAAATTTATTTTAAGTGGTTAAATTGATAGACATCAAAATTTTCTGGTTCGTAGTAATAGTTGGATTTGTACGTGGACCGGGTTATTGGAGCCAAACAGTACTCAATTATATTGAGACCAAACGAATCCTGCCCCTCTGCTGCATCTTTTGGCTATTCGAAACGTGGGCAAAATCAGAAAAGTCTATTAATTGGATAACTTATATAATTTTTCTTTCCTTTTAAAAACTAATAGGATATTCAGTGAATGCACCGAGTAAAACGTTCACCACCTTTCATACGTTCACCACCTATAACTCGATCAAGAGATCTAGCCAATATTGTCGCCGTCGATTTTTCTTTAGAATCGTCATCTAGTCGACCAAGAACTCCAACTCAAATTTCCGATAATCCATCTTTTGAACCCGACCTCACAATTGAGAATCCGGAGAATATTCAGGGACAATTCCAAGATCCAGAACCACTAATCATTCCTCCTGAACCACAAACCGTTAAATCAGAATCCTCTAGTGATTCGGATACAACAAATCCAATCATGGAAAATCTAGAACCTCTAAGTATGGAAGACCGAATGAGAGCCACACGCACGGGCCAAGGTCACGCCATTATTAAGCCAGACATTAATGCGCCAGATTATGAAATCAAAGGACAAATTCTACACATGGTAACTAACCAATGCCAATTCAGTGGTGCACCGAATGAAGATCCTAACGAACACCTTCGTACGTTTAAAAGAATTTATACACTATTCAAAATCCGAGAAGTGGAAGATGAGCAGATCTATCTCATGTTGTTTCCCTGGACTTTAAAGGGAGAAGCCAAAGATTGGTTAGAATCGTTAACTGAAGGGGCAATTGACACATGGGATGTTTTAGTTGAAAAATTTCTTAAACAATTCTTTCCGGCATCTAAAGCCGTGAGACTTCAAGGAGAAATTGTTACGTTCGCGCAAAAGCCAAATGAAACATTATATGAGGCGTGGACAAGATTCGGAAGGATGTTGAGAGGATGTCCTCAACACGGTTTAGACACTTATCAAATAGTACAAATATTCTACCAAGGTGTCAATGTTGCTACACGAAAAGACATCGACATAACAGCTGGTGGTTCCATTATGAAGAAAACCGCAACTGAAGCTTACAAGATCATTGATAACACAGCATCCCACTCTCATGAGTGGCACCAAGAAAAAGATATCTTTCGATCATCTAAAGCGGCTAGAGCCGATTCTAGCCATGACTTTGATTCCGTTTCCGCAAAAATAGATGCTTTCGAAAGAAGAATGGAAAAGATGAATAAAGATATTCACGCAATACGAATCAGTTGTGAGCTATGCGGTGGACCACACTTATTGAAATATTGTTACATTGAACCAACCATGGAACAACGTGAGAATGTTTCCTATATGAACCAAAGGCCGGGAAATAATTATCAAAATAATTATCAACCGCCAAGGCTAAACTTCAATCGAAATCAAAACATTCTTTATAATCCAAATGGACCAAACAATAATTCGTACAACCAACAAGGTCCGAATAACCAACCGACTCAAACCAACACTTTCAATCAACAAAGACCTGGCTTGTATAAACCACCACAACAAACCGAAGAGAAAAAGCCAAATCTAGAAGAAATAATGGCAAAGCTATTTGAATCTCAAACACAATTTATTACATCTCAAACCCAAACAAATGATAGGTTTGATCAGTCATTAAGAACTCAACAAGCTTCCATTTTGAATCTAGAAAAACACGTAGGTACTCTTGCTAGCATAATGAGTGAGAGGGAACAAGGAAAGTTACCGAGTAATACTGAAGTAAATCCTCGGAATGAGAATGTTAATATGGTTTCAACAAATTCTGAAAAACCAGCTCCAGAAGATGGGAAGGTTTTAGATGAGAGTAACAATGAAGAATTTACACCACCACCACCACCCGAGTATGTAAAGCCAGTGGTGTCACCATACAAACCACCCATCCCGTTTCCAAGAAAAGGAGTTGAGTATGAGCAAGTAATAAGTAATAAAGATTGTGATACTTCTGGAAAGAAGAAGAAGAAAAAGAATAAGAAAGTACAAGAAACAAAAGCCGTAGAAGTAAACCCGGTGAATACAGTTCCACCAAAACCTCCACCTAGGGTAGGTGATCCGGGTGAATTTATTGTTCCTTGTCTACTTAGTGATTGTGTCATGTATGATGCACTGGCAGATTTAGGTGCAAGTGTGAGTGTTATGCCTCTTTCCTTATATAAGAGATTAGGTGTAGGTAAGTTAAGTCCAACGGATATGAGTGTTCGACTCTTTGATCAAACCATTAAGCACCCAGTTGGAATTGCTGACAACTTACCCGTTCAAGTAGGTAATTTAACCTTTCTAGTCGAATTTATTGTCATTGACATAGAAGAGGACCCAAACGTTCCTCTAATTTTAGGTCGACCATTCTTTGCGTCCACCGGGGCGTTATTTGATGTAGGAAATGGAAGAATGACACTTAGTAGTGGTAACAAATCGATCACCTTTATGATTCGAAAGTCTAAATCTCCACCAGCCAAAACCGTTGAACCAGTAAAAACAATTGGTAAGAACCATGTGGTTTTACCAACTCCAACGGTAGTGCTTAACAATAATGAAACGCCTAAGTGTGGGGAAAATGAAGTAACACCTAATGATGACATGATAACAAAGAACCCCGTTGTTGATACGAAATTAAATGATCCCGTTATTAATAGTTCAATGAAGAAACTTATTAAACGGATTCGCGATGCTAGAACCAAGGGGAACTTTAAGTTATTTAACCGATTAGTATCCAATCTGTCGCCTAAAGAAAAGGCAAAGCTAGTTGAAATTGTGGATATAACACATGAATCCGACCAATGGCTTAAAGAAAAAGTCACAGATATGCAAGTTGATTATGGACCAAGAGAAATTGACGATGAAGCTAATCATAATTTCGACACCACAGCTACCTAAGTGTGGGGAGATTCAAATGTTCTAAAAGGAAAATGTTATCTAGAGTTAGTTGTTCTGTTCTCGTGTAGTTCCGAGAATGGAATCCGATTGGTCTTTTCCGCTAGCAGACACTAAAGAACTAGTTTTCTCCCTCCATTCTGAATCTTTTTATTTAGTAGGTTTTATATAAAATTAATATGCTTTTTAAATTTATGTTTTGAATGATTTTAAAAACAAAAATTTACTTTATTTCATTAAGTTTAAAAAATAATTTCTAAAATTCGTCGTGAGTTAAAGACTAGGTCGTTGAGCCGAAATTGCTTTACCCGAGGGCGGGGCGACAAATTTTGTTATCATTTAATTTTATTGATCTAAAGTATGCAAAAAAAAATATTATATTAATTTTTGAACGTGGGGTTATATACCAAACTTCAAAAATATGTATATATATTTGTATTTTATGTTATGTACACAACAGGGTAAAACAGCGCACTTTCAAAGACTGTCATTAAGTTCAGCAAAAGGTACTAATTTTGACAACAAGACGCGAAAGATCAAATGTGAAATAACAACAATATGATTGCGAACTCGGTATTTCTAATCACTTTTCTACACTAATCACCCTCATGAATTTATAATTATAGTCTGATTTCATGCAAATGAGGGCATTGCATGATCTCAAGTGTGGGGAAGGGTTATAAATTCTCTCGGATTTACACTTGGTTTATTTGCCAAATTTTGGGAAAATTTGAAAAATTTTCAACTAAATGAACTCAAAATCATGTTTATACATATTTATGAACAATGAAACTAGGTGTTAATGCCGAAATTATTGTTACCTCGAGGACATAAATTGAGAAACAACCCAAAACGCTTGAATTCATAGAAAATAAAAAGGCAAAGAAAAAAATAAATAAAAACTAAGTGTGGGGAGAATGTACCAAGTTATTCAATTAAAAACTATCTATCACATGTTTCTGTAAAGTTATTGCAGGTGTTTTTGTTTTGGACTAAATTAACTGTTTTACCCGATGAAAGAAAAGAAGAGATGGATCTACACGATGAATCAATTCCATCATTAAAAGGAAGTAAAGTCTTCCGAAAAAGAAACGCGCTTCTTGATTTAGGTCATGAAGTTGTCGTCCAGACCAGTTGTAGGTTGACGAAAAATCTAGAAAAGTCATCTCTAAAATCAGCAGGAAATCCACCGACCTCAGCATCAAACAGGGTCGCCATGTGGTCAGATTTATCCTAACCATGAGAAGGATTTATCTCGTACAATGGGGGGGCACCGTGCAAATTAGCTTGATAAGACTAATGAATCAGATCCCCAGAAAGGATAATCTCCTTAAAGATTAAAAATCAGCTTTTAAGACTGATATTACTCAATCCTAGAGATTGACCTTAAAGATTGAGAATTACAAACTCATGAAATTTAATGATATCTAAACTCGAGCTTGAACGAGAAAATATTTTGATCAAAAATACAAACTGATTTGTTTTCTGAAAACCCATTTTCAATGCGTTCATTACCATTGAACGTAAAATCCTGAAAATTTATCAAGATTCATTAGGTCACCTGAACCAAATCGGGTGTCAACCGTAAGAACGGTGGTTGCATAGCATGGTCGGAGACAGGACCTTGTGCCAGACCGAAAAATCATAGGATGATCTTTACTATTGCTCCTACCAAGGATAGTACTAGCATCCGACACGTTAAAAGACCATAACCAAAAGCATGTCATTAGACATTGCCTTAACAGTTTCTTGTTCATCGCTTTCCTTTACAACCGGATGGTAGTTTGCCGAAAGGTAATATACGGAACAAGTAAACTGGATGTGTGCTTTCCGATACCGGGATAGCAGTGGATTACACGAACCTAAATGTTTTTAGCCAAAATATTGATCCACAAATATATTTTGCAACACCAATGGTGGATCAAATCAGAAAACTTATCTAGGGTAAAATCTAGATTGAATTTTCAAAAGATCAAATGTTTTCATAAAGATCCAATTTCCTTAAGGATCTACATTTTTATAGTCATGTGGGACTGTAAACCGCCTTTCAAATGTGCACTTTGCTTTGGAAACCGAAAGTAAATCGGCTATTTGATTGCAAGTGTCGTTGACCTGAACCCGAGGCAACTGTGGATGGCACAACCACCTTCAACAATGGTTCTATCGTTACTATCATTGTTTATACCGCTCTATCAAAATCACTGATGTACAAAGTGTGAAGAATAAAGAAGTGATTCGTGTGATTTGTATTATCTTATTTCAAGACTGTATTGCTTGAGGACAAGCAACGCTCAAGTGTGGGGATATTGATAAGGCTAAAAAGGAACATATATTTCATAGCATTATCCCTCAAGAAAGACAAGATTTTAGTTGCAATTGTTCTATTTTCAAGTAATATTCGTTTATATTAAATAAGTGCGAAGACAAAAGGCAGATTCGACGAATTGAAGACACAAAGGTCCGAAAAGCTAAAAAGTACAAGATACAATTAAAGTGGTTCAATTTATTGATGAGAAACGTCTAAAAATGACAAGAGTACAAGACGCAAAACACAAAGTACACGATATAAAATAGTACGAAAGAGCGTTCGAAAATCCGGAACCGAGGCATGAACCAACTTTCAACGCTCGACGCAACGGAGCTGAAAGTACAAGTCAACTATGCACAAGAATATAATATAATATTTAAATAATTCATAATAAGAATAATATTAAATAATAAAAAGTTGTTAATTGAGCATAGTTTAGGGGTCATAAGTGAAAATTTCAATTTATCATTTGCCTATAAAAGGCCATCTAAATCGATGATTTAGATACACCTTTTTTCAATCTTCTTTCTTTCTTATGTAATTTATATTTATATTTATAATATTAAGTTTAATTTAAGATTAATAATAATTGGGTTATTGTAAGAAATGTTTTACGGGTTTTAAAGTAGGAACTCTGTCCGTGTAACGCTACGCGATTAATCACCACTGTAAGCTATGTTCTTCCTTTTTAATTTAATGTCTCGTAACTAAGTTATTATTATGCTTATTTGAGCCGAAGTAATCGTGATGTTGGGCTAAAATATTAAGACGGGGTTATTGAACTTTGTACCATAATTAAGGTTTGGGCAAAAGACCGACACTTGTGGAAATTGGACTATTGACTATTAATAGATGGGGGGTATTGTCTAATTGAGTGACAACTCATTGGAGTCTGTCGAACCTATCTTCAAATTAATTATCCTAATAATTAATAATGATTATGGTTGTCCTATTTAGTGACGTTCATATGGAATCTATTATAATCATTTAATTAATTATTCGGGTTGGGTAATTGATTATTCAAACTGATCAAGTGGGTAAATTAATATTCATATCTAATCAAAACAGGGGTAGATTACATACAGTGATAACTGGTGTAATTGTTGACAGAAGTGATAATTATAAAGGGGGGTTTTTACCGTTTAATGACCGGTTTGTCGATTTTAAAACTTTAGTCGCAGTTAAAACCTAATGTAAAATATTAAATAAATAAAAGACTTAAATTAAAACTTAAAGTAAATAACGATAATGAAATTGCGAATAATAAAAGTGCGATAAAATAAACTTGCGATAATTAAAAAGTACGATAATTAAAAGTGCGATTAAACAACAATAAATAAAAGTGCGATAATTAGAAGTGCAATTAAATATAAAATAAAGGAAATTAAATATGAAATAAAAGAATTATGCTTATTTAAACTTCCGTAATCATGATGTTTGACGTGTTGATTTTAGTTTTATGCCCATGGGTTAATTGTCCTTTGTCCTGGATTATTTAATCTGTCCGTCTGGTTTTTGTCCATAACAGTCCATCAGTCATAAATATAAAGTGCGAGTGTCCTCGTCAAATTATTATTATACCCGAAGTTAAATATTCCAACTAATTGGGGATTCGAATTGTAACAATGTTTTAATACTTTGTTTAATGAATACACCAGGTTATCGACTGTGTGTAAACCAAGGTTTTACTACTTTGTTAACAATTACACCAATTACCCTTGAATGTAATTTCACCCCTGTTTTAATTATTCTAGTGGCTATTAATCCATTCCCGTGTCCGGTTAAATGAACGATTATTCGTACATATAAATACCCCGCCCATCGTGTCCGATTGAGTGTATATGGTAATTTATAGGGATGCCCAATTGTAAATCTTTATATTAACATTAACAAACTATCATTTAGTTAAACAAATATAAAGCCCATTAATAGCCCATAGTCTAATTTTCACAAGTGTCGTTCTTTTGTCCAAACCCCAATTATGGTACAAAGCCCAATTAACCAATTTTAGTAATTAGCCCAACATCATGATTACTTCGTTTTAAATAAGCATAATAATAACTTAGCTACGAGACATTAATATAAAAAGGTTGAACATAACTTACAATGATTAAAAATAGCGTAGCGTTACACGGACAGAATTTCGACTTACACCCTTACAATATTCGCTAACATACCCTTATTATTAGAATTATAATTAAAATTAAAATTAAAATATAAATTATATATATATATATATCGTATATATGAGAGAAGAGAGAAATAGAATATTAATTTTGATCAGAATTCGGTTGGCTTTATAGGGATTTTTGATTTTTGGGGCTCCGCGACTCGCGGCCCTTTTGGCCTTCAAACTCCGCGAGTCGCGGAGATTGAAATTACAGCTCACATCTTTTGGAGTCTTTCTTGCCGACGGATTTTATATATAAATATAAAATATAAATAATTAATATAATTATTTATATATTATATTATATTCTTGTGCATAGTAGACTTGTAATTTTTAGTCCGTTGCGTCGAGCGTTAAAAGTTGACTCTGGTCCCGGTTCTGGATTTTCGAACGTCCTTGCGTACAATTTTATATTTTGTACTTTGCGTTTTGAATCTTGTACTCTTGTAATTTCGAGACGTTTCTTATCAATAATTGGAACCTTTTTTATTGTCTTTTGTACTTTTGAGCTTTTTGGTCGTTTGCGTCTTCAATTCGTCGAATATGTCTTTTGTCTTCACCTTTTATTATTTAAACGAATATCACTTGTAAATAGAACAATTGCAACTAAAAGCTTGTCTTTCTTGAGGAATAATGCTATGAAATATATGTTCGTTTTTAGCATTATCAAATATTCCCACACTTGAGCGTTGCTTGTCCTCAAGCAATATTGTCTTGAAATACTAGAATCACTTCTTTATTCTTCACACTTTGTACATCAGTGATTTCTATACGGCGGTATAAACAATGGTAGTAACGATATGGTTTACAGCCCCACATGACTATAAAAATTTAGATCCATTAAGGAAATTGGATCTTTATGAAAACATTTGATCTTTTGAAAATTAAATCTAGTTTTTACCCTAGATAAGTTTTCCGGGATAACCCTTTACCGGTGTTTGCAAAATATTTTTGTGGGTTTGGTGGGTTTCAGAATTGAAATTTTTAGCTCAAAACTTGCTGTTTTGTGTCACCCACTTGCTAACCTTGTATTAGGAGAGCAACACGTCCAGTTTACTTGTTCCGTATATTACCTTTCGGCAAACTACCGTCCGGTTGTAAAGGAAAGCGTTGAACAAGCAACTGTTAAGGCAATGTCCCCTGACATGCTTTTAATTATGGTCTATAACATGTCGGACGCAATTACTATCCTTGGTAGGAGTAATAGTAAAGCTCACCCTTATAATTTTTCGGTATGGCACAAGGTCCTGTCTTTGACCACTATGCAACCACCGTTCTTACGGTTGACACCCGATTTAGTTCAGGTGACCTAATGAATTCCAGGTGAATTCCTAGGATTTTACGTTCAATGGTAATGAACGCATTGAAAATAGGGTTTTCAGAAAACAAATCGGTTTGTAATTTTGATCAAAATATTTTCTCGTTCAAGCTCGAGTTTAGATATCATCGAATTCCATGAGTTTGTAATTCTCAATCTTTAAGGTCAATCTCTAGGATTGAGTAATATCAGTCTTAAAAGCTGATTTTTAATCTTTAAGGAGATTATCCTTTCTGGGGATCTGATTCATTAGTCTTATCCAGCTAATTTGCATGGTGCCCCCCCATTGTACGAGATAAATCCTTCTCATGGTTAGGATAAATCTGACCACTTGGCGACCCTGTTTAATGCTGAGGTCCGTGGATTTCCTGCTGATTTTAGTGATGACTTTTCTAGATTTTTCGTCAACCTACAGCTGGTCTGGATGACAACTTCATGACCTAAATCAAGAAGCGCGTTTCTTTTTCGGAAGACTTTACTTCCTTTTAATGATGGAATTGATTCATCGTGTAGATCCATCTCTTCTTTTCTTTCATTGGGTAAAACAGTTTAGTTTAGTTCAAAGCAAAAGTATTTTCAGTTATTTGTTACAGATATATGTGACATATGTTTAAGATAACTTGGTAAATTTTCCCACACTTGGCTTTTATTTTCCTTTTTATCGTCCTCTATTCCATTTTAAATGAATTTTAACATTTTAGTTTGTTTCTCAATTTATGTCCTTTCCGAGGTAACAATAATTTCGGTGTTAAAACCTAGTTTTATCGTTCATAAATATGTATAAACATGATTTTGAATTCATTTAATTGAAAATTTTGAAAATTTTTACTAGAATTGGGTAGTCAGTATATAAGACTAGGGCTGTTCTTTTTTATCAGAGAGCACTAGATTCTAATACAACTACTGCTTTACTAGTATTTTTAATGGTAACCAAGTGTATAAAGTAAAAAATTTTAAAATCCGAAAGAATTTAACCCCTTCCCACACTTAAGATCTTGCAATGCCCTCATTTGCAAGAAATCAGTAACAATTTAAATTAATGAGGGTGATTTGTGTGAAAATGATTAAATTTTACCAAAGTTTCCAAATATATTGGCGTTTATTTGCTGAATGATAAATTGTGCACATCATTTGTTCATTCCGTCTTGTTGTTATTTCACATATATTTTGCATCTTGTCGTCAAAATTAGTTGCTTTTGCTGAACTTAATGCCAGTCTTTGAAAATGCGTTGTTTTACCCTGTTGTGTACATAAGATAAACTGCAAACATATATACATATTTTTGAAGTTTGGTATATTACCCCACGTTCAAAAATTATTAAAATCTAAGAATAAAAGTTAGATAATTATAAAAATGATTACAATATTAACAAAAGTATTAAACGTATCAATAATTACAAATTACAAAATAAAAAAAAATAATAATAAGTAAACTAAGGATGATATTGGTACCAATAGGGGTTCCAGGCATAACCATAAGTGCTATAGAATTCTTCGGCAGGGTCATACGTAGGATATGGTGGCTGCATCTCTATAGACCAAGGAGGGAAGATGGGTTTCGGTGTAGGAATATAGTTTCTACCTATATGTTGGCAATGAGCTATGATTTGGTTCTGATGAACTTGCCAATCTTCAAATGCTCTCTGTCTAGCATTTTCGTATTCCTGAGAAGCTATAAACCTATGCATTTCTTGCATCTCATTCCCCCCTCCTACATTACCTTGCTGCTGGTTTCTCTCCACCTGTGGATGTCTACCATGGTATCGTACTGCGGCGTTATTTCGCCTCTTCAAAACTTTCGCACCATGGTATACATTTAAACCTATAGTATCGCGGGGTTCCGGCTCTTCTAGTAATAATCCCCCCCGACTTATATCCACACCGAGATATTCACCAATCAAAGTAATAAAAATACCACCTCCTATTATGCTATGTGGTCGCATCCCCCGAACCATAGCTGATAAATAATAACCCACACAATATGGTATACTTACAGCGCTTTGTGGGTCTCGAATACACATATGGTAAAACAAATCTTGTTCATTTACTTTTTCTTTGTTCTTACCCCTTTGTGTAATCGAATTAGCTAAAAACCTATGTATCACTCTTAATTCGGCTCTATCTATATCCAAATAAGAGTAATTTCCCCCTTTGAAACGGTGATGGCTTGTCATTTGACTCCACACACCGTGTGTATCAAAATTTTCATCTATCTTTCTACCGTTTAGTATCAATCCTCTACAATCGGCAGACGCTAACTCCTCAGGCGTATATATACGTAAAGCCTGAGCCATGTCCAGTAAAGACATGTGGCGCATCGAACCACCTAACAAAAATCTAATAAAAGAACGATCGGATAAACTAGCTACCCGATCATTCAACTCTATACTACATAACAATTCTTCACACCATACTTTATATACAGGTCTACGTATGGTGAATAAATGTACCCAGTCATTAAAAGAAGAATTACCATACCTCTGTACAAGTAATTCCCTAATTGGCCCGGCCAATTCTACAGCTTCTAAGGGTCCCCATTCTATGACCCTCGGTACCTCAACAACCTTAGAATGAAGAGTATGCAAACCCCTTTGATATTTTGGATAATCTATCCAAAGTCTGTCAAATCTCAGGTTCGGGTGCAACTCTTCCAAGTGCATATCGGAAAAAGTCATGACTGGATGAGGTATATCCTGCTTGTAGTAGTTATCCACCTCCTGTTGTTCCAAATTCTCAGCAGGAGCATTGCGGGCTTGGGATGAAGATTCATCCCTTTCATTCTGCAAAACACATCAAACACAATTTTTGTGCATCCAAATATGCATTAGTGTCAGCAAAATCATCAATCAAAATAATTACAATGACATTATCAATTTATATCAAACTTAAGCTCATTTTCACATTTTTATCAAATCTACACTTTTTCAAATAAGCATATACGAAAATGTTCGCCAAGTTCATAAGCATTCAACTCAAATAACATGTCAAAATAATCATTACTAGCAATTAAACAAGTCTCAAATGGCATTATCTTTCAAAAATCAAGTTCATGAATTTTAGACTTGAAAAAGTCCACTTTAATTCTCAAAATCATGTTTAGGCTCAAAGTTTGGATCATTTAACTACCTAGACATGTTACACTACTCAATTTAGCAACAATTCATGACAAAAATCGGCCATAACCTGTTTATATCAAAAAGCCCCAAATTGCTCAAGAACACAATCCCTAGATTATTCAAAATTTGAAGTTTAAGGCTTCTAATCATGTTAAACAGCATCAATCTAGGTTATACAAGCATAATACATAAACAAGATATGGAGACTAAAGGTGAAGGTAATGAACCAATTGATGAAGCTGAAATGTTAGCTACACTTATAGCTAATGGATATGAACCAACAACAGAAGAAATTCAAATGCTAAAAGAAGAAGACAGATATCGATATAAATCATCGATAGAAGAACCTCCGAAATTAGAGTTAAAGCCACTTCCAAACCATTTGGAATACGCTTATTTACATGGTGAATCTGAATTACCTGTAATAATATCGTCTTCTCTTACTGAAAATGAGAAATCACAACTCATTTCTGTGTTAAAAGCTCATAAACCAGCCATTGCATGGAAGATTCATGATATTAAAGGAATAAGTCCTTCGTATTGCACACATAAAATCCTTATGGAAGAAGGTCATAAAACGTATGTGCAACACCAACGAAGACTAAATCCTAATATGCAAGATGTAGTTAAGAAAGAGATTATTAAACTGCTAGATGCAGGTTTAATTTATCCAATCTCTGATAGTCCATGGGTAAGCCCAGTTCAATGCGTGCCTAAGAAGGGTGGCATGACTGTCATTACAAATGAGAAAAATGAGCTTATTCCTACTAGGACTGTAACAGGATGGCGTGTATGTATTGATTATAGAAAATTAAATGACGCCACCAGAAAAGATCACTTTCCCTTACCTTTCATAGATCAAATGTTGGAAAGATTAGCCGGAAATAGTTACTATTATTTTCTAGATGGATTTTCCGGATATTTTCAAATTCCAATAGCACCCGAAGACCAAGAGAAAACCACATTTACGTGCCCTTATGGTACTTTTGCTTACAAACGCATGCCATTTGGACTTTGTAACGCCCCTGCAACCTTTCAAAGGTGTATGATGGCGATTTTTCATGACATGATAGAAGAATGCATGGAAGTTTTCATGGATGACTTTTCAGTCTTCGGTGATACATTTAAATCATTTCTAGTTAATCTGGAACGAATGATAATTAGATGCGAACAATCAAATCTAGTACTTAATTGGGAGAAATGCCATTTCATGGTTAAAGAAGGCATCGTTCTTGGACATAAAATTTCAAAAGAAGGAATTGAAGTGGATAGAGCTAAAGTAGATGTAATTGCTAAACTTCCACATCCCACCAATGTTAGAGGAGTTAGGAGTTTTCTAGGGCATGCCGGTTTTTACCGACGTTTCATAAAAGATTTTTCTAAAATTGCCACTCCTATGAATAAACTCCTAGAAAAGGATGCGCCATTCATCTTTTCAGATGAGTGTATCAAATCTTTTAATATTCTTAAAGAAAAACTCACTAATGCACCGATCATGATAACACCAAATTGGAATCTACCATTTGAACTAATGTGCGATGCAAGTGATTTTGCAATGGGAGCCGTTTTAGGACAAAGGATTGAAAAACGATTTCAACCTATATATTATGCTAGTAAGACGTTACAAGGAGCACAAACAAACTATACAACTACTGAAAAAGAACTCCTTGCTATTGTCTTTGCTTTTGACAAATTTCGATCATATCTCGTTCTAGCAAAAACGGTGGTCTATACCGACCATTCTGCTCTTAGATACCTATTTTCAAAACAAGATGCTAAACCAAGATTAATCCGTTGGATCTTACTCTTACAAGAGTTTGATATTGAAATCCGAGATAAAAGAGGAGCAGAAAATCTCGCCGCTGATCATCTTTCTCGTCTTGAAAATCCCGAATTAGAAGTTCTAAATGAATCGGCCATACAAGACAACTTTCCTGATGAATATCTATTGAAGATAGATTATAAAGAAATCCCATGGTTTGCAGACTATGCAAACTACTTAGTTTGTGGATTCCTTGAAAAAGGATTATCGTACCAAAAACGAAAGAAATTCTTCAGTGATATAAAACACTATTTCTGGGAAGATCCACATCTGTTTAAAAGTTGTCCCGATGGAATAATACGCCGATGTGTATTTGGAGATGAAGCTAGTAAAATATTAAACCATTGTCACACAGGACCAACAGGAGGGCATTACGGGCCTCAACTAACAGCAAGAAAAGTTTATGAAGCTGGATTCTTTTGGCCTACAATTTACAAAGACGCACACCTTCTTTGCAAATCCTGTGATGCTTGTCAAAGGGCCGGAAAAATAAGTCAACGTGATGAAATGCCACAAAATATCATCCAAGTATATGAAGTATTTGACATTTGGGGTATTGACTTTATGGGTCCATTTCCAAAATCTCATAATAATCTATATATACTCGTAGCCATTGATTATGTATCTAAATGGGCGGAAGCACAAGCTCTCCCAACTAACGATGCACGAGTTGTAGTCAACTTTTTAAAACGTCTTTTTGCAAGGTTTGGAACACCGAAAGCTTTAATAAGTGATCGGGGTACTCATTTCTGTAATAATCAACTTGAGAAAGTTCTTAAAAGATATGGAGTAACTCATAAAATCTCCACCGCATATCATCCACAAACAAGTGGACAAGTTGAAAATACCAACCGAGCTTTAAAACGTATTCTAGAGAAAACCGTAGGATCAAATCCGAAGGAATGGTCCATTAAATTGGAGGATGCACTCTGGGCTTTTAGAACAGCCTACAAAACTCCAATTGGAACCACACCTTTTAGACTTGTTTATGGAAAAGCATGTCATCTTCCAGTAGAAATTGAACACAAAGCATTTTGGGCTTTGAAAACATGTAATGTTGATTTACATGAAGCTGGACGTCTACGATTAAGTCAACTAAACGAATTAGAAGAATTAAGACATGAAGCATACGAAAATTCGTTAATCTATAAAGAAAGAACGAAGAAATGGCATGATAAAAGAATCAGAAGTTCAAAAGAATTTAAAGAAGGAGACAGAGTTCTTCTTTTCAATTCACGATTCAAGCTATTTCCTGGAAAATTGAAATCAAGATGGTCTGGACCATTCATAGTCAAAAGAGTTTTCCCATACGGAATGATAGAATTAATAAATTCAAATGGGATTGAATTTAAAGTTAATGGTCACAGAGTTAAACATTACATACATGGTCCGGTGGAAGTCGACAACGAAGTTAATCACAATTTCGACACCACAGCTAACTAAGTGTGGGGAGAATCAAGTCTTTAAAGGATAATATGTATTTCTGTTAGAGTTAGATTGTCTGTTTTCGTGTAGTTCTCGAAAATGGAACCCGAATGGTCTTTCCCTAGCAGACCCTAAAGAACTAGTCTTCTCCCCCCATTCTGAATTTTTATTTTTTTTAGGTTTTTACGAAATGAAGACTGCCTGTGAACTAAACCATGGTCTAATGCTACACGCTTTGATCACTAAACGTAATAATGACATACTCCCGAGTGAAATAGTATCAGTAATCAGAGAAAGAATGGACGGAGTTAGAAAAGAATCCAGATGCGAAGATAATAAGTTACAATTTGGTAAAGGAAAATCAAAATCCGCAGCGAAAAGAAGAGCACGACACCTAGAAAGATGTCACAAATGCGGAAAATGGTCACATGGAGGTAAATGTTCAAATAATCAAACCTATTCAAATACCGAATTTGTTACTTTATGCAGAGACGGACCGTTCATATGTTTAGAAGAAAAGACACTGAATGCTCAAGGTTACGCCTATGTAGCCATGGAAAATCAATTAAACCGACTATCTTATGAATGGGATAGATCATATAACTAAGAAATCTATTTCACAGGTATGTCTGTACAGTTTTTATTTTTATTTTTAACCTTTTGATAATAAACGCTAATTTGTTCGCTAAAAAGTATTAAATTGGTATTGAATAAAATTAGGTTTGGCGACCGAAATTATTGATATCATTCAAAAATTTATTACATCACTGCGAAATTTAACGTTTATTCTTAAGGTATAAATATCTTTAATCAATCAACCCAAAATATTTCAAAAATTCGTCATGAGTTAAATTAGGTCTTGGAACCGAAATAACTTTACCGAAAAGAGGGGCGCATATTTTTGATAATATTTGATTGATTAAAGTGGGATAAAAAGACAAAAAAGATTTTTAAATTTATTTTTACCATGTTTTTTTTAAAATTAATATTTAAATCTTAAATTAATATTGTAAACTTTGTAAAAACAATATATTTAAAATTGTAAATATTTGAAAAATTAATATAAGTTTGATATGAATTTATAAATTTTTAAATTAAGTTTGGTGTGAATTTTTAATTTTTAAAATATAAATTTTTAATTTTATGCATTTCAAATTTTAAGTTTGGTGTGAATTTTTAATATTAATTTTGAATTTCATATTTAAGTTGTGTGAATTTAAAAACAAAAACTTACTTTATCTCATTAAGTTAAGAATATGATTTTTAAAATTCGTCGTAAGTTGAAGACTAGGTCTTTGAACCGAAATTGCTTTACCCAAGGGAGGGACGAGAACTTTTATTATCATTATTTTTAATCTTATTGAATTAAAGTATGCCAAAAACATTGAAAAAACCCAAAAATCTTAGCTTTTAAAACAATCGCTACAAAAAGACAAATTTTAAAATTTTGTCGAAGGACGGACTAGGACATCGATCCGAAACGACCTCGTCCTAAATAATAAGGGAAACAAAATTTTAAAATTAAGTACTTAATTGTTTCAAAAGTTAATGATTATAAAAAAAAAAAAAAAAAAAAACAAACTCCGCGAGTCGCGGAGTTTTAAGTGCATTTCGTCGCGACTCGCGGAGGGATGAAAAATCAGAAAAAAATAAAGAGCTGGAACAGATCAGTCCCAACCCCAAAACAATAAAAACCTGCGAAAAACACTCCGCAAAAACACGAAAAAAAACCCCAAAAATCACAATTTTTAACCGTTAATCACCAAATCTTTTGCTAAAATCATGTTGAGAAGGATGCTATCTAAGAATTACTCAAGAAAAACGGTAAATTTCTACACCTAAACACCATTTAATCCGAAATTTGGTGTTCTTGAGCTATTTTTTCCCCAATTTGATTTTGATGCTTTTTAGTGTAATTATGCTTAAATTGTTTATGTATTATGCTTGTATAACCTAGATTGATGCTGTTTAACATGATTAGAAGCCTTAAACTTCAAATTTTGAATAATCTAGGGTTTGTGTTCTTGAGCAAATTTAGGGCTTTTTGATATAAACAGGTTATGGCCGATTTTTGTCATGAATTGTTGCTAAATTAAGTAGTGTAACATGTTTAGGTAGTTAAATGATCCAAACTTTGAGCCTAAACATGATTTTGAGAATTAAAGTGGACTTTTTCAAGTCTAAAATTCATGAACTTGATTTTTGAAAGATAATGCCATTTGAGACTTGTTTAATTGCTAGTAATGATTATTTTGACATGTTATTTGAGTTGAATGTTTATGAACTTGGCGAACATTTTCGTATATGCTTATTTGAAAAAGTGTAGATTTGATAAAAATGTGAAAATGAGCTTAAGTTTGATATAAATTGATAATGTCATTGTAATTATTTTGATTGATGATTTTGCTGACACTAATGCATATTTGGATGCACAAAAATTGTGTTTGATGTGTTTTGCAGAATGAAAGGGGTGAATCTTCATCCCAAGCCCGCAATGCTCCTGCTGAGAATTTGGAACAACAGGAGGTGGATAACTACTACAAGCAGGATATACCTCATCCAGTCATGACCTTTTCCGATATGCATTTGGAAGAGTTGCACCCGAACCTGAGATTTGACAGACTTTGGATAGATTATCCAAAATATCAACGGGGTTTGCATACTCTTCATTCCAAGGTTGTTGAGGTACCGAGGGTCATAGAATGGGGACCCTTAGAAGCTGTAGAATTGGCCGGGCCAATTAGGGAATTACTTGTACAGAGGTATGGTAATTCTTCTTTTAATGACTGGGTATGTTTATTCACCATACGTAGACCTGTATATAAAGTATGGTGTGAAGAATTGTTATGTAGTATAGAGTTGAATGATCGGGTAGCTAGTTTAACCGATCGTTCTTTTATTAGATTTTTGTTAGGCGGTTCGATGCGCCACATGTCTTTACTGGACATGGCTCAGGCTTTACGTATATATACGCCTGAGGAGTTAGCGTCTGCCGATTGTAGAGGATTGATACTAAACGGTAGAAAGATAGATGAGAATTTTGATACACACGGTGTGTGGAGTCAAATGACAAGCCATCACCGTTTCAAAGGGGGAAATTACTCTTATTTGGATATAGATAGAGCCGAATTAAGAGTGATACATAGGTTTTTAGCTAATTCGATTACACAAAGGGGTAAGAACAAAGAAAAAGTAAATGAACAGGATTTGTTTTACCATATGTGTATTCGAGACCCACAAAGCGCTGTAAGTATACCATATTGTGTGGGTTATTATTTATCAGCTATGGTTCGGGGGATGCGACCACATAGCATAATAGGAGGTGGTATTTTTATTACTTTGATTGGTGAATATCTCGGTGTGGATATAAGTCGGGGGGGATTATTACTAGAAGAGCCGGAACCCCGCGATACTATAGGTTTAAATGTATACCATGGTGCGAAAGTTTTGAAGAGGCGAAATAACGCCGCAGTACGATACCATGGTAGACATCCACAGGTGGAGAGAAACTAACAACAAGGTAATGTAGGAGGGGGGAATGAGATGCAAGAAATGCATAGGTTTATAGCTTCTCAGGAATACGAAAATGCTAGACAGAGAGCATTTGAAGATTGGCAAGTTCATCAGAACCAGATCATAGCTCATTGCCAACATATAGGTAGAAACTATATTCCTACACCGAAACCCATCTTCCCTCCTTGGTCTATAGAGATGCAGCCACCGTATCCTACGTATGACCCTGCCGAAGCATTCTATAGCACCTATGGTTATGCCTGGAACCCCTATTGGTACCAATATCATCCTTAGTTTACTTATTATTTTTTTTATTTTGTAATTTGTAATTATTGATACGTTTAATACTTTTGTTAATATTGTAATCATTTTTATAATTGTCTAACTTTTATTCTTAGATTTTAATAATTTTTGAATGTGGGGTAATATACCAAACTTCAAAAATATGTATATATGTTTGCAGTTTATCTTATGTACACAACAGGGTAAAACAACGCATTTTCAAAGACTGGCATTAAGTTCAGCAAAAGCAACTAATTTTGACGACAAGATGCAAAATATATGTGAAATAACAACAAGACGGAATGAACAAATGATGTGCACCATTTATCATTCAGCAAACAAACGCCAATATATTTGGAAACTTTGGTAAAAATTTAATCATTTTCACACAAATCACCCTCAATAATTTAAATTGTTACTGATTTCTTGCAAATGAGGGCATTGCAAGATCTTAAGTGTGGGAAGGGGTTAAATTCTTTCGGATTTTAAAATTTTTATCTTAAACACTTGGTTACCATTAAAAATACTAGTAAAGCAGTAGTTGTATTAGAATCTAGTGCTCTCTGATAATAAAGAACAGCCCTAGTCTTATATACTGACTACCCAATTCTAGTAAAATTTTTCAATTAAATGAATTCAAATCATGTTTATACATATTTATGAACGATAAAACTAGGTTTTAACACCGAAATTATTGTTACCTCGGAAAGGACATAAATTGAGAAACAAACTAAAATGTTAAAATTCATTTAAAATGGAATAGAGGACGATAAAAAGGAAAATAAAAGCCAAGTGTGGGAAAATTTACCAAGTTATTTTAAACATATGTCACATATATCTGTAACAAATAACTGAAAATACTTTTGCTTTGGACTAAACTAAACTGTTTTTACCCGATGAAAGAAAAGAAGAGATGGATCTACACGATGAATCAATTCCATCATTAAAAGGAAGTAAAGTCTTCCGAAAAAGACACGCGCTTCTTGATTTAGGTCATGAAGTTGTCGTCCAGACCAGCTGTAGGTTGACGAAAAATCTAGAAAAGTCATCACTAAAATCAGCAGGAAATCCACGGACCTCAGCATTAAACAGGGTCGCCATGTGGTCAGATTTATCCTAACCATGAGAAGGATTTATCTCGTACAATGGGGGGGGCACCGTGCAAATTAGCTTGATAAGACTAATGAATCAGATCCCCAGAAAGGATAATCTCCTTAAAGATTAAAAATCAGTTTTTAAGACTGATATTACTCAATCCTAGAGATTGACCTTAAAGATTGAGAATTCAAACTCATGGAATTCAATGATATCTAAACTCGAGCTTGAACGAGAAAATATTTTGATCAAAATTATAAACCGATTTGTTTTCTGAAAACCCTATTTTCAATACGTTCATTACCATTGAACGTAAAATCCTAGGAATTCACCTGGAATTCATTAGGTCACCTGAACTAAATCGGGTGTCAACTGTAAGAACGGTGGTTGCATAGTGGTCAAAGACAGGACCTTGTGCCAGACCGAAAAATTATAAGGGTGAGCTTTACTATTGCTCCTACCAAGGATAGTAATTGCGTCCGACACGTTATAGACCATAATTAAAAGCATGTCAGGGGACATTGCCTTAACAGTTGCTTGTTCAACGCTTTCCTTTACAACCGGACGGTAGTTTGCCGAAAGGTAATATACGGAACAAGTAAACTGGACGTGTTGCTTTCCTAATACAAGGTTAGCAAGTGGGTGACACAAAACCGCAAGTTTTGAGCTAAAATTTTCAAATCTGAAACCCACCAAACCCACAAAAATATTTTGCAAACACCGGTAAAGGGTTATTCTGGAAAACTTATCTAGGGTAAAAACTAGATTTAATTTTCAAAAGATCAAATGTTTTCATAAAGATCCAATTTCCTTAATGGATCTAATTTTTTATAGTCATGTGGGACTGTAAACCATATCGTTACTACCATTGTTTATACCGCCGTATAGAAATCACTGATGTACAAAGTGTGAAGAATAAAGAAGTGATTCTAGTATTTCAAGACAATATTACTTGAGGACAAGCAACGCTCAAGTGTGGGAATATTTGATAATGCTAAAAACGAACATATATTTCATAGCATTATTCCTCAAGAAAGACAAGCTTTTAGTTGCAATTGTTCTATTTACAAGTGATATTCGTTTAAATAATAAAAGGTGAAGACAAAAGACAGATTCGACGAATTGAAGACGCAAACGACCAAAAAGCTCAAAAGAACAAAAGACAATAAAAAAGGTTCCAATTATTGATAAGAAACGTCTCGAAATTACAAGAGTACAAGATTCAAAACGCAAAGTATAAGATATTAAATTGTACGCAAGGACGTTCGAAAATCCGGAACCGGGACCAGAGTCAACTCTTAACGCTCGACGCAACGGACTAAAAATTACAAGTTAACTATGTATATAAATATAATATAATATATAATTAATTATATTAATTATATATATATTATATATATATTATAAACCGTCGGTAAACAAAGAGCCAAACTCCTCTGAGCTGTAAAAGTAACCTCCGCGACTCGCGGAGTTTGAAGGCAAAATTCACCGCGAGTCGCGGAGCCCCAAAAATCGAAATTCCCTATAAAGCCAACCGAATTCTGATCACAATTCATATCTTTTTCTTCTCTTATCATACGTAAAATTTATATATATATATATATAATTTATATTTTAATTTTAATTTTAATTCTAATAATAAGGGTATGTTAGCGAATGTTGTAAGGGTGTAAGTCGAAATTCTGTCCGTGTAACGCTACGCTATTTTTAATCATTGTAAGTTATGTTCAACCTTTTTACATTAATGTCTCGTAGCTAAGTTATTATTATGCTTATTTAAAACAAAGTAATCATGATGTTGGGCTAATTACTAAAATTGGGTAATTGGGCTTTGTACCATAATTGGGGTTTGGACAAAAGAACGACACTTGTGGAAATTAGACTATGGGCTATTAATGGGCTTTATATTTGTTTAACTAAATGATAGTTTGTTAATGTTAATATAAAGATTTACAATTGGGCGTCCCTATAAATTACCATATACACTCGATCGGACACGATGGGCGGGGTATTTATATGTACGAATAATCGTTCATTTAACCGGACACGGGAATGGATTAATAGCCACTAGAATAATTAAAACAGGGGTGAAATTACATTCAAGGGTAATTGGTGTAATTGTTAACAAAGTAGTAAAACCTTGGTTTACACGCAGTCGATAACCTGGTGTATTCATTAAACAAAGTATTAAAACCTTGTTACAATTCGAATCCCCAATTAGTTGGAATATTTAACTTCGGGTATAATAATAATTTGACGAGGACACTCGCACTTTATATTTATGACTGATGGACTGTTATGGACAAAAACCAGACGGACATATTAAATAATCCAGGATAAAGGACAATTAACCCATGGGCATAAAACTAAAATCAACACGTCAAACATCATGATTACGGAAGTTTAAATAAGCATAATTCTTTTATTTCATATCTAATTTCCTTTATTTTATATTTAATTGCACTTCTAATTATCGCACTTTTATTTATTGTTATTTAATCGCACTTTTAATTATCGTACTTTTTAATTATCGCAATTTTATTTTATCGCACTTTTATTATTCGCAATTTCATTATCGTTATTTACTTTACGCTTTAAATTAAGTCTTTTATTTATTTAATATTTTACATTAGGTTTTAACTGCGACTAAAGTTTTAAAATCGACAAACCGTTCATTAAACTGTAAAAACCCCCCTTTATAATAATAATATTACTTATATATATATATTTGTATTTTTATAAAAGTAAACTAATATAGCGTTGAGCTTTGTTTAAAAATTTCCCTGTGGAACGAACCGGACTTACTAAAAACTACACTACTGTACGATTAGGTACACTGCCTATAAGTAATATTATTATTATAAAGGGGGGTTTTTACCGTTTAATGACCGGTTTGTCGATTTTAAAACTTTAGTCGCAGTTAAAACCTAATGTAAAATATTAAATAAATAAAAGACTTAAATTAAAACTTAAAGTAAATAACGATAATGAAATTGCGAATAATAAAAGTGCGATAAAATAAACTTGCGATAATTAAAAAGTACGATAATTAAAAATGCGATTAAACAACAATAAATAAAAGTGCGATAATTAGAAGTGCAATTAAATATAAAATAAAGGAAATTAAATATGAAATAAAAGAATTATGCTTATTTAAACCTCCGTAATCATGATGTTTGACGTGTTGATTTTAGTTTTATGTCCATGGGTTAATTGTCCTTTGTCCTGGATTATTTAATCTGTCCGTCTGGTTTTTGTCCATAACAGTCCATCAGTCATAAATATAAAGTGCGAGTGTCCTCGTCAAATTATTATTATACCCGAAGTTAAATATTCCAACTAATTGGGGATTCGAATTGTAACAAGGTTTTAATACTTTGTTTAATGAATACACCAGGTTATCGACTGCGTGTAAACCAAGGTTTTACTACTTTGTTAACAATTACACCAATTACCCTTGAATGTAATTTTACCCCTGTTTTAATTATTCTAGTGGCTATTAATCCATTCCCGTGTCCGGTTAAATGAACGATTATTCGTACATATAAATACCCCGCCCATCGTGTCCGATTGAGTGTATATGGTAATTTATAGGGACGCCCAATTGTAAATCTTTATATTAACATTAACAAACTATCATTTAGTTAAACAAATATAAAGCCCATTAATAGCCCATAGTCTAATTTCCACAAGTGTCGTTCTTTTGTCCAAACCCCAATTATGGTACAAAGCCCAATTACCCAATTTTAGTAATTAGCCCAACATCATGATTACTTCGTTTTAAATAAGCATAATAATAACTTAGCTACGAGACATTAATGTAAAAAGGTTGAACATAACTTACAATGATTAAAAATAGCGTAGCGTTACACGGACAGAATTTCGACTTACACCCTTACAATATTCGCTAACATACCCTTATTATTAGAATTATAATTAAAATTAAAATTAAAATATAAATTATATATATATATATATCGTATATATGAGAGAAGAGAGAAATAGATTCTTAATTTTGATCAGAATTCGGTTGGCTTTATAGGGATTTTTGATTTTTGGGGCTCCGCGACTCGCGGCCCTTTTGGCCTTCAAACTCCGCGAGTCGCGGAGATTGAAATTACAGCTCACATCTTTTGGAGTCTTTCTTGCCGACGGATTTTATATATAAATATAAAATATAAATAATTAATATAATTATTTATATATTATATTATATTCTTGTGCATAGTAGACTTGTAATTTTTAGTCCGTTGCGTCGAGCGTTAAGAGTTGACTATGGTCCCGGTTCCGGATTTTCGAACGTCCTTGCGTACAATTTTATATTTTGTACTTTGTGTTTTGAATCTTGTACTCTTGTAATTTCGAGACGTTTCTTATCAATAATTGGAACCTTTTTGATTGTCTTTTGTACTTTTGAGCTTTTTGGTCGTTTGCGTCTTCAATTCGTCGAATCTGTCTTTTGTCTTCACCTTTTATTATTTAAACGAATATCACTTGTAAATAGAAAAATTGCAACTAAAAGCTTGTCTTTCTTGAGGAATAATGCTATGAAATATATGTTCGTTTTTAGCATTATCAAATATTCCCACACTTGAGCGTTGCTTGTCCTCAAGCAATATTGTCTTGAAATACTAGAATCACTTCTTTATTCTTCACACTTTGTACATCAGTGATTTCTATACGGCGGTATAAACAATGGTAGTAACGATATGGTTTACAGCCCCACATGACTATAAAAATTTAGATCCATTAATGAAATTGGATCTTTATGAAAACATTTGATCTTTTGAAAATTAAATCTAGTTTTTACCCTAGATAAGTTTTCCGGGATAACCCTTTACCGGTGTTTGCAAAATATTTTTGTGGGTTTGGTGGGCTTCAGAATTGAAATTTTTAGCTCAAAACTTGCTGTTTTGTGTCACCCACTTGCTAACCTTGTATTAGGAGAGCAACACGTCCAGTTTACTTGTTCCGTATATTACCTTTCGGCAAACTACCGTCCGGTTGTAAAGGAAAGCGTTGAACAAGCAACTGTTAAGGCAATGTCCCCTGACATGCTTTTAATTATGGTCTATAACATGTCGGACGCAATTACTATCCTTGGTAGGAGCAATAGTAAAGCTCACCCTTATAATTTTTCGGTCTGGCACAAGGTCCTGTCTTTGACCACTATGCAACCACCGTTCTTACGGTTGACACCCGATTTAGTTCAGGTGACCTAATGAATTCCAGGTGAATTCCTAGGATTTTACGTTCAATGGTAATGAACGTATTGAAAATAGGGTTTTCAGAAAACAAATCGGTTTATAATTTTGATCAAAATATTTTCTCGTAAAGCTCGAGTTTAGATATCATTGAATTCCATGAGTTTGAATTCTCAATCTTTAAGGTCAATCTCTAGGATTGAGTAATATCAGTCTTAAAAGCTGATTTTTAATCTTTAAGGAGATTATCCTTTCTGGGGATCTGATTCATTAGTCTTATCAAGCTAATTTGCACGGTGCTCCCCCATTGTACGAGATAAATCCTTCTCATGGTTAGGATAAATCTGACCACATGGCGACCCTGTTTAATGCTGAGGTCCGTGGATTTCCTGCTGATTTTAGTGATGACTTTTCTAGATTTTTCGTCAACCTACAGCTGGTCTGGACGACAACTTCATGACCTAAATCAAGAAGCGCGTGTCTTTTTCGGAAGACTTTACTTCCTTTTAATGATGGAATTGATTCATCGTGTAGATCCATCTCTTCTTTTCTTTCATCGGGTAAAAACAGTTTAGTTTAGTCCAAAGCAAAAGTATTTTCAGTTATTTGTTACAGATATATGTGACATATGTTTAAAATAACTTGGTAAATTTTCCCACACTTGGCTTTTATTTTCCTTTTTATCGTCCTCTATTCCATTTTAAATGAATTTTAACATTTTAGTTTGTTTCTCAATTTATGTCCTTTCCGAGGTAACAATAATTTCGGTGTTAAAACCTAGTTTTATCGTTCATAAATATGTATAAACATGATTTGAATTCATTTAATTGAAAAATTTTACTAGAATTGGGTAGTCAGTATATAAGACTAGGGCTGTTCTTTATTATCAGAGAGCACTAGATTCTAATAAAACTACTGCTTTACAAGTATTTTTAATGGTAACCAAGTGTTTAAGATAAAAATTTTAAAATCCGAAAGAATTTAACCCCTTCCCACACTTAAGATCTTGCAATGCCCTCATTTGCAAGAAATCAGTAACAATTTAAATTATTGAGGGTGATTTGTGTGAAAATGATTAAATTTTTACCAAAGTTTCCAAATATATTGGCGTTTGTTTGCTGAATGATAAATGGTGCACATCATTTGTTCATTCCGTCTTGTTGTTATTTCACATATATTTTGCATCTTGTCGTCAAAATTAGTTGCTTTTGCTGAACTTAATGCCAGTCTTTGAAAATGCGTTGTTTTACCCTGTTGTGTACATAAGATAAACTGCAAACATATATACATATTTTTGAAGTTTGGTATATTACCCCACATTCAAAAATTATTAAAATCTAAGAATAAAAGTTAGACAATTATAAAAATGATTACAATATTAACAAAAGTATTAAACGTATCAATAATTACAAATTACAAAATAAAAAAAAATAATAAGTAAACTAAGGATGATATTGGTACCAATAGGGGTTCCAGGCATAACCATAGGTGCTATAGAATGCTTCGGCAGGGTCATACGTAGGATACGGTGGCTGCATCTCTATAGACCAAGGAGGGAAGATGGGTTTCGGTGTAGGAATACAGTTTCTACCTATATGTTGGCAATGAGCTATGATCTGGTTCTGATGAACTTGCCAATCTTCAAATGCTCTCTGTCTAGCATTTTCGTATTCCTGAGAAGCTATAAACCTATGCATTTCTTGCATCTCATTCCCCCCTCCTACATTACCTTGTTGTTGGTTTCTCTCCACCTGTGGATGTCTACCATGGTATCGTACTGCGGCGTTATTTCGCCTCTTCAAAACTTTCGCACCATGGTATACATTTAAACCTATAGTATCGCGGGGTTCCGGCTCTTCTAGTAATAATCCCCCCCGACTTATATCCACACCGAGATATTCACCAATCAAAGTAATAAAAATACCACCTCCTATTATGCTATGTGGTCGCATCCCCCGAACCATAGCTGATAAATAATAACCCACACAATATGGTATACTTACAGCGCTTTGTGGGTCTCGAATACACATATGGTAAAACAAATCCTGTTCATTTACTTTTTCTTTGTTCTTACCCCTTTGTGTAATCGAATTAGCTAAAAACCTATGTATCACTCTTAATTCGGCTCTATCTATATCCAAATAAGAGTAATTTCCCCCTTTGAAACGGTGATGGCTTGTCATTTGACTCCACACACCGTGTGTATCAAAATTCTCATCTATCTTTCTACCGTTTAGTATCAATCCTCTACAATCGGCAGACGCTAACTCCTCAGGCGTATATATACGTAAAGCCTGAGCCATGTCCAGTAAAGACATGTGGCGCATCGAACCGCCTAACAAAAATCTAATAAAAGAACGATCAGTTAAACTAGCTACCCGATCATTCAACTCTATACTACATAACAATTCTTCACACCATACTTTATATACAGGTCTACGTATGGTGAATAAACATACCCAGTCATTAAAAGAAGAATTACCATACCTCTGTACAAGTAATTCCCTAATTGGCCCGGCCAATTCTACAGCTTCTAAGGGTCCCCATTCTATGACCCTCGGTACCTCAACAACCTTGGAATGAAGAGTATGCAAACCCCGTTGATATTTTGGATAATCTATCCAAAGTCTGTCAAATCTCAGGTTCGGGTGCAACTCTTCCAAATGCATATCGAAAAAGGTCATGACTGGATGAGGTATATCCTGCTTGTAGTAGTTATCCACCTCCTGTTGTTCCAAATTCTCAGCAGGAGCATTGCGGGCTTGGGATGAAGATTCACCCCTTTCATTCTGCAAAACACATCAAACACAATTTTTGTGCATCCAAATATGCATTAGTGTCAGCAAAATCATCAATCAAAATAATTACAATGACATTATCAATTTATATCAAACTTAAGCTCATTTTCACATTTTTATCAAATCTACACTTTTTCAAATAAGCAGATACGAAAATGTTCGCCAAGTTCATAAACATTCAACTCAAATAACATGTCAAAATAATCATTACTAGCAATTAAACAAGTCTCAAATGGAATTATCTTTCAAAAATCAAGTTCATGAATTTTAGACTTGAAAAAGTCCACTTTAATTCTCAAAATCATGTTTAGGCTCAAAGTTTGGATCATTTAACTACCTAAACATGTTACACTACTTAATTTAGCAACAATTCATGACAAAAATCGGCCATAACCTGTTTATATCAAAAAGCCCTAAATTTGCTCAAGAACACAAACCCTAGATTATTCAAAATTTGAAGTTTAAGGCTTCTAATCATGTTAAACAGCATCAATCTAGGTTATACAAGCATAATACATAAACAATTTAAGCATAATTACACTAAAAAGCATCAAAATCAAATTGGGGAAAAAATAGCTCAAGAACACCAAATTTCGGATTAAATGGTGTTTAGGTGTAGAAATTTACCGTTTTTCTTGAGTAATTCTTAGATAGCATCCTTCTCAACATGATTTTAGCAAAAGATTTGGTGATTAACGGTTAAAAATTGTGATTTTTGGGGTTTTTTTCGTGTTTTTGCGGAGTGTTTTTCGCAGGTTTTTATTGTTTTGGGGTTGGGACTGATCTGTTCCAGCTCTTTATTTTTTTCTGATTTTTCATCCCTCCGCGAGTCGCGGCGAAATGCACTTAAAACTCCGCGACTCGCGGAGTTTGTTTTTTTTTTTTTTTTTTTATAATCATTAACTTTTGAAACAATTAAGTACTTAATTTTAAAATTTTGTTTCCCTTATTATTTAGGACGAGGTCGTTTCGGATCGATGTCCTAGTCCGTCCTTCGACAAAATTTTAAAATTTGTCTTTTTGTAGCGATTGTTTTAAAAGCTAAGATTTTTGGGTTTTTTCAATGTTTTTGGCATACTTTAATTCAATAAGATTAAAAATAATGATAATAAAAGTTCTCGTCCCTCCCTTGGGTAAAGCAATTTCGGTTCAAAGACCTAGTCTTCAACTTACGACGAATTTTAAAAATCATATTCTTAACTTAATGAGATAAAGTAAGTTTTTGTTTTTAAATTCACACAACTTAAATATGAAATTTAAAATTAATATTAAAAATTCACACCAAACTTAAAATTTGAAATGCATAAAATTAAAAATTTATATTTTAAAAATTAAAAATTCACACCAAACTTAATTTAAAAATTTATAAATTCATATCAAACTTATATTAATTTTTCAAATATTTACAATTTTAAATATATTGTTTTTACAAAGTTTACAATATTAATTTAAGATTTAAATATTAATTTTAAAAAAAACATGGTAAAAATAAATTTAAAAATCTTTTTGTCTTTTTATCCCACTTTAATCAATCAAATATTATCAAAAATATGCGCCCCTCTTTTCGGTAAAGTTATTTCGGTTCCAAGACCTAATTTAACTCATGACGAATTTTTGAAATATTTTGGGTTGATTGATTAAAGATATTTATACCTTAAGAATAAACGTTAAATTTCGCAGTGATGTAATAAATTTTTGAATGATATCAATAATTTCGGTCGCCAAACCTAATTTTATTCAATACCAATTTAATACTTTTTAGCGAACAAATTAGCGTTTATTATCAAAAGGTTAAAAATAAAAATAAAAACTGTACAGACATACCTGTGAAATAGATTTCTTAGTTATATGATCTATCCCATTCATAAGATAGTCGGTTTAATTGATTTTCCATGGCTACATAGGCGTAACCTCGAGCATTCAGTGTCTTTTCTTCTAAACATATGAACGGTCCGTCTCTGCATAAAGTAACAAATTCGGTATTTGAATAGGTTTGATTATTTGAACATTTACCTCCATGTGACCATTTTCCGCATTTGTGACATCTTTCTAGGTGTCGTGCTCTTCTTTTCGCTGCGGATTTTGATTTTCCTTTACCAAATTGTAACTTATTATCTTCGCATCTGGATTCTTTTCTAACTCCGTCCATTCTTTCTCTGATTACTGATACTATTTCACTCGGGAGTATGTCATTATTACGTTTAGTGATCAAAGCGTGTAGCATTAGACCATGGTTTAGTTCACAGGCAGTCTTCATTTCGTAAAAACCTAAAAAAAATAAAAATTCAGAATGGGGGGAGAAGACTAGTTCTTTAGGGTCTGCTAGGGAAAGACCATTCGGGTTCCATTTTCGAGAACTACACGAAAACAGACAATCTAACTCTAACAGAAATACATATTATCCTTTAAAGACTTGATTCTCCCCACACTTAGTTAGCTGTGGTGTCAAAATTGTGATTAACTTCGTTGTCGACTTCCACCGGACCATGTATGTAATGTTTAACTCTGTGACCATTAACTTTAAATTCAATCCCATTTGAATTTATTAATTCTATCGTTCCGTATGGGAAAACTCTTTTGACTATGAATGGTCCAGACCATCTTGATTTCAATTTTCCAGGAAATAGCTTGAATCGTGAATTGAAAAGAAGAACTCTGTCTCCTTCTTTAAATTCTTTTGAACTTCTGATTCTTTTATCATGCCATTTCTTCGTTCTTTCTTTATAGATTAACGAATTTTCGTATGCTTCATGTCTTAATTCTTCTAATTCGTTTAGTTGACTTAATCGTAGACGTCCAGCTTCATGTAAATCAAGATTACATGTTTTCAAAGCCCAAAATGCTTTGTGTTCAATTTCTACTGGAAGATGACATGCTTTTCCATAAACAAGTCTAAAAGGTGTGGTTCCAATTGGAGTTTTGTAGGCTGTTCTAAAAGCCCAGAGTGCATCCTCCAATTTAATGGACCATTCCTTCGGATTTGATCCTACGGTTTTCTCTAGAATACGTTTTAAAGCTCGGTTGGTATTTTCAACTTGTCCACTTGTTTGTGGATGATATGCGGTGGAGATTTTATGAGTTACTCCATATCTTTTAAGAACTTTCTCAAGTTGATTATTACAGAAATGAGTACCCCGATAACTTATTAAAGCTTTCGGTGTTCCAAACCTTGCAAAAAGACGTTTTAAAAAGTTGACTACAACTCGTGCATCGTTAGTTGGGAGAGCTTGTGCTTCCGCCCATTTAGATACATAATCAATGGCTACGAGTATATATAGATTATTATGAGATTTTGGAAATGGACCCATAAAGTCAATACCCCAAATGTCAAATACTTCACATACTTGGATGACATTTTGTGGCATTTCATCACGTTGACTTATTTTTCCGGCCCTTTGACATGCATCACAGGATTTGCAAAGAAGGTGTGCGTCTTTGTAAATTGTAGGCCAATAGAATCCAGCTTCATAAACTTTTCTTGCTGTTAGTTGAGGCCCATAATGCCCTCCTGTTGGTCCTGTGTGACAATGGTTTAAAATTTTACTAGCTTTATCTCCAAATACACATCGGCGTATTATTCCATCGGGACAACTTTTAAACAGATGTGGATCTTCCCAGAAATAGTGTTTTATATCACTGAAGAATTTCTTTCGTCTTTGGTACGATAATCCTTTTTCAAGGAATCCACAAACTAAGTAGTTTGCATAGTCTGCAAACCATGGGATTTCTTTATAATCTATCTTCAATAGATATTCATCAGGAAAGTTGTCTTGTATGGCCGATTCATTTAGAACTTCTAATTCGGGATTTTCAAGACGAGAAAAGATGATCAGTGGCGAGATTTTCGGCTCCTCTTTTATCTCGGATTTCAATATCAAACTCTTGTAAGAGTAAGATCCAACGGATTAATCTTGGTTTAGCATCTTGTTTTGAAAATAGGTATCTAAGAGCAGAATGGTCGGTATAGACCACCGTTTTTGCTAGAACGAGATATGATCGAAATTTGTCAAAAGCAAAGACAATAGCAAGGAGTTCTTTTTCAGTAGTTGTATAGTTTGTTTGTGCTCCTTGTAACGTCTTACTAGCATAATATATAGGTTGAAATCGTTTTTCAATCCTTTGTCCTAAAACGGCTCCCATTGCAAAATCACTTGCATCGCACATTAGTTCAAATGGTAGATTCCAATTTGGTGTTATCATGATCGGTGCATTAGTGAGTTTTTCTTTAAGAATATTAAAAGATTTGATACACTCATCTGAAAAGATGAATGGCGCATCCTTTTCTAGGAGTTTATTCATAGGAGTGGCAATTTTAGAAAAATCTTTTATGAAACGTCGGTAAAAACCGGCATGCCCTAGAAAACTCCTAACTCCTCTAACATTGGTGGGATGTGGAAGTTTAGCAATTACATCTACTTTAGCTCTATCCACTTCAATTCCTTCTTTTGAAATTTTATGTCCAAGAACGATGCCTTCTTTAACCATGAAATGGCATTTCTCCCAATTAAGTACTAGATTTGATTGTTCGCATCTAATTAGCATTCGTTCCAGATTAATTAGACATGATTTAAATGTATCACCGAAGACTGAAAAGTCATCCATGAAAACTTCCATGCATTCTTCTATCATGTCATGAAAAATCGCCATCATACACCTTTGAAAGGTTGCAGGGGCGTTACAAAGTCCAAATGGCATGCGTTTGTAAGCAAAAGTACCATAAGGGTACGTAAATGTGGTTTTCTCTTGGTCTTCGGGTGCTATTGGAATTTGAAAATATCCGGAAAATCCATCTAGAAAACAATAGTAACTATTTCCGGCTAATCTTTCCAACATTTGATCTATGAAAGGTAAGGGAAAGTGATCTTTTCTGGTGGCTCATTTAATTTTCTATAATCAATACATACACGCCATCCTGTTACAGTCCTAGTAGGAATAAGCTCATTTTTCTCATTTGTAATGACAGTCATGCCACCCTTCTTAGGCACGCATTGAACTGGGCTTACCCATGGACTATCAGAGATTGGATAAATTAAACCTGCATCTAGCAGTTTAATAATCTCTTTCTTAACTACATCTTGCATATTAGGATTTAGTCTTCGTTGGCGTTGCACATACGTTTTATGACCTTCTTCCATAAGGATTTTATGTGTGCAATACGAAGGACTTATTCCTTTAATATCATGAATCTTCCATGCAATGGCTGGTTTATGAGCTTTTAACACAGAAATGAGTTGTGATTTCTCATTTTCAGTAAGAGAAGACGATATTATTACAGGTAATTCAGATTCACCATGTAAATAAGCGTATTCCAAATGGTTTGGAAGTGGCTTTAACTCTAATTTCGGAGGTTCTTCTATCGATGATTTATATCGATATCTGTCTTCTTCTTTTAGCATTTGAATTTCTTCTGTTGTTGGTTCATATCCATTAGCTATAAGTGTAGCTAACATTTCAGCTTCATCAATTGGTTCATTACCTTCTCCTAAAGAACATTCTCCTGTTCCTTGTAATTCTGGAAATTCTTCTAATAATTCTGCATGTGCATCTATAGTTTGAATATAATAACATGTATCATCTGCAGATTGTGGTTGTTGCATTGCTCTATCAACTGAAAAGGTAACACTCTCATCCTCTATACTTAGGGTCAGTTTCTTACCGAACACGTCTATCATTGCTTTAGCCGTGTTTAAGAATGGTCTTCCTAATATGAGAGGAACTTGAGAATCTTCTTCCATGTCCAAAACAACAAAATCTACTGGAAATACTAAAGTACCAACTTTAACTAGCATGTTCTCCATTATCCCTCTAGGATATTTTATTGATCTATCGGCTAGTTGTATGCTTATTCTGGTTGGTTTCAATTCTCCAAGGTCTAGTTTAGCGTATAGTGAATACGGCATTAGATTTATACTAGCACCTAAGTCTGCCAATGCTTCTATTGAACTAAGACTACCCAGAAAACATGGAATTGTGAAACTTCCTGGATCAGATAATTTTTCTGGTATCTTATTCAACAGCACTGCTGAACAATTAGCATTCATAGTAACAGCCGAGAGTTCTTCCATTTTCTTTCTATTTGAGATTAGATCTTTCAAGAATTTAGCATATCTTGGCATTCCTGAAATCACATCAATGAAAGGAAGATTTACATTTATCTGTTTAAACATATCCAAAAATTTGGATTGCTCGGCTTCAAGTTTTTCTTTCTTCATTTTACTCGGGTAAGGAAGTGGTGGTTGGTATGGTTTAACATAAGGTTTATCCTTAACTGTGTTATCTTCATTAACTTTTTCAACTACCGGTTCTTTTTCCTTATCTTGATCAGGTTGTGGTTCTTGTGGAGTAGGAATAGTTTCATCAGAAGTTACAGGTATTTCAGGTGGTTTAAGTGTTGTACCACTTCTTGTGGTAATAGCTTTAGCTGTTTCATTCCTGGGGTTAGCATTTGTATCACTAGGTAGACTTCCCGGTTTTCTTTCACCTATTAATCTTGCTAGGTTACTTACTTCTTGTTCCAGATTTTGAATAGAAGCTTGTTGATTTCTAAATGCTTGAGCATTTTGTTCATTAGTTTGTTTTTGAGATGTGAAAAACTGCGTTTGAGTTTCAACTAGCTTCGTCATCATATCTTCTAAATTCGGCTTTTTATCATCGGTTTGTTGTGGTGGTTTGTTTTGAAAATTCGGTCTTTGCTGATTATAAGTATTATTGGATATTTGTTGATTGCTAGGACCTTGTTGGTTGTTGTATGGAATATTTCGGTTATAATTCTGGTTTTGATTGTAAATCGGTCTTGGCGGTTGATAATTATTCTGATAATTATTTCCAGGCCTTTGGTTTATGTATGAAATATTCTCTCTTTGTTCCATTGTTAATTCAATACTGAGACAATCTTTTGTCAAATGTGGTCCTCCACACTGCTCACAACTAATTCGTATTGAGTGAATATCCTTAGTCATCTTTTCCATTCGTCTCTCCACAGCATCTATCTTTGAGGAAATGGAATCTAAGTCATGGCTAGAATCGGCTCTAGCTGCTTTAGATGATCTAACGATATCTTTTTCTTGGTGCCACTCATGTGAGTGGGAAGCAGTATTATCAATAATTTTGTAAGCATCAGTTTCGGTTTTCTTCATAATAGAACCACCAGCTGCTATATCTATGTCTTTCCTTGTAGTGATGTCGCATCCTTGGTAGAATATTTGTACTATTTGACAGGTGTCTAAACCATGTTGCGGACATCCTCTTAACAACTTTCCATATCTTGTCCACGCCTCATATAGAGTTTCATTTGGTTTCTGTGTAAACGTAACAATTTCTGCTTGAAGTCTTACGGCTTTAGATGCAGGAAAGAATTGTTTAAGAAATTTGTCAACTAAAACGTCCCATGTATCAATCGCCCCTTCAGGTAACGATTCCAACCAATCTTTGGCTTCTCCCTTTAAAGTCCAGGGAAATAACATGAGATATATCTGTTCATCCTCCACTTCTCGGATTTTAAATAGTGTGCAGATCCTATTAAAGGTACGTAGATGTTCATTTGGATCTTCCTTCGGCGCACCACTAAATTGGCATTGATTAGTCACCATGTGTAGAATTTGTCCTTTGATTTCATAATCTGGCGCATTAATGTCTGGATGAGTAATTGCGTGACCTTGGCCAGTGCATTTAGCTCTCATTCGGTCTTCCATACTTAAAGGTTCCAGATTCTCCATAATTGAATTTGTTGAATCGGTATCACTAGATGATTCTGATTTAATGGTTCGTTCCTTAACAATCTCTGTTTGAATGATTGGTGGCTCCGGAGGAAAGTTTAATGGTTCAGGATCTATGAACCGTTCCTGAATATTCTCCGGATTCTCAATTGTGATGTTGGGTTCAAAAAATGGATTATCGGAGATTTGAACTGAAGTACTTGGTCTACTGGATGACGATTCTAAAGAAAAATCAACGGCGGTTATATTTGCTAAATGTCTTGATCTAGTTACAGGTGGTGAACGTACAAAAGGTGATGAACGTCTTGCTCGATGCATTCACTGAATATCCTATTAGTTTTTAAAAGGAAAGAAAAATTATAATAAGTTATCCAATTAATAGACTTTTCTGATTTTGCCCATGTTTCGAATAGCCAAAAGATGCAGCAGAGGGGCAGGATTCGTTTGGTCTCAATATAATTGAGGACTGTTTGGCTCCAATAACCCGGTCCACATACAAATCCAACTATTACTACGAACCAGAAAATTTTGATGTCTATCAATTTAACCACTCAAAATAAATTTTCGTAATTTTAAGAAATTTAGATAAGAAGTAGAATAAAAATCTATGTCCTAAAACTAGAATAGCGAGAAATAAGAAAGAAAAAGAGTTCGTCGAAAAAGGTCGAAAAAGAAAAATGGTTGAAAAATAAAAGGTGACGGAAAAATAAAAGAAACTTATAAAAACTTAAAAATACTTAACTAACCTAATCTTATTACTACAACTAACTTAAAATTATAATCGCAAATTGAAATTACTAATTGGAATGATAATTGATACATAGTAAAAGGTCTAAAAATATTAAAGCTTACAGGAAAAACTAAATCCCAAATGGAAATAACTTAAAAAGAAACTAAAACTTAAAAAGGCGTCGCAAAATTCTAAAGCACCTAAATCTTAGTCTAAAGAAAAAGCACTTAAGGAATTCTACGGCAAAGCCTAAAAATCTAGGAGTAAAAATAACTATAGCAAAAACTAAGTTTAAAATTAAATATGAGCTAAAAATACAAAAGTTATGCTACAACGATTAAAAAGGGACAAAATATAAAAATATATAAAAAGTTGTAAAAAGTACAATTTTTATAAAAATATTATTTTTATATTTTTTTATTTAATAAAACTACTAATTTTACAATTTAATAAAACTAATTAATACTAAATACATAAATTAAATAAAAAGTGAAAGTAAAAATAAAATTAATAATAATAATAATAATAATTAGGGTTAAATAATAATAATAATTAATTAAAACCCGTAATTAATGCTGAATTAGGGCTTCTGTCCGTGTGTCAGAGAAGCTCCGCGAGTCGCGGTAATTAATGCTTCAAACCCCGCGAGTCGCGGGGTTCAGAATTTCAGATCTGGAGCAGTTTGAAATTTTTTACGCGTTTTTTTTTTTTTTTTTGTTTTCTGTTTTTTTCTATAAATAAAAGATATTTAATAAAATTTATATTATTATAAACTAAAATAAAGATAAAGAAACTTATAAAACTTAAATATTAAAAAAAAATACTAAAAAATACTTATATTTTTGTTTTTCTTTTTATATTTTTGAATAATTAAAACGTATTTTTACAAAAACGAATTTTAATAAAAGTTAACTAAAAATCTTTTTTTTTATATTAGCGTTGCGCTTCCGGCGTTTCAGAGTGTCCCCGGCCGCGGCGCCAAAAATACTTGATGTTATGCGAGGTGTATATAAAATAGTTATTAATTTTAGCAGAAAACACTATTAAATACGATACAATTTTACACAAGATATTTATTTATTTATAGAATGGATATACTTAAACCTTGCTACAACACTTATAGGCAGTGTACCTAATCGTACAGTAGTGTAGTTTTTAGTAAGTCCGGTTCGTTCCACAGGGAAATCTTTAAACAAAGCGTAACGCTATATTAGTTTACTTTTATAAAAATACAAACATATATATATAAGTAATATTATTATTATAAAGGGGGGTTTTTTTACCGTTTAGTGACCGGTTTGTCGATTTTAAAACTTTAGTCGCAGTTAAAACCTAATGTAAAATATTAAATAAATAAAAGACTTAATTTAAAGCGTAAAGTAAATAACGATAATGAAATTGTGAATAATAAAAGTGCGATAAAATAAACTTGCGATAATTAAAAAGTACGATAATTAAAAGTGCGATTAAACAACAATAAATAAAAATGCGATAATTAGAAGTGCAATTAAATATAAAATAAAGGAAATTAAATATGAAATAAAAGAATTATGCTTATTTAAACTTCCGTAATCATGATATTTGACGTGTTGATTTTAGTTTTATGCCCATGGGTTAATTGTCCTTTGTCCTGGATTATTTAATATGTCCGTCTGGTTTTTGTCCATAACAGTCCATCAGTCATAAATATAAAGTGCGAGTGTCCTCGTCAAATTATTATTATACCCGAAGTTAAATATTCCAACTAATTGGGGATTCGAATTGTAACAAGGTTTTAATACTTTGTTTAATGAATACACCAGGTTATCGACTGTGTGTAAACCAAGGTTTTACTACTTTGTTAACAATTACACCAATTACCCTTGAATGTAATTTCACCCCTGTTTTAATTATTCTAGTGGCTATTAATCCATTCCCGTATCCGGTTAAATGAACGATTATTCGTACATATAAATACCCCGCCCATCGTGTCCGATTGAGTGTATATGGTAATTTATAGGGACGCCCAATTGTAAATCTTTATATTAACATTAACAAACTATCATTTAGTTAAACAAATATAAAGCCCATTAATAGCCCATAGTCTAATTTTCACAAGTGTCGTTCTTTTGTCCAAACCCCAATTATGGTACAAAGCCCAATTACCCAATTTTAGTAATTAGCCCAACATCATGATTACTTCGTTTTAAATAAGCATAATAATAACTTAGCTACGAGACATTAATATAAAAAGGTTGAACATAACTTACAATGATTAAAAATGGCGTAGCGTTACACGGACAGAATTTCGACTTACACCCTTACAACATTCGCTAACATACCCTTATTATTAGAATTAAAATTAAAATTAAAATATAAATTATATATATATATATATATATATATATATAAATTTTACGTATGATAAGAGAAGAAAAAGATATGAATTGTGATCAGAATTCGGTTGGCTTTATAGGGATTTTCGATTTTTGGGGCTCCGCGACTCGCGGTGAATTTTGCCTTCAAACTCCGCGAGTCGTGGAGGTTACTTTTACAGCTCAGAGGAGTTTGGCTCTTTGTTTACCGACGGTTTATAATATATATATAATATATATATAATTAATATAATTAATTATATATTATATTATATTTATATACATAGTTAACTTGTAATTTTTAGTCCGTTGCGTCGAGCGTTAAGAGTTGACTCTAGTCCCGGTTCCGGATTTTCGAACGTCCTTGTGTACAATTTAATATCTTGTACTTTGCGTTTTGAATCTTGTACTCTTGTAATTTCGAGACGTTTCTTATCAATAATTGGAACCTTTTTGATTGTCTTTTGTACTTTTGAGCTTTTTGGTCGTTTGCGTCTTCAATTCGTCGAATCTGTCTTTTGTCTTCACCTTTTATTATTTAAACGAATATCACTTGTAAATAGAACAATTGCAACTAAAAGCTTGTCTTTCTTGAGGAATAATGCTATGAAATATATGTTCGTTTTTAGCATTATCAAATATTCCCACACTTGAGCGTTGCTTGTCCTCAAGCAATATTGTCTTGAAATACTAGAATCACTTCTTTATTCTTCACACTTTGTACATCAGTAATTTCTATACGGCGGTATAAACAATGGTAGTAACGATATGGTTTACAGTCCCACATGACTATAAAAATTTAGATCCATTAAGGAAATTGGATCTTTATGAAAACATTTGATCTTTTGAAATCTAGTTTTTACCCTAGATAAGTTTTCCGGGATAACCCTTTACCGGTGTTTGCCAAATATTTTTGTGGGTTTGGTGGGTTTCAGATTTGAAAATTTTAGCTCAAAACTTATGGTTTTGTGTCACCCACTTGCTAACCTTGTATTTGGAAAGCAACACGTCCAGTTTACTTGTCCCGTATATTACCTTTCGGTAAACTACCGTCCGGTTGTAAAGGAAAGCGTTGAACAAGCAACTGTTAAGGCAATGTCCCCTGACATGCTTTTAATTATGGTCTGTAACGTGTCGGACGCAATTACTATCCTTGGTAGGAGCAATAGTAAAGCTCACCCTCATAATTTTTCGGTATGGCACAAGGTCCTGTCTTTGACCACTATGCAACCACCGTTCTTACGGTTGACACCCGATTTAGTTCAGGTGACCTAATGAATTCCAGGTGAATTCCTAGGATTTTACGTTCAATGGTAATGAACGCATTGAAAATAGGGTTTTCAGAAAACAAATCGGTTTGTAATTTTGATCAAAATATTTTCTCGTTTAAGCTCGAGTTTAGATATCATCGAATTCCATGAGTTTCTAATTCTCAATCTTTAAGGTCAATCTCTAGGATTGAGTAATATCAGTCTTAAAAGCTGATTTTTAATCTTTATGGAGATTATCCTTTCTGGGGATCTGATTCATTAGTCTTATCCAGCTAATTTGCATGGTGCCCCCCCCATTGTACGAGATAAATCCTTCTCATGGTTAGGATAAATCTGACCACTTGGCGACCCTGTTTAATGCTGAGGTCCGTGGATTTCCTGCTGATTTTAGTGATGACTTTTCTAGATTTTTCGTCAACCTACAGCTGGTCTGGACGACAACTTCATGACCTAAATCAAGAAGCGCGTGTCTTTTTCGGAAGACTTTACTTCCTTTTAATGATGGAATTGATTTATCGTGTAGATCCATCTCTTCTTTTCTTTCATTGGGTAAAACAGTTTAGTTTAGTTCAAAGCAAAAGTATTTTCAGTTATTTGTTACAGATATATGTGACATATGTTTAAGATAACTTGGTAAATTTTCCCACACTTGGCTTTTATTTTCCTTTTTATCGTCCTCTATTCCATTTTAAATGAATTTTAACATTTTAGTTTGTTTCTCAATTTATGTCCTTTCCGAGGTAACAATAATTTCGGTGTTAAAACCTAGTTTTATCGTTCATAAATATGTATAAACATGATTTGAATTCATTTAATTGAAAAATTTTACTAGAATTGGGTAGTTAGTATATAAGACTAGGGCTGTTCTTTATTATCAGAGAGCACTAGATTCTAATACAACTACTGCTTTACTAGTATTTTTAATGGTAACCAAGTGTTTAAGATAAAAATTTTAAAATCCGAAAGAATTTAACCCCTTCCCACACTTAAGATCTTGCAATGCCCTCATTTGCAAGAAATCAGTAACAATTTAAATTATTGAGGGTGATTTGTGTGAAAATGATTAAATTTTTACCAAAGTTTCCAAATATATTGGCGTTTGTTTGCTGAATGATAAATGGTGCACATCATTTGTTCATTCCGTCTTGTTGTTATTTCACATATATTTTGCATCTTGTCGTCAAAATTAGTTGCTTTTGCTGAACTTAATGTCAGTCTTTGAAAATGCGTTGTTTTACCCTGTTGTGTACATAAGATAAACTGCAAACATATATACATATTTTTGAAGTTTGGTATATTACCCCACATTCAAAAATTATTAAAATCTAAGAATAAAAGTTAGACAATTATAAAAATGATTACAATATTAACAAAAGTATTAAACGTATCAATAATTACAAATTACAAAATAAAAAAAAAATAATAAGTAAACTAAGGATGATATTGGTACCAATAGGGGTTCCAGGCATAACCATAGGTGCTATAGAATGCTTCGGCAGGGTCATACGTAGGATACGGTGGCTGCATCTCTATAGACCAAGGAGGGAAGATGGGTTTCGGTGTAGGAATATAGTTTCTACCTATATGTTGGCAATGAGCTATGATCTGGTTCTGATGAACTTGCCAATCTTCAAATGCTCTCTGTCTAGCATTTTCGTATTCCTGAGAAGCTATAAACCTATGCATTTCTTGCATCTCATTCCCCCCTCCTACATTACCTTGTTGTTGGTTTCTCTCCACCTGTGGATGTCTACCATGGTATCGTACTGCGGCGTTATTTCGCCTCTTCAAAACTTTCGCACCATGGTATACATTTAAACCTATAGTATCGCGGGGTTCCGGCTCTTCTAGTAATAATCCCCCCCGACTTATATCCACACCGAGATATTCACCAATCAAAGTAATAAAAATACCACCTCCTATTATGCTATGTGGTCGCATCCCCCGAACCATAGCTGATAAATAATAACCCACACAATATGGTATACTTACAGCGCTTTATGGGTCTCGAATACACATATGGTAAAACAAATCCTGTTCATTTACTTTTTCTTTGTTCTTACCCCTTTGTGTAATCGAATTAGCTAAAAACCTATGTATCACTCTTAATTCGGCTCTATCTATATCCAAATAAGAGTAATTTCCCCCTTTGAAACGGTGATGGCTTGTCATTTGACTCCACACACCGTGTGTATCAAAATTCTCATCTATCTTTCTACCGTTTAGTATCAATCCTCTACAATCGGCAGACGCTAACTCCTCAGGCGTATATATACGTAAAGCCTGAGCCATGTCCAGTAAAGACATGTGGCGCATCGAACCGCCTAACAAAAATCTAATAAAAGAACGATCGGTTAAACTAGCTACCCGATCATTCAACTCTATACTACATAACAATTCTTCACACCATACTTTATATACAGGTCTACGTATGGTGAATAAACATACCCAGTCATTAAAAGAAGAATTACCATACCTCTGTACAAGTAATTCCCTAATTGGCCCGGCCAATTCTACAGCTTCTAAGGGTCCCCATTCTATGACCCTCGGTACCTCAACAACCTTGGAATGAAGAGTATGCAAACCCCGTTGATATTTTGGATAATCTATCCAAAGTCTGTCAAATCTCAGGTTCGGGTGCAACTCTTCCAAATGCATATCGGAAAAGGTCATGACTGGATGAGGTATATCCTGCTTGTAGTAGTTATCCACCTCCTGTTGTTCCAAATTCTCAGCAGGAGCATTGCGGGCTTGGGATGAAGATTCACCCCTTTCATTCTGCAAAACACATCAAACATAATTTTTGTGCATCCAAATATGCATTAGTGTCAGCAAAATCATCAATCAAAATAATTACAATGACATTATCAATTTATATCAAACTTAAGCTCATTTTCACATTTTTATCAAATCTACACTTTTTCAAATAAGCATATACGAAAATGTTCGCCAAGTTCATAAACATTCAACTCAAATAACATGTCAAAATAATCATTACTAGCAATTAAACAAGTCTCAAATGGCATTATCTTTCAAAAATCAAGTTCATGAATTTTAGACTTGAAAAAGTCCACTTTAATTTTCAAAATCATGTTTAGGCTCAAAGTTTGGATCATTTAACTACCTAAACATGTTACACTACTTAATTTAGCAACAATTCATGACAAAAATCGGCCATAACCTGTTTATATCAAAAAGCCCTAAATTGCTCAAGAACACAAACCCTAGATTATTCAAAATTTGAAGTTTAAGGCTTCTAATCATGTTAAACAGCATCAATCTAGGTTATACAAGCATAATACATAAACAATTTAAGCCTAATTACACTAAAAAGCATCAAAATCAAATTGGGGAAAAAATTGCTCAAGAACATCAAATTTCGAATTAAATGGTGTTTAGGTGTAGAAATTTACCATTTTTCTTGAGTAATTCTTAGATAGCATCCTTCTCAACATGATTTTAGCAAAAAATTTGGTGATTAACGGTTAAAAATTGGGATTTTTGGGGTGTTTTTGGGTGGTTTTTCGGCAGTATTTCGCAGCTGTTTTTGAGTTTGTGGAGTGTGAAACTGAGCTGTTGCAGCTCTTATTTTTTTTTTCTGTAATCCGGTCTCTCCGCGAGTCGCGGGGATTAACCCTCCAAACTCCGCGACTCGCGGAGTTTGGTATATATTTTTTTTTTTTTTATAATCATTAACTTATTAAAACAATTAAGTAATTAATTTTAAAATTTTGTTTCCCTTGTTATTTAGGACGAGGTCGTTTCGGATCGATATCCTAGTCCGTCTCTCGACAAAATTTTAAAATTTGTCTTTTTGTAGCGATTGTTTTAAAAGCTAAGATTTTTGGGTTTTTTTAATGTTTTTGGCATACTTTAAATCAATAAGATTAAAAATAATGATAATAAAAGTTCTCGTCCCTCCCTTGGGTAAAGTAATTTCGGTTCAAAGACCTAGTCTTCAACTTACGACGAATTTTAAAAATCATATTCTTAACTTAATGAGATAAAGTAAGTTTTTGTTTTTAAATTCACACAACTTAAATATGAAATTCAAAATTAATATTAAAAATTCACACCAAACTTAAAATTTGAAATGCATAAAATTAAAAATTTATATTTTAAAAATTAAAAATTCACACCAAACTTAATTTAAAAATTTATAAATTCATATCAAACTTATATTAATTTTTCAAATATTTACAATTTTAAATATATTGTTTTTACAAAGTTTACAATATTAATTTAAGATTTAAATATTAATTTTAAAAAAAACATGGTAAAAATAAATTTAAAAATCTTTTTGTCTTTTTATCCCACTTTAATCAATCAAATATTATCAAAAATATGCGCCCCTCTTTTCAGTAAAGTTATTTCGGTTCCAAGACCTAATTTAACTCATGACGAATTTTTGAAATATTTTGGGTTGATTGATTAAAGATATTTATACCTTAAGAATAAACGTTAAATTTCGCAGTGATGTAATAAATTTTTGAATGATATCAATAATTTCGGTCGCCAAACCTAATTTTATTCAATACCAATTTAATACTTTTTAGCGAACAAATTAGCGTTTTTTATCAAAAGGTTAAAAATAAAAATAAAAATAAAAACTGTACAGACATACCTGTGAAATAGATTTCTTAGTTATATGATCTATCCCATTCATAAGATAGTCGGTTTAATTGATTTTCCATGGCTACATAGGCGTAACCTCGAGCATTCAGTGTCTTTTCTTCTAAACATATGAACGGTCCGTCTCTGCATAAAGTAACAAATTCGGTATTTGAATAGGTTTGATTATTTGAACATTTACCTCCATGTGACCATTTTCCGCATTTGTGACATCTTTCTAGGTGTCGTGCTCTTCTTTTCGCTGCGGATTTCGATTTTCCTTTACCAAATTGTAACTTATTATCTTCGCATCTGGATTCTTTTCTAACTCCGTCCATTCTTTCTCTGATTACTGATACTATTTCACTCGGGAGTCTATCATTATTACGTTTAGTGATCAAAGCGTGTAGCATTAGACCATGGTTTAGTTCACAGGCAGTCTTCATTTTGTAAAAACCTAAAAAAAAATAAAAATTCAGAATGGGGGGAGAAGACTAGTTCTTTAGGGTCTGCTAGGGAAAGACCATTCGGGTTCCATTTTCGAGAACTACACGAAAACAGACAATCTAACTCTAACAGAAATACATATTATCCTTTAAAGACTTGATTCTCCCCACACTTAGTTAGCTGTGGTGTCGAAATTGTGATTAACTTCGTTGTCGACTTCCACCGGACCATGTATGTAATGTTTAACTCTGTGACCATTAACTTTAAATTCAATCCCATTTGAATTTATTAATTCTATCGTTCCGTATGGGAAAACTCTTTTGACTATGAATGGTCCAGACCATCTTGATTTCAATTTTCCAGAAAATAGCTTGAATCGTGAATTGAAAAGAAGAACTCTGTCTCCTTCTTTAAATTCTTTTGAACTTCTGATTCTTTTATCATGCCATTTCTTCGTTCTTTCTTTATAGATTAACGAATTTTCGTATGCTTCATGTCTTAATTCTTCTAATTCGTTTAGTTGACTTAATCGTAGACGTCCAGCTTCATGTAAATCAAGATTACATGTTTTCAAAGCCCAAAATGCTTTGTGTTCAATTTCTACTGGAAGATGACATGCTTTTCCATAAACAAGTCTAAAAGGTGTGGTTCCAATTGGAGTTTTATAGGCTGTTCTAAAAGCCCAGAGTGCATCCTCCAATTTAATGGACCATCGGATTTGATCCTACAGTTTTCTCTAGAATACGTTTTAAAGCTCGGTTGGTATTTTCAACTTGTCCACTTGTTTGTGGATGATATGCGGTGGAGATTTTATGAGTTACTCCATATCTTTTAAGAACTTTCTCAAGTTGATTATTACAGAAATGAGTACCCCGATCACTTATTAAAGCTTTCGGTGTTCCAAACCTTGCAAAAAGACGTTTTAAAAAGTTGACTACAACTCGTGCATCGTTAGTTGGGAGAGCTTGTGCTTCCGCCCATTTAGATACATAATCAATGGCTACGAGTATATATAGATTATTATGAGATTTTGGAAATGGACCCATAAAGTCAATACCCCAAATGTCAAATACTTCACATACTTGGATGACATTTTGTGGCATTTCATCACGTTGACTTATTTTTCCGGCCCTTTGACAAGCATCACAGGATTTGCAAAGAAGGTGTGCGTCTTTGTAAATTGTAGGCCAATAGAATCCAGCTTCATAAACTTTTCTTGCTGTTAGTTGAGGCCCATAATGCCCTCCTGTTGGTCCTGTGTGACAATGGTTTAAAATTTTACTAGCTTCATCTCCAAATACACATCGGCGTATTATTCCATCGGGACAACTTTTAAACAGATGTGGATCTTCCCAGAAATAGTGTTTTATATCACTGAAGAATTTCTTTCGTCTTTGGTACGATAATCTTTTTTCAAGGAATCCACAAACTAAGTAGTTTGCATAGTCTGCAAATCATGGGATTTCTTTATAATCTATCTTCAATAGATATTCATCAGGAAAGTTGTCTTGTATGGCCGATTCATTTAGAACTTCTAATTCGGGATTTTCAAGACGAGAAAGATGATCAGCGGCGAAATTTCTGCTCCTCTTTTATCTCGGATTTCAATATCAAACTCTTGTAAGAGTAAGATCCAACGGATTAATCTTGGTTTAGCATCTTGTTTTGAAAATAGGTATCTAAGAGCAGAATGGTCGGTATAGACCACAGTTTTTGCTAGAACGAGATATGATCGAAATTTGTCAAAAGCAAAGACAATAGCAAGGAGTTCTTTTTCAGTAGTTGTATAGTTCGTTTGTGCTCCTTGTAATGTCTTACTAGCATAATATATAGGTTGAAATCGTTTTTCAATCCTTTGTCCTAAAACGGCTCCCATTGCAAAATCACTTGCATCGCACATTAGTTCAAATGGTAGATTCCAATTTGGTGTTATCATGATTGGTGCATTAGTGAGTTTTTCTTTAAGAATATTAAAAGATTTGATACACTCATCTGAAAAGATGAATGGCGCATCCTTTTCTAGGAGTTTATTCATAGGAGTGGCAATTTTAGAAAAATCTTTTATGAAACGTCGGTAAAAACCGGCATGCCCTAGAAAACTCCTAACTCCTCTAACATTTGTGGGATGTGGAAGTTTAGCAATTACATCTACTTTAGCTCTATCCACTTCAATTCCTTCTTTTGAAATTTTATGTCCAAGAACGATGCCTTCTTTAACCATGAAATGGCATTTCTCCCAATTAAGTACTAGATTTGATTGTTCGCATCTAATTAGCATTCGTTCCAGATTAACTAGACATGATTTAAATGTATCACCGAAGACTGAAAAGTCATCCATGAATACTTCCATGCATTCTTCTATCATGTCGTGAAAAATCGCCATCATACACCTTTGAAAGGTTGCAGGGGCGTTACAAAGTCCAAATGGCATGCGTTTGTAAGCAAAAGTACCATAAGGGCACGTAAATGTGGTTTTCTCTTGGTCTTCGGGTGCTATTGGAATTTGAAAATATCCGGAAAATCCATCTAGAAAACAATAGTAACTATTTCCGGCTAATCTTTCCAACATTTGATCTATGAAAGGTAAGGGAAAGTGATCTTTTCTGGTGGCGTCATTTAATTTTCTATAATCAATACATACACGCCATCCTGTTACAGTCCTAGTAGGAATAAGCTCATTTTTCTCATTTGTAATGACAGTCATGCCACCCTTCTTAGGCACGCATTGAACTGGGCTTACCCATGGACTATCAGAGATTGGATAAATTAAACCTGCATCTAGCAGTTTAATAATCTCTTTCTTAACTACATCTTGCATATTAGGATTTAGTCTTCGTTGGCGTTGCACATACGTTTTATGACCTTCTTCCATAAGGATTTTATGTGTGCAATACGAAGGACTTATTCCTTTAATATCATGAATCTTCCATGCAATGGCTGGTTTATGAGCTTTTAACACAGAAATGAGTTGTGATTTCTCATTTTCAGTAAGAGAAGACGATATTATTACAGGTAATTCAGATTCACCATGTAAATAAGCGTATTCCAAATGGTTTGGAAGTGGCTTTAACTCTAATTTCGGAGGTTCTTCTATCGATGATTTATATCGATATATGTCTTCTTCTTTTAGCATTTGAATTTCTTCTGTTGTTGGTTCATATCCATTAGCTATAAGTGTAGCTAACATTTCAGCTTCATCAATTGGTTCATTACCTTCTCCTAAAGAACATTCTCCTGTTCCTTGTAATTCTGGAAATTCTTCTAATAATTCTGCATGTGCATCTATAGTTTGAATATAATAACATGTATCATCTGCAGATTGTGGTTGTTGCATTGCTCTATCAACTGAAAAGGTAACACTCTCATCCTCTATACTTAGGGTCAGTTTCTTACCGAACACGTCTATCATTGCTTTAGCCGTGTTTAAGAATGGTCTTCCTAATATGAGAGGAACTTGAGAATCTTCTTCCAATTCCAAAACAACAAAATCTACTGGAAATACTAAAGTACCAACTTTAACTAGCATGTTCTCCATTATCCCTCTAGGATATTTTATTGATCTATCGGCTAGTTGTATGCTTATTCTGGTTGGTTTCAATTCTCCAAGGTCTAGTTTAGCGTATAGTGAATACGGCATTAGATTTATACTAGCACCTAAGTCTGCCAATGCTTCTATTGAACTAAGACTACCCAGAAAACATGGAATTGTGAAACTTCCTGGATCAGATAATTTTTCTGGTATCTTATTCAACAGCACTGCTGAACAATTAGCATTCATAGTAACAGCCGAGAGTTCTTCCATTTTCTTTCTATTTGAGATTAGATCTTTCAAGAATTTAGCATATCTTGGCATTCCTGAAATCACATCAATGAAAGGAAGATTTACATTTATCTGTTTAAACATATCCAAAAATTTGGATTGCTCGGCTTCAAGTTTTTCTTTCTTCATTTTACTCGGGTAAGGAAGTGGTGGTTGGTATGGTTTAACATAAGGTTTATCCTTAACTGTGTTATCTTCATTAACCTTCTCAACTACCGGTTCTTTTTCCTTATCTTGATCAGGTTGTGGTTCTTGTGGAGTAGGAATAGTTTCATCAGAAGTTACAGGTATTTCAGGAGGTTTAAGTGTTGTACCACTTCTTGTGGTAATAGCTTTAGCTGTTTCATTTCTGGGGTTAGCATTTGTATCACTAGGTAGACTTCCCGGTTTTCTTTCACCTATTAATCTTGCTAGGTTACTTACTTCTTGTTCCAGATTTTGAATAGAAGCTTGTTGATTTCTAAATGCTTGAGCATTTTGTTCATTAGTTTGTTTTTGAAATGTGAAAAACTGTGTTTGAGTTTCAACTAGCTTCGTCATCATATCTTCTAAATTTGGTTTTTTATCATCGGTTTGTTGTGGTGGTTTGTTTTGAAAATTTGGTCTTTGCTGATTGTAAGTATTATTGGATACTTGTTGATTGCTAGGACCTTGTTGGTTGTTGTATGGAATATTTCGGTTATAATTCTGGTTTTGATTGTAAATCGGTCTTGGCGGTTGATAATTATTCTGATAATTATTTCCAGGCCTTTGGTTTATGTATGAAATATTCTCTCTTTGTTCCATTGTTAATTCAATACTGAGGCAATCTTTTGTCAAATGTGGTCCTCCACACTGCTCACAACTAATTCGTATTGAGTGAATATCTTTAGTCATCTTTTCCATTCGTCTCTCCACAGCATCTATCTTTGCGGAAATGGAATCTAAGTCATGGCTAGAATCGGCTCTAGCTGCTTTAGATGATCTAACGATATCTTTTTCTTGGTGCCACTCATGTGAGTGGGAAGCAGTGTTATCAATAATTTTGTAAGCATCAGTTTCAGTTTTCTTCATAATAGAACCACCAGCTGCTATATCTATGTCTTTCCTTGTAGTGATGTCGCATCCTTGGTAGAATATTTGTACTATTTGACAGGTGTCTAAACCATGTTGCGGACATCCTCTTAATAACTTTCCATATCTTGTCCACGCCTCATATAGAGTTTCATTTGGTTTCTGTGTGAACGTAACAATTTCTGCTTGAAGTCTTACGGCTTTAGATGCAGGAAAGAATTGTTTAAGAAATTTGTCAACTAAAACGTCCCATGTATCAATAGCCCCTTCAGGTAACAATTCTAACCAATCTTTGGCTTTTCCCTTTAAAGTCCAGGGAAATAACATGAGATATATCTGTTCATCCTCCACTTCTCGAATTTTAAATAGTGTGCAGATCCTATTAAAGGTACGTAGATGTTCATTTGGATCTTCCTTCGGCGCACCACTAAATTGGCATTGATTAGTCACCATGTGTAGAATTTGTCCTTTGATTTCATAATCTGGCGCATTAATGTCTGGATGAGTAATTGCGTGACCTTGGCCAGTGCGTTTAGCTCTCATTCGGTCTTCCATACTTAAAGGTTCCAGATTCTCCATAATTGAATTTGTTGAATCGGTATCACTAGATGATTCTGATTTAATGGTTCGTTCCTTAACAATCTCTGTTTGAATGATTGGTGGCTCCGGAGGAAAGTTTAATGGTTCAGGATCTATGAACCGTTCCTGAATATTCTCCGGATTCTCAATTGTGATGTTGGGTTCAAAAAATGGATTATCGGAGATTTGAACTGAAGTACTTGGTCTACTGGATGACGATTCTAAAGAAAAATCAACGGCGGTTATATTTGCTAAATGTCTTGATCTAGTTACAGGTGGTGAACGTACAAAAGGTGATGAACGTCTTGCTCGGTGCATTCACTGAATATCCTATTAGTTTTTAAAAGGAAAGAAAAATTATAATAAGTTATCCAATTAATAGACTTTTCTGATTTTGCCCACGTTTCGAATAGCCAAAAGATGCAGCAGAGGGGCAGGATTCGTTTGGTCTCAATATAATTGAGGACTGTTTGGCTCCAATAACCCGGTCCACGTACAAATCCAACTATTACTACGAACCAGAAAATTTTGATGTCTATCAATTTAACCACTCAAAATAAATTTTCGTAATTTTAAGAAATTTAGATAAGAAGTAGAATAAAAATCTATGTCCTAAAACTAGAATAGCGAGAAATAAGAAAGAAAAAGAGTTCGTCGAAAAAGGTCAAAAAAGAAAAATGGTTGAAAAATAAAAGGTGACCGAAAAATAAAAGAAACTTATACAGCTCAGAGGAGTTTGGCTCTTTGTTTACCGACGGTTTATAATATATATATAATATATATATAATTAATATAATTAATTATATATTATATTATATTTATATACATAGTTAACTTGTAATTTTTAGTCCGTTGCGTCGAGCGTTAAGAGTTGACTCTGGTCCCGGTTCCGGATTTTCGAACGTCCTTGCGTACAATTTAATATCTTATACTTTGCGTTTTGAATCTTGTACTCTTGTAATTTCGAGACGTTTCTTATCAATAATTGGAACCTTTTTGATTGTCTTTTGTTCTTTTGAGCTTTTTGGTCGTTTGCGTCTTCAATTCGTCGAATCTGTCTTTTGTCTTCACCTTTTATTATTTAAACGAATATCACTTGTAAATAGAACAATTGCAACTAAAAGCTTGTCTTTCTTGAGGAATAATGCTATGAAATATATGTTCGTTTTTAGCATTATCAAATATTCCCACACTTGAGCGTTGCTTGTCCTCAAGCAATATTGTCTTGAAATACTAGAATCACTTCTTTATTCTTCACACTTTGTACATCAGTGATTTCTATACGGCGGTATAAACAATGGTAGTAACGATATGGTTTACAGTCCCACATGACTATAAAAAATTAGATCCATTAAGGAAATTGGATCTTTATGAAAACATTTGATCTTTTGAAAATTAAATCTAGTTTTTACCCTAGATAAGTTTTCCGGAATAACCCTTTACCGGTGTTTGCAAAATATTTTTGTGGGTTTGGTGGGTTTCAGATTTGAAAATTTTAGCTCAAAACTTGCGGTTTTGTGTCACCCACTTGCTAACCTTGTATTAGGATAGCAACACGTCCAGTTTACTTGTTCCGTATATTACCTTTCGGCAAACTACCGTCCGGTTGTAAAGGAAAGCGTTGAACAAGCAACTGTTAAGGCAATGTCCCCTGACATGCTTTTAATTATGGTCTATAACGTGTCGGACGCAATTACTATCCTTGGTAGGAGCAATAGTAAAGCTCACCCTTATAATTTTTCGGTCTGGCACAAGGTCCTGTCTTTGACCACTATGCAACCACCGTTCTTACGGTTGACACCCAATTTAGTTCAGGTGACCTAATGAATTCCAGGTGAATTCCTAGGATTTTACGTTCAATGGTAATGAACGTATTGAAAATAGGGTTTTCAGAAAACAAATCAGTTTATAATTTTGATCAAAATATTTTCTCGTTCAAGCTCGAGTTTAGATATCATTGAATTCCATGAGTTTGAATTCTCAATCTTTAAGGTCAATCTCTAGGATTGAGTAATATCAGTCTTAAAAGCTGATTTTTAATATTTAAGGAGATTATCCTTTCTGGGGATCTGATTCATTAGTCTTATCAAGCTAATTTGCATGGTGCCCCCCCATTGTACGAGATAAATCCTTCTCATGGTTAGGATAAATCTGACCACATGGCGACCCTGTTTAATGCTGAGGTCCGTGGATTTCCTGCTGATTTTAGTGATGACTTTTCTAGATTTTTCGTCAACCTACAGCTGGTCTGGACGACAACTTCATGACCTAAATCAAGAAGCGCGTGTCTTTTTCGGAAGACTTTACTTCCTTTTAATGATGGAATTGATTCATCGTGTAGATCCATCTCTTCTTTTCTTTCATCGGGTAAAAACAGTTTAGTTTAGTCCAAAGCAAAAGTATTTTCAGTTATTTGTTACAGATATATGTGACATATGTTTAAAATAACTTGGTAAATTTTCCCACACTTGGCTTTTATTTTCCTTTTTATCGTCCTCTATTCCATTTTAAATGAATTTTAACATTTTAGTTTGTTTCTCAATTTATGTCCTTTCCGAGGTAACAATAATTTCGGTGTTAAAACCTAGTTTTATCGTTCATAAATATGTATAAACATGATTTGAATTCATTTAATTGAAAAATTTTACTAGAATTGGGTAGTCAGTATATAAGACTAGGGCTGTTCTTTATTATCAGAGAGCACTAGATTCTAATACAACTACTGCTTTACTAGTATTTTTAATGGTAACCAAGTGTTTAAGATAAAAATTTTAAAATCCGAAAGAATTTAACCCCTTCCCACACTTAAGATCTTGCAATGCCCTCATTTGCAAGAAATCAGTAACAATTTAAATTATTGAGGGTGATTTGTGTGAAAATGATTAAATTTTTACCAAAGTTTCCAAATATATTGGCGTTTGTTTGCTGAATGATAAATGGTGCACATCATTTGTTCATTCCGTCTTGTTGTTATTTCACATATATTTTGCATCTTGTCGTCAAAATTAGTTGCTTTTGCTGAACTTAATGCCAGTCTTTGAAAATGCGTTGTTTTACCCTGTTGTGTACATAAGATAAACTGCAAACATATATACATATTTTTGAAGTTTGGTATATTACCCCACATTCAAAAATTATTAAAATCTTAGAATAAAAGTTAGACAATTATAAAAATGATTACAATATTAACAAAAGTATTAAACGTATCAATAATTACAAATTACAAAATAAAAAAAAATAATAAGTAAACTAAGGATGATATTGGTACCAATAGGGGTTCCAGGCATAACCATAGGTGCTATAGAATGCTTCGGCAGGGTCATACGTAGGATACGGTGGCTGCATCTCTATAGACCAAGGAGGGAAGATGGGTTTCGGTGTAGGAATATAGTTTCTACCTATATGTTGGCAATGAGCTATGATCTGGTTCTGATGAACTTGCCAATCTTCAAATGCTCTCTGTCTAGCATTTTCGTATTCCTGAGAAGCTATAAACCTATGCATTTCTTGCATCTCATTCCCCCCTCCTACATTACCTTGTTGTTAGTTTCTCTCCACCTGTGGATGTCTACCATGGTATCGTACTGCGGCGTTATTTCGCCTCTTCAAAACTTTCGCACCATGGTATACATTTAAACCTATAGTATCGCGGGGTTCCGGCTCTTCTAGTAATAATCCCCCCCGACTTATATCCACACCGAGATATTCACCAATCAAAGTAATAAAAATACCACCTCCTATTATGCTATGTGGTCGCATCCCCCGAACCATAGCTGATAAATAATAACCCACACAATATGGTATACTTACAGCGCTTTGTGGGTCTCGAATACACATATGGTAAAACAAATCCTGTTCATTTACTTTTTCTTTGTTCTTACCCCTTTGTGTAATCGAATTAGCTAAAAACCTATGTATCACTCTTAATTCGGCTCTATCTATATCCAAATAAGAGTAATTTCCCCCTTTGAAACGGTGATGGCTTGTCATTTGACTCCACACACCGTGTGTATCAAAATTCTCATCTATCTTTCTACCGTTTAGTATCAATCCTCTACAATCGGCAGACGCTAACTCCTCAGGCGTATATATACGTAAAGCCTGAGCCATGTCCAGTAAAGACATGTGGCGCATCGAACCGCCTAACAAAAATCTAATAAAAGAACGATCGGTTAAACTAGCTACCCGATCATTCAACTCTATACTACATAACAATTCTTCACACCATACTTTATATACAGGTCTACGTATGGTGAATAAACATACCCAGTCATTAAAAGAAGAATTACCATACCTCTGTACAAGTAATTCCCTAATTGGCCCGGCCAATTCTACAGCTTCTAAGGGTCCCCATTCTATGACCCTCGGTACCTCAACAACCTTGGAATGAAGAGTATGCAAACCCCGTTGATATTTTGGATAATCTATCCAAAGTCTGTCAAATCTCAGGTTCGGGTGCAACTCTTCCAAATGCATATCGGAAAAGGTCATGACTGGATGAGGTATATCCTGCTTGTAGTAGTTATCCACCTCCTGTTGTTCCAAATTCTCAGCAGGAGCATTGCGGGCTTGGGATGAAGATTCACCCCTTTCATTCTGCAAAACACATCAAACACAATTTTTGTGCATCCAAATATGCATTAGTGTCAGCAAAATCATCAATCAAAATAATTACAATGACATTATCAATTTATATCAAACTTAAGCTCATTTTCACATTTTTATCAAATCTACACTTTTTCAAATAAGCATATACGAAAATGTTCGCCAAGTTCATAAACATTCAACTCAAATAACATGTCAAAATAATCATTACTAGCAATTAAACAAGTCTCAAATGGCATTATCTTTCAAAAATCAAGTTCATGAATTTTAGACTTGAAAAAGTCCACTTTAATTCTCAAAATCATGTTTAGGCTCAAAGTTTGGATCATTTAACTACCTAAACATGTTACACTACTTAATTTAGCAACAATTCATGACAAAAATCGGCCATAACCTGTTTATATCAAAAAGCCCTAAATTTTCTCAAGAACACAAACCCTAGATTATTCAAAATTTGAAGTTTAAGGCTTCTAATCATGTTAAACAGCATCAATCTAGGTTATACAAGCATAATACATAAACAATTTAAGCATAATTACACTAAAAAGCATCAAAATCAAATTGGGGAAAAAATAGCTCAAGAACACCAAATTTCGGATTAAATGGTGTTTAGGTGTATAAATTTACCGTTTTTCTTGAGTAATTCTTAGATAGCATCCTTCTCAACATGATTTTAGCAAAAGATTTGGTGATTAACGGTTAAAAATTGTGATTTTGGGGGTTTTTTCGTGTTTTTGCGGAGTGTTTTTCGCAGGTTTTTATTGTTTTGGGGTTGGGACTGATCTGTTCCAGCTCTTTATTTTTTTCTGATTTTTCATCCCTCCGCGAGTCGCGGCGAAATGCACTTAAAACTCCGCGACTCGCAGAGTTTGTTTTTTTTTTTTTTTTTTTTTTTTATAATCATTAACTTTTGAAACAATTAAGTACTTAATTTTAAAATTTTGTTTCCCTTATTATTTAGGACGAGGTCGTTTCGGATCGATGTCCTAGTCCGTCCTTCGACAAAATTTTAAAATTTGTCTTTTTGTAGCGATTGTTTTAAAAGCTAAGATTTTTGGGTTTTTTCAATGTTTTTGGCATACTTTAATTCAATAAGATTAAAAATAATGATAATAAAAGTTCTCGTCCCTCCCTTGGGTAAAGCAATTTCGGTTCAAAGACCTAGTCTTCAACTTACGACGAATTTTAAAAATCATATTCTTAACTTAATGAGATAAAGTAAGTTTTTGTTTTTAAATTCACACAACTTAAATATGAAATTCAAAATTAATATTAAAAATTCACACCAAACTTAAAATTTGAAATGCATAAAATTAAAAATTTATATTTTAAAAATTAAAAATTCACACCAAACTTAATTTAAAAATTTATAAATTCATATCAAACTTATATTAATTTTTCAAATATTTACAATTTTAAATATATTGTTTTTACAAAGTTTACAATATTAATTTAAGATTTAAATATTAATTTTAAAAAAAAACATGGTAAAAATAAATTTAAAAATCTTTTTGTCTTTTTATCCCACTTTAATCAATCAAATATTATCAAAAATATGCGCCCCTCTTTTCGGTAAAGTTATTTCGGTTCCAAGACCTAATTTAACTCATGACGAATTTTTGAAATATTTTGGGTTGATTGATTAAAGATATTTATACCTTAAGAATAAACGTTAAATTTCGCAGTGATGTAATAAATTTTTGAATGATATCAATAATTTCGGTCGCCAAACCTAATTTTATTCAATACCAATTTAATACTTTTTAGCGAACAAATTAGCGTTTATTATCAAAAGGTTAAAAATAAAAATAAAAATAAAAACTGTACAGACATACCTGTGAAATAGATTTCTTAGTTATATGATCTATCCCATTCATAAGATAGTCGGTTTAATTGATTTTCCATGGCTACATAGGCGTAACCTCGAGCATTCAGTGTCTTTTCTTCTAAACATATGAACGGTCCGTCTCTGCATAAAGTAACAAATTCGGTATTTGAATAGGTTTGATTATTTGAACATTTACCTCCATGTGACCATTTTCCGCATTTGTGACATCGTTCTAGGTGTCGTGCTCTTCTTTTCGCTGCGGATTTTGATTTTCCTTTACCAAATTGTAACTTATTATCTTCGCATCTGGATTCTTTTCTAACTCCGTCCATTCTTTCTCTGATTACTGATACTATTTCACTCGGTAGTATGTCATTATTACGTTTAGTGATCAAAGCGTGTAGCATTAGACCATGGTTTAGTTCACAGGCAGTCTTCATTTCGTAAAAACCTAAAAATAAAAATTCAGAATGGGGGGAGAAGACTAGTTCTTTAGGGTCTGCTAGGGAAAGACCATTCGGGTTCTATTTTCGAGAACTACACGAAAACAGACAATCTAACTCTAACAGAAATACATATTATCCTTTAAAGACTTGATTCTCCCCATACTTAGTTAGCTGTGGTGTTGAAATTGTGATTAACTTCGTTGTCGACTTCCATCGGACCATGTATGTAATGATTAACTCTGTGACCATTAACTTTAAATTCCATCCCATTTGAATTTATCAATTCTATCGTTCCGTATGGGAAAACTCTTTTGACTATGAATGGTCCAGACCATCTTGATTTCAATTTTCCAGGAAATAGCTTGAATCGTGAATTGAAAAGAAGAACTCTGTCTCCTTCTTTAAATTCTTTTGAACTTCTGATTCTTTTATCATGCCATTTCTTCGTTATTTCTTTATAGATTAACGAATTTTCGTATGCTTCATGTCTTAATTCTTCTAATTCGTTTAGTTGACTTAATCGTAGACGTCCGGCTTCATGTAAATCAAGATTACATGTCTTCAAAGCCCAAAATGCTTTGTGTTCAATTTCTACTGGAAGATGACATGCTTTTCCATAAACAAGTCTAAAAGGTGTGGTTCCAATTGGAGTTTTTTAGGCTGTTCTAAAAGCCCAGAGTGCATCCTCCAATTTAATGGACCATTCCTTCGGATTTGATCCTACGGTTTTCTCTAGAATACGTTTTAAAGCTCGGTTGGTATTTTCAACTTGTCCACTTGTTTGTGGATGATATGCGGTGGAGATTTTATGAGTTACTCCATATCTTTTAAGAACTTTCTCAAGTTGATTATTACAGAAATGAGTACCCCGATCACTTATTAAAGCTTTCGGTGTTCCAAACCTTGCAAAAAGACGTTTTAAAAAGTTGACTACAACTCGTGCATCGTTAGTTGGGAGAGCTTGTGCTTCCGCCCATTTAGATACATAATCAATGGCTACGAGTATATATAGATTATTATGAGATTTTGGAAATGGACCCATAAAGTCAATACCCCAAATGTCAAATACTTCACATACTTGGATGACATTTTGTGGCATTTCATCACGTTGACTTATTTTTCCGGCCCTTTGACAAGCATCACAGGATTTGCAAAGAAGGTGTGCGTCTTTGTAAATTGTAGGCCAATAGAATCCAGCTTCATAAACTTTTCTTGCTGTTAGTTGAGGCCCATAATGCCCTCCTGTTGGTCCTGTGTGACAATGGTTTAATATTTTACTAGCTTCATCTCCAAATACACATCGGCGTATTATTCCATCGGGACAACTTTTAAACAGATGTGGATCTTCCCAGAAATAGTGTTTTATATCACTGAAGAATTTCTTTCGTCTTTGGTACGATAATCCTTTTTCAAGGAATCCACAAACTAAGTAGTTTGCATAGTCTGCAAACCATGGGATTTCTTTATAATCTATCTTCAATAGATATTCATCAGGAAAGTTGTCTTGTATGGCCGATTCATTTAGAACTTCTAATTCGGGATTTTCAAGACGAGAAAGATGATCAGCGGCGAGATTTTCTGCTCCTCTTTTATCTCGGATTTCAATATCAAACTCTTGTAAGAGTAAGATCCAACGGATTAATCTTGGTTTAGCATCTTGTTTTGAAAATAGGTATCTAAGAGCAGAATGGTCGGTATAGACCACCGTTTTTGCTAGAACGAGATATGATCGAAATTTGTCAAAAGCAAAGACAATAGCAAGGAGTTCTTTTTCAGTAGTTGTATAGTTTGTTTGTGCTCCTTGTAACGTCTTACTTGCATTATATATAGGTTGAAATCGTTTTTCAATCCTTTGTCCTAAAACGGCTCCCATTGCAAAATCACTTGCATCGCACATTAGTTCAAATGGTAGATTCCAATTTGGTGTTATCATGATCGGTGCATTAGTGAGTTTTTCTTTAAGAATATTAAAAGATTTGATACACTCATCTGAAAAGATGAATGGCGCATCCGTTTCTAGGAGTTTATTCATAGGAGTGGCAATTTTAGAAAAATCTTTTATGAAACGTCGGTAAAAACCGGCATGCCCTAGAAAACTCCTAACTCCTCTAACATTGGTAGGATGTGGAAGTTTAGCAATTACATCTACTTTAGCTCTATCCACTTCAATTCCTTCGTTTGAAATTTTATGTCCAAGAACGATGCCTTCTTTAACCATGAAATGGCATTTCTCCCAATTAAGTACTAGATTTGATTGTTCGCATCTAATTAGCATTCGTTCCAGATTAACTAGACATGATTTAAATGTATCACCGAAGACTGAAAAGTTATCCATGAAAACTTCCATGCATTCTTCTATCATGTCATGAAAAATCACCATCATACACCTTTGAAAGGTTGCAGGGGCGTTACAAAGTCCAAATGGCATGCGTTTGTAAGCAAAAGTACCATAAGGGCACGTAAATGTGATTTTCTCTTGGTCTTCGGGTGCTATTGGAATTTGAAAATTTCCGGAAAATCCATCTAGAAAACAATAGTAACTATTTCCGTCTAATCTTTCCAACATTTGATCTATGAAAGGTAAGGGAAAGTGATCTTTTCTGGTGGCGTCATTTAATTTTCTATAATCAATACATACACGCCATCCTGTTACAGTCCTAGTAGGAATAAGCTCATTTTTCTCATTTGTAATGACAGTCATGCCACCCTTCTTAGGCACGCATTGAACTGGGCTTACCCATGGACTATCAGAGATTGGATAAATTAAACCTGCATCTAGCAGTTTAATAATATCTTTCTTAACTACATCTTGCATATTAGGATTTAGTCTTCGTTGGCGTTGCACATACGTTTTATGACCTTCTTCCATAAGGATTTTATGTGTGCAATACGAAGGACTTATTCCTTTAATATCATGAATCTTCCATGCAATGGCTGGTTTATGAGCTTTCAACACAGAAATGAGTTGTGATTTCTCATTTTCAGTAAGAGAAGACGATATTATTACAGGTAATTCAGATTCACCATGTAAATAAGCGTATTCCAAATGGTTTGGAAGTGGCTTTAATTCTAATTTCGGAGGTTCTTCTATCGATGATTTATATCGATATCTGTCTTCTTCTTTTAGCATTTGAATTTCTTCTGTTGTTGGTTCATATCCATTAGCTATAAGTGTAGCTAACATTTCAGCTTCATCAATTGGTTCATTACCTTCTCCTAAAGAACATTCTCCTGTTCCTTGTAATTCTGGAAATTCTTCTAATAATTCTGCATGTGCATCTATAGTTTGAATATAATAACATGTATCATCTGCAGATTGTGGTTGTTGCATTGCTCTATCAACTGAAAAGGTAACACTCTCATCCTCTATACTTAGGGTCAGTTTCTTACCGAACACGTCTATCATTGCTTTAGCCGTGTTTAAGAATGGTCTTCCTAATATGAGAGGAACTTGAGAATCTTCTTCCATGTCCAAAACAACAAAATCTACTGGAAATACTAAAGTACCAACTTTAACTAGCATGTTCTCCATTATCCCTCTAGGATATTTTATTGATCTATCGGCTAGTTGTATGCTTATTCTGGTTGGTTTCAATTCTCCAAGGTCTAGTTTAGCGTATAGTGAATACGGTATTAGATTTATACTAGCACCTAAGTCTGCCAATGCTTCTATTGAACTAAGACTACCCAGAAAACATGGAATTGTGAAACTTCCTGGATCAGATAATTTTTCTGGTATCTTATTCAACAGCACTGCTGAACAATTAGCATTCATAGTAACAGCCGAGAGTTCTTCCATTTTCTTTCTATTTGAGATTAGATCTTTCAAGAATTTAGCATATCTTGGCATTCCTGAAATCACATCAATGAAAGGAAGATTTACATTTATCTGTTTAAACATATCCAAAAATTTGGATTGCTCGGCTTCAAGTTTTTCTTTCTTCATTTTACTCGGGTAAGGAAGTGGTGGTTGGTATGGTTTAACATAAGGTTTATCCTTAACTGTGTTATCTTCATTAACTTTTTCAACTACCAGTTCTTTTTTCTTATCTTGATCAGGTTGTGGTTCTTGTGGAGTAGGAATAGTTTCATCAGAAGTTACAGGTATTTCAGGTGGTTTAAGTGTTGTACCACTTCTTGTGGTAATAGCTTTAGCTGTTTCATTCCTGGTGTTAGCATTTGTATCACTAGGTAGACTTCCCGGTTTTCTTTCACCTATTAACCTTGCTAGGTTACTTACTTCTTGTTCCAGATTTTGAATAGAAGCTTGTTGATTTCTAAATGCTTGAGCATTTTGTTCATTAGTTTGTTTTTGAGATGTGAAAAACTGCGTTTGAGTTTCAACTAGCTTCGTCATCATATCTTCTAAATTCGGCTTTTTATCATCGGTTTGTTGTGGTGGTTTGTTTTGAAAATTCGGTCTTTGCTGATTATAAGTATTATTGGATATTTGTTGATTGCTAGGACCTTGTTGGTTGTTGTATGGAATATTTCGGTTATAATTCTGGTTTTGATTGTAAATCGGTCTTGGCGGTTGATAATTATTCTGATAATTATTTCCAGGCCTTTGGTTTATGTATGAAATATTCTCTCTTTGTTCCATTGTTAATTCAATACTGAGACAATCTTTTGTCAAATGTGGTCCTCCACACTGCTCACAACTAATTCGTATTGAGTGAATATCCTTAGTCATCTTTTCCATTCGTCTTTCCACAGCATCTATCTTTGCGGAAATGGAATCTAAGTCATGGCTAGAATCGGCTCTAGCTGCTTTAGATGATCTAAGGATATCTTTTTCTTGGTGCCACTCATGTGAGTGGGAAGCAGTATTATCAATAATTTTGTAAGCATCAGTTTCGGTTTTCTTCATAATAGAACCACCAGCTGCTATATCTATGTCTTTCCTTGTAGTGATGTCGCATCCTTGGTAGAATATTTGTACTATTTGACAGGTGTCTAAACCATGTTGCGGACATCCTCTTAACAACTTTCCATATCTTGTCCACGCCTCATATAGAGTTTCATTTGGTTTCTGTGTAAACGTAACAATTTCTGCTTGAAGTCTTACGGCTTTAGATGCAGGAAAGAATTGTTTAAGAAATTTGTCAACTAAAACGTCCCATGTATCAATCGCCCCTTCAGGTAACGATTCCAACCAATCTTTGGCTTCTCCCTTTAAAGTCCAGGGAAATAACATGAGATATATCTGTTCATCCTCCACTTCTCGGATTTTAAATAGTGTGCAGATCCTATTAAAGGTACGTAGATGTTCATTTGGATCTTCCTTCGGCGCACCACTAAATTGGCATTGATTAGTCACCATGTGTAAAATTTGTCCTTTGATTTCATAATCTGGCGCATTAATGTCTGGATGAGTAATTGTGTGACCTTGGCCAGTGCGTTTAGCTCTCATTCGGTCTTCCATACTTAAAGGTTCCATATTCTCCATAATTGAATTTGTTGAATCGGTATCACTAGATGATTCTGATTTAATGGTTCGTTCCTTAACAATCTCTGTTTGAATGATTGGTGGCTCCGGAGGAAAGTTTAATGGTTCAGGATCTATGAACCGTTCCTGAATATTCTCCGGATTCTCAATTGTGATGTTGGGTTCAAAAAATGGATTATCGGAGATTTGAACTGAAGTACTTGGTCTACTGGATGACGATTCTAAAGAAAAATCAACGGCGGTTATATTTGCTAAATGTCTTGATCTAGTTACAGGTGGTGAACGTACAAAAGGTGATGAACGTCTTGCTCGGTGCATTCACTGAATATCCTATTAGTTTTTAAAAGGAAAGAAAAATTATAATAAGTTATCCAATTAATAGACTTTTCTGATTTTGCCCACGTTTCGAATAGCCAAAAGATGCAGCAGAGGGGCAGGATTCGTTTGGTCTCAATATAATTGAGGACTGTTTGGCTCCAATAACCCGGTCCACGTACAAATCCAACTATTACTACGAACCAGAAAATTTTGATGTCTATTAATTTAACCACTTAAAATAAATTTTCGTAATTTTAAGAAATTTAGATAAGAAGTAGAATAAAAATCTATGTCCTAAAACTAGAATCGCGAGAAATAAGAAAGAAAAAGAGTTCGTCGGAAAAAAAATTGAAAAAGAAAAATGGTTGAAAAAAATAAAAGGTGACGGAAAAATAAAAGAAACTTATAAAAAATTAAAAAATACTTGACTAACCTAACCTTATTACTACAACTAACTTGAAATTATAATCGCAAATTGAAATCACTAATTGGAATGATAATTGATACATAGTAAAAGGTGTCTAAAAATATTAAAGCTTACAGGAAAAACTAAATCCCAAATGGAAATAACTTAAAAAGAAACTAAAACTTAAAAAGGCGTCGCAAAATTCTAAAGCACCTAAATCTTAGTCTAAAGAAAAAGCACTTAAGGAATTCTACGGCAAAGCCTAAAAATCTAGGAGTAAAAATAACTATAGCAAAAACTAAGTTTAAATTTAAATATGAGCTAAAAATACAAAAGTTATGCTACAACGATTAAAAAGGGACAAAATATAAAAATATATAAAAAGTTGTAAAAGTACAATTTTTATAAAAATATTATTTTTATATTTTTTTATTTAATAAAACTACTAATTTTATAATTTAATTAAACTTATTAATACTAAATACATAAATTAAATAAAAAGTAAAAGTAAAAATAAAACTAATAATAATAATAATAATAATTAGGGTTAAATAATAATTATAATTAATAATAAACCGTAATTAATGCTGAATTAGGGCTTCCTGTTCGTGTGTCAGGTACCCTCCGCGAGTCGCGGTATTTAATGCTTCAAACCCCGCGAGTCGCGGGGTTCCAGAATTCAGATGACAGCTTATAATTTCAACGCGTTTTTCTTTATTTATTTTTTTTTTATTTTCTGTTTTCTGTTTTTTTTTTAAATAAAAGATATTTAATAAAACTTATATTTTTATAAACTAAACTAAAAATAAAGAAACTTATAAAACTTAAATATTTAACAAAATCTTAAAAATACTTATATTTTTGTTTTTCTTTTTATATTTTTGAATAATTAAAACGTATTTTTTACAAAAATGAATTTTAATAAAAGTAAACAAAAAAAATCCTTTTTTTTTTTTTTTTATATTAGCGTTGCGCTTCCGGCGTTTATGTTAGATCCCCGGCAGCGGCGCCAAAAATACTTGATGTTATGCGAGGTGTATATAAAATAGTTATTAATTTTCGCAGAAAACACTATTAAATACGATACAATTTTACACAAGATATTTATTTATTTATAGAATGGATATACTTAAACCTTGCTACAACACTTATAGGCAGTGTACCTAATCGTAAAGTAGTGTAGTTTTTAGTAAGTCCGGTTCGTTCCACAGGGAAATCTTTAAACAAAGCTCAACGCTATATTAGTTTACTTTTATAAAAATACAAATATATATATATATAAGTAATATTATTATTATAAAGGGGGGTTTTTACCGTTTAATGATCGATTTGTCGATTTTAAAACTTTAGTCGCAGTTAAAACCTAATGTAAAATATTAAATAAATAAAAGACTTAATTTAAAGCGTAAAGTAAATAACGATAATGAAATTGCGAATAATAAAAGTGCGATAAAATAAAATTGCGATAATTAAAAAGTACGATAATTAAAAGTGCGATTAAATAACAATAAATAAAAGTGCGATAATTAGAAGTGCAATTAAATATAAAATAAAGGAAATTAAATATGAAATAAAAGAATTATGCTTATTTAAACTTCCGTAATCATGATGTTTGACGTGTTGATTTTAGTTTTATGCCCATGGGTTAATTGTCCTTTGTCCTGGATTATTTAATATGTCCGTCTGGTTTTTGTCCATAACAGTCCATCAGTCATAAATATAAAGTGCGAGTGTCCTCGTCAAATTATTATTATACCCGAAGTTAAATATTCCAACTAATTGGGGATTCGAATTGTAACAAGGTTTTAATACTTTGTTTAATGAATACACCAGGTTATCGACTGCGTGTAAACCAAGGTTTTACTACTTTGTTAACAATTACACCAATTACCCTTGAATGTAATTTCACCCCTGTTTTAATTATTCTAGTGGCTATTAATCCATTCCCGTGTCCGGTTAAATGAACGATTATTCGTACATATAAATACCCCGCCCATCGTGTCCGATCGAGTGTATATGGTAATTTATAGGGACGCCCAATTGTAAATATTTATATTAACATTAACAAACTATCATTTAGTTAAATAAATATAAAGCCCATTAATAGCCCATAGTCTAATTTCCACAAGTGTCGTTCTTTTGTCCAAACCTCAATTATGGTACAAAGCCCAATTACTCAATTTTAGTAATTAGCCCAACATCATGATTACTTTGTTTTAAATAATTATAATAATAACTTATCTACGAGACATTAATGTAAAAAGGTTGAACATAACTTACAATGATTAAAAATAACGTAGCGTTACACGGACAGAATTTCGACTTACACCCTTACAACATTCGCTAACATACCCTTATTATTAGAATTAAAATTAAAATTAAAATATAAATTATATATATATATATAAATTTTACGTATGATAAGAGAAGAAAAAGATATGAATTGTGATCAGAATTCGGTTGGCTTTATAGGGAATTTCGATTTTTGGGGCTCCGCGACTCGCGGTGAATTTTGCCTTCAAACTCCACGAGTCACGGAGGTTACTTTTACAGCTCAGAGGAGTTTGGCTCTTTGTTTACCGACGGTTTATAATATATATATAATATATATATAATTAATATAATTAATTATATATTATATTATATTTATATACATAGTTAACTTGTAATTTTTAGTCCGTTGCGTCGAGCGTTAAGAGTTGACTCTGGTCCCGGTTCCGGATTTTCGAACGTCCTTGCGTACAATTTAATATCTTATACTTTGCGTTTTGAATCTTGTACTCTTGTAATTTCGAGACGTTTCTTATCAATAATTGGAACCTTTTTGATTGTCTTTTGTTCTTTTGAGCTTTTTGGTCGTTTGCGTCTTCAATTCGTCGAATCTGTCTTTTGTCTTCACCTTTTATTATTTAAACGAATATCACTTGTAAATAGAACAATTGCAACTAAAAGCTTGTCTTTCTTGAGGAATAATGCTATGAAATATATGTTCGTTTTTAGCATTATCAAATATTCCCACACTTGAGCGTTGCTTGTCCTCAAGCAATATTGTCTTGAAATACTAGAATCACTTCTTTATTCTTCACACTTTGTACATCAGTGATTTCTATACGGCAGTATAAACAATGGTAGTAACGATATGGTTTACAGTCCCACATGACTATAAAAAATTAGATCCATTAAGGAAATTGGATCTTTATGAAAACATTTGATCTTTTGAAAATTAAATCTAGTTTTTACCCTAGATAAGTTTTCCGGAATAACCCTTTACCGGTGTTTGCAAAATATTTTTGTGGGTTTGGTGGGTTTCAGATTTGAAAATTTTAGCTCAAAACTTGCGGTTTTGTGTCACCCACTTGCTAACCTTGTATTAGGAAAGCAACACGTCCAGTTTACTTGTTCCGTATATTACCTTTCGGCAAACTACCGTCCGGTTGTAAAGGAAAGCGTTGAATAAGCAACTGTTAAGGCAATGTCCCCTGACATGCTTTTAATTATGGTCTATAACGTGTCGGACGCAATTACTATCCTTGGTAGGAGCAATAGTAAAGCTCACCCTTATAATTTTTTGGTCTGGCACAAGGTCCTGTCTTAGACCACTATGCAACCACCGTTCTTATGGTTGACACCCGATTTAGTTCAGGTGACCTAATGAATTCCAGGTGAATTCCTAGGATTTTACGTTCAATGGTAATGAACGTATTGAAAATAGGATTTTCAGAAAACAAATCGGTTTATAATTTTGATCAAAATATTTTCTCGTTCAAGCTCGAGTTTAGATATCATTGAATTCCATGAGTTTGAATTCTCAATCTTTAAGGTCAATCTCTAGGATTGAGTAATATCAGTCTTAAAAGCTGATTTTTAATCTTTAAGGAGATTATCCTTTCTGGGGATCTGATTCATTAGTCTTATCAAGCTAATTTGCACGGTGCCCCCCCATTGTACGAGATAAATCCTTCTCATGGTTAGGATAAATCTGACCACATGGCGACCCTGTTTAATGCTGAGGTCCGTGGATTTCCTGCTGATTTTAGTGATGACTTTTCTAGATTTTTCGTCAACCTACAGCTGGTCTGGACGACAACTTCATGACCTAAATCAAGAAGCGCGTGTCTTTTTCGGAAGACTTTACTTCCTTTTAATGATGGAATTGATTCATCGTGTAGATCCATCTCTTCTTTTCTTTCATCGGGTAAAAATAGTTTAGTTTAGTCCAAAGCAAAAGTATTTTCAGTTATTTGTTACAGATATATGTGACATATGTTTAAAATAACTTGGTAAATTTTCCCACACTTGGCTTTTATTTTCCTTTTTATCGTCCTCTATTCCATTTTAAATGAATTTTAACATTTTAGTTTGTTTCTCAATTTATGTCCTTTCCGAGGTAACAATAATTTCGGTGTTAAAACCTAGTTTTATCGTTCATAAATATGTATAAACATGATTTGAATTCATTTAATTGAAAATTTTTACTAGAATTGGGTAGTCAGTATATAAGACTATGGCTGTTCTTTATTATCAGAGAGCACTAGATTCTAATACAACTACTGCTTTACTAGTATTTTTAATGGTAACCAAGTGTTTAAGATAAAAATTTTAAAATCCGAAAGAATTTAACCCCTTCCCACACTTAAGATCTTGCAATGCCCTCATTTGCAAGAAATCAGTAACAATTTAAATTATTGAGGGTGATTTGTGTGAAAATGATTAAATTTTTACCAAAGTTTCCAAATATATTGGCGTTTGTTTGCTGAATGATAAATGGTGCACATCATTTGTTCATTCCCTCTTGTTGTTATTTCACATATATTTTGCATCTTGTCGTCAAAATTAGTTGCTTTTGCTGAACTTAATGCCAGTCTTTGAAAATGCGTTGTTTTACCCTGTTGTGTACATAAGATAAACTGCAAACATATATACATATTTTTGAAGTTTGGTATATTACCCCACATTCAAAAATTATTAAAATCTAAGAATAAAAGTTAGACAATTATAAAAATGATTACAATATTAACAAAAGTATTAAACGTATCAATAATTACAAATTACAAAATAAAAAAAAATAATAAGTAAACTAAGGATGATATTGGTACCAATAGGGGTTCCAGGCATAACCATAGGTGCTATAGAATGCTTCGGCAGGGTCATACGTAGGATACGGTGGCTGCATCTCTATAGACCAAGGAGGGAAGATGGGTTTCGGTGTAGGAATATAGTTTCTACCTATATGTTGGCAATGAGCTATGATCTGGTTCTGATGAACTTGCCAATCTTCAAATGCTCTTTGTCTAGCATTTTCGTATTCCTGAGAAGCTATAAACCTATGCATTTCTTGCATCTCATTCCCCCCTCCTACATTACCTTGTTGTTGGTTTCTCTCCACCTGTGGATGTCTACCATGGTATCGTACTGCGGCGTTATTTCGCCTCTTCAAAACATTCGCACCATGGTATACATTTAAACCTATAGTATCGCGGGGTTCCGGCTCTTCTAGTAATAATCCCCCCCGACTTATATCCACACTGAGATATTCACCAATCAAAGTAATAAAAATGCCACCTCCTATTATGCTATGTGGTCGCATCCCCCGAACCATAGCTGATAAATAATAACCCACACAATATGGTATACTTACAGCGCTTTGTGGGTCTCGAATACACATATGGTAAAACAAATCCTGTTCATTTACTTTTTCTTTGTTCTTACCCCTTTGTGTAATCGAATTAGCTAAAAACCTATGTATCACTCTTAATTAGGCTCTATCTATATCCAAATAAGAGTAATTTCCCCCTTTGAAACGGTGATGGCTTGTCATTTGACTCCACACACCGTGTGTATCAAAATTCTCATCTATCTTTCTACCGTTTAGTATCAATCCTCTACAATCGGCAGACGCTAACTCCTCAGGCGTATATATACGTAAAGCCTGAGCCATGTCCAGTAAAGACATGTGGCGCATCGAACCGCCTAACAAAAATCTAATAAAAGAACGATCGGTTAAACTAGCTACCCGATCATTCAACTCTATACTACATAACAATTCTTCACACCATACTTTATATACAGGTCTGCGTATGGTGAATAAACATACCCAGTCATTAAAAGAAGAATTACCATACCTCTGTACAAGTAATTCCCTAATTGGCCCGGCCAATTCTACAGCTTCTAAGGGTCCCCATTCTATGACCCTCGGTACCTCAACAACCTTGGAATGAAGAGTATGCAAACCCCGTTGATATTTTGGATAATCTATCCAAAGTCTGTCAAATCTCAGGTTCTGATGCAACTCTTCCAAATGCATATCGAAAAAGGTCATGACTGGATGAGGTATATCCTGCTTGTAGTAGTTATCCACCTCCTGTTGTTCCAAATTCTCAGCAGGAGCATTGCGGGCTTGGGATGAAGATTCACCCCTTTCATTCTGCAAAACACATCAAACACAATTTTTGTGCATCCAAATATGCATTAGTGTCAGCAAAATCATCAATCAAAATAATTACAATGACATTATCAATTTATATCAAACTTAAGCTCATTTTCACATTTTTATCAAATCTACACTTTTTCAAATAAGCATATACGAAAATGTTCGCCAAGTTCATAAACATTCAACTCAAATAACATGTCAAAATAATCATTACTAGCAATTAAACAAGTCTCAAATGGCATTATCTTTCAAAAATCAAGTTCATGAATTTTAGACTTGAAAAAGTCCACTTTAATTCTCAAAATCATGTTTAGGCTCAAAGTTTGGATCATTTAACTACCTAAACATGTTACACTACTTAATTTAGCAACAATTCATGACAAAAATCGGCCATAACCTGTTTATATCAAAAAGCCCTAAATTTGCTCAAGAACACAAACCCTAGATTATTCAAAATTTGAAGTTTAAGGCTTCTAATCATGTTAAACAGCATCAATCTAGGTTATACAAGAATAATACATAAACAATTTAAGCATAATTACACTAAAAAGCATCAAAATCAAATTGGGGAAAAAATAGCTCAAGAACACCAAATTTCGGATTAAATGGTGTTTAGGTGTAGAAATTTACTGTTTTTCTTGAGTAATTCTTAGATAGCATCCTTCTCAACATGATTTTAGCAAAAGATTTGGTGATTAACGGTTAAAAATTGTGATTTTGGGGGTTTTTTTTCGTGTTTTTGCGGAGTGTTTTTCGCAGGTTTTTATTGTTTTGGGGTTGGGACTGCTCTGTTCCAGCTCTTTATTTTTTTCTGATTTTTCATCCCTCCGCGAGTCGTGGCGAAATACACTTAAAACTCCGCGACTCGCGGAGTTTGTTTTTTTTTTTTGTTTTTTTTTTTTTATAATCATTAACTTTTGAAACAATTAAGTACTTAATTTTAAAATTTTGTTTCCCTTATTATTTAGGACGAGGTCGTTTCGGATCGATGTCCTAGTCCGTCCTTCGACAAAATTTTAAAATTTGTCTTTTTGTAGCGATTGTTTTAAAAGCTAAGATTTTTGGGTTTTTTCAATGTTTTTGGCATACTTCAATTCAATAAGATTAAAAATAATGATAATAAAAGTTCTCGTCCCTCCCTTGGGTAAAGCAATTTTGGTTCAAAGACCTAGTCTTCAACTTACGACGAATTTTAAAAATCATATTCTTAACTTAATGAGATAAAGTAAGTTTTTGTTTTTAAATTCACACAACTTAAATATGAAATTCAAAATTAATATTAAAAATTCACACCAAACTTAAAATTTGAAATGCATAAAATTAAAAATTTATATTTTAAAAATTAAAAATTCACACCAAACTTAATTTAAAAATTTATAAATTCATATCAAACTTATATTAATTTTTCAAATATTTACAATTTTAAATATATTGTTTTTACAAAGTTTACAATATTAATTTAAGATTTAAATATTAATTTTAAAAAAAACATGGTAAAAATAAATTTAAAAATCTTTTTGTCTTTTTATCCCACTTTAATCAATCAAATATTATCAAAAATATGCGCCCCTCTTTTCGGTAAAGTTATTTCGGTTCCAAGACCTAATTTAACTCATGACGAATTTTTGAAATATTTTGGGTTGATTGATTAAAGATATTTATACCTTAAGAATAAACGTTAAATTTCGCAGTGATGTAATAAATTTTTGAATGATATCAATAATTTCGGTCGCCAAACCTAATTTTATTCAATACCAATTTAATACTTTTTAGCGAACAAATTAGCGTTTATTATCAAAAGGTTAAAAATAAAAATAAAAATAAAAACTGTACAGACATACCTGTGAAATAGATTTCTTAGTTATATGATCTATCCCATTCATAAGATAGTCGGTTTAATTGATTTTCCATGGCTACATAGGCGTAACCTCGAGCATTCAGTGTCTTTTCTTCTAAACATATGAACGGTCCGTCTCTGCATAAAGTAACAAATTCGGTATTTGAATAGGTTTGATTATTTGAACATTTACCTCCATGTGACCATTTTCCGCATTTGTGACATCTTTCTAGGTGTCGTGCTCTTCTTTTCGCTGCGGATTTTGATTTTCCTTTACCAAATTGTAACTTATTATCTTCGCATCTGGATTCTTTTCTAACTCCGTCCATTCTTTCTCTGATTACTGATACTATTTCACTCGGGAGTATGTCATTATTACGTTTAGTGATCAAAGCGTGTAGCATTAGACCATGGTTTAGTTCACAGGCAGTCTTCATTTCGTAAAAACCTAAAAAAAATAAAAATTCAGAATGGGGGGAGAAGACTAGTTCTTTAGGGTCTGCTAGGGAAAGACCATTCGGGTTCCATTTTCGAGAACTACACGAAAACAGACAATCTAACTCTAACAGAAATACATATTATCCTTTAAAGACTTGATTCTCCCCACACTTAGTTAGCTGTGGTGTCGAAATTGTGATTAACTTCGTTGTCGACTTCCACCGGACCATGTATGTAATGTTTAACTCTGTGACCATTAACTTTAAATTCAATCCCATTTGAATTTATTAATTCTATCGTTCCGTATGGGAAAACTCTTTTGACTATGAATGGTCCAGACCATCTTGATTTCAATTTTCCAGGAAATAGCTTGAATCGTGAATTGAAAAGAAGAACTCTGTCTCCTTCTTTAAATTCTTTTGAACTTCTGATTCTTTTATCATGCCATTTCTTCGTTCTTTCTTTATAGATTAACGAATTTTCGTATGCTTCATGTCTTAATTCTTCTAATTCGTTTAGTTGACTTAATCGTAGACGTCCAGCTTCATGTAAATCAAGATTACATGTTTTCAAAGCCCAAAATGCTTTGTGTTCAATTTCTACTGGAAGATGACATGCTTTTCCATAAACAAGTCTAAAAGGTGTGGTTCCAATTGGAGTTTTGTAGGCTGTTCTAAAAGCCCAGAGTGCATCCTCCAATTTAATGGACCATTCCTTCGGATTTGATCCTACGGTTTTCTCTAGAATATGTTTTAAAGCTCGGTTGGTATTTTCAACTTGTGCACTTGTTTGTGGATGATATGCGGTGGAGATTTTATGAGTTACTCCATATCTTTTAAGAACTTTCTCAAGTTGATTATTACAGAAATGAGTACCCCGATCACTTATTAAAGCTTTCGGTGTTCCAAACCTTGCAAAAAGACGTTTTAAAAAGTTGACTACAACTCGTGCATCGTTAGTTGGGAGAGCTTGTGCTTCCGCCCATTTAGATACATAATCAATGGCTACGAGTATATATAGATTATTATGAGATTTTGGAAATGGACCCATAAAGTCAATACCCCAAATGTCAAATACTTCACATACTTGGATGACATTTTGTGGCATTTCATCACGTTGACTTATTTTTCCGGCCCTTTGACAAGCATCACAGGATTTGCAAAGAAGGTGTGCGTCTTTGTAAATTGTAGGCCAATAGAATCCAGCTTCATAAACTTTTCTTGCTGTTAGTTGAGGCCCATAATGCCCTCCTGTTGGTCCTGTGTGACAATGGTTTAATATTTTACTAGCTTCATCTCCAAATACACATCGGCGTATTATTCCATCGAGACAACTTTTAAACAGATGTGGATCTTCCCAGAAATAGTGTTTTATATCACTGAAGAATTTCTTTCGTCTTTGGTACGATAATCCTTTTTCAAGGAATCCGCAAACTAAGTAGTTTGCATAGTCTGCAAACCATGGGATTTCTTTATAATCTATCTTCAATAGATATTCATCAGGAAAGTTGTCTTGTATGGCCGATTCATTTAGAACTTCTAATTCGGGATTTTCAAGACGAGAAAGATGATCAGCGGCGAGATTTTCTGCTCCTCTTTTATCTCGGATTTCAATATCAAACTCTTGTAAGAGTAAGATCTAACGGATTAATCTTGGTTTAGTATCTTGTTTTGAAAATAGGTATCTAAGAGCAGAATGGTCGGTATAGACCACCGTTTTTGCTAGAACGAGATATGATCGAAATTTGTCAAAAGCAAAGACAATAGCAAGGAGTTCTTTTTCAGTAGTTGTATAGTTTGTTTGTGCTCCTTGTAACGTCTTACTAGCATAATATATAGGTTGAAATCGTTTTTCAATCCTTTGTCCTAAAACGGCTCCCATTGCAAAATCACTTGCATCGCACATTAGTTCAAATGGTAGATTCCAATTTGGTGTTATCATGATTGGTGCATTAGTGAGTTTTTCTTTAAGAATATTAAAAGATTTGATACACTCATCTGAAAAGATGAATGGCGCATCCTTTTCTAGGAGTTTATTCATAGGAGTGGCAATTTTAGAAAAATCTTTTATGAAACGTCGGTAAAAACCGGCATGCCCTAGAAAACTCCTAACTCCTCTAACATTGGTGGGATATGGAAGTTTAGCAATTACATCTACTTTAGCTCTATCCACTTCAATTCCTTCTTTTGAAATTTTATGTCCAAGAACGATGCCTTCTTTAACCATGAAATGGCATTTCTCCCAATTAAGTACTAGATTTGATTGTTCGCATCTAATTAGCATTCGTTCCAGATTAACTAGACATGATTTAAATGTATCACCGAAGACTGAAAAGTCATCCATGAATACTTCCATGCATTCTTCTATCATGTCGTGAAAAATCGCCATCATACACCTTTGAAAGGTTGCAGGGGCGTTACAAAGTCCAAATGGCATGCATTTGTAAGCAAAAGTACCATAAGGGCACGTGAATGTGGTTTTCTCTTGGTCCTTGGGTGCTATTGGAATTTGAAAATATCCGGAAAATCCATCTAGAAAACAATAGTAACTATTTCCGGCTAATCTTTCCAACATTTGATCTATGAAAGGTAAGGAAAAGTGATCTTTTCTGGTGGCGTCATTTAATTTTCTATAATCAATACATACACGCCATCCTGTTACAGTCCTAGTAGGAATAAGCTCATTTTTCTCATTTGTAATGACAGTCATGCCACCCTTCTTAGGCACGCATTGAACTGGGCTTACCCATGGACTATCAGAAATTGGATATATCAAACCTGCATCTAGCAGTTTAATAATCTCTTTCTTAACTACATCTTGCATATTAGGATTTAGTCTTCGTTGGCGTTGCACATACGTTTTATGACCTTCTTCCATAAGGATTAAAATCCTTATGGAAGAAGGTCATAAAACGTATGTGCAACGCCAACGAAGACTAAATCCTAATATGCAAGATGTAGTTAAGAAAGAGATTATTAAACTGCTAGATGCAGGTTTAATTTATCCAATCTCTGATAGTCCATGGGTAAGCCCAGTTCAATGCGTGCCTAAGAAGGGTGGCATGAATGTCATTACAAATGAGAAAAATGAGCTTATTCCTACTAGGACTGTAACAGGATGGCGTGTATGTATTGATTATAGAAAATTAAATGACGCTACCAGAAAAGATCACTTTCCCTTACCTTTCATAGATCAAATGTTGGAAAGATTAGCCGGAAATAGTTACTATTGTTTTCTAGATGGATTTTCCGGATATTTTCAAATTCCAATAGCACCCGAAGACCAAGAGAAAACCACATTTACGTGCCCTTATGGTACTTTTGCTTACAAACGCATGCCATTTGGACTTTGTAACGCCCCTGCAACCTTTCAAAGGTGTATGATGGCGATTTTTCATGACATGATAGAAGAATGCATGGAAGTTTTCATGGATGACTTTTCAGTCTTCGGTGATACATTTAAATCATGTCTAGTTAATCTGGAACGAATGCTAATTAGATGCGAACAATCAAATCTAGTACTTAATTGGGAGAAATGCCATTTCATGGTTAAAGAAGGCATCGTTCTTGGACATAAAATTTCAAAAGAAGGAATTGAAGTGGATAGAGCTAAAGTAGATGTAATTGCTAAACTTCCACATCCCACCAATGTTAGAGGAGTTAGGAGTTTTCTAGGGCATGCCGGTTTTTACCGACGTTTCATAAAAGATTTTTCTAAAATTGCCACTCCTATGAATAAACTCCTAGAAAAGGATGCGCCATTCATCTTTTCAGATGAGTGTATCAAATCTTTTAATATTCTTAAAGAAAAACTCACTAATGCACCGATCATGATAACACCAAATTGGAATCTACCATTTGAACTAATGTGCGATGCAAGTGATTTTGCAATGGGAGCCGTTTTAGGACAAAGGATTGAAAAATGATTTCAACCTATATATTATGCTAGTAAGACGTTACAAGGAGCACAAACAAACTATACAACTACTGAAAAAGAACTCCTTGCTATTGTCTTTGCTTTTGACAAATTTCGATCATATCTCGTTCTAGCAAAAACGGTGGTCTATACCGACCATTCTGCTCTTAGATACCTATTTTCAAAACAAGATGCTAAACCAAGATTAATCCGTTGGATCTTACTCTTACAAGAGTTTGATATTGAAATCCGAGATAAAAGAGGAGCAGAAAATCTCGCCGCTGATCATCTTTCTCGTCTTGAAAATCCCGAATTAGAAGTTCTAAATGAATCGGCCATACAAGACAACTTTCCTGATGAATATCTATTGAAGATAGATTATAAAGAAATCCCATGGTTTGCAGACTATGCAAACTACTTAGTTTGTGGATTCCTTGAAAAAGGATTATCGTACCAAAGACGAAAGAAATTCTTCAGTGATATAAAACACTATTTCTGGGAAGATCCACATCTGTTTAAAAGTTGTCCCGATGGAATAATACGCCGATGTGTATTTGGAGATGAAGCTAGTAAAATTTTAAACCATTGTCACACAGGACCAACAGGAGGGCATTATGGGCCTCAACTAACAGCAAGAAAAGTTTATGAAGCTGGATTCTATTGGCCTACAATTTACAAAGACGCACACCTTCTTTGCAAATCCTGTGATGCATGTCAAAGGGCCGGAAAAATAAGTCAACGTGATGAAATGCCACAAAATGTCATCCAAGTATGTGAAGTATTTGACATTTGGGGTATTGACTTTATGGGTCCATTTCCAAAATCTCATAATAATCTATATATACTCGTAGCCATTGATTATGTATCTAAATGGGCGGAAGCACAAGCTCTCCCAACTAACGATGCACGAGTTGTAGTCAACTTTTTAAAACGTCTTTTTGCAAGGTTTGGAACACCGAAAGCTTTAATAAGTGATCGGGGTACTCATTTCTGTAATAATCAACTTGAGAAAGTTCTTAAAAGATATGGAGTAACTCATAAAATCTCCACCGCATATCATCCACAAACAAGTGGACAAGTTGAAAATACCAACCGAGCTTTAAAACGTATTCTAGAGAAAACCGTAGGATCAAATCCGAAGGAATGGTCCATTAAATTGGAGGATGCACTCTGGGCTTTTAGAACAGCCTACAAAACTCCAATTGGAACCACACCTTTTAGACTTGTTTATGGAAAAGCATGTCATCTTCCAGTAGAAATTGAACACAAAGCATTTTGGGCTTTGAAAACATGTAATCTTGATTTACATGAAGCCGGACGTCTACGATTAAGTCAACTAAACGAATTAGAAGAATTAAGACATGAAGCATACGAAAATTCGTTAATCTATAAAGAAAGAACGAAGAAATGGCATGATAAAAGAATCAGAAGTTCAAAAGAATTTAAAGAAGGAGACAGAGTTCTTCTTTTCAATTCACGATTCAAGCTATTTCCTGGAAAATTGAAATCAAGATGGTCTGGACCATTCATAGTCAAAAGAGTTTTCCCATACGGAACGATAGAATTAATAAATTCAAATGGGATTGAATTTAAAGTTAATGGTCACAGAGTTAAACATTACATACATGGTCCGGTGGAAGTCGACAACGAAGTTAATCACAATTTCGACACCACAGCTAACTAAGTGTGGGGAGAATCAAGTCTTTAAAGGATAATATGTATTTCTGTTAGAGTTAGATTGTCTGTTTTCGTGTAGTTCTCGAAAATGGAACCCGAATGGTCTTTCCCTAGCAGACCCTAAAGAACTAGTCTTCTCCCCCCATTCTGAATTTTTATTTTTTTTAGGTTTTTACGAAATGAAGACTGCCTGTGAACTAAACCATGGTCTAATGCTACACGCTTTGATCACTAAACGTAATAAAGACATACTCCTGAGTGAAATAGTATCAGTAATCAGAGAAAGAATGGACGGAGTTAGAAAAGAATCCAGATGCGAAGATAATAAGTTACAATTTGGTAAAGGAAAATCAAAATCCGCAGCGAAAAGAAGAGCACGACACCTAGAAAGATGTCACAAATGCGGAAAATGGTCACATGGAGGTAAATGTTCAAATAATCAAACCTATTCAAATACCGAATTTGTTACTTTATGCAGAGATGGACCGTTCATATGTTTAGAAGAAAAGACACTGAATGCTCGAGGTTACACCTATGTAGCCATGGAAAACCAATTAAACCGACTATCTTATGAATGGGATAGATCATATAACTAAGAAATCTATTTCACAGGTATGTCTGTACAGTTTTTATTTTTATTTTTATTTTTAACCTTTTGATAATAAACGCTAATTTGTTCGCTAAAAAGTATTAAATTGGTACTGAATAAAATTAGGTTTGGCGACCGAAATTATTGATATCATTCAAAAATTTATTACATCACTGCGAAATTTAACGTTTATTCTTAAGGTATAAATATCTTTAAACAATCAACCCAAAATATTTCAAAAATTCGTCATGAGTTAAATTAGGTCTTGGAACCGAAATTACTTTACTGAAAAGAGGGGCGCATATTTTTGATAATATTTGATTGATTAAAGTGGGATAAAAAGACAAAAAGATTTTTAATTTTATTTTTACCATATTTTTAAAATTAATATTTAAATCTTAAATTAATATTGTAAACTTTGTAAAAACAATATATTTAAAATTGTAAATATTTGAAAAATTAATATAAGTTTGATATGAATTTATAAATTTTTAAATTAAGTTTGGTGTGAATTTTGAATTTTTAAAATATAAATTTTTAATTTTATGCATTTTAAATTTTAAGTTTGGTGTGAATTTTTAATAATAATTTTGAATTTTATATTTAAGTTGTGTGAATTTAAAAACAAAAATTTACTTTATCTCATTAAGTTAAAAATATGATTTTTAAAATTCGTCGTAAGTTGAAGACTAGGTCTTTGAACCGAAATTGCTTTACCCGAGGGAGGGACGAGAACTTTTATTATCATTATTTTTAATCTTATTGATTTAAAGTATGCCAAAAACATTAAAAAACCCAAAAATCTTAGCTTTTAAAACAATCGCTACAAAAAGACAAATTTTAAAATTTTGTCGAGAGACGGACTAGGACATCGATCCGAAACGACCTCGTCCTAAATAACAAGGGAAACAAAATTTTAAAATTAATTACTTAATTGTTTTAATAAGTTAATGATTATAAAAAAAAAAAAATATACCAAACTCCGCGAGTCGAGGAGTTTGGAGGGTTAATCCCCGCGACTCGCGGAGAGACCGGATTACAGAAAAAAAAATAAGAGCTGCAACAGCTCAGTTTCACACTCCACAAACTCAAAAACAGCTGCGAAATACTGCCGAAAAACCACCCAAAAACACCCCAAAAATCCCAATTTTTAACCGTTAATCACCAAATTTTTTGCTAAAATCATGTTGAGAAGGATGCTATCTAAGAATTACTCAAGAAAAACGGTAAATTTCTACACCTAAACACCATTTAATTCGAAATTTGATGTTCTTGAGCAATTTTTTCCCCAATTTGATTTTGATGCTTTTTAGTGTAATTAGGCTTAAATTGTTTATGTATTATGCTTGTATAACCTAGATTGATGCTGTTTAACATGATTAGAAGTCTTAAACTTCAAATTTTGAATAATCTAGGGTTTGTGTTCTTGAGCAATTTGGGGCTTTTTGATATAAACAGGTTATGGCCGATTTTTGTCATGAATTGTTGCTAAATTGAGTAGTGTAACATGTCTAGGTAGTTAAATGATCCAAACTTTGAGCCTAAACATGATTTTGAGAATTAAAGTGGACTTTTTCAAGTCTAAAATTCATGAACTTGATTTTTGAAAGATAATGCCATTTGAGACTTGTTTAATTGCTAGTAATGATTATTTTGACATGTTATTTGAGTTGAATGCTTATGAACTTGGCGAACATTTTCGTATATGCTTATTTGAAAAAGTGTAGATTTGATAAAAATGTGAAAATGAGCTTAAGTTTGATATAAATTGATAATGTCATTGTAATTATTTTGATTGATGATTTTGCTGACACTAATGCATATTTGGATGCACAAAAATTGTGTTTGATGTGTTTTGCAGAATGAAAGGGGTGAATCTTCATCCCAAGCCCGCAATGCTCCTGCTGAGAATTTGGAACAACAGGAGGTGGATAACTACTACAAGCAGGATATACCTCATCCAGTCATGACCTTTTCCGATATGCACTTGGAAGAGTTGCACCCGAACCTGAGATTTGACAGACTTTGGATAGATTATCCAAAATATCAAAGGGGTTTGCATACTCTTCATTCTAAGGTTGTTGAGGTACCGAGGGTCATAGAATGGGGACCCTTAGAAGCTGTAGAATTGGCCGGGCCAATTAGGGAATTACTTGTACAGAGGTATGGTAATTCTTCTTTTAATGACTGGGTACATTTATTCACCATACGTAGACCTGTATATAAAGTATGGTGTGAAGAATTGTTATGTAGTATAGAGTTGAATGATCGGGTAGCTAGTTTAACCGATCGTTCTTTTATTAGATTTTTGTTAGGCGGTTCGATGCGCCACATGTCTTTACTGGACATGGCTCAGGCTTTACGTATATATACGCCTGAGGAGTTAGCGTCTGCCGATTGTAGAGCATTGATACTAAACGGTAGAAAGATAGATGAAAATTTTGATACACACGGTGTGTGGAGTCAAATGACAAGCCATCACCGTTTCAAAGGGGGAAATTACTCTTATTTGGATATAGATAGAGCCGAATTAAGAGTGATACATAGGTTTTTAGCTAATTCGATTACACAAAGGGGTAAGAACAAAGAAAAAGTAAATGAACAAGATTTGTTTTACCATATGTGTATTCGAGACCCACAAAGCGCTGTAAGTATACCATATTGTGTGGGTTATTATTTATCAGCTATGGTTCGGGGGATGCGACCACATAGCATAATAGGAGGTGGTATTTTTATTACTTTGATTGGTGAATATCTCGGTGTGGATATAAGTCGGGGGGGATTATTACTAGAAGAGCCGGAACCCCGCGATACTATAGGTTTAAATGTATACCATGGTGCGAAAGTTTTGAAGAGGCGAAATAACGCCGCAGTACGATACCATGGTAGACATCCACAGGTGGAGAGAAACCAGCAGCAAGGTAATGTAGGAGGGGGGAATGAGATGCAAGAAATGCATAGGTTTATAGCTTCTCGGGAATACGAAAATGCTAGACAGAGAGCATTTGAAGATTGGCAAGTTCATCAGAACCAAATCATAGCTCATTGCCAACATATAGGTAGAAACTATATTCCTACACCGAAACCCATCTTCCCTCCTTGGTCTATAGAGATGCAGCCACCATATCCTACGTATAACCCTGCTGAAGCATTCTATATCACTTATGGTTATGCCTGGAACCCCTATTGGTACCAATATCATCCTTAGTTTACTTATTATTATTTTTTTTATTTTGTAATTTGTAATTATTGATACGTTTAATACTTTTGTTAATATTGTAATCATTTTTATAATTATCTAACTTTTATTCTTAGATTTTAATAATTTTTGAACGTGGGGTAATATACCAAACTTCAAAAATATGTATATATGTTTGCAGTTTATCTTATGTACACAACAGGGTAAAACAACGCATTTTCAAAGACTGGCATTAAGTTCAGCAAAAGCAACTAATTTTGACGACAAGATGCAAAATATATGTGAAATAACAACAAGACGGAATGAACAAATGATGTGCACCATTTATCATTCAGCAAACAAACGCCAATATATTTGGAAACTTTGGTAAAATTTAATCATTTTCACACAAATCACCCTCAATAATTTAAATTGTTACTGATTTCTTGCAAATGAGGGCATTGCAAGATCTTAAGTGTGGGAAGGGGTTAAATTCTTTCGGATTTTAAAAGTTTTTACTTTATACACTTGGTTACCATTAAAAATACTAGTAAAGCAGTAGTTGTATTAGAATCTAGTGCTCTCTGATAAAAAAGAACAGCCCTAGTCTTATATACTGACTACCCAATTCTAGTAAAATTTTTCAAAATTTTCAATTAAATGAATTCAAAATCATGTTTATACATATTTATGAACGATAAAACTAGGTTTTAACACCAAAATTATTGTTACCTCGGAAAGGACATAAATTAAGAAACAAACTAAAATGTCAAAATTCATTTAAAATGGAATAGAGGACGATAAAAAGAAAAATAAAAAGCCAAGTGTGGGAAAATTTACCAAGTTATTTTAAACATATGTCACATATATCTGTAACAAATAACTGAAAATACTTTTGCTTTGGACTAAACTAAACTGTTTTACCCGATGAAAGAAAAGAAGAGATGGATCTACACGATGAATCAATTCCATCATTAAAAGGAAGTAAAGTCTTCCGAAAAAGACACGCGCTTCTTGATTTAGGTCATGAAGTTGTCGTCCAGACCAGCTGTAGGTTGACGAAAAATCTAGAAAAGTCATCACTAAAATCAGCAGGAAATTCACGGACCTCAGCATTAAACAGGGTCGCCAAGTGGTCAGATTTATCCTAACCATGAGAAGGATTTATCTCGTACAATGGGGGGGGCACCATGCAAATTAGCTGGATAAGACTAATGAATCAGATCCCCAGAAAGGATAATCTCCTTAAAGATTAAAAATCAGCTTTTAAGACTGATATTACTCAATCCTAGAGATTGACCTTAAAGATTGAGAATTACAAACTCATGGAATTCGATGATATCTAAACTCGAGCTTAAACGAGAAAATATTTTGATCAAAATTACAAACCGATTTGTTTTCTGAAAACCCTATTTTCAATGCGTTCATTACCATTGAACATAAAATCCTAGGAATTCACCTGGAATTCATTAGGTCACCTGAACTAAATCGGGTGTCAACCGTAAGAACGGTGGTTGCATAGTGGTCAAAGACAGGACCTTGTGCCATACCGAAAAATTATGAGGGTGAGCTTTACTATTGCTCCTACCAAGGATAGTAATTGCGTCCGACACGTTACAGACCATAATTAAAAGCATGTCAGGGGACATTGCCTTAACAGTTGCTTGTTCAACGCTTTCCTTTACAACCGGACGGTAGTTTACCGAAAGGTAATATACGGGACAAGTAAACTGGACGTGTTGCTTTCCAAATACAAGGTTAGCAAGTGGGTGACACAAAATCATAAGTTTTGAGCTAAAATTTTCAAATCTGAAACCCACCAAACCCACAAAAATATTTGGCAAACACCGGTAAAGGGTTATCCCGGAAAACTTATCTAGGGTAAAAACTAGATTTCAAAAGATCAAATGTTTTCATAAAGATCCAATTTCCTTAATGGATCTAAATTTTTATAGTCATGTGGGACTGTAAACCATATCGTTACTACCATTGTTTATACCGCCGTATAGAAATCACTGATGTACAAAGTGTGAAGAATAAAGAAGTGATTCTAGTATTTCAAGACAATATTGCTTGAGGACAAGCAACGCTCAAGTGTGGGAATATTTGATAAAGCTAAAAACGAACATATATTTCATAGCATTATTCCTCAAGAAAGACAAGCTTTTAGTTGCAATTGTTCTATTTACAAGTGATATTCGTTTAAATAATAAAAGGTGAAGACAAAAGACAGATTCGACGAATTGAAGACGCAAACGACCAAAAAGCTCAAAAGTACAAAAGACAATAAAAAAGGTTCCAATTATTGATAAGAAACGTCTCGAAATTACAAGAGTACAAGATTCAAAACGCAAAGTACAAGATATTAAATTGTACACAAGGACGTTCGAAAATCCGGAACCGGGACTAGAGTCAACTCTTAACGCTCGACGCAACGGACTAAAAATTACAAGTTAACTATGTATATAAATATAATATAATATATAATTAATTATATTAATTATATATATATTATATATATATTATAAACCGTCGGTAAACAAAGAGCCAAACTCCTCTGAGCTGTAAAAGTAACCTCCGCGACTCGCGGAGTTTGAAGGCAAAATTCACCGCGAGTCGCGGAGCCCCAAAAATCGAAAATCCCTATAAAGCCAACCGAATTCTGATCGCAAAATATATTCTATTTCTCTCTTCTCTCATATATACGATATATATATATATATATATAATTTATATTTTAATTTTAATTTTAATTATAATTCTAATAATAAGGGTATGTTAGCGAATATTGTAAGGGTGTAAGTCGAAATTCTGTCCGTGTAACGCTACGCTATTTTTAATCATTGTAAGTTATGTTCAACCTTTTTATATTAATGTCTCGTAGCTAAGTTATTATTATGCTTATTTAAAACGAAGTAATCATGATGTTGGGCTAATTACTAAAATTGGGTAATTGGGCTTTGTACCATAATTGGGGTTTGGACAAAAGAACGACACTTGTGAAAATTAGACTATGGGCTATTAATGGGCTTTATATTTGTTTAACTAAATGATAGTTTGTTAATGTTAATATAAAGATTTACAATTGGGCGTCCCTATAAATTACCATATACACTCAATCGGACACGATGGGCGGGGTATTTATATGTACGAATAATCGTTCATTTAACCGGACACGGGAATGGATTAATAGCCACTAGAATAATTAAAACAGGGGTGAAATTACATTCAAGGGTAATTGGTGTAATTGTTAACAAAGTAGTAAAACCTTGGTTTACACACAGTCGATAACCTGGTGTATTCATTAAACAAAGTATTAAAACCTTGTTACAATTCGAATCCCCAATTAGTTGGAATATTTAACTTCGGGTATAATAATAATTTGACGAGGACACTCGCACTTTATATTTATGACTGATGGACTGTTATGGACAAAAACCAGACGGACATATTGAATAATTCAGGACAAAGGACAATTAACCCATGGGCATAAAACTAAAATCAACACGTCAAACATCATGATTACGGAAGTTTAAATAAGCATAATTCTTTTATTTCATATTTAATTTCCTTTATTTTATATTTAATTGCACTTCTAATTATCGCACTTTTATTTATTGTTATTTAATCGCACTTTTAATTATCGTACTTTTTAATTATCGCAAGTTTATTTTATCGCACTTTTATTATTCGCAATTTCATTATCGTTATTTACTTTACGCTTTAAATTAAGTCTTTTATTTATTTAATATTTTACATTAGGTTTTAACTGCGACTAAAGTTTTAAAATCGACAAACCGGTCATTAAACGGTAAAAAAACCCCCCTTTATAATAATAATATTACTTATATATATGTTTGTATTTTTATAAAAGTAAACTAATATAGCGTTACGCTTTGTTTAAAGATTTCCCTGTGGAACGAACCGGACTTACTAAAAACTACACTACTGTACGATTAGGTACACTGCCTATAAGTGTTGTAGCAAGGTTTAAGTATATCCATTCTATAAATAAATAAATATCTTGTGTAAAATTGTATCGTATTTAATAGTGTTTTCTGCTAAAATTAATAACTATTTTATATACACCTCGCATAACATCAAGTATTTTTGGACTCGCGGGGTTTGAAGCATTAATTACCGCGACTCGCGGAGCTTCTCTGACACACGGACAGAAGCCCTAATTCAGCATTAATTACGGGTTTTAATTAATTATTATTATTATTTAACCCTAATTATTATTATTATTATTATTATTAATTTTATTTTTACTTTCACTTTTTATTTAATTTATGTATTTAGTATTAATTAGTTTTATTAAATTGTAAAATTAGTAGTTTTATTAAATAAAAAAATATAAAAATAATATTTTTATAAAAATTGTACTTTTTACAACTTTTTATATATTTTTATATTTTGTCCCTTTTTAATCGTTGTAGCATAACTTTTGTATTTTTAGCTCATATTTAATTTTAAACTTAGTTTTTGCTATAGTTATTTTTACTCCTAGATTTTTAGGCTTTGCCGTAGAATTCCTTAAGTGCTTTTTTTTAGACAAAGATTTAGGTGCTTTAGAATTTTGCGACGCCTTTTTAAGTTTTAGTTTCTTTTTAAGTTATTTCCATTTGGGATTTAGTTTTTCCTGTAAGCTTTAATATTTTTAGACCTTTTACTATGTATCAATTATCATTCCAATTAGTAATTTCAATTTGCGATTATAATTTTAAGTTAGTTGTAGTAATAAGATTAGGTTAGTTAAGTATTTTTAAGTTTTTATAAGTTTCTTTTATTTTTCCGTCACCTTTTATTTTTCAACCATTTTTCTTTTTCGACCTTTTTCGACGAACTCTTTTTCTTTCTTATTTCTCGCTATTCTAGTTTTAGGACATAGATTTTTATTCTACTTCTTATCTAAATTTCTTAAAATTACGAAAATTTATTTTGAGTGGTTAAATTGATAGACATCAAAATTTTCTGGTTCGTAGTAATAGTTGGATTTGTACGTGGACCGGGTTATTGGAGCCAAACAGTCCTCAATTATATTGAGACCAAACGAATCCTGCCCCTCTGCTGCATCTTTTGGCTATTCGAAACGTGGGCAAAATCAGAAAAGTCTATTGATTGGATAACTTATTATAATTTTTCTTTCCTTTTAAAAACTAATAGGATATTCAGTGAATGCACCGAGCAAGACGTTCATCACCTTTTGTACGTTCACCACCTGTAACTAGATCAAGACATTTAGCAAATATAACCGCCGTTGATTTTTCTTTAGAATCGTCATCCAGTCGACCAAGTACTTCAGTTCAAATTTCCGATAATCCATTTTTTGAACCCGACCTCACAATTGAGAATCCGGAGAATATTCAGGAACGGTTTGTAGATCCTGAACCACTAAACTTTCCTCCGGAACTACCAATCATTCAAACAGAGATTGTTGAGGAACGAACCATTAAATCAGAATCATCTAGTGATACCGATTCAACAAATTCAATTATGGAGAATCTGGAACCTTTAAGTATGGAAGACCGAATGAGAGCTAAACGCACTGGCCAAGGTCACGCAAGTACTCATCCATACATTAATGCGCCAGATTATGAAATCAAAGGACAAATTCTACACATGGTGACTAATCAATGCCAATTTAGTGGTGCGCCGAAGGAAGATCCAAATGAACATCTACGTACCTTTAATAGGATCTGCACACTATTTAAAATTCGAGAAGTGGAGGATGAACAGATATATCTCATGTTATTTCCCTGGACTTTAAAGGGAGAAGCCAAAGATTGGTTAGAATCGTTACCTGAAGGGGCGATTGATACATGGGACGTTTTAGTTGACAAATTTCTTAAACAATTCTTTCCTGCATCTAAAGCCGTAAGACTTCAAGCAGAAATTGTTACGTTCACACAGAAACCAAATGAAACTCTATATGAGGCGTGGACAAGATATGGAAAGTTATTAAGAGGATGTCCGCAACATGGTTTAGACACCTGTCAAATAGTACAAATATTCTACCAAGGATGCGACATCACTACAAGGAAAGACATAGATATAGCAGCTGGTGGTTCTATTATGAAGAAAACCGAAACTGATGCTTACAAAATTATTGATAACACTGATTCCCACTCACATGAGTGGCACCAAGAAAAAGATATCGTTAGATCATCTAAAGCAGCTAGAGCCGATTCTAGCCATGACTTAGATTCCATTTCCGCAAAGATAGATGCTGTGGAGAGACGAATGGAAAAGATGACTAAAGATATTCACTCAATATGAATTAGTTGTGAGCAGTGTGGAGGACCACATTTGACAAAAGATTGCCTCAGTATTGAATTAACAATGGAACAAAGAGAGAATATTTCATACATAAACCAAAGGCCTGGAAATAATTATCAGAATAATTATCAACCGCCAAGACCGATTTACAATCAAAACCAGAATTATAACCGAAATATTCCATACAACAACCAACAAGGTCCTAGCAATCAACAAGTATCCAATAATACTTACAATCAGCAAAGACCAAATTTTCAAAACAAACCACCACAACAAACCGATGATAAAAAACCAAATTTAGAAGATATGATGACGAAGCTAGTTGAAACTCAAACACAGTTTTTCACATCTCAAAAACAAACTAATGAACAAAATGCTCAAGCATTTAGAAATCAACAAGCTTCTATTCAAAATCTGGAACAAGAAGTAAGTAACCTAGCAAGATTAATAGGTGAAAGAAAACCGGGAAGTCTACCTAGTGATACAAATGCTAACCCCAGAAATGAAACAGCTAAAGCTATTACCACAAGAAGTGGTACAACACTTAAACCTCCTGAAATACCTGTAACTTCTGATGAAACTATTCCTACTCCACAAGAACCACAACCTGATCAAGATAAGGAAAAAGAACCGGTAGTTGAGAAGGTTAATGAAGATAACACAGTTAAGGATAAACCTTATGTTAAACCATACCAACCACCACTTCCTTACCCGAGTAAAATGAAGAAAGAAAAACTTGAAGCCGAGCAATCTAAATTCTTGGATATGTTTAAACAGATAAATGTAAATCTTCCTTTCATTGATGTGATTTCAGGAATGCCAAGATATGCTAAATTCTTGAAAGATCTAATCTCAAATAGAAAGAAAATGGAAGAACTCTCGGCTGTTACTATGAATGCTAATTGTTCAGCAGTGCTGTTGAATAAGATACCAGAAAAATTATCTGATCCAGGAAGTTTCACAATTCCATGTTTTCTGGGTAGTCTTAGTTCAATAGAAGCATTGGCAGACTTAGGTGCTAGTATAAATCTAATGCCGTATTCACTATACGCTAAACTAGACCTTGGAGAATTGAAACCAACCAGAATAAGCATACAACTAGCCGATAGATCAATAAAATATCCTAGAGGGATAATGGAAACATGCTAGTTAAAGTTGGTACTTTAGTATTTCCAGTAGATTTTGTTGTTTTGGACATGGAAGAAGATTCTCAAGTTCCTCTCATATTAGGAAGACCATTCTTAAACACGGCTAAAGCAATGATAGACGTGTTCGGTAAGAAACTGACCCTAAGTATAGAGGATGAGAGTGTTACCTTTTCAGTTGGTAGAGCAATGCAACAACCACAATCTGCAGATGATACATGTTATTATATTCAAACTATAGATGCACATGCAGAATTATTAGAAGAATTTCCAGAATTACAAGGAACAGGAGAATGTTCTTTAGGAGAAGGTAATGAACCAATTGATGAAGCTGAAATGTTAGCTACACTTATAGCTAATGGATATGAACCAACAACAGAAGAAATTCAAATGCTAAAAGAAGAAGACAGATATCGATATAAATCATCGATAGAAGAACCTCCGAAATTAGAGTTAAAGCCACTTCCAAACCATTTGGAATACGCTTATTTACATGGTGAATCTGAATTACCTGTAATAATATCGTCTTCTCTTACTGAAAATGAGAAATCACAACTCATTTCTGTGTTAAAAGCTCATAAACCAGCCATTGCATGGAAGATTCATGATATTAAAGGAATAAGTCCTTCGTATTGCACACATAAAATCCTTATGGAAGAAGGTCATAAAACGTATGTGCAACGCCAACGAAGACTAAATCCTAATATGCAAGATGTAGTTAAGAAAGATATTATTAAACTGCTAGATGCAGGTTTAATTTATCCAATCTCTGATAGTCCATGGGTAAGCCCAGTTCAATGCGTGCCTAAGAAGGGTGGCATGACTGTCATTACAAATGAGAAAAATAAGCTTATTCCTACTAGGACTGTAACAGGATGGCGTGTATGTATTGATTATAGAAAATTAAATGACGCCACCAGAAAAGATCACTTTCCCTTACCTTTCATAGATCAAATGTTGGAAAGATTAGCCGGAAATAGTTACTATTGTTTTCTAGATGGATTTTCCGGATATTTTCAAATTCCAATAGCACCCGAAGACCAAGAGAAAACCACATTCACGTGCCCTTATGGTACTTTTGCTTACAAACGCATGCCATTTGGACTTTGTAACGCCCCTGCAACCTTTCAAAGGTGTATGATGGCGATTTTTCACGACATGATAGAAGAATGCATGGAAGTATTCATGGATGACTTTTCAGTCTTCGGTGATACATTTAAATCATGTCTAGTTAATCTGGAACGAATGCTAATTAGATGCGAACAATCAAATCTAGTACTTAATTGGGAGAAATGCCATTTCATGGTTAAAGAAGGCATCGTTCTTGGACATAAAATTTCAAAAGAAGGAATTGAAGTGGATAGAGCTAAAGTAGATGTAATTGCTAAACTTCCACATCCCACAAATGTTAGAGGAGTTAGGAGTTTTCTAGGGCATGCCGGTTTTTACCGACGTTTCATAAAAGATTTTTCTAAAATTGCCACTCCTATGAATAAACTCCTAGAAAAGGATGCGCCATTCATCTTTTCAGATGAGTGTATCAAATCTTTTAATATTCTTAAAGAAAAACTCACTAATGCACCAATCATGATAACACCAAATTGGAATCTACCATTTGAACTAATGTGCGATGCAAGTGATTTTGCAATGGGAGCCGTTTTAGGACAAAGGATTGAAAAACGATTTCAACCTATATACTATGCTAGTAAGACATTACAAGGAGCACAAACGAACTATACAACTACTGAAAAAGAACTTCTTGCTATTGTCTTTGCTTTTGACAAATTTCGATCATATCTCGTTCTAGCAAAAACGGTGGTCTATACCGACCATTCTGCTCTTAGATACCTATTTTCAAAACAAGATGCTAAACCAAGATTAATCCGTTGGATCTTACTCTTACAAGAGTTTGATATTGAAATCCGAGATAAAAGAGGAGCAGAAAATCTCGCCGCTGATCATCTTTCTCGTCTTGAAAATCCCGAATTAGAAGTTCTAAATGAATCGGCCATACAAGACAACTTTTCTGATGAATATCTATTGAAGATAGATTATAAAGAAATCCCATGGTTTGCAGACTATGCAAACTACTTAGTTTGTGGATTCCTTGAAAAAGGATTATCGTACCAAAGACGAAAGAAATTCTTCAGTGATATAAAACACTATTTCTGGGAAGATCCACATCTGTTTAAAAGTTGTCCCGATGGAATAATACGCCGATGTATATTTGGAGATGAAGCTAGTAAAATTTTAAACCATTGTCACACAGGACCAACAGGAGGGCATTATGGGCCTCAACTAACAGCAAGAAAAGTTTATGAAGCTGGATTCTATTGGCCTACAATTTACAAAGACGCACACCTTCTTTGCAAATCCTGTGATGCATGTCAAAGGGCCGGAAAAATAAGTCAACGTGATGAAATGCCACAAAATGTCATCCAAGTATGTGAAGTATTTGACATTTGGGGTATTGACTTTATGGGTCCATTTCCAAAATCTCATAATAATCTATATATACTCGTAGCCATTGATTATGTATCTAAATGGGCGGAAGCACAAGCTCTCCCAACTAACGATGCACGAGTTGTAGTCAACTTTTTAAAACGTCTTTTTGCAAGGTTTGGAACACCGAAAGCTTTAATAAGTGATCGGGGTACTCATTTCTGTAATAATCAACTTGAGAAAGTTCTTAAAAGATATGGAGTAACTCATAAAATCTCCACCGCATATCATCCACAAACAAGTGGACAAGTTGAAAATACCAACCGAGCTTTAAAACGTATTCTAGAGAAAACCGTAGGATCAAATCCGAAGGAATGGTCCATTAAATTGGAGGATGCACTCTGGGCTTTTAGAACAGCCTACAAAACTCCAATTGGAACCACACCTTTTAGACTTGTTTATGGAAAAGCATGTCATCTTCCAGTAGAAATTGAACACAAAGCATTTTGGGCTTTGAAGACATGTAATCTTGATTTACATGAAGCCGGACGTCTACGATTAAGTCAACTAAACGAATTAGAAGAATTAAGACATGAAGCATACGAAAATTCGTTAATCTATAAAGAAAGAACGAAGAAATGGCATGATAAAAGAATCAGAAGTTCAAAAGAATTTAAAGAAGGAGACAGAGTTCTTCTTTTCAATTCACGATTCAAGTTATTTCCTGGAAAATTGAAATCAAGATGGTCTGGACCATTCATAGTCAAAACAGTTTTCCCATACGGAACGATAGAATTGATAAATTCAAATGGGATTGAATTTAAAGTTAATGGTCACAGAGTTAAACATTACATACATGGTCCGATGGAAGTCGACAACGAAGTTAATCACAATTTCAACACCACAGCTAACTAAGTATGGGGAGAATCAAGTCTTTAAAGGATAATATGTATTTCTGTTAGAGTTAGATTGTCTGTTTTCGTGTAGTTCTCGAAAATGAAACACGTATGGTCTTTCCCTAGCAGACCCTAAAGAACTAGTCTTCTCCCCCCATTCTGAATTTTTATTTTTTTTAGGTTTTTACAAAATGAAGACTGCCTGTGAACTAAACCATGGTCTAATGCTACACGCTTTGATCACTAAAAGAAATAATGACATACTACCGAGTGAAATAGTATCAGTAATCAGAGAAAGAATGGACGGAGTTAGAAAAGAATCCAGATGCGAAGATAATAAGTTACAATTTGGTAAAGGAAAATCAAAATCCGCAGCGAAAAGAAGAGTACGACACCTAGATAGATGTCACAAATGCGGAAAATGGTCACATGGAGGTAAATGTTCAAATAATCAAACCTATTCAAATACCGAATTTGTTACTTTATGCAGAGACGGACCGTTCATATGTTTAGAAGAAAAGACACTGAATGCTCGAGGTTACGCCTATGTAGCCATGGAAAACCAATTAAACCGACTATCTTATGAATGGGATAGATCATATAACTAAGAAATCTATTTCACAGGTATGTCTGTACAGTTTTTATTTTTATTTTTATTTTTAACCTTTTGATAATAAACGCTAATTTGTTCGCTAAAAAGTATTTAATTGGTACTGAATAAAATTAGGTTTGGCGACCGAAATTATTGATATCATTCAAAAATTTATTACATCACTGCGAAATTTAACGTTTATTCTTAAGGTATAAATATCTTTAAACAATCAACCCAAAATATTTCAAAAATTCGTCATGAGTTAAATTAGGTCTTGGAATCGAAATTACTTTACCGAAAAGAGGGGCGCATATTTTTGATAATATTTGATTGATTAAAGTGGGATAAAAAGACAAAAAGATTTTTAATTTTATTTTTACCATATTTTTAAAATTAATATTTAAATCTTAAATTAATATTGTAAACTTTGTAAAAACAATATATTTAAAATTGTAAATATTTGAAAAATTAATATAAGTTTGATATGAATTTATAAATTTTTAAATTAAGTTTGGTGTGAATTTTGAATTTTTAAAATATAAATTTTTAATTTTATGCATTTTAAATTTTAAGTTTGGTGTGAATTTTTAATAATAATTTTGAATTTTATATTTAAGTTGTGTGAATTTAAAAACAAAAATTTACTTTATCTCATTAAGTTAAAAATATGATTTTTAAAATTCGTCGTAAGTTGAAGACTAGGTCTTTGAACCGAAATTGCTTTACCCGAGAGAGGGACGAGAACTTTTATTATCATTATTTTTAATCTTATTGATTTAAAGTATGCCAAAAACATTAAAAAATCCAAAAATCTTAGCTTTTAAAACAATCGCTACAAAAAGACAAATTTTAAAATTTTGTCGAGAGACAGACTAGGACATCGATCCGAAACGACCTCGTCCTAAATAACAAGGGAAACAAAATTTTAAAATTAATTACTTAATTGTTTTAATAAGTTAATGATTATAAAAAAAAAAAAAATATACCAAACTCCGCGAGTCGCGGAGTTTGGAGGGTTAATCCCCGCGACTCGCGGAGAGACCGGATTACAGAAAAAAAAATAAGAGCTGCAACAGCTCAGTTTCACACTCCACAAACTCAAAAACAGCTGCGAAATACTGCCGAAAAACCACCCAAAAACACCCCAAAAATCCCAATTTTTAACCGTTAATCACCAAATTTTTTGCTAAAATCATGTTGAGAAGGATGCTATCTAAGAATTACTCAAGAAAAACGGTAAATTTCTACACCTAAACACCATTTAATTCGAAATTTGATGTTCTTGAGCAATTTTTTCCCCAATTTGATTTTGATGCTTTTTAGTGTAATTAGGCTTAAATTGTTTATGTATTATGCTTGTATAACCTAGATTGATGCTGTTTAACATGATTAGAAGCCTTAAACTTCAAATTTTGAATAATCTAGGGTTTGTGTTCTTGAGCAATTTGGGGCTTTTTGATATAAACAGGTTATGGCCGATTTTTGTCATGAATTGTTGCTAAATTGAGTAGTGTAACATGTCTAGGTAGTTAAATGATCCAAACTTTGAGCCTAAACATGATTTTGAGAATTAAAGTGGACTTTTTCAAGTCTAAAATTCATGAACTTGATTTTTGAAAGATAATGCCATTTGAGACTTGTTTAATTGCTAGTAATGATTATTTTGACATGTTATTTGAGTTGAATGCTTATGAACTTGGCGAAAATTTTCGTATATGCTTATTTGAAAAAGTGTAGATTTGATAAAAATGTGAAAATGAGCTTAAGTTTGATATAAATTGATAATGTCATTGTAATTATTTTGATTGATGATTTTGCTGACACTAATGCATATTTGGATGCACAAAAATTGTGTTTGATGTGTTTTGCAGAATGAAAAGGGTGAATCTTCATCCCAAGCCCGCAATGCTCCTGCTGAGAATTTGGAACAATAGGAGGTGGATAACTACTACAAGCAGGATATACCTCATCCAGTCATGACCTTTTCCGATATGCACTTGGAAGAGTTGCACCCGAACCTGAGATTTGACAGACTTTGGATAGATTATCCAAAATATCAAAGGGGTTTGCATACTCTTCATTCTAAGGTTGTTGAGGTACCGAGGGTCATAGAATGGGGACCCTTAGAAGCTGTAGAATTGGCCGGGCCAATTAGGGAATTACTTGTACAGAGGTATGGTAATTCTTCTTTTAATGACTGGGTACATTTATTCACCATACGTAGACCTGTATATAAAGTATGGTGTGAAGAATTGTTATGTAGTATAGAGTTGAATGATCGGGTAGCTAGTTTAACCGATCGTTCTTTTATTAGATTTTTGTTAGGCGGTTCGATACGCCACATGTCTTTACTGGACATGGCTCAGGCTTTACGTATATATACGCCTGAGGAGTTAGCGTCTGCCGATTGTAGAGGATTGATACTAAACGGTAGAAAGATAGATGAAAATTTTGATACACACGGTGTGTGGAGTCAAATGACAAGCCATCACCGTTTCAAAGGGGGAAATTACTCTTATTTGGATATAGATAGAGCCGAATTAAGAGTGATACATAGGTTTTTAGCTAATTCGATTACACAAAGGGGTAAGAACAAAGAAAAAGTAAATGAACAAGATTTGTTTTACCATATGTGTATTCGAGACCCACAAAGCGCTGTAAGTATACCATATTGTGTGGGTTATTATTTATCAGCTATGGTTCGGGGGATGCGACCACATAGCATAATAGGAGGTGATATTTTTATTACTTTGATTGGTGAATATCTCGGTGTGGATATAAGTCGGGGGGGGATTATTACTAGAAGAGCCGGAACCCCGCGATACTATATGTTTAAATGTATACCATGGTGCGAAAGTTTTGAAGAGGCGAAATAACGCCGCACTACGATACCATGGTAGACATCCACAGGTGGAGAGAAACCAGCAGCAAGGTAATGTAGGAGGGGGGAATGAGATGCAAGAAATGCATAGGTTTATAGCTTCTCAGGAATACGAAAATGCTAGACAGAGAGCATTTGAAGATTGGCAAGTTCATCAGAACCAAATCATAGCTCATTTCCAACATATAGGTAGAAACTATATTCCTACACTGAAACCCATCTTCCCTCCTTGGTCTATAGAGATGCAGCCACCATATCCTACGTATGACCCTGCCGAAGCATTCTATAGCACTTATGGTTATGCCTGGAACCCCTATTGGTACCAATATCATCCTTAGTTTACTTATTATTATTTTTTTATTTTGTAATTTGTAATTATTGATACGTTTAATACTTTTGTTAATATTGTAATCATTTTTATAATTATCTAACTTTTATTCTTAGATTTTAATAATTTTTGAACGTGGGGTAATATACCAAACTTCAAAAATATGTATATATGTTTGCAGTTTATCTTATGTACACAACAGGGTAAAACAACGCATTTTCAAAGACTGGCATTAAGTTCAGCAAAAGCAACTAATTTTGACGACAAGATGTAAAATATATGTGAAATAACAACAAGACGGAATGAACAAATGATGTGCACCATTTATCATTCAGCAAACAAACGCCAATATATTTGGAAACTTTGGTAAAATTTAATCATTTTCACACAAATCACCCTCAATAATTTAAATTGTTACTGATTTCTTGCAAATGAGGGCATTGCAAGATCTTAAGTGTGGGAAGGGGTTAAATTCTTTCGGATTTTAAAATTTTTTACTTTATACACTTGGTTACCATTAAAAATACTAGTAAAGCAGTAGTTGTATTAGAATCTAGTGCTCTCTGATAAAAAAGAACAGCCCTAGTCTTATATACTGACTACCCAATTCTAGTAAAATTTTTCAAAATTTTCAATTAAATGAATTCAAAATCATGTTTATACATATTTATGAACAATAAAACTAGGTTTTAACACCGAAATTATTGTTACCTCGGAAAGGACATAAATTAAGAAACAAACTAAAATGTCAAAATTCATTTAAAATGGAATAGAGGACGATAAAAAGAAAAATAAAAAGCCAAGTGTGGGAAAATTTACCAAGTTATTTTAAACATATGTCATATATATCTGTAACAAATAACTGAAAATACTTTTGCTTTGGACTAAACTAAACTGTTTTACCCGATGAAAGAAAAGAAGAGATGGATCTACACGATGAATCAATTCCATCATTAAAAGGAAGTAAAGTCTTCCGAAAAAGACACGCGCTTCTTGATTTAGGTCATGAAGTTGTCGTCCAGACCAGCTGTAGGTTGACGAAAAATCTAGAAAAGTCATCACTAAAATCAGCAGGAAATCCACGGACCTCAGCATTAAACAGGGTCGCCAAGTGGTCAGATTTATCCTAACCATGAGAAGGATTTATCTCGTACAATCGGGGGGGCACCATGCAAATTAGCTGGATAAGACTAATGAATCAGATCCCCAGAAAGGATAATCTCCTTAAAGATTAAAAATCAGCTTTTAAGACTGATATTACTCAATCCTAGAGATTGACCTTAAAGATTGAGAATTACAAACTCATGGAATTCGATGATATCTAAACTCGAGCTTAAACGAGAAAATATTTTGATCAAAATTACAAACCGATTTGTTTTCTGAAAACCCTATTTTCAATGCGTTCATTACCATTGAACGTAAAATCCTAGGAATTCACCTGGAATTCATTAGGTCACCTGAACTAAATCGGGTGTCAACCGTAAGAACGGTGGTTGCATAGTGGTCAAAGACAGGACCTTGTGCCATACCGAAAAATTATGAGGGTGAGCTTTACTATTGCTCCTACCAAGGATAGTAATTGCGTCCGACACGTTACAGACCATAATTAAAAGCATGTCAGGGGACATTGCCTTAACAGTTGCTTGTTCAACGCTTTCCTTTACAACCGGACGGTAGTTTACCGAAAGGTAATATACGGGACAAGTAAACTGGACGTGTTGCTTTCCAAATACAAGGTTAGCAAGTGGGTGACACAAAACCATAAGTTTTGAGCTAAAATTTTCAAATCTGAAACCCACCAAACCCACAAAAATATTTGGCAAACACCGGTAAAGGGTTATCCCGGAAAACTTATCTAGGGTAAAAACTAGATTTCAAAAGATCAAATGTTTTCATAAAGATCCAATTTCCTTAATGGATCTAAATTTTTATAGTCATGTGGGACTGTAAACCATATCGTTACTACCATTGTTTATACCGCCGTATAGAAATCACTGATGTACAAAGTGTGAAGAATAAAGAAGTGATTCTAGTATTTCAAGACAATATTGCTTGAGGACAAGCAACGCTCAAGTGTGGGAATATTTGATAATGCTAAAAACGAACATATATTTCATAGCATTATTCCTCAAGAAAGACAAGCTTTTAGTTGCAATTGTTCTATTTACAAGTGATATTCGTTTAAATAATAAAAGGTGAAGACAAAAGACAGATTCGACGAATTGAAGACGCAAACGACCAAAAAGCTCAAAAGTACAAAAGACAATCAAAAAGGTTCCAATTATTGATAAGAAACGTCTCAAAATTACAAGAGTACAAGATTCAAAACGCAAAGTACAAGATATTAAATTGTACACAAGGACGTTCGAAAATCCGGAACCGGGACTAGAGTCAACTCTTAACGCTCGACGCAACGGACTAAAAATTACAAGTTAACTATGTGTATAAATATAATATAATATATAATTAATTATATTAATTATATATATATTATATATATATTATAAACCGTCGGTAAACAAAGAGCCAAACTCCTCTGAGCTGTAAAAGTAACCTCCGCGACTCGCGGAGTTTGAAGCAAAATTCACCGCGAGTCGCGGAGCCCCAAAAATCGAAAATCCCTATAAAGCCAACCGAATTCTGATCGCAAAATATATTCTATTTCTCTCTTCTCTCATATATACGATATATATATATATATAATTTATATTTTAATTTTAATTTTAATTATAATTCTAATAATAAGGGTATGTTAGCGAATATTGTAAGGGTGTAAGTCGAAATTCTGTCCGTGTAACGCTACGCTATTTTTAATCATTGTAAGTTATGTTCAACCTTTTTATATTAATGTCTCGTAGCTAAGTTATTATTATGCTTATTTAAAACGAAGTAATCATGATGTTGGGCTAATTACTAAAATTGGGTAATTGGGCTTTGTACCATAATTGGGGTTTGGACAAAAGAACGACACTTGTGAAAATTAGACTATGGGCTATTAATGGGCTTTATATTTGTTTAACTAAATGATAGTTTGTTAATGTTAATATAGAGATTTACAATTGGGCGTCCCTATAAATTACCATATACACTCAATCGGACACGATGGGCGGGGTATTTATATGTACGAATAATCGTTCATTTAACCGGACACGGGAATGGATTAATAGCCACTAGAATAATTAAAACAGGGGTGAAATTACATTCAAGGGTAATTGGTGTAATTGTTAACAAAGTAGTAAAACCTTGGTTTACACACAGTCGATAACCTGGTGTATTCATTAAACAAAGTATTAAAACCTTGTTACAATTCGAATCCCCAATTAGTTGGAATATTTAACTTCAGGTATAATAATAATTTGACGAGGACACTCGCACTTTATATTTATGACTGATGGACTGTTATGGACAAAAACCAGACGGACATATTGAATAATCCAGGACAAAGGACAATTAACCCATGGGCATAAAACTAAAATCAACACGTCAAACATCATGATTACGGAAGTTTAAATAAGCATAATTCTTTTATTTCATATTTAATTTCCTTTATTTTATATTTAATTGCACTTCTAATTATCGCACTTTTATTTATTGTTATTTAATCGCACTTTTAATTATCGTACTTTTTAATTATCGCAAGTTTATTTTATCGCACTTTTATTATTCGCAATTTCATTATCGTTATTTACTTTACGCTTTAAATTAAGTCTTTTATTTATTTAATATTTTACATTAGGTTTTAACTGCGACTAAAGTTTTAAAATCGACAAACCGGTCATTAAACGGTAAAAAAACCCCCCTTTATAATAATAATATTACTTATATATATGTTTGTATTTTTATAAAAGTAAACTAATATAGCGTTACGCTTTGTTTAAAGATTTCCCTGTGGAACGAACCGGACTTACTAAAAACTACACTACTGTACGATTAGGTACACTGCCTATAAGTGTTGTAGCAAGGTTTAAGTATATCCATTCTATAAATAAATAAATATCTTGTGTAAAATTGTATCGTATTTAATAGTGTTTTCTGCTAAAATTAATAACTATTTTATATACACCTCGCATAACATCAAGTATTTTTGCAAAAATACTTGATGTTATGCGAGGTGTATATAAAATAGTTATTAATTTTCACAGAAAACACTATTAAATACGATACAATTTTACACAAGATATTTATTTATTTATAGAATGGATATACTTAAACCTTGCTACAACACTTATAGGCAGTGTACCTAATCGTAAAGTAGTGTAATTTTTAGTAAGTCCGGTTCGTTCCACAGGGAAATCTTTAAACAAAGCTCAACGCTATATTAGTTTACTTTTATAAAAATATAAATATATATATATATAAGTAATATTATTATTATAAAGGGGGGTTTTTACCGTTTAATGACCGGTTTGTTGATTTTAAAACTTTAGTCGCAGTTAAAACCTAATGTAAAATATTAAATAAATAAAAGACTTAATTTAAAGCGTAAAGTAAATAACGATAATGAAATTGCGAATAATAAAAGTGAGATAAAATAAAATTGCGATAATTAAAAAGTACGATAATTAAAAGTGCGATTAAATAACAATAAATAAAAGTGCGATAATTAGAAGTGCAATTAAATATAAAATAAAGGAAATTAAATATGAAATAAAAGAATTATGCTTATTTAAACTTCCGTAATCATGATGTTTGACGTGTTGATTTTAGTTTTATGCCCATGGGTTAATTGTCCTTTGTCCTGGATTATTTAATATGTCCGTCTGGTTTTTGTCCATAACAGTCCATCAGTCATAAATATAAAGTGCGAGTGTCCTCGTCAAATTATTATTATACCCGAAGTTAAATATTCTAACTAATTGGGGATTCGAATTGTAACAAGGTTTTAATACTTTGTTTAATGAATACACCAGGTTATCGACTGCGTGTAAACCAAGGTTTTACTACTTTGTTAACAATTACACCAATTACCCTTGAATGTAATTTCACCCCTGTTTTAATTATTCTAGTGGCTATTAATCCATTCCCGTGTCCGGTTAAATGAACGATTATTCGTACATATAAATACCCCGCCCATCGTGTCCGATCGAGTGTATATGGTAATTTATAGGGACGCCCAATTGTAAATCTTTATATTAACATTAACAAACTATCATTTAGTTAAACAAATATAAAGCCCATTAATAGCCCATAGTCTAATTTCCACAAGTGTCGTTCTTTTGTCCAAACCCCAATTATGGTACAAAGCCCAATTACCCAATTTTAGTAATTAGCCCAACATCATGATTACTTTGTTTTAAATAAGCATAATAATAACTTAGCTACGAGACATTAATGTAAAAAGGTTGAACATAACTTACAATGATTAAAAATAGCGTAGCGTTACACGGACAGAATTTCGACTTACACCCTTACAACATTCGCTAACATACCCTTATTATTAGAATTAAAATTAAAATTAAAATATAAATTATATATATATATATATATATATATATATATATATATATATATATATATATATATATATATAAATTTTACGTATGATAAGAGAAGAAAAAGATATGAATTGTGATCAGAATTCGGTTGGCTTTATAGGGAATTTCGATTTTTGGGGCTCCGCGACTCGCGGTGAATTTTGCCTTCAAACTCCGCGAGTCGCGGAGGTTACTTTTACAGCTCAGAGGAGTTTGGCTCTTTGTTTACCGACGGTTTATAATATATATATAATATATATATAATTAATCTAATTAATTATATATTATATTATATTTATATACATAGTTAACTTGTAATTTTTAGTCCGTTGCGTCGAGCGTTAAGAGTTGACTCTGGTCCCGGTTCCGGATTTTCGAACGTCCTTGCGTACAATTTAATATCTTATACTTTGCGTTTTGAATCTTGTACTCTTGTAATTTCGAGACGTTTCTTATCAATAATTGGAACCTTTTTTATTGTCTTTTGTTCTTTTGAGCTTTTTGGTCGTTTGCGTCTTCAATTCGTCGAATCTGTCTTTTGTCTTCACCTTTTATTATTTAAACGAATATCACTTGTAAATAGAACAATTGCAACTAAAAGCTTGTCTTTCTTGAGGAATAATGCTATGAAATATATGTTCGTTTTTAGCATTATCAAATATCCCCACACTTGAGCGTTGCTTGTCCTCAAGCAATACAGAACTTGAAATAAAAACATACATGAATCACTTTTTTATTCATCACATTTTGTACATCAGTGATTTTGATATAGCGGTATAAACAATGACAGTAATGATGGTTAAAGGTGGGTGTGTCATCCACAGTTGCCTTGGGTTTAGGTCAACGACACTTGCAATCAAATAGCCGATTTACTTTCGGTTTCCAAAGCAAAGTGCACATTTGAAAGGCGGTTTACAGTCCCACATGACTATAAAAATTTAGATCCTTTAGGAAATAGGATCTTTATGAAAACATTTGATCTTTTGAAAATTCAATCTAGCTTTTACCCTAGATAAGTTTTCTGATTTGATCCACCATTGGTGTTGCAAAATATATTTGTGGATCAATATTTTGGCTAAAAACATTTAGGTTCGTGTAATCCACTGCTATCCCGGTATCGAAAAGCACACATCCAGTTTACTTGTTCCGTATATTACCTTTCGGCAAACTACCGTCCGGTTGTAAAGGAAAGCGATGAACAAGAAACTGTTAAGGCAATGTCCCGTGACATGCAGATGATTATGGTCTTTTAACGTGTCGGATGCTAGAACTATCCTTGGTAGGAGCGATAGTAAAGATCATCCTATGATTTTTCGGTCTGGCACAAGGTCCTGTCTCCGACCATGCTATGCAACCACCGTTCTTACGGTTGACACCCGATTTGGTTCAGGTGACCTAATGAATTCCAGGTGAATTCCAAGGATTTTACGTTCAATTGTAATGAACGTATTGAAAATGGATTTTCAGAAAACAAATCGGTTTGTAATTTTGATCAAAATATTTTCTCGTTCAAGCTCGAGTTTAGATATCATCGAATTCCATGAGTTTGAATTCTCAATCTTTAAGGTCAATATCAAGGATTGAGTAATATCAGTCTTAAAAGCTGATTTTTAATCTTTTAAGGAGATTATCCTTTCTGGGGATCTGATTCATTAGTCTTATCAAGCTAATTTGCACGGTGCCTCCCCATTGTACGAGATAAATCCTTCTCATGGTTAGGATAAATCTGACCACCTGGCGACCCTGTTTGATGCTGAGGTCCGTGGATTTCCTGCTGATTTTAGAGATGACTTTTCTAGATTTTTCGTCAACCTACAGCTGGTCTGGACGATAACTTCATGACCTAAATCAAGAAGCGCGTGTCTTTTTCGGAAGACTTTACTTCCTTTTAATGATGGAATTGATTCATCGTGTAGATCCATCTTTCTTTAAAATATATTACAGTAAACCGGGTAAAACTGATTAGTATCGTCCAAAGCAAAAGTACCTGCAATAATTCTTATACAAAAATATGTGATATATGTTTTAAATTGAATAACTTGGTACATTCTTCCCACACTTAGTTTCTTTCTTTGCCTTTTTATTTTCTTCTATTTCATTTTAAATGAATTCAAGCGTTTTAGGGTGTTTCTCAATTTATGTCCTTTTCGAGGTAACGATAATTTCGGTATTATCACCTAGTTTTCATCGTTCATAAATATGTATAAACATGATTTTGAGTTCATTTAATTGAAAAATTTTCAAATTTTCACAAAATTTGGCAAATAAACTAAGTGTAAACCCGAGAGAATTTATAACCCTTCCCCACACTTGAGATCATGCAATGCCCTCATTTGCATGAAATCAGACTATAATTATAAATTCATGAGGGTGATTAGTGTAGAAAAGTGATTAAAAATACCCAGTTTGTAAGCATATTATTTTACATCACATTTGATATTTTGCGCCTTGTCATCAAAATTAGTAGCTTTTTGTTGAACTTAATGACAGTCTTTGAAAGTGCGCTGTTTTACCCTGTTGTGTACATAACATAAAATACAAACATATATACATATTTTTGAAGTTTGGTATATAACCCCTACGTTCAAAAATTAATATATTATTTATTTAATAAAACTACTAATTTTACAATTTAAGTAAACTAATTAATACTAAATAAAACAATTTAAATAAAAAGTAAAAGTAAAAATAAAACTAATAATAATAATAATAATAATAATTAGGGTTAAATAATAATTATAATTAATAATAAACTGTAATTAATGCTGAATTAGGGCTTCCTGTTCGTGTGTCAGGTACCCTCCGTGAGTTGCGGTATTTAAAACATCAAACCCCGCGAGTCGCGGGGTTTCAAATTTCAGCTGACAGCTTATAATTTCAACGCGTTTTTTCTTTATTTTTTTTTTTTTATTTTCTGTTTTCTGTTTTTAAATAAATAAAAGATATTAAAATAAAACTTATATTTTTATAAACTAAAATAAAAATAAAGAAACTTATAAAACTTAAATATTTAACAAAATCTTAAAAATACTTATATTTTTGTTTTTCTTTTTATATTTTTGAATAATTAAAACGTATTTTTACAAAAACGAATTTTAATAAAAGTAAACAAAAAAAATCCTTTTTTTTTTATATTAGCGTTGCGCTTCCGGCGTTTATGTTAGATCCCCGGCAGCGGCGCCAAAAATACTTGATGTTATGTGAGGTGTATATAAAATAGTTATTAATTTTCGCAGAAAACACTATTAAATACGATACAATTTTACACAAGATATTTATTTATTTATAGAATGGATATACTTAAACCTTGCTACAACACTTATAGGCAGTGTACCTAATCGTAAAGTAGTGTAGTTTTTAGTAAGTCCGGTTCGTTCCACAGGGAAATCTTTAAACAAAGCTCAACGCTATATTAGTTTACTTTTATAAAAATACAAATATATATATATAAGTAATATTATTATTATAAAGGGGGGTTTTTACCGTTTAATGACCGGTTTGTCGATTTTAAAACTTTAGTCGCAGTTAAAACCTAATGTAAAATATTAAATAAATAAAAGACTTAATTTAAAGCGTAAAGTAAATAACGATAATGAAATTGCGAATAATAAAAGTGCAATAAAATAAAATTGCGATAATTAAAAAGTACGATAATTAAAAGTGCGATTAAATAACAATAAATAAAAGTGCGATAATTAGAAGTGCAATTAAATATAAAATAAAGGAAATTAAATATGAAATAAAAGAATTATGCTTATTTAAACTTCCGTAATCATGATGTTTGACGTGTTGATTTTAGTTTTATGCCCATGGGTTAATTGTCCTTTGTCCTGGATTATTTAATATGTCCGTCTGGTTTTTGTCCATAACAGTCCATCAGTCATAAATATAAAGTGCGAGTGTCCTCGTCAAATTATTATTATACCCGAAGTTAAATATTCCAACTAATTGGGGATTCGAATTGTAACAAGGTTTTAATACTTTGTTTAATGAATACACCAGGTTATCGACTGCGTGTAAACCAAGGTTTTACTACTTTGTTAACAATTACACCAATTACCCTTGAATGTAATTTCACCCCTGTTTTAATTATTCTAGTGGCTATTAATCCATTCCCGTGTCCGGTTAAATGAACGATTATTCGTACATATAAATACCCCGCCCATCGTGTCCGATCGAGTGTATATGGTAATTTATAGGGACGCCCAATTGTAAATCTTTATATTAACATTAACAAACTATCATTTAGTTAAACAAATATAAAGCCCATTAATAGCCCATAGTCTAATTTCCACAAGTGTCGTTCTTTTGTCCAAACCCCAATTATGGTACAAAGCCCAATTACCCAATTTTAGTAATTAGCCCAACATCATGATTACTTTGTTTTAAATAAGCATAATAATAACTTAGCTACGAGACATTAATGTAAAAAGGTTGAACATAACTTACAATGATTAAAAATAGCGTAGCGTTACACGGACAGAATTTCGACTTACACCCTTACAACATTCGCTAACATACCCTTATTATTAGAATTAAAATTAAAATTAAAATATAAATTATATATATATATATATAAATTTTACGTATGATAAGAGAAGAAAAAGTTAGATTCTTAATTTTGATCAGAATTCGGTTGGCTTTATAGGGATTTTTGATTTTTGGGGATCCGCGACTCGCGGCCCTTTTGGCCTTCAAACTCCGCGAGTCGCGGAGATTGAAATTACAGCTCACATCTTTTGGAGTCTTTCTTGCCGACGGATTTTATATATAAATATAAAAATATAAATAATTAATATAATTATTTATATATTATATTATATTCTTGTGCATAGTAGACTTGTAATTTTTAGTCCGTTGCGTCGAGCGTTAAGAGTTGACTCTGGTCCCGGTTCCGGATTTTCGAACGTCCTTGCGTACAATTTTATATTTTGTACTTTGCGTTTTGAATCTTGTACTCTTGTAATTTCGAGACGTTTCTTATCAATAATTGGAACCTTTTTGATTGTCTTTTGTACTTTTGAGCTTTTTGGTCGTTTGCGTCTTCAATTCGTCGAATCTGTCTTTTGTCTTCACCTTTTATTATTTAAACGAATATCACTTGTAAATAGAACAATTGCAACTAAAAGCTTGTCTTTCTTGAGGAATAATGCAATGAAATATATGTTCGTTTTTAGCATTATCAAATATTCCCACACTTGAGCATTGCTTGTCCTCAAGCAATATTGTCTTGAAATACTAGAATCACTTCTTTATTCTTCACACTTTGTACATCAGTGATTTCTATACGGCGGTATAAACAATGGTAGTAACGATATGGTTTACAGCCCCACATAACTATAAAAATTTAGATCCATTAAGGAAATTGGATCTTTATGAAAACATTTGATCTTTTGAAAATTAAATCTAGTTTTTACCCTAGATAAGTTTTCCGGGATAACCCTTTACCGGTGTTTGCAAAATATTTTTGTGGGTTTGGTGGGTTTCAGAATTGAAATTTTTAGCTCAAAACTTGATGTTTTGTGTCACCCACTTGCTAACCTTGTATTAGGAGAGCAACACGTCCAGTTTACTTGTTCCGTATATTACCTTTCGGCAAACTACCGTCCGGTTGTAAAGGAAAGCGTTGAACAAGCAACTGTTAAGGCAATGTCCCCTGACATGCTTTTAATTATGGTCTATAACGTGTCGGACGCAATTACTATCCTTGGTAGGAGCAATAGTAAAGCTCACCCTTATAATTTTTCGGTATGGCACAAGGTCCTGTCTTTGACCACTATGCAACCACCGTTCTTACGGTTGACACCCGATTTAGTTCAGGTGACCTAATGAATTCCAGGTGAATTCCTAGGATTTTACGTTCAATGGTAATGAACGCATTGAAAATAGGGTTTTCAGAAAACAAATCGGTTTGTAATTTTGATCAAAATATTTTCTCGTTCAAGCTCGAGTTTAGATATCATCGAATTCCATGAGTTTGTAATTCTCAATCTTTAAGGTCAATCTCTAGGATTGAGTAATATCAGTCTTAAAAGCTGATTTTTAATCTTTAAGGAGATTATCCTTTCTGGGGATCTGATTCATTAGTCTTATCCAGCTAATTTGCATGGTGCCCCCCCCATTGTACGAGATAAATCCTTCTCATGGTTAGGATAAATCTGACCACTTGGCGACCCTGTTTAATGCTGAGGTCCGTGGATTTCCTGCTGATTTTAGTGATGACTTTTCTAGATTTTTCGTCAACCTACAGCTGGTCTGGATGACAACTTCATGACCTAAATCAAGAAGCGCGTTTCTTTTTCGAAAGACTTTACTTCCTTTTAATGATGGAATTGATTCATCGTGTAGATCCATCTCTTCTTTTCTTTCATTGGGTAAAACAGTTTAGTTTAGTTCAAAGCAAAAGTATATTCAGTTATTTGTTACAGATATATGTGACATATGTTTAAGATAACTTGGTAAATTTTCCCACACTTGGCTTTTATTTTCCTTTTTATCGTCCTCTATTCCATTTTAAATGAATTTTAACATTTTAGTTTGTTTCTCAATTTATGTCCTTTTCGAGGTAACAATAATTTCGGTGTTAAAACCTAGTTTTATCGTTCATAAATATGTATAAACATGATTTTGAATTCATTTAATTGAAAATTTTGAAAAATTTTACTAGAATTGGGTAGTCAGTATATAAGACTAGGGCTGTTCTTTTTTATCAGAGAGCACTAGATTCTAATACAACTACTGCTTTACTAGTATTTTTAATGGTAACCAAGTGTATAAAGTAAAAAATTTTAAAATCCGAAAGAATTTAACCCCTTCCCACACTTAAGATCTTGCAATGCCCTCATTTGCAAGAAATCAGTAACAATTTAAATTATTGAGGGTGATTTGTGTGAAAATGATTAAATTTTACCAAAGTTTCCAAATATATTGGCGTTTGTTTGCTGAATGATAAATGGTGCACATCATTTGTTCATTCCGTCTTGTTGTTATTTCACATATATTTTGCATCTTGTCGTCAAAATTAGTTGCTTTTGCTGAACTTAATGCCAGTCTTTGAAAATGCATTGTTTTACCCTGTTGTGTACATAAGATAAACTGCAAACATATATACATATTTTTGAAGTTTGGTATATTACCCCACATTCAAAAATTATTAAAATCTAAGAATAAAAGTTAGATAATTATAAAAATGATTACAATATTAACAAAAGTATTAAACGTATCAATAATTACAAATTACAAAATAATAAAAAATAATAAGTAAACTAAGGATGATATTGGTACCAATAGGGGTTCCAGGCATAACCATAGGTGCTATAGAATGCTTCGGCAGGGTCATACGTAGGATATGGTGGCTGCATCTCTATAGACCAAGGAGGGAAGATGGGTTTCGGTGTAGGTATATAGTTTCTACCTATATGTTGGCAATGAGCTATGATTTGGTTCTGATGAACTTGCCAATCTTCAAATGCTCTCTGTCTAGCATTTTCGTATTCCTGAGAAGCTATAAACCTATGCATTTCTTGCATCTCATTCCCCCCTCCTATATTACCTTGCTACTGGTTTCTCTCCACCTGTGGATGTCTACCATGGTATCGTACTGCGGCGTTATTTCGCCTCTTCAAAACTTTCGCACCATGGTATACATTTAAACCTATAGTATCGCGGGGTTCTGGTTCTTCTACTAATAATCCCCCCGACTTATATCCACACCGAGATATTCACCAATCAAAGTAATAAAAATTCCACCTCCTATTATGCTATGTGGTCGCATCCCCCGAACCATAGCTGATAAATAATAACCCACACAATATGGTATACTTACAGCGCTTTGTGGGTCTCGAATACACATATGGTAAAACAAATCCTGTTCATTTACTTTTTCCTTGTTCTTACCCCTTTGTGTAATCGAATTAGCTAAAAACCTATGTATCACTCTTAATTCGGCTCTATCTATATCCAAATAAGAGTAATTTCCCCCTTTGAAACGGTGATGGCTTGTCATTTGACTCCACACACCGTGTGTATCAAAATTTTCATCTATCTTTCTACCGTTTAGTATCAATCCTCTACAATCGGCAGACGCTAACTCCTCAGGCGTATATATACGTAAAGCCTGAGCCATGTCCAGTAAAGACATGTGGCGCATCGAACCGCCTAACAAAAATCTAATAAAAGAACGATCGGTTAAACTAGCTACCCGATCATTCAACTCTATACTACATAACAATTCTTCACACCATACTTTATATACAGGTCTACGTATGGTGAATAAACATACCCAGTCATTAAAAGAAGAATTACCATACCTCTGTACAAGTAATTCCCTAATTGGCCCGGCCAATTCTACAGCTTCTAAGGGTCCCCATTCTATGACCCTCGGTACCTCAACAACCTTAGAATGAAGAGTATGCAAACCCCGTTGATATTTTGGATAATCTATCCAAAGTCTGTCAAATCTCAGGTTCGGGTGCAACTCTTCCAAGTGCATATCAGAAAAGGTCATGACTGGATGAGGTATATCCTGCTTGTAGTAGTTATCCACCTCCTGTTGTTCCAAATTCCCAGCAGGAGCATTGCGGGCTTGGGATGAAGATTCACCCCTTTCATTCTGCAAAACACATCAAACACAATTTTTGTGCATCCAAATATGCATTAGTGTTAGCAAAATCATCAATCAAAATAATTACAATGACATTATCAATTTATATCAAACTTAAGCTCATTTTCATATTTTCATCAAATCTACACTTTTTCAAATAAGCATATACGAAAATGTTCGCCAAGTTCATAAGCATTCAACTCAAATAACATGTCAAAATAATCATTACTAGCAATTAAACAAGTCTCAAATGGCATTATCTTTCAAAAATCAAGTTCATGAATTTTAGACTTGAAAAAGTCCACTTTAATTCTCAAAATCATGTTTAGGCTCAAAGTTTGGATCATTTAACTACCTAGACATGTTACACTACTCAATTTAGCAACAATTCATGACAAAAATCGGCCATAACCTGTTTATATCAAAAAGCCCCAAATTGCTCAAGAACACAAACCCTAGATTATTCAAAATTTGAAGTTTAAGGCTTCTAATCATGTTAAACAGCATCAATCTAGGTTATACAAGCATAATACATAAACAATTTAAGCCTAATTACACTAAAAAGCATCAAAATCAAATTGGGGAAAAAATTGCTCAAGAACATCAAATTTCGAATTAAATGGTGTTTAGGTGTAGAAATTTACCGTTTTTCTTGAGTAATTCTTAGATAGCATCCTTCTCAACATGATTTTAGCAAAAAATTTGGTGATTAACGGTTAAAAATTGGGATTTTTGGGGTGTTTTTGGGTGGTTTTTCGGCAGTATTTCGCAGCTGTTTTTGAGTTTGTGGAGTGTGAAACTGAGCTGTTGCAGCTCTTATTTTTTTTTCTGTAATCCGGTCTCTCCGCGAGTCGCGGGGATTAACCCTCCAAACTCCGTGACTCGCGGAGTTTGGTATATTTTTTTTTTTTTATAATCATTAACTTATTAAAACAATTAAGTAATTAATTTTAAAATTTTGTTTCCCTTGTTATTTAGGACGAGGTCGTTTCGGATCGATGTCCTAGTCCGTCTCTCGACAAAATTTTAAAATTTGTCTTTTTGTAGCGATTGTTTTAAAAGCTAAGATTTTTGGGTTTTTTAATGTTTTTGGCATACTTTAAATCAATAAGATTAAAAATAATGATAATAAAAGTTCTCGTCCCTCCCTCGGGTAAAGCAATTTCGGTTCAAAGACCTAGTCTTCAACTTACGACGAATTTTAAAAATCATATTTTTAACTTAATGAGATAAAGTAAATTTTTGTTTTTAAATTCACACAACTTAAATATAAAATTCAAAATTATTATTAAAAATTCACACCAAACTTAAAATTTAAAATGCATAAAATTAAAAATTTATATTTTAAAAATTCAAAATTCACACCAAACTTAATTTAAAAATTTATAAATTCATATCAAACTTATATTAATTTTTCAAATATTTACAATTTTAAATATATTGTTTTTACAAAGTTTACAATATTAATTTAAGATTTAAATATTATATTTAAAAATATGGTAAAAATAAAATTAAAAATCTTTTTGTCTTTTTATCCCACTTTAATCAATCAAATATTATCAAAAATATGCGCCCCTCTTTTCGGTAAAGTAATTTCGGTTCCAAGACCTAATTTAACTCATGACGAATTTTTGAAATATTTTGGGTTGATTGTTTAAAGATATTTATACCTTAAGAATAAACGTTAAATTTCGCAGTGATGTAATAAATTTTTGAATGATATCAATAATTTCGGTCGCCAAACCTAATTTTATTCAGTACCAATTTAATACTTTTTAGCGAACAAATTAGCGTTTATTATCAAAAGGTTAAAAATAAAAATAAAAATAAAAACTGTACAGACATACCTGTGAAATAGATTTCTTAGTTATATGATCTATCCCATTCATAAGATAGTCGGTTTAATTGGTTTTCCATGGCTACATAGGCGTAACCTCGAGCATTCAGTGTCTTTTCTTCTAAACATATGAACGGTCCGTCTCTGCATAAAGTAACAAATTCGGTATTTGAATAGGTTTGATTATTTGAACATTTACCTCCATGTGACCATTTTCCGCATTTGTGACATCTTTCTAGGTGTCGTGCTCTTCTTTTCGCTGCGGATTTTAATTTTCCTTTACCAAATTGTAACTTATTATCTTCGCATCTGGATTCTTTTCTAACTCCGTCCATTCTTTCTCTGATTACTGATACTATTTCACTCGGTAGTATGTCATTATTTCTTTTAGTGATCAAAGCGTGTAGCATTAGATCATGGTTTAGTTCACAGGCAGTCTTCATTTTGTAAAAACCTAAAAAAAATAAAAATTCACAATGGGGGGAGAAGACTAGTTCTTTAGGGTCTGCTAGGGAAAGACCATACGTGTTCCATTTTCGAGAACTACACGAAAACAGACAATCTAACTCTAACAGAAATACATATTATCCTTTAAAGACTTGATTCTCCCCATACTTAGTTAGCTGTGGTGTTGAAATTGTGATTAACTTCGTTGTCGACTTCCATCGGACCATGTATGTAATGTTTAACTCTGTGACCATTAACTTTAAATTCAATCCCATTTGAATTTATCAATTCTATCGTTCCGTATGGGAAAACTCTTTTGACTATGAATGGTCCAGACCATCTTGATTTCAATTTTCCAGGAAATAACTTGAATCGTGAATTGAAAAGAAGAACTCTGTCTCCTTCTTTAAATTCTTTTGAACTTCTGATTCTTTTATCATGCCATTTCTTCGTTCTTTCTTTATAGATTAACGAATTTTCGTATGCTTCATGTCTTAATTCTTCTAATTCGTTTAGTTGACTTAATCGTAGACGTCCGGCTTCATGTAAATCAAGATTACATGTCTTCAAAGCCCAAAATGCTTTGTGTTTAATTTCTACTGGAAGATGACATGCTTTTCCATAAACAAGTCTAAAAGGTGTGGTTCCAATTGGAGTTTTGTAGGCTGTTCTAAAAGTCCAGAGTGCATCCTCCAATTTAATGGACCATTCCTTCGGATTTGATCCTACGGTTTTCTCTAGAATACGTTTTAAAGCTCGGTTGGTATTTTCAACTTGTCCACTTGTTTGTGGATGATATGCGGTGGAGATTTTATGAGTTACTCCATATCTTTTAAGAACTTTCTCAAGTTGATTATTACAGAAATGAGTACCCCGATCACTTATTAAAGCTTTCGGTGTTCCAAACCTTGCAAAAAGACGTTTTAAAAAGTTGACTACAACTCGTGCATCGTTAGTTGGGAGAGCTTGTGCTTCCGCCCATTTAGATACATAATCAATGGCTACGAGTATATATAGATTATTATGAGATTTTGGAAATGGACCCATAAAGTCAATACCCCAAATGTCAAATACTTCACATACTTGGATGACATTTTGTGGCATTTCATCACGTTGACTTATTTTTCCGGCCCTTTGACATGCATCACAGGATTTGCAAAGAAGGTGTGCGTCTTTGTAAATTGTAGGCCAATAGAATCCAGCTTCATAAACTTTTCTTGCTGTTAGTTGAGGCCCATAATGCCCTCCTGTTGGTCCTGTGTGACAATGGTTTAAAATTTTACTAGCTTCATCTCCAAATACACATCGGCGTATTATTCCATCGGGACAACTTTTAAACAGATGTGGATCTTCCCAGAAATAGTGTTTTATATCACTGAAGAATTTCTTTCGTCTTTGGTACGATAATCCTTTTTCAAGGAATCCACAAACTAAGTAGTTTGCATAGTCTGCAAACCATGGGATTTCTTTATAATCTATCTTCAATAGATATTCATCAGGAAAGTTGTCTTGTATGGCCGATTCATTTAGAACTTCTAATTCGGGATTTTCAAGACGAGAAAGATGATCAGCGGCGAGATTTTCTGCTCCTCTTTTATTTCGGATTTCAATATCAAACTCTTGTAAGAGTAAGATCCAACGGATTAATCTTGGTTTAGCATCTTGTTTTGAAAATAGGTATCTAAGAGCAGAATGGTCGGTATAGACCACCGTTTTTGCTAGAACGAGATATGATCGAAATTTGTCAAAAGCAAAGACAATAGCAAGGAGTTCTTTTTCAGTAGTTGTATAGTTCGTTTGTGCTCCTTGTAATGTCTTACTAGCATAATATATAGGTTGAAATCGTTTTTCAATCCTTTGTCCTAAAACGGCTCCCATTGCAAAATCACTTGCATCGCACATTAGTTCAAATGGTAGATTCCAATTTGGTGTTATCATGATTGGTGCATTAGTGAGTTTTTCTTTAAGAATATTAAAAGATTTGATACACTCATCTGAAAAGATGAATGGCGCATCCTTTTCTAGGAGTTTATTCATAGGAGTGGCAATTTTAGAAAAATCTTTTATGAAACGTCGGTAAAAACCGGCATGCCCTAGAAAACTCCTAACTCCTCTAACATTTGTGGGATGTGGAAGTTTAGCAATTACATCTACTTTAGCTCTATCCACTTCAATTCCTTCTTTTGAAATTTTATGTCCAAGAACGATGCCTTCTTTAACCATGAAATGGCATTTCTCCCAATTAAGTACTAGATTTGATTGTTCGCATCTAATTAGCATTCGTTCCAGATTAACTAGACATGATTTAAATGTATCACCGAAGACTGAAAAGTCATCCATGAATACTTCCATGCATTCTTCTATCATGTCGTGAAAAATCGCCATCATACACCTTTGAAAGGTTGCAGGGGCGTTACAAAGTCCAAATGGCATGCGTTTGTAAGCAAAAGTACCATAAGGGCACGTAAATGTGGTTTTCTCTTGGTCTTCGGGTGCTATTGGAATTTGAAAATATCCGGAAAATCCATCTAGAAAACAATAGTAACTATTTCCGGCTAATCTTTCCAACATTTGATCTATGAAAGGTAAGGGAAAGTGATCTTTTCTGGTGGCGTCATTTAATTTTCTATAATCAATACATACACGCCATCCTGTTACAGTCCTAGTAGGAATAAGCTCATTTTTCTCATTTGTAATGACAGTCATGCCACCCTTCTTAGGCACGCATTGAACTGGGCTTACCCATGGACTATCAGAGATTGGATAAATTAAACCTGCATCTAGCAGTTTAATAATCTCTTTCTTAACTACATCTTGCATATTAGGATTTAGTCTTCGTTGGCGTTGCACATACGTTTTATGACCTTCTTCCATAAGGATTTTATGTGTGCAATACGAAGGACTTATTCCTTTAATATCATGAATCTTCCATGCAATGGCTGGTTTATGAGCTTTTAACACAGAAATGAGTTGTGATTTCTCATTTTCAGTAAGAGAAGACGATATTATTACAGGTAATTCAGATTCACCATGTAAATAAGCGTATTCCAAATGGTTTGGAAGTGGCTTTAATTCTAATTTCGGAGGTTCTTCTATCGATGATTTATATCGATATCTGTCTTCTTCTTTTAGCATTTGAATTTCTTCTGTTGTTGGTTCATATCCATTAGCTATAAGTGTAGCTAACATTTCAGCTTCATCAATTGGTTCATTACCTTCTCCTAAAGAACATTCTCCTGTTCCTTGTAATTCTGGAAATTCTTCTAATAATTCTGCATGTGCATCTATAGTTTGAATATAATAACATGTATCATCTGCAGATTGTGGTTATTGCATTGCTCTATCAACTGAAAAGGTAACACTCTCATCCTCTATACTTAGGGTCAGTTTCTTACCGAACACGTCTATCATTGCTTTAGCCGTGTTTAAGAATGGTCTTCCTAATATGAGAGGAACTTGAGAATCTTCTTCCATGTCTAAAACAACAAAATCTACTGGAAATACTAAAGTACCAACTTTAACTAGCATGTTCTCCATTATCCCTCTAGGATATTTTATTGATCTATCGGCTAGTTGTATGCTTATTCTGGTTGGTTTTAATTCTCCAAGGTCTAGTTTAGTGTATAGTGAATACGGCATTAAATTTATACTAGCACCTAAGTCTGCCAATGCTTCTATTGAACTAAGACTACCCAGAAAACATGGAATTGTGAAACTTCCTGGATCAGATAATTTTTCTGGTATCTTATTCAACAGCACTGCTGAACAATTAGCATTCATAGTAACAGCCGAGAGTTCTTCCATTTTCTTTCTATTTGAGATTAGATCTTTCAGGAATTTAGCATATCTAGGCATTCCTGAAATCACATCAATGAAAGGAAGATTTACATTTATCTGTTTAAACATATCCAAGAATTTGGATTGCTCGGCTTCAAGTTTTTCTTTCTTCATTTTACTCGGGTAAGGAAGTGGTGGTTGGTATGGTTTAACATAAGGTTTATCCTTAACTGTGTTATTTTCATTAACCTTTTCAACTACCGGTTCTTTTTCCTTATCTTGATCAGGTTGTGATTCTTGTGGAGTAGGAATAGTTTCATCAGAAGTTACAGGTATTTCAGGAGGTTTAAGTGTTGTACCACTTCTTGTGGTAATAGCTGTTTCATTCCTGGGGTTAGCATTTGTATCACTAGGTAGACTTCCCGATTTTCTTTCACCTATTAACCTTGCTAGGTTACTTACTTCTTGTTCCAGATTTTGAATAGAAGCTTGTTGATTTCTAAATGCTTGAGCATTTTGTTCATTAGTTTGTTTCTGAGATGTGAAAAACTGCGTTTGAGTTTCAACTAGCTTCGTCATCATATCTTCTAAATTCGGATTTTTATCATCGGTTTGTTGTGGTGGTTTGTTTTGAAAATTAGGTCTTTGCTGATTGTAAGTATTATTGGATACTTGTTGATTGCTAGGACCTTGTTGGTTGTTGTATGGAATATTTCGGTTATAATTCTGGTTTTGATTGTAAATCGGTCTTGGCGGTTGATAATTATTCTGATAATTATTTCCAGGCCTTTGGTTTATGTATGAAATATTCTCTCTTTGTTCCATTGTTAATTCAATACTGAGACAATCTTTTGTCAAATGTGGTCCTCCACACTGCTCACAACTAATTCGTATTGAGTGAATATCCTTAGTCATCTTTTCCATTCGTCTCTCCACAGCATCTATCTTTGCGGAAATGGAATCTAAGTCATGGCTAGAATCGGCTCTAGCTGCTTTAGATGATCTAATGATATCTTTTTCTTGGTGCCACTCATGTGAGTGGGAAGCAGTATTATCAATAATTTTGTAAGCATCAGTTTCGGTTTTCTTCATAATAGAACCACCAGCTGCTATATCTATGTCTTTTCTTGTAGTGATGTCGCATCCTTGGTAGAATATTTGTACTATTTGACAGGTGTCTAAACCATGTTGCGGACATCCTCTTAACAACTTTCCATATCTTGTCCACGCCTCATATAGAGTTTCATTTGGTTTCTGTGTGAACGTAACAATTTCTGCTTGAAGTCTTACGGCTTTAGATGCAGGAAAGAATTGTTTAAGAAATTTGTCAACTAAAACGTCCCATGTATCAATCGCCCCTTCAGGTAACGATTCCAACCAATCTTTGGCTTCTCCCTTTAAAGTCCAGGGAAATAACATGAGATATATCTGTTCATCCTCCACTTCTCGGATTTTAAATAGTGTGTAGATCCTATTAAAGGTACGTAGATGTTCATTTGGATCTTCCTTCGGCGCACCACTAAATTGGCATTGATTAGTCACCATGTGTAGAATTTGTCCTTTGATTTCATAATCTGGCGCATTAATGTCTGGATGAGTAATTGCGTGACCTTGGCCAGTGCGTTTAGCTCTCATTCGGTCTTCCATACTTAAAGGTTCCAGATTCTCCATACTTGAATTTGTTGAATCGGTATCACTAGATGATTCTGATTTAATGGTTCGTTCCTCAACAATCTCTGTTTGAATGATTGGTGGCTCCGGAGGAAAGTTTAATGGTTCAGGATCTATGAACCGTTCCTGAATATTCTCCGGATTCTCAATTGTGATGTTGGGTTCAAAAAATGGATTATCGGAAATTTGAACTGAAGTACTTGGTCGACTGGATGACGATTCTAAAGAAAAATCAACGGCGGTTATATTTGCTAAATGTCTTGATCTAGTTACAGGTGGTGAACGTACAAAAGGTGATGAACGTCTTGCTCGGTGCATTCACTGAATATCCTATTAGTTTTTAAAAGGAAAGAAAAATTATAATAAGTTATCCAATCAATAGACTTTTCTGATTTTGCCCACGTTTCGAATAGCCAAAAGATGCAGCAGAGGGGCAGGATTCGTTTGGTCTCAATATAATTGAGGACTGTTTGGCTCCAATAACCCGGTCCACGTACAAATCCAACTATTACTACGAACCAGAAAATTTTGATGTCTATTAATTTAACCACTTAAAATAAATTTTCGTAATTTTAAGAAATTTAGATAAGAAGTAGAATAAAAATCTATGTCCTAAAACTAGAATCGCGAGAAATAAGAAAGAAAAAGAGTTCGTCGCAAAAGGTCGAAAAAGAAAAAATGGTTGAAAAATAAAAGGTGACGGAAAAATAAAAGAAACTTATAAAAACTTAAAAATACTTAACTAACCTAATCTTATTACTACAACTAACTTAAAATTATAATCGCAAATTGATATTACTAATTGGAATGATAATTGATACATAGTAAAAGGTGTCTAAAAATATTAAAGCTTACAGGAAAAACTAAATCCCAAATGGAAATAACTTAAAAAGAAACTAAAACTTAAAAAGGCGTCGCAAAATTCTAAAGTACCTAAATCTTAGTCTAAAGAAAAAGCACTTAAGGAATTCTACGGCAAAGCCTAAAAATCTAGGAGTAAAAATGACTATGGCAAAAACTAAGTTTAAAATTAAATATGAGCTAAAAAGGTTGAACATAACTTACAATGATTAAAAATAGCGTAGCGTTACACGGACAGAATTTCGACTTACACCCTTACAACATTCGCTAACATACCCTTATTATTAGAATTAAAATTAAAATTAAAATATAAATTATATATATATATATAAATTTTACGTATGATAAGAGAAGAAAAAGATAGATTCTTAATTTTGATCAGAATTCGGTTGGCTTTATAGGGATTTTTGATTTTTGGGGCTCCGCGACTCGCGGCCCTTTATTATTACCTTTCGTCATCGTTATCAGGAAACCATTTATATCCCACCGCATTAACAGTAAACTTACCAACAACTTCGTTGATCTTTGACTTTCTGAAAAGTTATTATATTCATTGAAACCCTATCATCTACTCATCGGCATCTTATAACGAAAATTGCCATACCAATTATCGAGAGTCAGCAATCAGTACTTTGAAAACGCACAGCATATCTACATCAACAGTTATATGTATAACATTTATCTTTTAGAATTATGGTCTTTCATTCTGAAATTCTGAACAGCACTCAGTCTACAAATCAATACTCTGAATGTTGAAAAAGCTTAATGAAGTAGCAAAAACTGTAGACAACCGTAAATGACCTTAATCGTCGAAAGTTTAATGATAAAGAATAGTATGCTGGAAAAGCTCAGAAAAGTTGGAACTGGAAAACGGATTGAGCTAACCACGAAGAAGTCTCTGAAAAAATCACAAGGACTAAACTTGTACATTAAGAATCCTAATGATTCTGTTTCTGATGAAATCTTTAGCGAATACCTTGCTTCTGACTCCAAAGTCTTGCGGACAAATTTTCTTCACCATCCTTCGATATTAGAAATTCCAAGATATCATCATATCTTTCATTATAAATATCCTCCATATTCCTGAAGATATTTTTATAACTATTCTTATCTGAAATCATTAATCTCTTCGTGCTATCAGTGTTACATCATATAGAAACTTTAGTTTCTATATTCTGTAAATTTTTGAGCTTAAAATATGAACGTTATTGAAGTAATGTTGGGAACTGATGCATGAGTTAGTATAATATAATGACACTTGATCAACGTGATTATATTACAGTAAGTCATGCTGAGTTTCTAAATGGAACATGATGATTTACAGACTATAACGTCATCATGTGTCATGTTACATAACTCTTCCATTCTGATTAACTTCTGAACATATCAAGAAAATATATTCTTGATATTTCAATTATCAATGATTCTGGTAATTTGACAAATCAAATCGTGCTATTACGTTCTTTCTCGTTTAGAACATTAAGTTCATTCAAAACTCCATACTTATGAATTCAGGACCATTACTCGCCTTACTGGAGTTCGAGAAGAGAATAAAAAGGCAAAGAGCTCCAAAATATAAGAGAAAGTATAAAGCTCAATAACAACACCGAGGTTACAAATCGTGGATATTAATACGAAGAGCAATATAAAGACACGGTAGAATTAAGAATAGTATCACCCCAAGGTAATAGTAGGAGTAAACAGATTTTTCTGGTGGAAGATTGAAAAGAAGAATGACAGAAATGATAATTAGGAAAATATCAAGGATTAGAACTGGATTAAGCATTTTCATAATCTTTTGGATGTATGAACAAAGAAAGAAAATATAGGAATGGTGAGAATAATGGAACGGAAGAGTTAATTTATAATGGAAATATCAGTCAGAGTAATCGAGGCAGATCACCGTAATTAATTAAAGAGATCTTAAATTTCATAAATTCGAACGAATCAGATCTTATAGATTTCCAAAGATTTTCTTTAAATCCCTTGAATTCCGGAATTCAACCTTGTTTACGTCAAAAGCTAAGGAAAATCTTATTTTCTTCAATTCACTCTTTTGCGATAGCTTCATTCGTATTCTTAGAATAATCGAATTATTTTAGCATTATTATTCAATGCTGATAAACCTCTAATTATCAACTCATATTCGTCATGAAAACATTTTTATTATTAACCATGACCACCTCACTCAAATTTCGGGACGAAATTTCTTTAACGGGTAGGTACTGTGACGACCCGGGAATTTCCGACTAAATTTAAACTTAATCTTTGTATGGTTATGACACGATAAGAAAAATATGTAATGTTGAAGTCTTAAAAACTTTGAACTGTGTTCATGTATACATCTGACTTTTGACTATTCTCGACGATTCACGAACAATTGTTTAAAATAAATATGTATGTATATATATATATATATATATATATATATATATATATATATATATATATATATATATATATATATATATATATATATATATATATTAAGTATAAATATATATTTAGAAAATGTAAGGATCTATAATAATAGTGAATAATGAAAAAATAATGTAAATTAAATGTGTAAAACAAAATACAAATAATTATATTATAAATTAAAATGAATCTATACACAAATAGATATGAATTTTCATGTATGATTATTATTAAAATGAATATTGATATGTATAAATAATAAATATTCAATAAAAGTTATTATATAATATATTATACGATTATTAAATATTACATAAGTAATAATACATATATATAACACAAATATAAATATAATTGTTATTATAACAATGTTATTATTTCATCATTAATCTCTATACTAGTGTTATTAATATTATTTTAAATATATATAATCTTTAAGATACGAATTTATGTATAAATAAACTGTTATAGTATTATTATTACTAATAATATTATTATTAATAATAATATTAGTGTTATTATAATTAGTATTATGATTATTATTATTACTATTAGTATGTTAATACAAATATTTATTATTATTCATAATATTAAGGGTATTATTAATATAATCATATTTATTAGAAAGATTAATTATAATTTACAAATATATATATATATATATATATATATATATATATATATATATATATATATATATATATATATATATATATATATATATATATATATATATATATATATATATATATATATATATATATATATATATATATATATATATATATATATATATATATATAAAGATATATACAGCGATACATTATACAGATATAAACAATTATATATATTACAAAATACGGAGTAGGTTATATCACAATCAGGTTCTATTTTTTTCCACTTTTCTGTTTCACTCGTGACTATATGTCAAGACCATTCCAAATCATTAGATTTATACACATCAATCTATTTCATGTTCTCTGTATCTAATCATTCACGTATTACCATCGATATTACTTATAATTTTTTTTATTTGGAATTAGAATGAAACACAGGAAACCAGTAGGTTCCTCTGCTCGATGAGGATCAAAGCAATAATTTGAAATCGAATCAATTTCGAAAATCTAAAAATACAGAAAGGTTCTAAATCATGTCGTGAGTGTTTTCTCAAATTCTCAGATTCCAATTCTTTATATTGATTTCAAATTTTGGAGTCAAAGTTAGTTTTCAAAAAGTCAAAGCATTTGTTCTTGATAAAATTCGAGTTTGTTTTTACGATTTAAGTTAAATTGTTGAGTTGGAAAGTTTCCAGAAGTGTTTTGCAACATAATTCATATTATAATCTCTGTCTAAAACATCTTTAATCTCGAAATCAAATATGGAGTTTATGAGGGTATTCGCGAAACAGAAGCAGGCCTTTCATTTTTTTTTATAAGACAATTCAGAGTTTTTCAAATTAAATCGTTTATGTTTCAAATTCATATCCTGAAACAAATTGAATTTGTTATTTGATTTTTTCCTCTGGTCGTTTGATTTTTTTGAAGAAGAAGGTGAAGATGTTTCTAATAGGAAACGGCTTATATTAATTGGGTTGGGAAATAAAACAGAAAAATAGATATGGTCGATTGGTTTGGGGTGTTGGTGGATTTACGAGAGGTCGGAGGTTCGAGCCTCGTAGGAGGCACCATTTTTTTTGAAACTCTTCCCTAAGGTAGTTTCCTATTATTAATATTATTATTAATACTATTATTATTATTATTATTAATATTATTATTATTATTATTATTATTATTATTATTATTATTATTATTATTGTTATTGTTATTGTTATTGTTATTGTTATTAATTATTAATGTCATTATTATCTAAGTATTATTGTTATTAGTATTATTATTATTAGAATTAGGATTAACAATATAAGTATTATTAAGAATCATATATATATATATATATATATATATATATATATATATATATATATATATATATATATATATATATATATATATATATATATATATTTTGTTTATTATTATTATTATTATTACTACAATTGTTATTGATATCATAAAAGGATAATAACTCTATTAGGAATTGACTAAGTATAATTGTAACATGATGAACGAGATTGTGATAATAAAAGGTTATAAGTATTATGAATTAGTTACGAATATAATTAAGACTGTATGTGATGATACAAAAGATTATAAAATGTTTAAGATTTAAAAACATGAATGTAAGTTAAAAGATGTATTGTGAAGATTCTTTTTATAAAAAAGATGATCAATAAAATCATGGGTTATAATCTGAACTTGATCATGGATATGGTTATGATATAAAAATAATTATGGTTATATTTTTTTTTTAAATAAAGTATTTTAATTACTAGCATTATTACTATTATTATGATTAATATTATATTATGAATATTATGATAGCAAATAAATAAATATACTTACTACATATACAATAATTATATTAAGGTTCCATATAACTATATATTAACATTATCTAGATAAATATTTACATGTGACAAACTATTGATTTTCAAACATAATAATAAATACGTATACATACATGTATATAAATACATGGATATACATATTAATATAGCTAAATGTATAGATAATTATCATTTTTAAATATATATACAAAATAAATATATATAACATATAATTTGAGATATAATATAAATATATGTTTTAAATGAAATTTAATATAAATTCTATATAACTACAAATATATATATATTAATAAATAAAATTATGTGGTTTCCATTATATGTTTTAATATATATACAAATGATATAGGTTCGTGAATTCGAGGCCAACTCTGCATTGTTCAATTTAGTCATATGTATTTTTACTACAAAATACAGTATGGTGAGTTTCATTTGCTCCCTTTTTAAATGCTTTTGCTATATATATTTTGGGACTGAGAATACATGCGCTGCTTTTATAAATGTTTTACGAAATAGACACAAGTACTTAAAATTACATTTTATGGCTGGATTATCAAACCGAATATCGCCCTTCAAGTCTGGTAACCTAAGAATTTAGGGAAATGGCCCCTGATTGACGCGAATCCTAAAGATAGATCTATGGACCTTGACAAGTCCCATTCGGGGTACGAATGCTTTAGTACTTCGAGATTATTATACAGACGAGAGGTTCTGTTTTGGGGATATTCTATGCATTAAGTTAACGTCGGTTACCAGGTGTTCAATCCATATGAATGATTTTTATCTCTATGCAGTTTGCGAAATGCCTGATACGAGAATAATGTTTATGAAAATGAAATCTTGTGGTCTATTATACTATCTGAAATGATTATTTATGATAAACTAATGAACTCACCAACCTTTTGGTTGACACTTTAAAGCATGTTTATTCTCATGTACGAAAGAAATCTTCCGCTGTGCATTTGCTCATCTTAGAGATATTACTTGGAGTCATTCATGACATATTTAAAAAGACGTTGCATTCGAGTCGTTGACTTCATCAAGATTATTATTAAGTCAATCCTGCTGACTTCACAGTCTGGGGCAGAGGAGATCACCTATTTGTTCAATCGCCTATCTCTGCCTGGACTCTTGCTTATTTTGACAGAACGCAGGATGAACGAATTAATCAGTACTCAGTAAGTTCTTCTAGCATAGGAGAATCAATCATGTATCCTCCATCTTCCCCAAAACGTCATGATAAACACAGAACTTGGGAAGATGATTCAGTTGCACGAGGTGAGCCAGATCTAAGAAGAATGAATCCAGATGAAAGAGAGTCTTACAGGCTGGAGATCGCTGTACCTGAATTGCTTGAGCAAAGACAATAAGCTATTTCTGAAAGGATACGCCAAGTTAGATTGCTGCATCATCCACTTGATCAGCCATTTTATATCACTGCCTTGACTTATGGCATTGAAATTGGTGTATATCTAAATAACAGTGGTCAAAGGCTGCATACTGATGAAGAGAAAGCTCAATTTCATGAGGCTCGACAACTGAATATGGATATAAGGCAATATCGTGATGCCCTTAAAACGGTTGAGGGCAGGAAGATGATTGAAACAGCTAAATCCCTGAACATCACTGCCAATGACTATCTTTTGGGTCTACAAGTTGAAAGGAAAAGAAGGGAGGATGCTGATGCTGAACTTGCTGAGAGGCTAAGGCTTCAGGAAGAAGAAGCTAAGTTGGCTGTTGATAGAAAGCAAGATGATGAGTCCCTCAAGTTAGCCAAAGCTATTGTTAAAGAACAGGACAAGGCATTCGACGAACTGGAAGCTGCTGAGAAAGCACCTGCTGATGCTCCTATAGAAACTGAAAGAACAATAGAATTATCTGATCATTACTATTGGAGCAGATATGGTGATATGCTAACCAGAAGATCAAATCCAAGCAAGATCATCAAAGTGCATAAAGGCACAAAAAGGGCTTTCTCTGTCAGCAGAGAAGGTAATGTTCAGGAAAGAATTGACTACTCTGAACTGAGAACCTTAGGGTTCAGTAAATGGATGGAGATACTGCAGTACTTTATTGGCAAAGGTAAAAGTGGTATCAAAGATACACTGAAACCTGAACTTCAAGAGCTCTTCAACAAAGCATTAAAGTATGGGAATGCACCAGTAGTGAATGTAGAAGAAGTTCTTTCTGAAAAGCCTAAAAGTAAGAAATCTACTGGTGAAGGCCCACACAGAAGAGATCCCATCATTCTACCTCCTCAGATTCCAGTATTTGACCCTGCTGAAGCGCCTTACTTGTTTCTTGAAGCCTGGGCAGCCCTCAAAGTTAAAGAAGAAGAGCTATCTGAAGATGAACAAGATAAAAACAAAGATAAAGACATATAGCCTTCTAGTACTCAATTTGTATCTTTTGATTATTTCATATTTCATTATGTTGTTTTGTAATTATTGCATATACTCTGTTGTAATGAAAATGAAATGAGTTTATCTTCAAAATCATATCAAGTTATAAGATATAGATAACTCATCAAAAGATCCCAAAACAAACTTAAAAGGGACAAATTTACTGCCTATTTTTATTAGGTCCCTTAGTGCTGGCTTTAGTGTTTTCTCTTAATGTCATAGGTTTTGTCATCATCAAATAGGGGGAGATTGTTGAGTTCCCAAAATAATTAAGGATTTAATTATGACAAAACTGTAATTTATTTGCACTAAAAATGTTATGTGCAGCCAGCACAAGTTTGTTTATGTATTGACAGCAGATATTGCTGTGTCGAGTGTTTAGTTTACTGCTTAGTCTACCAGCACAAGGTAGATAGTGTTCTTCAATCAGCACATGATGCATACTCAGCAATTCAATAATATCAAGTGACTCAGCAATGAAGAACCAGCATAGCTGGAATGCAGCTTACTACACAAGACATCTATGCTCCATTACAATCATAGTAGTTTCCTGAGTGGTCTACATCAATTGTACTATTCAACAGAAGTCAAAGACAAAGTTGAACAGGAAAGGACACATGTCGGCGGCTGACAAGTAACCTTACAAGACCACGTGGGAATGCAGAAGTTTAACGTAAGTGCAGACATGTGCTATACTTTGTCAATGCCTAGGGAACATAATATTCTATTTGTTTAAACAAATAGTGGTGCCAAACCGAATTGGGGTGTTCCTGCAAATAGCTACCAAAGAGGAAAGAAGAGAGCACTTTCTCTGATGCAGTTGTCCCCACAAGTACAGACATCCTATGTACCAGTGGACAATGGAATAATTACACGGATAAAAGGACTACTATAAATTGTTGTATCCACTATTGTAACAACTAGTGGTGTGAGTTTTATTATTTAGAGTCCAAAAGGTGTAATAGCTTTAAGTTTATCCTCATAGCTATAATCTAGGTAAATCTGTATCAACCAACTATCATTCTGCCAAGGATAGTTGTAATTCTATGTGATTTTATCATTAAAGAATAACCGTTGAAAATTACCTCTGACTCTATTTAATTTACTTGCTTGAATACTAAATTGTATTTAACTGCTAAGTTAATTAAAGAGAAATTGTATTCACCCCCTCTACAATACTCCTGTTGTTAATCAAGGGACCAACAAAAACAAATAACCAGATGGACGAAGTAGTGTTCACTCAGATGATTCACTAGTGACATGAATTGTTCTTTCAATTAAAACCAACAAAATGTCTGATAAGTTATAATTCAATTATTCAAACTTGACTAACTCACATTAATCTCATTCAAACAATACAATCATACATGATTAAACTATTGTGATTCAGTCTAGGTTAAACTCACATAAAACCTTAATTACTTCGATCACTCGAAGCAACTACACGACTGTGCTATCGAATTACTAATTAATCACCATTTACACTCACATGTAAATGTCTAAATCTCCTAAGAGTTGAAGCATAATCCATTTATCACTAATAAACTCACATAAACTAGGTAACAAATTATGTAATTAAAGTAAAGTAACCAATTCGCACAATAATGCATCTTTTGGTTGAACACAATAATCATTAATCAATTAGATTCAGCTATTAAGATTTGGTCCGGATTAAAATCACTTAAAATCTTAACTACAAAGATCACTCAATGTAATTATCACGATTATGATGCAAACCTACCATTCAATTACCGATTAGTTCCTTAATACAATCACTTGAAATCAAAGCCCTAATCGTCTAGATCACTAAATGTGTTGAAGTGCACGTTATCTACCATCAATTATCTCACAATAATTAATTCATAACATATATAATTGAATCAAAGTAGAAAGCATGCATAACAATGGGTCTTTGACCAAACTTAAATAAACTAAATCAATCAAACATTAAATCCATGAAATAAAGAACAATCCAATAATCAAAAGCTATTACATTTGAGCAAACATTAAGGTTTTTAGCCTGGCATGTTCAAAAGGGAATTAAATATACAATTGGAACAAAGAGAATTCATCATAAAATCACTAATATAATGGAAAACTAAAGTATCAATGTTGATAGAGTGATACAATCTTCAACTTTGATGTTTGGATCTTTTTCTTTGGTGAAGAATGGCTCTAAACCCTCCAAAAACGACTTCTTTTGCTCTGGAATTTGTCCCCTAAATTTGCATAACCTAAATTGGGGTAAAAACCCGTATATTTATAGTAGGAGAAAAAGTGACCAGAACCGCCCCGTATCGCGACCTCAACTAGGCTATCGCGACCGCGATTCCTATGTTGAATCGCGACCGGGATCCTCACATCGCGACCGTGATTCCTCATGTTTCAGCAAATCTTCCTTTTTTCGCATTTTATCATATCTTGAGTTTATTTGAAGCTAATTCTATGCCGAAACCAACCAAAACATTAAACCAACAACTTCTTGAGCTAAAATCATCATTTTCTTTCAATTACCCACAAAAGCCTATAAATCTTCGTGAATTAATAACAATAAGGAACCGATATCGCGACGTGAAATATGTATAATTGGAGCGATATCAACATTCATAAAGTCTTGCTCGTTGGGACATTTTAGGATGATGTTGAGAATTTCAACCCAATCTGAAATCGAAAAATACTCGCCACCAAATCCTACTCCATTTGGCGGCGCATATCTATGAATTAAATTGTGTGTTTAGTGAAGTGATATTAGATGCTATATTATATGTGTTATACATAATTACAATGTTAGTGAATTAATAAGCCTTAAAACAATATATAACATGCTAAGTCATGCGTGCACAAAAATAATAATATGATACAAAATCAAAACTTTCGAAAAGATTATTAAATGAGTAAAATATTATCTTCGGAAACTTGATGACCGTGAATGGAAAGACACTTTCAGATAGTCTTGCTCGTTGGACTGTTTTGGGGTGATGTTGAGAATTTTAGCACAATCTGAAATCGAAAAATTTTCCCCGCCAAATGAAACTCAACTTGGCGGCGCATATCTATTAGTTTAATAGTGTTTGGTAAAGCGACATTAAATTCAAAATTATATGTGTTATACATATGTATAATGTGAGTGAAATAATAAGTCATAAAACTATATATACAATGGTAACTCATGGGTACACAACAATAATAATATGATACAAATTCAAATCTTTTGAAAAGAACATTAAAATGAGTAAAATATTATTCTAGCATCTAGACGACCTTGAATGTCAAGACACTTTGAGAGAGTCTTCCTCGTTGGGCTGCTTTAGGGCAATCTTGAGAATTTAAGCCCAATCAAAAATCGAAAGTTACTCACCGTCAAATGATACTCCATTTGGCAGCGCATATCTATGAGTTAAATTGTGTGTTTAGTGAAGTGACATATTCAAAGTTAAATGTGTTATACATAGTTACAATGTGAGTGAAATAATAAGCCTTAAAACTATATATAACATGCTAAGTCATGTACAAAAAAAAAATTTTTTTGATACAAATTCAAAACTTTTGAGAAGAAATTAAAATGAGTAAAATATCATTCTCGGCATCTAGATGACCTTGAATGGCAAGTCATTCTAAGAGAGTCTTGCTCGTTGGAATATTTTAGGGTGATCTTAAAAATTTCAACCCAATCTGAAACTGAAAATTACTCGCCGCCAAATGATACTCTATTTGGCGCCGCATATCTTTGAGTTAAATTGTGTTGCTAGTGAAGTAATATTAGATTCAAAATTAAATGTGTTATACGTAATTACAATGTGAGTGGAATAATAGGCCTAAAACTATATATACTATGGTAAGTCATGCATCTACAGGATATAATAATATGATAAAAATTCAAAACTTTCGAAAAAAACATTCAGGAGTAAAATATCATTTTCAGTATATGGATGACCTTGAATGGCCTGACACTTTCAGATAGTGTTTCTCGTTGGGCCGTTTTGGGTGATCTTGAGAATTTCAGCCTAATCTGAACCTAAAAATCACTTGCCGCCAGATGCTACTCCATTTGGCGGCGCATATCTATGAGTTAAATTGTGTGTTTAATGAAGTGATATGATATTCAAATTATATGTGTAATACATAATTACAATTTGAGTGCAATAATAGGCCTTAGAATTATATATAGCATGTTAAGTCATGCATACACAGAAATAATAATATGATACAAATTCAAAACTTTCGAAAAAACATTAAAATGAGTAAAATAATATTTTCGGTATCTAGATGACCTTGAATGGCAAGAAACATTCAGAGAGTCTTGCTCGTTGTGCCGTTTTTGGTTAATCTCGAAAATTTCAGCCGAATCTGAAATCAAAAATTAATCACCGCCAAATGCTAATCAATTTGGCGGCGTATATCTATGAGTTAAATTGTGTGTTTAACGAAATGACATTAGATTCAAAGTTATATGTGTTATATGTACATACAATGTTAGTGAAATAATAGGCCTTAAAACAATATATATAATGCTAAGTAATGCGTACACAAAATAATAATATGAGATAAATTCAAAACTTTTGGAAAGAACATTAAAATGAGTAAAATTTCATTTTCGGCAATTAGACGACTATGTTTAGTGAAGTGACATTAGATTTAAAATTATATGTGTTATACATAATTACAATGTGAGTGAAATAATAAGTCTTAAAACTATATATACCACGTTAAGTCTTGGGTACCAAAAAAAATAAATAATGTGATACAAATTCAAAACTTTCGAAAAGAACACTAAATGAGTAAAATGTCATTTCGGCATCTAGACGGCCATGTATGGCAAGACACTATCAGAGAGTCATGCTCGTTGGGTTGTTTTAGGGTGAACTTGAAATTTCAGCCCAATCTGAAACCGAAAATTTTAACGACTCGTCCTAATCCATCTGGACGAATACATTACATTTGGTTACATCGCGAGGTACTTGACCTATATGTGATACATTTTACAAACATTGCATTCGTTTTTAAAAGACAAACTTTCATTTCATTGAAAGTAGACGGCATGCATACCATTTCATAATATATCCAACTATACTTGACTTAATAATAATCTTGACGAACTCAACGACTCGAATGCAACGTCTTTTGAAATATGTCATGAATGACTCCAAGTAATATCTCTAAAATGAGAAAATGCACAGCGGAAGATTTCTTTCATACCTAAGAATAAACATGCTTTCAAGTGTCAAGCAAAAGGTTGGTGAGTTCATAAGTTTATCGTAAACAATAAAATTCATCATTTTGATAGACCACAAGATTCAAATACAGTACACCTATCTCATGTACAAAACTATTTTTCATAATGCTTAGCAGAGTAGGTTCGTATCCTTTTCTCCCCTGTAGGTTACCTCGCGATTTTTAAATAATCGTGCACATATCTCGTGCACAAAACTAATACACATAACCTGTGTATAAAAATCATTCTCTCGATACATAACATTCATTTCGATTTCATTGCTCAACATGGTAACCGACCTTAACATATAATGCGCGTCAATAATATCTCCAAAATAGAACATCTCGTCTGTATAATATATAAACTTCGAAGTACTAAACACCACGCCTACTAGCTCTTCCGTCTAGTGAACATTCTGGGTGGGGGTATTAAACCCGGTAGCTACCTTTAGGATTTGCGTGAATTAGGGCCATACCCATTTCTAATTCTTAGGTTACCAAGCAATAATAATCAGGGGAAAAATATTCACAACAATTAGTGGCAATTATAACGTCCAACTAATTCAATAATAATCCACAGAACTTCTGTCTGCATAATAATTCATTCGAGGAATGTTTTTCTTGTCTCTCTCTCGTCAAACATTTATAAAAGCATTTCATGCATTCTCAGTTCAAAATATATTTTAAAAGCATTTAATAAAGCAATTGTAAAAATAGCGCATGTATTCTCAGTCCCAAAAATGTAAAGAGTAAAAGGAAATCAAATGAACTCACTATACTGTATTTTGTAGTAAAAATACATATGACGATATTGAACAATGTAGGGGTGGCCTCGGATTCACGAACCTATATCATTTATATATTTATTAATACACATAATCGTAATCGAACACACACACACACACACACACATATATATATATATATTTATATATATATATATATATATATATATATATATATATATATATATATATATATATATATATATATATATATATATATATATGTATATATATATATATATGTATGTATGTATGTATATATATATGTATATATATGTATATATATATATGTATATATATATATATATACCTATATATATATATACATATATATATATACATATATATATATATATATATATATATATATATACACACACATATATATATATATATATATATATATATATATATATATATATATACATATATATATATTATTAGTGATAAAATTTTTGTATTAATAACTTATATATATTTTATTATTTAATTAAATGTATTCATTTTAAAAGAAAATATTAATATAGTTAAGTTAAATATATTTTTATATGATTATCATTTGTTTGTTGAAATTTATAATTATACTAAGATAATCTTTGTAATGGTAAAAATGATAATATTGATAATACTTAATATTACTGATAAAATATTAATATTAATAATTCTAATAGTGATAATAATAATGATAGAATTACTAATTATGGTATTACTAATAATTATGACTTTACTAATATTAGAAATGTTAATGATACTATATGAATATGATAAAAAGTTATAATAAGGTTAAAAATAATAATGATTATGATAATGATTTTAATACTATGTTATATTATAATAACAATGTGATAATGCTAAAAACGAACATATATTTCATTGCATTATTTCTCAAGAAAGACAAGCTTTTAGTTGCAATTGTTCTATTTACAAGTGATATTCGTTTAAATAATAAAAGGTGAAGACAAAAGACAGATTCGACGAATTGAAGACGCAAACGACCAAAAAGCTCAAAAGAACAAAAGACAATCAAAAAGGTTCCAATTATTGATAAGAAACGTCTCGAAATTACAAAAGTACAAGATTCAAAACGCAAAGTACAAGATATTAAATTGTACGCGAGGACGTTCGAAAATCCGGAACCGGGACTAGAGTCAACTCTTAACGCTCGACGCAACGGACTAAAAATTACAAGTTAACTATGTATATAAATATAATATAATATATAATTAATTATATTAATTATATATATATTATATATATATATTAAAAACCGTCGGCAGCAAGAAACTCCAAGGGTGTGAGCTGTAAATATATCTCCACGACTCGCGGAGTTTGAAGGGCATTTTGCCGCGAGTCGCGGAGCCCCAAAAATCAAGTCTGGCTATAAAGCAAACCGAATTCTGATCAAATTTCATATCTTATTTCTCTATCTCTCTCAATATATACGATATATATATATAATTTATATTTTAATTTTAATTTTAATTTTAATTCTAATAATAAGGGTATGTTAGCGAATGTTGTAAGGGTGTAAGTTGAAATTCTGTCCGTGTAACGCTACGCTATTTTTAATCATTGTAAGTTATGTTCAACCTTTTTACATTAATGTCTCGTAGCTAAGTTATTATTATGCTTATTTAAAACGAAGTAATCATGATGTTGGGCTAATTACTAAAATTGGGTAATTGGGCTTTGTACCATAATTGGGGTTTGGATAAAAGAACGACACTTGTGGAAACTAGACTATGGGCTATTAATGGGCTTTATATTTGTTTAACTAAATGAAAGTTTGTTAATGTTAATATAAAGATTTACAATTGGGCGTCCCTATAAATTATCATATACACTCGATCGGACACGATGAGCGGGGTATTTATATGTACGAATAATCGTTCATTTAACCGGACACGGGAATGGATTAATAGCCACTAGAATAATTAAAACAGGGGTGAAATTACATTCAAGGGTAATTGGTGTAATTGTTAACAAAGTGGTAAAACCTTGGTTTACACGCAGTCGATAACCTGGTGTATTCATTAAACAAAGTATTAAAACCTTGTTACAATTCGAATCCCCAATTAGTTGGAATATTTATCTTCGGGTATAATAATAATTTGACAAGGACACTTGCAATTTATATTTATGACTGATGGACTGTTATGGACAAAAACCAGACGGACATATTGAATAATCCAGGACAAAGGACAATTAACCCATGGGCATAAAACTAAAATCAACACGTCAAACATCATGATTACGGAAGTTTAAATAAGCATAATTCTTTTATTTCATATTTAATTTCCTTTATTTTATATTTAATTGCACTTCTAATTATCGCACTTTTATTTATTTTATTTTATCGCACTTTTAATTATCGTACTTTTTAATTATCGCAAGTTTATTTTATCGCACTTTTATTATTCGCAATTTCATTATCGTTATTTACTTTACGCTTTAATTTAAGTCTTGTATTTATTTTATATTTTACATTAGGTTTTAACTGCGACTAAAGTCTTAAAATCGACAAACCGGTCATTAAACGGTAAAAACCCCCCTTTATAATAATAATATTACTTATATATATATTTGTATTTTTATAAAAGTAAACTAATATAGCGTTGAGCTTTGTTTAAAGATTTCCCTGTGGAACGAACCGGACTTACTAAAAACTACACTACTGTACGATTAGGTACACTGCCTATAAGTGTTGTAGCAAGGTTTAAGTATATCCATTCTATAAATAAATAAATATCTTGTGTAAAATTGTATCGTATTTAATAGTGTTTTCCTAGTAAAATAATAACTATTTTATATACACCTCGCTTCGCATCAAGTATATTTTTGGCGCCGCTGCCGGGGAAAAACTCTTAAAAGCCGGAAGCGCAACGCTAATATAAAAAAAAAATTTTTTAGTTTACTTTTATTAAAAATTTGCTTTTGTAAAATTACGTTTTAAAAAAATTCAAAAAATATAAAAAGAAAAACAAAAATATTAGTATTTTTAAGATTTTGTTAAATATTTAAGTTTTATAAGTTTCTTTATTTCTATTTTAGTTTATAAAAATATAAATTTTATTAAACATCTTTTATTTATTTTAAAAAAACAGAAAACATAAAATAAAAAAAAAAAAAATAAAGAAAACGCGTAAAAAATTACTACCTGTCAACTGAATTACAGAACCCCGCGACTCGCGGGGTTTTCCTCATTAATCACCGCAACTCGCGGAGACCTTCTGACACACGGACAAAACCCTAATCAAGCATTGATTACGGGTTATTTTTAATTATTATTATTATTAAAACCTAATTATTATTATTATTATTATTATTAGTTTTAATTTTACTTTTACTTTTTATTTATATATATTTTAGTTAAATTAGTTTTATTAAAATTGTAAAATTAATAGTTTAATAAAATAAATAATATAAAAATAATATTTTTATAAAAATTGTACTTTTTACAACTTTTTGTATATTTTTATATTTTGTACCTTTTTAATCGTTGTAGCGTAATATTTGTATTTTTAGCTCATATTTAATTTTAAACTTAGTTTTTGCTATAGTTATTTTTACTCCTAGATTTTTAGGCTTTGCTATAGAATTCCTTAAGTGCTTTTTCTTTAGACTAAGATTTAGGTGCTTTAGAATTTTGCGACGCCCTTTTTAAGTTTTAGTTTCTTTTTAAGTTATTTCCATTTGGGATTTAGTTTTTCCTGTAAGCTTTAATATTTTTAGACCTTTTACTATGTATCAATTATCATTCCAATTAGTAATTTCAATTTGCGATTATAATTTTAAGTTAGTTGTAGTAATAAGGTTAGGTTAGTCAAATATTTTTAAGTTTTTAAGTTTCTTTTATTTTTCCGTCACCTTTTATTTTTCAACCATTTTTTTTCTTTTTCAACCTTTATCGACGAACTCTTTTTCTCTCTTATTTCTCGCTATTCTAGTTTTAGGACTTAGAATTTTTTTCTACTTCTTATCTAAATTTCTTAAAATTACGAAAATTTATTTTGAGTAGTTAAATTGATAGACATCAAAATTTTCTGGTTCGTAGTAATAGTTGGATTTGTACGTGGACCGGGTTATTGGAGCCAAACAGTCCTCAATTATATTGAGACCAAACGAATCCTGCCCCTCTGCTGCATCTTTTGGCTATTCGAAACGTGGGCAAAATCAGAAAAGTCTATTGATTGGATAACTTATTATAACTTTTCTTTCCTTTTAAAAACTAATAGGATATTCTGTGAATGCACCGAGCAAGACGTTCATCACCTTTTGTACGTTCACCACCTGTAACTCGATCAAGACATCGTTTAACAAATATAACCGCCGTTGATTTTTCTTTAGAATCGTCATCCATTCGACCAAGTACTTCAGTTCAAATTTCCGATAATCCATTTTTTGAACCCAACCTCACAATTGAGAATCCAGAGAATATTCAGGAACGGTTCATAGATCCTGAACCATTAAACTTTCCTCCGGAACCAACAATCATTCAAACAGAGATTGTTGAGGAACGAACTATTAAAACAGAATCATCTAGTGATACCGATTCAACAAATTCAATTATGGAGAATCTGGAACCTTTAAGTATGGAAGACCGAATGAGAGCTAAACGCACTGGCCAAGGTCACGCAATTACTCATCCAGACATTAATGCGCCAGATTATGAAATCAAAGGACAAATTTTACACATGGTGACTAATCAATGCCAATTTAGTGGTGCGCCGAAGGAAGATCCAAATGAACATCTACGTACCTTTAATAGGATCTGCACACTATTTAAAATACGAGAAGTGGAGGATGAACAGATATATCTCATGTTATTTCCCTGGACTTTAAAGGGAGAAGCCAAAGATTGGTTGGAATCGTTACCTGAAGGAGCGATCGATACATGGGATGTTTTAATTGACAAATTTCTTAAACAATTCTTTCCTGCATCTAAAGCCGTAAGACTTCAAGCAGAAATTGTTACGTTCACACAGAAACCAAATGAAACTCTATATGAGGCGTGGACAAGATATGGAAAGTTGTTAAGAGGATGTCCGCAACATGGTTTAGACACCTGTCAAATAGTACAAATATTCTACCAAGGATGCGACATCACTACAAGGAAAGACATAGATATAGCAGCTGGTGGTTCTATTATGAAGAAAACCGAAACTGATGCTTACAAAATTATTGATAACACTGCTTCCCACTCACATGAGTGGCACCAAGAAAAAGATATCATTAGATCATCTAAAGCAGCTAGAGCCGATTCTAGCCATGACTTAGATTCCATTTCAGCAAAGATAGATGCTTTCGAGAGACGAATGGAAAAGATGACTAAGGATATTCACTCAATACGAATTAGTTGTGAGCAGTGTGGAGGACCACATTTGACAAAAGATTGTCTCAGTATTGAATTAACAATGGAACAAAGAGAGAATATTTCATACATAAACCAAAGGCCTGGAAATAATTATCAGAATAATTATCAACCGCCAAGACCGATTTACAATCAAAACCAGAATTATAACCGAAATATTCCATACAACAACCAACAAGGTCCTAGCAATCAACAAGTATCCAATAATACTTACAATCAGCAAAGACCAAATTTTCAAAACAAACCACCACAACAAACCGATGATAAAAAGCCGAATTTGGAAGAAATGATGACGAAGCTAGTTGAAACTCAAACGCAGTTTTTCACATCTCAAAAACAAACCAATGAACAAAATGCTCAAGCATTTAGAAATCAACAAGTTTCTATTCAAAATCTGGAACAAGAAGTAAGTAACCTAGCAAGGTTAATAGGTGAAAGAAAACCGGGAAGTTTACCAAGCGATACAAATGCTAACCCCCGGAATGAAACAGCTAAAGCTATTACCACAAGAAGTGGTACAACACTTAAACCACCTGAAATACCTGTAAATTCTGATGAAACTATTCCTACTCCACAAGAACCACAACCTGATCAAGATAAGGAAAAAGAACCGGTAGTTGAAAAGGTTAATGAAGATAACACAGTTAAGGATAAACCTTATGTTAAACCATACCAACCACCACTTCCTTATCCGAGTAAAATGAAGAAAGAGAAACTTGAAGCCGAGCAATCCAAATTTTTGGATATGTTTAAACAGATAAATGTAAATCTTCCCTTCATTGATGTGATTTCAGGAATGCCAAGATATGCTAAATTCTTGAAAGATCTAATCACGAATAGAAAGAAAATGGAAGAACTCTCGGCTGTTACTATGAATGCTAATTGTTCAGCAGTGCTGTTGAATAAGATACCAGAAAAACTATCTGATCCAGGAAGTTTCACAATTCCATGTTTTCTGGGTAGTCTTAGTTCAATAGAAGCATTGGCAGACTTAGGTGCTAGTATAAATCTAATGCCGTATTCACTATACGCTAAACTAGACCTTGGAGAATTGAAACCAACCAGAATAAGCATACAACTAGCCGATAGATCAATAAAATATCCTAGAGGGATAATGGAGAACATGCTAGTTAAAGTTGGTACTTTAGTATTTCCAGTAGATTTTGTTGTTTTGGACATGGAAGAAGATTCTCAAGTTCCTCTCATATTAGGAAGACCATTCTTAAACACGGCTAAAGCAATGATAGACGTGTTCGGTAAGAAACTGACCCTAAGTATAGAGGATGAGAGTGTTACCTTTTCAGTTGATAGAGCAATGCAACAACCACAATCTGCAGATGATACATGTTATTATATTCAAACTATAGATGCACATGCAGAATTATTAGAAGAATTTCCAGAATTACAAGGAACAGGAGAATGTTCTTTAGGAGAAGGTAATGAACCAATTGATGAAGCTGAAATGTTAGCTACACTTATAGCTAATGGATATGAACCAACAACAGAAGAAATTCAAATGCTAAAAGAAGAAGACAGATATCGATATAAATCATCGATAGAAGAACCTCCGAAATTAGAGTTAAAGCCACTTCCAAACCATTTGGAATACGCTTATTTACATGGTGAATCTGAATTACCTGTAATAATATCGTCTTCTCTTACTGAAAATGAGAAATCACAACTCATTTCTGTGTTGAAAGCTCATAAACCAGCCATTGCATGGAAGATTCATGATATTAAAGGAATAAGTCCTTCGTATTGCACACATAAAATCCTTATGGAAGAAGGTCATAAAACGTATGTGCAATGTCAACGAAGACTAAATCCTAATATGCAAGATGTAGTCAAGAAAGAGATTATTAAACTGCTAGATGCAGGTTTGATATATCCAATTTCTGATAGTCCATGGGTAAGCCCAGTTCAATGCGTGCCTAAGAAGGGTGGCATGACTGTCATCACAAATGAGAAAAATGAGCTTATTCCTACTAGGACTGTAACAGGATGGCGTGTATGTATTGATTATAGAAAATTAAATGACGCCACCAGAAAAGATCACTTTCCCTTACCTTTCATAGATCAAATGTTGGAAAGATTAGCCAGAAATAGTTACTATTGTTTTCTAGATGGATTTTCCGGATATTTTCAAATTCCAATAGTACCCGAAGATCAAGAGAAAACCACATTCACGTGCCCTTATGGTACTTTTGCTTACAAACGCATGCCATTTGGACTTTGTAACGCCCCTGCAACCTTTCAAAGGTGTATGATGGCGATTTTTCATGACATGATAGAAGAATGCATGGAAGTATTCATGGATGACTTTTCAGTCTTCGGTGATACATTTAAATCATGTCTAGTTAATCTGGAACGAATGCTAATTAGATGCGAAAAATCAAATCTAGTACTTAATTGGGAGAAATGCCATTTCATGGTTAAAGAAGGCATCGTTCTTGGGCATAAAATTTCAAAAGAAGGAATTGAAGTGGATAGAGCTAAAGTAGATGTAATTGCTAAACTTCCACATCCCACCAATGTTAGAGGAGTTAGGAGTTTTCTAGGGCATGCCGGTTTTTACCGACGTTTTATAAAAGATTTTTCTAAAATTGCCACTCCTATGAATAAACTCCTAGAAAAGGATGCGCCATTCATCTTTTCAGATGAGTGTATCAAATCTTTTAATATTCTTAAAGAAAAACTCACTAATGCACCGATCATGATAACACCAAATTGGAATCTACCATTTGAACTAATGTGCGATGCAAGTGATTTTGCAATGGGAGCCGTTTTAGGACAAAGGATTGAAAAACGATTTCAACCTATATATTATGCTAGTAAGACGTTACAAGGAGCACAAACGAACTATACAACTACTGAAAAAGAACTCCTTTCTATTGTCTTTGCTTTTGACAAATTTCGATCATATCTCGTTCTAGCAAAAACGGTGGTCTATACCGACCATTCTGCTCTTAGATACCTATTTTCAAAACAAGATGCTAAACCAAGATTAATCCGTTGGATCTTACTCTTACAAGAGTTTGATATTGAAATCCGAGATAAAAGAGGAGCCGAAAATCTCGCCGCTGATCATCTTTCTCGTCTTGAAAATCCCGAATTAGAAGTTCTAAATGAATCGGCCATACAAGACAACTTTCCTGATGAATATCTATTGAAGATAGATTATAAAGAAATCCCATGGTTTGCAGACTATGCAAACTACTTAGTTTGTGGATTCCTTGAAAAAGGATTATCGTACCAAAGACGAAAGAAATTCTTCAGTGATATAAAACACTATTTCTGGGAAGATCCACATCTGTTTAAAAGTTGTCCCGATGGAATAATACGCCGATGTGTATTTGGAGATGAAGCTAGTAAAATTTTAAACCATTGTCACACAGGACCAACAGGAGGGCATTATGGGCCTCAACTAACAGCAAGAAAAGTTTATGAAGCTGGATTCTATTGGCCTACAATTTACAAAGACGCACACCTTCTTTGCAAATCCTGTGATGCATGTCAAAGGGCCGGAAAAATAAGTCAACGTGATGAAATGCCACAAAATGTCATCCAAGTATGTGAAGTATTTGACATTTGGGGTATTGACTTTATGGGTCCATTTCCAAAATCTCATAATAATCTATATATACTCGTAGCCATTGATTATGTATCTAAATGGGCGGAAGCACAAGCTCTCCCAACTAACGATGCACGAGTTGTAGTCAACTTTTTAAAACGTCTTTTTGCAAGGTTTGGAACACCGAAAGCTTTAATAAGTGATCGGGGTACTCATTTCTGTAATAATCAACTTGAGAAAGTTCTTAAAAGATATGGAGTAACTCATAAAATCTCCACCGCATATCATCCACAAACAAGTGGACAAGTTGAAAATACCAACCGAGCTTTAAAACGTATTCTAGAGAAAACCGTAGGATCAAATCCGAAGGAATGGTCCATTAAATTGGAAGATGCACTCTGGGCTTTTAGAACAGCCTACAAAACTCCAATTGGAACCACACCTTTTAGACTTGTGTATGGAAAAGCATGTCATCTTCCAGTAGAAATTGAACACAAAGCATTTTGGGCTTTGAAAACATGTAATCTTGATTTACATGAAGCCGGACGTCTACGATTAAGTCAACTAAACGAATTAGAAGAATTAAGACATGAAGCATACGAAAATTCGTTAATCTATAAAGAAAGAACGGAGAAATGGCATGATAAAAGAATCAGAAGTTCAAAAGAATTCAAAGAAGGAGACAGAGTTCTTCTTTTCAATTCACGATTCAAGCTATTTCCTGGAAAATTGAAATCAAGATGGTCTGGACCATTCATAGTCAAAAGAGTTTTCCCATACGGAACGATAGAATTGATAAATTCAAATGGGATTGAATTTAAAGTTAATGGTCACAGAGTTAAACATTACATACATGGTCCGATGGAAGTCGACAACGAAGTTAATCACAATTTCGACACCACAGCTAACTAAGTGTGGGGAGAATCAAGTCTTTAAAGGATAATATGTATTTCTGTTAGAGTTAGATTGTCTGTTTTCGTGTAGTTCTCGAAAATGGAACACGTATGGTCTTTCCCTAGCAGACCCTAAAGAACTAGTCTTCTCCCCCCATTCTGAATTTTTATTTTTTTTAGGTTTTTACGAAATGAAGACTGCCTGTGAACTAAACCATGGTCTAATGCTACACGCTTTGATCACTAAAAGAAATAATGATATACTACCGAGTGAATTAGTATCAGTAATCAGAGAAAGAATGGACGGAGTTAGAAAAGGATCCAGATGCGAAGATAATAAGTTACAATTTGGTAAAGGAAAATCAAAATCCGCAGCGAAAAGAAGAGCACGACACCTAGAACGATGTCACAAATGCAGAAAATGGTCACATGGAGGTAAATGTTCAAATAATCAAACCTATTCAAATACCGAATTTGTTACTTTATGCAGAGACGGACCGTTCATATGTTTAGAAGAAAAGACAATGAATGCTCGAGGTTACGCCTATGCAGCCATGGAAAACCAATTAAACCGACTATCTTATGAATATAAAAGATCATATAACTAAGAAATCTATTTCACCGGTATGTCTGTACAGTTTTTATTTTTATTTTTATTTTTAACCTTTTGATAATAAACGCTAATTTGTTCGCTAAAAAGTATTAAATTGGTATTGAATAAAATTAGGTTTGGCGACCGAAATTATTGATATCATTCAAAAATTTATTACATCACTGCGAAATTTAACGTTTATTCTTAAGATATAAATATCTTTAATCAATCAACCCAAAATATTTCAAAAATTCGTCATGAGTTAAATTAGGTCTTGGAACCGAAATTACTTTACCGAAAAGAGGGGCGCATATTTTTGATAATATTTGATTGATTAAAGTGGGATAAAAAGACAAAAAGATTTTTAATTTTATTTTTACCATGTTTTTAAAATTAATATTTAAATCTTAAATTAATATTGTAAACTTTGTAAAAACAATATATTTAAAATTGTAAATATTTGAAAAATTAAAATAAGTTTGGTATGAATTTATAAATTTTTAAATTAAGTTTGGTGTGAATTTTTAAAATATTAATTTTTAATTTTATGCATTTTAAATTTTGAGTTTGGTGTGAATATTTAATATTAATTTTGAATTTTATATTTATGTTGTGTGAATTTAAAAACAAAAATTTACTTTATCTCATTAAGTTAAAAATATGATTTTTAAAATTCGTCGTAAGTTGAAGACTAGGTCTTTGAACCGAAATTACTTTACCCGAGGGAGGGACGAGAACTTTTATTATCAATATTTTTAATCTTGTTGATTTAAAGTATGCCAAAAACATTAAAAAACCCAAAAATCTTAGCTTTTAAAACAATCGCTACAAAAAGACAAATTTTAAAATTTTGTCGAGGGACGGACTAGGACATCGATCCGAAACGACCTCGTCCTAAATAACAAGGGAAACAAAATTTTAAAATTAATTTCTTAATTGTTTTATAAGTTAAAGATTATAAAAAAAAAAAAAAAAAAAAAGGGTAAACTCCGCGACTCGCGGAGTTTGCAGTGCAAAACCTCCGCGACTCGCGGAGGGTCCAAAACCCAAAAAAAAAAAAAAAAAAAATAAAAGAGCTGCTCGATCAGTCACTCCCCCACACACAAACACACTGCATAAACACTCGAAACTGCACCCGAAAACCACCGAAAATCACCCCCAAAAATCTCAATTTTTAACCGTTAATCACCAAATTTTTTGCTAAAATCATGTTGAGAAGGATGATATCTAAGAACTACTCAAGAAAAACGGTAAATTTCTACACCTAAACACCATTTAATTCGAATTTTAGTGTTCTTGAGCTATTTTTCCCCAATTTGATTTTGATGCTTTTTAGTGTAATTAGACTTAAATTGTTTATGTATTATGCTTGTATAACCTAGATTGATGCTGTTTAACATGATTAGAAGCCTTAAACTTCAAATTTTGAATAATCTAGGGTTTGTGTTCTTGAGCAATTTGGGGCTTTTTGATATAAACAGGTTATGGCCGATTTTTGTCATGAATTGTTGCTAAATTGAGTAGTGTAACATGTCTAGGTAGTTAAATGATCCAAACTTTGAGCCTAAACATGATTTTGAGAATTAAAGTGGACTTTTTCAAGTCCAAAATTCATGAACTTGATTTTCGAAAGATAATGCCATTTGAGACTTGTTTATTTGCTAGTAATGATTATTTTGACATGTTATTTGAGTTGAATGCTTATGAACTTGGCGAAAATTTTCGTATATGCTTATTTGAAAAAGTGTAGATTTGATAAAAATGTGAAAATAAGCTTAAGTTTGATATAAATTAATAATGTCATTGTAATTATTTTGATTGATGATTTTGCTGACACTAATGCATATTTGGATGCACAAAATTTGTGTTTGATGTGTTTTGCAGAATGAAAGGGGTGAATCTTCATCCCAAGCCCGCCATGCTCCTGCTGAGAACTTGGAACAACAGGAGGTAGATAACTACTACAAGCAGGATGTACCTCATCCAGTCATGACCTTTTCAGATATGCACTTGGAACAGTTGCACCCGAACCTGCGATTTGACAGACTTTGGATAGATTATCCAAAATATCAACGGGGTTTGCATACTCTTCATTCCAAGGTTGTTGAGGTACCGAGGGTCATAGAATGGGGACCCTTGGAAGCTGTAGAATTGGCCGGGCCAATTAGGGAATTACTGGTACAGAGGTATGGTAATTCTTCTTTTAATGACTGGATATGTTTATTCACCATACGCAGACCTGTATATAAAGTATGGTGTGAAGAGTTGTTATGTAGTATAGAGTTGAATGATCGGGTAGCTAGTTTAACCGATCGTTCTTTTATTAGATTTTTGTTAGGCGGTTCGATGCGCCACATGTCTTTACTGGACATGGCTCAGGCTTTACGTATATATACGCCTGAGGAGTTAGCGTCTGCCGATTGTAGAGGATTGATATTAAACGGTAGAAAGATAGATGAGAATTTTGATACACACGGTGTGTGGAGTCAAATGACAAGCCATCACCGTTTCAAAGGGGGAAACTACTCTTATTTGGATATAGATAGAGCCGAATTAAGAGTAATACATAGGTTTTTAGCTAATTCGATTACACAAAGGGGTAAAAACAAAGAAAAGGTAAATGAACAAGATTTGTTTTACCATATGTGTATTCGAGACCCACACAGCGCTGTAAGTATACCATATTGTGTGGGTTATTATTTATCAGCTATGGTTCGGGGGATGCGTCCACATAGCATAATAGGAGGTGGTATTTTTATTACTTTGATTGGTGAATATCTCGGTGTGGATATAAGTCGGGGGGGATTATTAGTAGAAGAGCCGGAACCCCGCGACACTATAGGTTTAAATGTATACCATGGTGCAAAAGTTTTGAAGCGGCGAAATAACGCCGCAGTACGATACAATGGTAGACATCCACAGGTAGAGAGAAACCAGGAACAAGGTAATGTAGGAGGGGGGAATGAGATGCAAGAAATGCATAGGTTTATAGCTTCTCAGGAATACGAAAATGCTAGACAGAGAGCATTTGAAGATTGGCAAGTTCATCAGAACCAGATCATAGCACATTGCCAACATATAGGTAGAAACTATATTCCTACACCGAAACCCGTCTTCCCTCCTTGGTCGATAGAGATGCAGCCACCATATCCTACGTATGACCCTGCCGAAGCATTCTATAGCACTTATGGTTATGCGTGGAACCCCTATTGGTACCAATATCATCCTTAGTTTACTTATTTTTTATTTTATTTTGTAATTTGTAATTATTGATATGTTTAATACTTTTGTTAATATTGTAATCATTTTTATAATTATCTAACTTTTATTCTTAGATTTTAATAATTTTTGAATGTGGGGTAATAAACCAAACTTCAAAAATATGTATATATGTTTGCAGTTTATCTTATGTACACAACAGGGTAAAACAACGCATTTTCAAAGACTGGCATTAAGTTCAGCAAAAGCAACTAATTTTGAAGACAAGATGCAAAATATATGTGAAATAACAACAAGACGGAATGAACAAATGATGTGCACCATTTATCATTCAGCAAACAAACGCCAATATATTTGGAAACTTTGGTAAAAATTTAATCATTTTCACACAAATCACCCTCAATAATTTAAATTGTTACTGATTTCTTGCAAATGAGGGCATTGCAAGATCTTAAGTGTGGGAAGGGGTTAAATTCTTTCGGATTTTAAAATTTTTTACTTTATACACTTGGTTACCATTAAAAATACTAGTAAAGCAGTAGTTGTATTAGAATCTAGTGCTCTCTGATAAAAAAGAACAGCCCTAGTCTTATATACTGACTACCCAATTCTAGTAAAATTTTTCAAAATTTTCAATTAAATGAATTAAAATCATGTTTATACATATTTATGAACGATAAAACTAGGTTTTAACACCGAAATTATTGTTACCTCGGAAAGGACATAAATTGAGAAACAAACTAAAATGTTAAAATTCATTTAAAATGGAATAGAGGACGATAAAAAGGAAAATAAAAGCCAAGTGTGGGAAAATTTACCAAATTATTTTAAACATATGTCACATATATCTGTAACAAATAACTGAAAATACTTTTGCTTTGGACTAAACTAAACTGTTTTACCCGATGAAAGAAAAGAAGAGATGGATCTACACGATGAATCAATTCCATCATTAAAAGGAAGTAAAGTCTTCCGAAAAAGAAACGCGCTTCTTGATTTAGGTCATGAAGTTGTCGTCCAGACCAGCTGTAGGTTGACGAAAAATCTAGAAAAGTCATCACTAAAATCAGCAGGAAATCCACGGACCTCAGCATTAAACAGGGTCGCCAAGTGGTCAGATTTATCCTAACCATGAGAAGGATTTATCTCGTACAATGGGGGGGCACCGTGCAAATTAGCTTGATAAGACTAATGAATCAGATCCCCAGAAAGGATAATCTCCTTAAAGATTAAAAATCAGCTTTTAAGACTGATATTACTCAATCCTAGAGATTGACCTTAAAGATTGAGAATTACAAACTCATGGAATTCAATGATATCTAAACTCGAGCTTAAACGAGAAAATATTTTGATCAAAATTACAAACCGATTTGTTTTCTGAAAACCCTATTTTCAATGCGTTCATTACCATTGAACGTAAAATCCTAGGAATTCACCTGGAATTCATTAGGTCACCTGAACCAAATCGGGTGTCAACCGTAAGAACGGTGGTTGCATAGCATGGTCAAAGACAGGACCTTGTGCCAGACCGACAAATTATAAGGGTGAGCTTTACTATTGCTCCTACCAAGGATAGTAATTGCGTCCGACACGTTATAGACCATAATCAAAAGCATGTCACGGGACATTGCCTTAAACAGTTGCTTGTTCAACGCTTTCCTTTACAACCGGACGGTAGTTTGCCGAAAGGTAATATACGGAACAAGTAAACTGGACGTGTTGCTTTCCAAATACAAGGTTAGCAAGTGGGTGACACAAAACCGCAAGTTTTGAGCTAAAATTTTTAAATCTGAAACCCACCAAACCCACAAAAATATTTTGCAAACACCGGTAAAGGGTTATTCCGGAAAACTTATCTAGGGTAAAAAAAAAAAACTAGATTTAATTTTCAAAAGATCAAATGTTTTCATAAAGATCCAATTTCCTTAATGGATCTAAATTTTTATAGTCATGTGGGACTGTAAACCATATCGTTACTACCATTGTTTATACCGCCGTATAGAAATCACTGATGTACAAAGTGTGAAGAATAAAGAAGTGATTCTAGTATTTCAAGACAATATTGCTTGAGGACAAGCAACGCTCAAGTGTGGGAATATTTGATAATGCTAAAAACGAACATATATTTCATTGCATTATTTCTCAAGAAAGACAAGCTTTTAGTTGCAATTGTTCTATTTACAAGTGATATTCGTTTAAATAATAAAAGGTGAAGACAAAAGACAGATTCGACGAATTGAAGACGCAAACGACCAAAAAGCTCAAAAGAACAAAAGACAATCAAAAAGGTTCCAATTATTGATAAGAAACGTCTCGAAATTACAAAAGTACAAGATTCAAAACGCAAAGTACAAGATATTAAATTGTACGCGAGGACGTTCGAAAATCCGGAACCGGGACTAGAGTCAACTCTTAACGCTCGACGCAACGGACGAAAAATTACAAGTTAACTATGTATATAAATATAATATAATATATAATTAATTATATTAATTATATATATATTATATATATATATTAAAAACCGTCGGCAGCAAGAAACTCCAAGGGTGTGAGCTGTAAATATATCTCCGCGACTCGCGGAGTTTGAAGGGCATTTTTCCGCGAGTCGCGGAGCCCCAAAAATCAAGTCTGGCTATAAAGCAAACCGAATTCTGATCAAATTTCATATCTTATTTCTCTATCTCTCTCAATATATACGATATATATATATAATTTATATTTTAATTTTAATTTTAATTTTAATTCTAATAATAAGGGTATGTTAGCGAATGTTGTAAGGGTGTAAGTTGAAATTCTGTCCGTGTAACGCTACGCTATTTTTAATCATTGTAAGTTATGTTCAACCTTTTTACATTAATGTCTCGTAGCTAAGTTATTATTATGCTTATTTAAAACGAAGTAATCATGATGTTGGGCTAATTACTAAAATTGGGTAATTGGGCTTTGTACCATAATTGGGGTTTGGATAAAAGAACGACACTTGTGGAAACTAGACTATGGGCTATTAATGGGCTTTATATTTGTTTAACTAAATGAAAGTTTGTTAATGTTAATATAAAGATTTACAATTGGGCGTCCCTATAAATTATCATATACACTCGATCGGACACGATGAGCGGGGTATTTATATGTACGAATAATCGTTCATTTAACCGGACACGGGAATGGATTAATAGCCACTAGAATAATTAAAACAGGGGTGAAATTACATTCAAGGGTAATTGGTGTAATTGTTAACAAAGTAGTAAAACCTTGGTTTACACGCAGTCGATAACCTGGTGTATTCATTAAACAAAGTATTAAAACCTTGTTACAATTCGAATCCCCAATTAGTTGGAATATTTATCTTCGGGTATAATAATAATTTGACAAGGACACTTGCAATTTATATTTATGACTGATGGACTGTTATGGACAAAAACCAGACGGACATATTGAATAATCCAGGACAAAGGACAATTAACCCATGGGCATAAAACTAAAATCAACACGTCAAACATCATGATTACGGAAGTTTAAATAAGCATAATTCTTTTATTTCATATTTAATTTCCTTTATTTTATATTTAATTGCACTTCTAATTATCGCACTTTTATTTATTTTATTTTATCGCACTTTTAATTATCGTACTTTTTAATTATCGCAAGTTTATTTTATCGCACTTTTATTATTCGCAATTTCATTATCGTTATTTACTTTACGCTTTAATTTAAGTCTTGTATTTATTTTATATTTTACATTAGGTTTTAACTGCGACTAAAGTCTTAAAATCGACAAACCGGTCATTAAACGGTAAAAACCCCCCTTTATAATAATAATATTACTTATATATATATTTGTATTTTTATAAAAGTAAACTAATATAGCGTTGAGCTTTGTTTAAAGATTTCCCTGTGGAACGAACCGGACTTACTAAAAACTACACTACTGTACGATTAGGTACACTGCCTATAAGTGTTGTAGCAAGGTTTAAGTATATCCATTCTATAAATAAATAAATATCTTGTGTAAAATTGTATCGTATTTAATAGTGTTTTCCTAGTAAAATAATAACTATTTTATATACACCTCGCTTCGCATCACAATGATATCAATAATTATAATAATTCTATTAATTTCTTTAAATCATAATCTAATTAAAATTTTAACTTAATCAGTTCTATAATAATATTTATATTCAAGATTTCTATAATTATAATCTTAACAACATCATTAAAACTTTTATATTCATAATAATAATCATAATCTTCGCGTTTAATTTCTAAACTAGTGACTAAAGTTTCTTTAACATTAATTTGTAATCCTAATCATAATAATAGTAATACTTATATTAATAGTAGTCTTATAAAATTAATAATAACGATAATAATAATAATATTTAGTGATAATACTAATAATAATAATGATTGTAATATTAGTAATAATAACAATAATTATTAATAATAATATTGATCATAATAATAATATTACCTATAATATTTAATAAGAATAATACTAATAACAATAATAATATTAACAATAATAACAATAACAATAATAATAATAATTAGTAATATTAATAACATAATAATAATAACAATAAAAAGAAAAAGAAACTACCTCAAAGCTTTTCTAAAAAATAAAACGCCCTGAGCCGGGCTCAAACCCTCGACCTCTCGAATATACAAAGCATGCCTAAACCATCCCACCATTTATGATTTTTTGATTTTATACACGACCCAAATATATATGTATAAATTGTTTCTGTTCTCCCTTTTTCTCCTTCTTCACAACATTCAAATCGACCAGAATTCAAAACCAAGTAACAACGAGTTACTTGGTTATTTTTAGGATTAAAACTGATACAAAAATAATTATTGGTGGATTAAATTAATTAAAACAAAAAAAATGAGGAAAGAAGTTGTACAGTCAGTGACGAAGAATGTAATGAACTCAAAATCAATTTCAAGTTTTTAGGACGTTTTAGATAAAAATTATAACATGAAATAGGTTGTAAATCTCTCCTAGAAAATTTTTAGATGATCAATTTCAACCAAAACGTTACAACACCTTTGAATTTTCTGATGAACATAAACGTTGACTTTTAAATTCGTAACTTTAACTCTATAATTTGAATTCGATATTGAGAATTAAAAACTAAAACTTTGCAGATAGTTTCAATAAGGGATTCCTAACAACATTGCAATATTAAATTTTGAAATTGAATTCAAAATCATGGTTTTTGCAATTTGAGTTCAAAACAGAGGGGGGAAAATGGGTGTTGTTCTTTTCTGTATAAATTTGCAGATAAAATCGATAGTTGAATATAATGGAGTACTGGTCGTTTGTTTTCTGTCAATAATAATCGTTTATTATATAGAATATCAATGTAGTCGACAGCTTATTCGATCCAGTAAGTATTGAACAAAATTTTATAAAGCAGATAGAAAATAAATAAATAAATAAAAACTAGATGTCGACCCCTAACTGAATTTTGTTTGATTGTTGATTTGATTTTGATATTTAATCAGATTAGGGACAAGGATCAACACTTTATTACAGATTGATAGATACTTAAAGCTGAATCCGATCCCTTTTTCTTATTTTATAAATTATATAATTAATATAATGATTAATAAATATATTAGTAATAATAATAGCACTAATAATAATAATTATATTTAATAATGATAATAATAATAATAATAATCGTATTGATAAGATACTAAAAAAAATAATGATAATAAAAATAATACTAATAATAATAACCTTTATATTAATAATAATGATACAAATATTAAAATAAATAATTATAATTATAATTATAATAATAAAAATGATAATAATAATAATAATATTATTAATGATAATAATAATGATTTTTAATAATAAAAGTAGTAATAATATCTGATAATTATACAAATAATAATTAAGATATATCATGTTATTTATATCAAATTTCATATCTATATGTTTATATTAATAATATAGATTTTAATATTAATGAGAGTAATAATAATAATATTAATATAACATTTGCCTTAACTTGTATTTAGATATATTAATATTTTAATTTATTAATTATGTAATATTTACTAGTTATATAACATATATATAATAATATATATTTAATATTTAATATTTATATATATTATTATAATATACATATAATCATTATATAGAAATCATATTCATATATATTTATCTGTATATTCATTTTAATAATGACTTAACTATTCTGTACATTATTTTACATTATTAATCTCAATTGTTTAAAGTAAAATTTATTAATTCACAATGTTATATATATATATATATATATATATATATATATATATATATATACACTACATACACAATCACACCAATTGTTCGTGAATCGTCGGGAGTAGTCAAAGGTTAATTGAATCCTTGTAAACAATATATATAATTTTGAGACTTAACATTACAGACTTTGCTTATCGTGTCGAAATCATTTAAAGATCAAGTTTAAATTTGGTCGAAAATTTCCGGGTCGTCACAAAAATAACTCACCGCCAGATGATACTCTATTTGGCAGAGCATATCTACGAGTTAAATTGTTTTTTTAATGAAGTGACATTAGATTCAAAATAATATGTGTTACACACAATTACAATGTGAGTGAAATAATATGCCTTAAAACTATATATTAGTTTGATATGTGTTACATATTCTAGAATAACATGCTTCAGTTAAGAATATACAAGTTTAATATGTGTTACATATCTTAGAATAACATGCTTCAATTAAGAAGTACTTAGAAAACACTAAAGTTACTGAAAATCGCAAAAAATGTCTTTTAAGGAAACGAAACGTACATATATTAAACTGTAACAGTTATTTTAAATAATTATTAAGTTGAATGATTCTTTTAAACTATTGGAACTATTATAAATAAAAAAATCGAGGAATTTGTTTAAACATTCAATTAACGTTTCGATTTTTCGGTTTTGGTTAACAACACTTAGCAACGGATTAAATAATTATTAAGTAAAATTATTATTTTATATAGTTTGCAAAAATTACAATTCTTTTTTTATATAAGAGAATTTAATTTAATTCAAAATCCTAAAGAAATTAACGTTTAACGATTCAGTTCTCATTTTCGGCTAACGAAATGTAACGAAGCACCCAGGAAATCGTCTAGTGACTTGGAAGAGTCCATTAAATCCTCCTATAGGTCCAAATCGGCTGGCCATCACTCCCCATGGTCTATCTAATTAAATTATTTCCTTAGCCCAAGCCTTTAATCTTATCATAATTAATTGAAACCTAGTCCATAAACCAAATAAAAAAAACTGCATGCATATTGTTTCCCTCCCTCATGCGCTAGGAAACTACACCCTAACATCATCTTCATTGCCATTCTTCAAAGCTCAAGAACACACACTTTATTTGCTCGTTTGCTTGCTCGTTCACGAATTCTCGTTCCTCTCGTCATGCTCTACACATCTGTACCACTAATTACTTGATTAGGGTAAAACTCTAAAACTCTAGTTCTCTTATTTTCATGATTTTAATACATAATATTGTAGTACTAGTGTCTAATTCTCAAGTCTTGTTTGTGTACATATGATTTTGTGGTTAAATTAATCGTTTATACACTTTTGATAAAATCCCGAATTTGAAACGGACCTAAACACATTTTTACATGCTAAATACAATTAATATAAGTACATAGTTGAATTTTTATTAAAAAGTAGTTAACTTTTCATGTAGATATCGCGCGGTTTTGATAAACGGTTCAAAAGTTTTTGATGCAAATTCGTTATATTTTTTTATTTTTCAAGAAATATGTGATATTCTTCTGATCATGATATGCTCATATGAATAAATCTTTCAAAATTATTAACTTTTTGTTTAAATATCGTACGTTTTCGATTTATAGATCGAAAGTTAGGATTAAAATGATTTCGGTATGAATTTTGTGTGTGAATCTCATTTTCTGGAAATGCATGAACTAGATTTAGGTTATAAAATGTTTATAAATGTAACCCTTATGAAAGTACAATAAGTTTACATCTAGATATTGCATGTTTTCGATTCACAGAAATTAAGTTATGAGTCAGGGCCGGATCCTAGGGTAGGCGACACGTGCGACTGCACTGGGCATCACAAAATTGAGGGAAATCAAATATTTATGATCAATTTTGGAATATATAGAAGAAAAGTTGAAATATTAAAATTAGGGTTTAATAGTAGGTAAATGGATCATTTGGGAAAGTGATGGTGGGTCTCATTAAATATTTGTTTACTCTGTATCTTTTTTATGTAAGTATAAAAAATAAGTATAGATGGATGGACGGCAGTTCATGCCTTCATGCCTACATGGCTTACTATTTCAATTTTTAATAAGTTGTTACTGCATACTGTTAGTATCATCTGTCATTTTTTATATTTTATTACCATTACTTAGTATTTATAAACTATACTCCATACAAAACACTTTTTATACCATAGTATTTACTCTGTATAAATTATGAGAATTGTATTTTGTATTCATAAACATAAAGACAACATTGGATAGTCACAAATCGTCGTCCGTCCCATATTAATAGTCTTATCTAGACTTCACCGTTTTTTTTCTATCTTTAAGTTTAAATATTTTAATTTGTATTGAATATTATTCGATAAAAGTTATATCAGTGTATTGATTTTTATAAAAAATTTTTACAGGTATTATATAACAAAATAATATTGATTTAAAGTTAAAGTTAAAGTTAAAAAGAAACAACTTTTAAAGTTAAAACATGACTATAAAAAATGAGATGGAAAAAGTATTCTTTTTAACGATGTATTACGTGCTCGATACTCATTCTTTTTCATTATATACAAGTCACTTTGTAAAATATTTTTTGCAAAATTTTAGTGACTATATTATTTAAGTTACAAGTATAATTAAAGTCTTACATCTCCGAGGTCAATTTATATAATTTTACTTTCAATCGTATGAAAACATCTGTTTAATTGATCTATTTTGAATTTGTAACTCAAATTCAAGTGTTTAAATTTTGAAGGGCATGAATTACTATTTTCACACGGGGCATCAAAATATATAGGACCAGCTCTGGTTATGACCCAAACAAAATAGGGAATTTTTTCTTCGCGTTAATCCCGACCTTTGTCTAAAGAAATTGTGATTGTGGAATATTGGTAAGATGGATTGACATGAACTTCTGGAAAATGACTTCTAACATGCTTAGGAAGACCCTCTAATTGGCGGTAACATGATTTGATTCGTTATATGGTAGGACTGCTTAGTACACAAACATGTCTCTGAATTGCTATTGAAAACTGCTTGTCGGACTTCCATGAACAAACTGCACCACCCGGCTACACCAAAAGGCCTCAACTCTTTACAGATGAAAATTTGATATGCTCCTAAATTCTTCCACTGGTTTTACATTTTTAAAATTTTTCTAGAATTAGTTATGAATTTTCCAAATCTGACGCGTGCTGAAAGCTGTTGTGTAATATCTATGCTATATCTGAACTTTTGTAAACCGTTAGATAGCTTGGCATGAATTTTTAGAAATATAATAGGGTAATATACAGGTCTGAAAGGTATCAAATTTCCATGTAAATTGGTTTATGATTTATGGTTGTTTGTTTGAGTACCGATTGCATGCACATTTATTGAAAATGACTAGAAACACTTAAAATGCTAATCTGAAGTCAAGACTTTACTGGTTGACCTATGCTTGACTATTTGACCAACATGAGGACCTATTGATATGGTTGAATTTTGTTGAACAGGTTGAATGTGTTTGATAATTCGCTGACTTGCGTTGACTTTTGTTGACTTTTACTGTAACTATGAGTCGGACTTGAGCAATAGGACTATACATACCCTATGACCCGACGTAGCTTATTAGAAACCTATTGACCAAATTATTGCTTTAGGTTTAGTCTACGAGTTAAGGACCTAAAACTTGTATATCTATTGTGCTATTTGTAGCTGCGCTAAAGGTGAGTTATAGCTCCCTTTTTCTATATTGTTTTTGGGGTGAGAATACATGTTTGCTAGTTTTCCAAAAGTTTATTATACGAGAGTTCATAGTCATACTCTCTATTTAAATGTTTACTGCTTATACTTAGGATGTGGATACATACTGTTTGAAACGAATTTTACATCTGGACACGATCATTTAGAAACAAACCTTGTATTGCATCAGTTACAGACAGAAAAGCCCTTAGCTCGAATATGTTAAATTACTTATGTAATCGAGAATCATATAGACAGATCTGTTAGGTTTTGGCAAACCTCACCCTGCATACTGAAGTGCATGTTACTTCGTAAATGTTACACTTGGTCGGTGTACACTATTATAGGGTAAATAAAATCGCGTAGGATACTATGCGTAATGTTAAGCTTCATATTTCGAGTTCTCAGAAAATGCACACTTTAGAAACTATTCTTCATAAATATCGTGGTCTACAAAATTAAACCTATAACCAAAGATGGTAAAAATGTTATAAATGGAATTAGGAAGAAGGGTCATTACACATGTAAACTAAATGACTTTAAACATTTAGATATTTGTCTTACTTCCATTCATGACACTACCACTTTGTGGCATAGGAGACTTGGGCATGCTAACATGAAACTAATTCACAACATATCTTCTAAAGAAATGGTTAGAGATTTACCAAGCTAAAATATGAAAGTCATTTTTGTGATGCATGTAAAGTAGGAAAACAAGTCCATGCTAGTCATAAACCTAAGAACTTCATTTCAACCAAAAGATATCTAAAACTCCTACATATGGATATGTTTGGTCCATCATCCATTCAAAGTTATGGTGAGAATTTCTACACCTTGGTAATCGTTGATGATTTTTCTAGATATACATGAACACTTTTTCTAAAACAAAAAAATGAGGCATTTGAGAGATTCGTAATTTTTGCTACAAAAATACAAAATTTGTTTGGTTGTACAATTGTCACCATACGAACAGATCATGGAAGAGAATTTGATAATGATGCCTAATTTGGAGTCTTTTGTGATTTACATGGAATTTCTCATAATTTCTCGGCTCCTCGCACTCCTCAATCAAATGGAGTTGTTGAAAGGAAAAACTGAACTCTTCAAGAAATGAGTAGAACAATGTTAAATGAGCAATCAATGCCTCAAAAATTATGGTGTGAAGTGGTAGCAACCTCTACCTATATTCAAAATAGATTTTTAATTAGGCCTTCAATGGATAAAACACCCTATGAAATCCTAAATGGTAGGAAACCCACCGTAAGTCACCTTAGGGTATTTGGATTTAAGTGTTTCATCTTAATCAAAAAGGAATACCTAACAAAGTTTGAACCTAAAGCCTATGAAGGAGTATTCCTAGGATATTCATTAGAAAGCAAAACCTATAGGGTTCTAAACAAGTACACTAATGTCATAGAAGAATCATTAGATGTCACTTTTGATGAAAATCCTCCACCTAAGTCCAAACGACTAGTAGATGATGATGTGATTGAACAAGAAGCCATTGTGACTAGCACAATCCAAAACGAGCCCAAAGAAGTCGAAGAAACTAATGAGATAGAATCTCACTTGGAAAACGATCCTAGCAAAGACCATCTAGAACCCACAACCGACCTTAAACATATTAAGGATCATCTAATAGATCAAGTCATAGAAGATATCAACAACACTAGAACCACACGATCACAAATCTTCAATCTAGTGGCAAACTATGCATTAATCTCCCAAGTGAATCCAAAAATGTCAAGGAAGCTTTAGTATATGAGAGTTGGGTAGAAGCCATGCAAGAGGAATTAAATCAATTCCAAAGGAGTAACGTATGGGATTTGGTTCACCTACCAAGAGAGCAAAATATCATATGAACCAAATGGGTATATAGGAACAAACTACATGAAGATGGGAAGGTTGTTAGAAACAAAGCGAAGTTAGTCATACAACGGTATAGCCAACAAGAAGGAATCTATTACGATGAGACCCGTAGCTAGACTAGAGTCCATTAGAATCCTTCTTGCATATGCATGTGCTAAAAACTTAAAACTATATCAAATGGATGTCAAAAGTGCTTTTCTAAATAATGAAGAAGTATTTATGTCACAACCTCCGGACTTTGAAGATTTTGAAAAACCTTATCACGTGTTTAAACTTAAAAAGGCCCTATATGGACTCAAACAAGCTCCTAGAGCTTGGTATGAGAGACTTAGAACCTTCGTTATTAATCATGGATATGAAATGGGAAAAAATGATAATACATTATTCGTCAAAAAGCATGAAAATGATTTGGTTATTGTTCAAATATATGTTGATGATATTGTATTTGGTTATACTAATGAGTCTCTTAGCAATGAGTTTTCTAAGTTAATGCATGATGAGTTTGAAATGAGCATGATGGATGAATTTAAGTTCTTTCTCGGACTCCAAATTAAGCAACTAGAAGATGGAACGTTCATCAATCAACAAATGTATATTCATGATATGCTCAAAAAGTTTGGAATGGAAAACTCAAAGCCTATGGCCACTCCTATGGCCACCAATATCAAGCTTACTCTTGAAGGAGAAGGAGATTCATTTGATAGCACCAAGTATAGAGGAATGATTGGTTCTCTTCTATACTTAACGGCGATTCGACCCGATATTATGTATAGTGTGTGCTTGTGTGCAAGATTCCAAGAGAATCTCAAAATATCTCACGTAGAAGCGGTCAAATGAATCTTTAGATACTTGAAAGGTACCATGAATCTTGGTCTATGGTATCTAAAGTTCACCAGTGTTGACATTATGTTCTTTGCGTATTTCGACAATGGAGGATCGTTGATTGATCGAAAGAGCACAAATGGTGTAGTGCATTTGTTGGACTTTGCTTAACCTCATGGTTCTCCAAGAAGCAAACATCCGTTGCACTATCTACTACCGAAGCGGAATATGTTGACGCATGAAGAGCATGTACACTAGTGCTATGGATGAAACAAACCTTCATCGACTATGGTATCATCTCTTCTAAAATACCCATTTGTTGTGATAATAAGAGTGCTATAGACCTATCTAAAAATCAAATATTACACTCTAGGACTAAACACATAGATATTAGGCACCATTTTTTACGTGATCATGTCCAAAAGGGTAATATCGTGATTGATAAGGTAGACTCCTTAGAAAATATTGTTGATATCTTTACTAAGCCTCTGAAAAAGGAGACCTTAAATCTACTTAGAAAAGGGTTGGAAATGATGGAACTTGTACCTTAAATTTAACCCACTAAGCCCGTGCGGAAGAACTATGGTCGACCGTGGAGTCAACCGCACAACAGCTGACGGTTGTTTTGTCTTTTCCTCACTTTCTTTATTTTATAAATAACTTTTTCACCAACCCCACTCCTTCTTTAAACTCCAACCACTAGATTCCAGATTTTATTGTCTCCCTTCTCTCTAATGAAACTTATCTATTGATAACTCCAAAATTATACTTATTTTTAAACACATTTTAAGGAGTTATTTTGGCATTTTCAAGACATTTTAAGTACTTTAACATACAAAAATGGATAAAATCAAGAAAATGGTATTTTTAATGTTTTGTTTGAGAAATGTGTTAAAACAGGACAAAAAACAGGAAAGAGGAGCTAAGTATTGAAGAAATGCTGAAAATCTGCGTGCTGTCACCATTTTGGCCATATCTTGAGCATCCGAACACCGTTTTTGACGAGCCACCTGCCAAAACGAATGAAAGACAAAAATCTACAACAAAATGAAAGAAGCCACTGGCTTGGTTAAAGGGAAGCCAACGGCTTGGCCAAGGAAGACGCCGACTTCAGGTCAAAAAGTCAACATTTTGCCGAAAAAGTTTTTCTTGGTCTCCAAGCTCAAATCTAAAGTGAAGCCGCCGGCTTGACATCCAAAGTTACTCTCTTGAATTGGATTTAAGTTTAAATTCAAGTTAATGCAGTTTTTCTTATTCATCTTTATTACTTTGTAAGTTATAATCTTATTTACATTATCGCATCTTTTCAATTATGTCTTTATTTATATTTAACTGCTTTTGTTCATCTGCAACTATGAACTAAATGTTCATAGTGGTTGCGTGGACAAAAACTAACTTTGTCTGGGAATAGATGAAGCCGTCGGCTTCCTCATTTCAAGCCGCCGGCTTCGTACTTAATTCGGTGCAGTTTCTAGTTTTTTCCAGATCTGTATAGACCGAGTTTCTGTGATGATTATTTAAACTATTTTGAATCTGCTATGTTTTAATATGCTTGTTTGCCATGCTTAATGATTAAATGCCAGATTTTAGGATTGATTAGCACTTAATCCAACGATCTATTATAGGATTCATGCTACTTGTTTAGATCTAGTCAATCAAACATGTTAAATTGGAGTGCGTGAAATTAAGTTAAACAACATGTTTAGTGATAAATTTATTGAATTTGAGTTACACTTATATAATAGAGTTTAATATTGTTAGGCTTAGTCGAAAATCCTCCATTTAGATGTGTTTAATTAATGATTGCATGAGAACTGGGTAATGATAAACTTTTTAGCTAATAGCTTGAGTTGATCTACTTGATGTTTAATAGCTTATATAATTTGTCAGTCTATTTGCACATTAATCCTCATCATACGATTGATATGTATCATGTAATTGAATTGAATACTTAGAACTGAGATGTTATCCATGCACATCATGTGTTTAGCATATGCTTTAAGTCCTTACTATTGAATGATATGCAACACTTGTCTTAACCTATTTAGGGATAATAGTTAGTCTATGATTATTATCTTGTTTTGTGTTAATATAAGTTATGAAACTTGCCTAATATGATTCTCGTAGAAGTTATTCGTTCATATAACTACTTTTTATCATTTATTTGTTTCTTTATCTTTTATTTAGTAAGCATTTATTATTTTTGTTCATTAAAACGTATCTTCAATCATCTCATTCCTAAGAGATAAAAATCAACAACCTAAAAGCACATAAAAATCTATCTTTAGTTCTTTAATAAGAACTAAGCTATATAATAAACAACAACTCTTATCTGCTTCCATGCTCTCTTGGGACGATAACCTAAAATACTACATCTGATCGGGTTTTGTTGCTTATTAGGGTGTTAACAGTAAAATAAAGGTTATATATATATTTAAAAGTTGAAAGGCAAATTAAGCACTACTGCACACATTTTTGACACATCAACTATTTGGCATAGCTGTCGGGGAGCGCGCTAAATACGAATATTTGGATATAAGTTAGTTATTGATATTTCTTGAAAGAGTGGTGACTGTCTCCTTTAGGGAATGGTTGTTGGGGTTCTGTTTTAAAGACTCCTGCTTGAACCTAGATGTTGACGGCCATTTGGACTTGAAAGCTTCAATAATCTGATTTATATTTAATTATTTGTTGTCAAGCGATAATAGTTGTTATATAATTTATGTATTCATTTATATTCATATATATATTTTTAAAATCTTAATTTCTTATTCAAATTAATTAAAAATTTAAAATCTAAAAAATGAAACACTGCGGGTTGAGTTTATCTCTGATTTCTACTACAATTAAACAACCCATAAAGGGAAAAGAAATAACTTTTATAGAAATGGGTAGATACTTTATTAAGGAAAATAAGACTGAATATAAGGCTGCTCCATTTTCACAAAAACAAATACAATCGATATTAGAATGGAATGAATACATGATACAAGTAAAGGAAAAGGAAGAAAATGTTCAAACTCAACATACGATAACTGTCACACCATATCTTTCTAATGCGTATTATTGGACTAATGATGAGGAAGAGTTGGTTAATGTGGAGTTTGAACCAGTCAAAAAAGAAGTAGAGAGTTTTGGGGTAAGTATTAGAAACATGTCGATAGAAGAGAGGATGTTAGCCGAAGGATTTTGCCCGTGTTTTTATAGATCTTTACAATGTTGCACAAATCCAGACGTAAAACATTCAAGTACCCCATCTAATACACAACTACCTACTGATTCATACCTAGAACAATTAAGTATGACTGAATCTATGCCAATACCACAACCCATAACCCCACAACCTACCACTTCACCACCTATGTTAGTAGTCCCGGATAGTATATATTTATCGATGAAATTTTAGATAAAGAACCACCGGGTATAGATTGGGATCCTTCAGATACCGAAGACGATGATGAGTTTCATCCGATCAAATGGGATTCTTCTGATGATGAAGAAGATGATTCTTATCTTAAGTTTGAGGTGTACGGATTGCTAGAAAACACTAGGTTAGTGGAAAGTGCTGCAATGTTAAGCATAGATTCACTGGTTGTTAAAGAAACTACTCATTTAGATCCACTTTCTGAACTTTTACGAGAATTTCCTGAGTTACAAACTAGCCTGCTTAATGGTATATATGAGGTTGTTTTGGATAAGGAAGAAAATTTGTTAGCTATTTTGATGGCTAATGGTTAAGCGCCTACGACTGAGGAACTAGCTGAATTAAGGATAGAGGTTGACCCAACAACATTAAAGAAAATCATAGCGGATCAACTGCACATATTGAGGTTCCCGATGTTGAAATAAATGATTGCTCGTATGCAAGTGGGCATCAAAAAGTATATAGTTTAGAGAAGACGGTTTATAGTGATCCATTTGATATTAGCATAACCGAGGGGTACATTTGGGTGTCCTGGTCAGATTTTAAGTATGATACATATTCGAAAAGTGGGGTTATACCAGGGTTCTATGCAAAAGAGAAAGGAAAACATCTGAACTACATATATTCAACCCGGGGTGTTAATGACTGGTTAACCTTATTTATTCGTGGAACATTTTCCACTGATTTTATATGCCGCCCGATAAGTGTGGGGAAGTTAAACCCCACTAAGGAAAAATTTAAATGGGGTCGAGTCAAGCTTATGACTCGTTAATAAAGAAGAACGTATTTATTTCCTTTAGTGATTATTTGAATAGATGGGGTGACTGGGCGAGTGTTCTTCAAATTCAACTTCTGCAACTATCCTTTAACTACAATCTACTTCCAAGTAACATCATTCTTCTCCATATTTACTATTATATATCTTTCCCATATTTTTATAAGTCTGATTTTATGCAAGTGAGGGCATTTCATGATCTTAAGTGTGAGGGATGGGTGAATTATTCACTAAATTAAAAACCCAAGATAATTTTTTTTTGAAATTTGTTAAGGAAATACTAATAAAATGAGGTTTTTATGGTTTAATACTCACACTTGATTTTGTTTGTCTTACATTTTAAAAAATTGTTTCTTTTTGATTAATAATTTATACCTTTTAAAGTAACTAGTTTTTAACTCCCTATATGGTGAAAATTTTTAAATTTTGAGATAGAATAAAAAACACCTAAAATCAAGGTAATGTAAACGATAAAGAAATATTTAGGATTTTATTTTTTTTAGCCTTTTGTTTTAAAACCAATTTAATCCAGTACCCAAGTCGTTAGAACTTGAATACATATCCAAATATATAGAGTGCTAAGAAAATTCCAATAGTTATTAGAAACCTTAACCTTTTTTAGGAATAATCCAATTATACCAAATTCCCATTCCTAACCCTATATATTTGGAAGTATAAATTCTTAGTCAAACTTATGTTTTTTCATTAATCTAATCTTAAGGCTAATAGAACTATTCTCAACTTCGAGATCGGACTACTTGTTTAAGATAGGAAGTAAATGCCAAATATTGTGAAACGATTACAAACTTATAGCCACTACCATATGGCATAATAAGCATGGACCACTGAGGTAGCAAAAGAGTCCCAATGAGGGCCAACTTAGAAAATTGCCAAATGTAAAACTAATGCTAAGCATGAAAGCAAAAGAAATGAAAAGTAAAAGAGCCCAATGAAGGCAAATAAGAGTGATGAGAGCGAGAGAAAAGCGTTCCAATGAGAACTACACACCTTTAAAAGCTCTAGTTAGAAAATAAAAGAGTCCAATGATGACCAACTGTTGTATAAATTTGGACTAATGAACATTAGCATCACTTGTATTCCTTGATCTGGTTCAGACTAGTTCTTATAATAATAACTAAATTTTAATGATTAGACATCTTTTTGACTATGCATTTTGCTTCCGCTTTTACTCGTATTTTATATCCGGTGTCATGACCACCCAGATAAACCAAATTTCGATTAAACTACCAATTTAATATTTCTTTTGATACATTACCTAGGTAAAATTCTTGAATAAGTGTCAATCTTTGATAAAATTTGAAGATGATTTTTAGCTGAAAACACAAGATTAACCAAAGTATAGTTAAAACATCTCATTAAATACTATGTTTGATAAAAATGCCTAAGGAAGTATACTTTTAAATGTTTGAATCTTTATTTGCTTGAGGACAAGCAAAGTTTAAGTGTAGGGGGGATTTGATAACTCCGAAATTATACAAATTTTTAAACACATTTTAAGGAGTTATTTTGACATTTTAAGTACTTTAACATACAAAAATGGATAAAATCAAGAAAAAATTATTTTTAATTTTTATTTGAGAAATGTGTTAAAACAGGAAAGAGGGGCTAAGTATTGAAAAAATGTTGAAAATCTGCGTGCTGTCACCATTTTGGCCATATCTTGAGCATCCGGACTCCGTTTTCGACGAGCCACCTGTTACAACGACTGGAAGAAAAAAATCTACAACAAAGTGGAGGAAGCTGCCGACTTGGTTAAACAGAAGCCGCCGGCTTCAGGTCAAAAAGTCAACATTTTGTCGGACAAGTTTTTCTTGGCCTCCAAGCTCAAATCTGAAGTGAAGCCGCCGACTTGACATCCGAAGCTGCCAGCTTGGACCTAGAACACGTTTTCTTGCGCGTAAAGATCAAGTTTTGAGTGGAGAAAAATTCACCGTCAAGGGAAGCCCCTCGCTTCGTACGAAGCCGCCGGCTTGGCACGGGTTTTGAGGTCTATAAATACTAATCGAATTTTAGAGTTTTCAATGTACCTTTTCAATATATCCCTCTCAAATTCGAAATTCTTTAGTTTAGGATTTAGTTTAGGGATTATTTTCAATGTAGAGTTACTCTCTTGCATTGGATTCAAGTTTAAATTTCAAGTTAATGCAATTTTTCTTATTCCTCTTTATTGCTTTGTAAGTTATAATCTTATTTACTTTATCGCATCTTTTCAATTATGTCTTTATTTATATTTAACTGCTTCTGTTCGTCTCCAACTATGAACTAAACGTTCATAGTGGTTGCGTGGACGAAAACTAACTTTGTCTGGGAATCAGATGAAGCCGCTGGCTTCCTCAGTTACAGCCGCCGGCTTAACTGAGCCAAAGCCGCCGGCTTCGTGCTTAATTCTATGCCGTTTATGGTTTTTCCAGATCTGTATAGACCAAGTTTCTGCGATGATTATTTAAACTATTTTGAATATGCTATGTTTTAATATGCTTGTTTGCCATGCTTAATGATTAAATGCTAAATTTTATGATTAATTAGCACTTAATCCAACGATTTGTTATTCGATTCATGCTACTTGTTTAGATATAGTCAATCAGACTTGTTAAATTGGATTGCATGCAATTAAGTTAAACAACTTGGTTAGCGATAAATTTGTTGAATTTGTGTTACACTTATATAATACAGTTTAATATTGTTAGGCTTAGTCGAAGATCCTCCATTTGAATGTGTTTAATTAATGATTGCATGTGAACTGGGTAATGATTAACTTTCAGCTAGTAACTTAAGTTCATCTACTTGATGTTTAATAGCTTATATAATTTGTCAGTCTATTTGCATGTTAATCCTCATCATAAGATTGATATGTATCATGTAATTGAATTGAATACTAAGAATTGAGATATTAGCCATGCACATCACGTGTCTAGCATATGCTTTTAGTCCTACCTATTGAATGATATGCAACACTTGTCTTAACCTATTTAGAGATAATAGTTGGTCTATGATTATTATCTTGATTTGTGTTAATATAAGTTATGAAACTTGCATAATATGATTCCCGTAGAAGTTATTCGTTCTTGTAACTACTTTTTATCATTTATTTGTTTCTTTATCTTTTATTTAGTAAGAATTTATTATTTTGTTCATTAAAATGTATCTTCAATCATCTCTTTCCTAAGAAATAAAGTTCAACAACCTAAAAACACATAAAAATTTATCTTTAGTTCTTTAATAAGAACTAAGTTATATAATAAACAACAATTCTTATCTGCTTCTACGCTCTCTTGGGACGATAACCTAAAATACTACACCTGATCGGGTTTTGTTGCTCGTTAGGGTGTTAAAAGTAAAATAAAGGTTTTATAAATTTAAAATTTGAAAGACAAATTAAGCACTACTGCACACACTTTTGACACATCGTCTATCTTTTTAAAATGGCACAATTTCTTTGTTTTCAAAAATGCGTCTGGACAAGAATATATCGACATACGTTTTCAAAACAATGTTGCAAACATGACTTTCTCACTAAAATGTTCACGTTCCTAGGAAATGACTAACACAAGAAGACAATGTGTGGCATATCACGAACAACAAATGGAGACTCGAACTCTTCTTGAAGAAAGAGTTGTTCACTATGATGAATTTTCAAACCTTCAAACAACATTCACTCAAAAAGAATGTTTATCTTTCATAAAACTAGATGAGGCCATCTATCCTTATCCGAGAATTTTATGCCAACTTTGAACTTTTCAACCCAAATCAAGTCAAATTTCAACTCGAAAAGAAAAATTACACTTGGCCTCTCTCGTACTTTGCTTCGGTTATGTTAAACTAGTCTATGATTAAGACTTATGTTTATGATGTGTAATGTGTTATGTACTCTTATTATGACTTATGTGTACTAATCATCCTTTCTATGAGTCTTATATTGCACATTTTAAGGGGGAGCTATATTATCGATTACTTTATAAGATTCAAGGGGAGCATAAATATAGGGCGCGCTTAGTTCCAGGGGGAGCTAACATTTTTGCTTCGACAAAAGGGGAGAAAGTGTATGGTAAGTGATGTTAACACATGTGTTGTATTATATGCTTAAGCACACTTACATATGTTTTTCATCATCAAAAAGGGGGAGAATGTTGGTTAGTGATCCAATAATAATATTCAAATATTAACCACTTTGTTTTTATGATGACACCAAGTCTTGTGTGCTTAAACAACGTATAGAACAACACAAGTTTACAAACCTACACAATATCTAGCAAATGACTAATACACAAAACCGTTAAGTCAAAAGAGTCATTTGAAAAATACTGAAGGAGCACGGTTAGGTCCACAATCGACCACAGGTCTGATCGTAGATGCCATGTACTTTGGTTCAATGAAACAAGGTACATGGTCGACTCCAAGTTCAGCCCTGGGTCGACAGCAGTTTTCTCTGTCCGGCTTTTTGATCGAAAAAAGTTTGACTACTTTGGGGCATCTATAATTTACAAAACTTATTTAAACATGCTTAGAATAGTTGTCTCTTTCATATTCAAATGAGTTTTGGTCACTAAAACACTAATCTTGCTTAATCACACTTAATGACGACTTAATGACACTTTTAGCTTATGATTAATGTTAAACACACAAGTATGGCTAAAAGTTCTTTTTCAAAGGGTATATTTTTAAATCTAAATTAAAAGTAATGAAACACTTGAGTTGGTCATTAAGTCCAAGAGATGCTCTCCACTTGATTAACCATTAAGCATTAATTTACATGCTTAATAAGAGTTTAGTGTAAACTCCTTAAAGTCTTCATGTAAAAACAAGTTGGTCTACTTTGGAAGGTTGAAAGTAACCAATGAATGCATATACTTGCAAAACTAATGTTGACAAAAGGCTTGAAGACTTGTGACTTGAAGTTTGGAAGTTTGTGGTTGTCATGGGATTAAAATTCTGCATTTACCTTAAAGGGAAATCAATGACACACATCTAGTACAATGTGACTTTCCTCTTTTAAATCAAGGTCAACCTCAAAGAATACATCCAAGACAAAAGGGGTAATGCAGGTCTTTTCAGATGTTTTTAGCATCTAATTGCAGGCATCCAATAAGGAAAAATGACAAAGTTAAAGATCTCAAACAGCTACAATTTCAGAAGTCAGAGACCTGCACGGTCAACCCAAGGTCGACCATGAGGTGAGCCGCAGTTGTCCGGGTTTGAATTTCTCTTGCCTATAAAAGCCAAACCTTGGAACACTTGAAGACTCACACTTAAATTTCCATACATTTACTGATATTATTCAGAAATTATTGTAATCTATTTAGAGTGATTCAAGCAAGAGTGATTGTAAACTTAGTTGTGAGTTTACTTGTAAACGATCTTCTTAAAGGGATCTAGAAGATATGTGAAGTTTCACTTAGTGGTAGCATTAGGATCTTGTGGTAATAGCATTTGGTGATTGTGAATTCTTCAAAGGGACGTAAGGGTTCATAAGTTGCAGCTTACGGAGGAGCTAGTGTTGTATCCAGACACTTTACCGAGTTTGGAGAATCATAGTGAAACTAACTATCAATTCGTTAGAATTAAGGAGTGGATTAAGGAAGATTAGTTAACATCTTCCCGAACCACTATAAATCTTCGTGTTTGTTCTCTTATTCCTTATCTTTATATTTATTATACTTGTGAACAAACTAATCAAATCACATTATAGCAATCTCAAGTTCTAAATCGGAAAAAGTTTTAAAAATTGCACTAAGTAACTATCCACCCCCTCTAGTTACTTACAATATATTTTGGTGGTGTGAGTATTAAATCAATAGAGTCTAGACCTTGTATAAGCTTCATTCATTTGAAAGTTATTTAGGTGTAATATGTATCAACCCATTATCTATTCCGCCAAAGGATAACTGTAATTCTTTGACATTACTTCAATAAAAGAATAATGTTGAAAATTACTTATGACTCTGATTTAATTGATCGTTGATTTTATGCTTAAACTGTTGAATTCATTTAATTAACAAAAAGAATTGTATTCATCCCCCCTTACAAACATCCTGTTGTTAAATCGGGACCAACAATTCACATGTTTGGTATCATTACAGGATGGCAAAACAACCTGAATGGTACCACTCTCCAGTCTAAAACCAGAAGATGAGGAAATATGATTGAAGTCTTGGTCTACAAAATCTGGATAGCAATAAAGCCAAATAACCCTAGACCAACAGCCTACTGGAAATGGATATCATCCAAGAGTATTCATTTAATTTACCGGGAAACGCTATTCAAGCTACAATGGACTACAAACACAAGACACACTTCACAAACTGGCTGCACCTCTATTCTGCATACATGATATCAAACTTCTTATGTGGAGAAGTTAAAAAATGTTAGGACCCTAAAGTGTAATAGTGTTAAAGTGAATGTTCTTATCATATAAGGTTTTATAGACGAAGACTATTTATAGAACTTATGTAGTCCTAACTCAATAGCCATTGTACTTACCAGAGTTTAAGAAGCTGTGGCATAAAATCTTGACACTTTTCTCTCTGTCCGAATTACTTTCTTTCTGTTCGAATCTCATTCTACACCTTCACACTCTTTGATTATTCGTGATTCATCTATGATCTAACCTATCATTTCATATCATAGAAGTTCATGTGTGATTCTATATCACTAAATCGATCCAGATCTCAAAGATTCAAACAGATTGATCACATTCGCACATTTGAGCCAAATTCGCACGAAGTCGAATTTGAAGTTCCGACGTTTTGATTTTCATGCAAAGCTCGACGAAGGTGTAGTATCATTGTTAGAAAGTAATTCAATCAACAGAATAGATTTATTCCAACATGTGACACTGCTAAATTTTTTTTTTTATGTGGCGGAAGCATTAGTATTAATTTAACCATTACCGTAACATAAACATATTTAATTACATATCCAAATCATTTGACGGCTAATATTAAAGAATAATTCTAGTGTCACGTGACATTACAACCAAAATTTAGTTATAACGGAAAAGACACATCAGAGTTTCTTCATAGTCAAACATAACATCACCATGTCCGTCTTCTCCCCAAAATGCATCATTTACAAAAGCTAACTGAAATGACCCGTCCTAATTCATCTGGACGAATATATTACATTTGGTTACATCGCGAGGTACTTGACCTCTATATGATACATTTTACAAACATTGCATTCGTTTTTAAAAGACAAACTTTCATTACATCGACAGTTGACGGCATGCATACCATTTCATAATATATCCAACTATAATTGACTTAGTAATAATCTTGATGAACTCGACGACTCGAATGCAACGTCTTTTGAAATATGTCACGAATGACTCCAAGTAATATCTCTAATATGAGCAAATGCATATCGGAAGATTTCTTTCATACCAGAGAATAAACATGCTTTCAAGTGTCAACCAAAAGGTTGGTGAGTTCATTAGTTTATCATAATCATTCATTTTTATCATTTTAATAGACCACAAGATTTCATTTTTCCATAAATATACATCTCATATCAGGCATTTCGCAAACTGCATAGAGATAAAAATCATTTATATGGATTAAACACCTAGTAACCGACCTTAACAAGATGCATATAGAATATCCCCCAGTATACAGCGCGCAACTAATATACTAAATAATACCTCGAAGTACTAAAGCATCCATACCCTAGATGGGACTCGTTGGGCCCGATAGATCTACCTTTAGGATTCGCGTCAATTAGGGGCCATTTCCCTAATTCTTAGGTTACCAGACTTGAAGGGGCGATATTCGGTTTAATAATCCAACCATATAATGTAGTTTTCGATTACTTGTGTCTATTTCGTAAAGCATTTATAAAAGCAGCGCATGTATTCTCAGTCCCAAAAATATATATTGCAAAAGCATTTAAAAAGGGAGCAAATGAAACTCACAATACTGTATTTTGTAGTAACAATACATATGACCTCATTGAATAACTGCACAATGCAGGGTTGACCTCGGATTCACGAACCTATATCAATTATATATATATATATATATATATATATATATATATATATATATATATATATATATATATATATATTAACACATAATATTAATCAGCTAAGTTTATAAATTTTATAATGTATTATGATTAACATCCTTTTATATAATTATATTAATACTTATAATAGGTTATATTATATATGTGATATATAATTTAATTAATGTTATAATTATAATATATTAGTTAATATATCAAAACATGGTAGTTTGTAACATTAGTTATATTTATGTTACATGTAATAATTATATTTTATATAAAAAAAAATTTGTTGTGTTAATAATAATAATACTGGTAGTAATATTAGTAATATAAATAATGATAATAATAATTTAAAAAAATATATATAATAATTTTAATGTTAACAATAATGATGATAATAATAATAGTAATAATAATTATGATATTCATAAAATTAATAATAACAGTAATTTTCATAAAAATAATAATAATGATAATAATAATAAAAATAATGATAATTCTAATAATAATGATGATAGTTTTTAATGGAAAAATAATAATAATAATAATTTTTAATAATACTAATAATAATAATAATAATAATAATAATAATAATAATAATAATAATAATAATAATAATAATAATAATAATAATAATAATAATAATAATAATAATAATAATAATAATAATAATAATAATAATAATAATAATAATAATAATAATAATAATAATAATAATAGGAATATAAATAATTACTAAAAATAATAATTTTAATAATAATGATAAAAACAGTTAATAGTAATGACCATATAAATAATGATAGTTTTTAATAATAATAATAATAATACTTACATTAGTAATTATAATGATAATACTAATAATAATACTTAATACTTATAATAATAATAATAATAATAATAATAATAATAATAATAATAATAATAATAATAATAATAATAATAATAATAATAATAATAATAATAATAATAATAATAATAATAATAATAATAATAATAATATTATCACTAATATTACTACCTTAAGAAACAAGCTTTCCAAAAATAAAACGCCACTGTCCGGGTTCGAACATGAGACCTCTCGTCCACCTAACATACCCCTTAACCATTCGGCCATCTGTTAATTTCTGATTAAAACCCCACTGAATAACTTATAACCCGTTTGGCCCAATCTACTTTGGCCCAAACCAAGCTCGATCCAAATAGGTTAAGTGGCCTGTTTAAAGAATAATCTGCTACGGTGTATTTCATTAACCCTAATCACAGATAGGTCGAGCAAGGAAGAAGTCAAAAACACAGCTTGAATCACGGTTATGGGACCTTCGGTTCATTAATCGATCAATCGATCAAACAATCATCATCATGGTATAATATGTCTTCGATTCCTCATCATCGTTCAATCAATCAACACTCATCATCATCATTTTCATCTTATCTTCGCTACCGAATCATAATCATCATCAATCAAGCACACAATTTCTATCGGTATAGTTACGACTTCAAATGTAGTTCGAATTTCAATTTCAAATGATTCCATATGATTTCGTGTTTCATTGACTGTAGCTTATTATGAATCTATATGTGGTTAGGGCTTTTAAGTGGATTTTGCTGAATAACGGTTGCTTCGAAGCTATTTCATAGCAGAGGGATTCGTTTTGGTGCTCATAATGACGACTTCGATAGTACACAGTTTGATCCACCTCTAGTTGTCGCCATCGTGTACAGGTATTTCCAAAATTTAACTAATTAAGTCATTTCCATAATCATAACCTCTGTTTGATACCTAAGTTATCAATCAATTGCTTATGATTCAAGAAATAATTCTGTAAGTGTAGTGGCAGTAGTTGTATGAGTTTAATTGTTTGAGTGTGTGGTTTTTGGTTTTCGAATTTAAACAGAAAAATAGTCAGTAATATTAATGGATGATGGTTCTTGGATGGTGGTGTGAAGATGATGAATCATGGTGGTGGTTTGATGAGATAGTTATTGTGGTGATTCTTGAAGAGAATAGAAAAGTAGAAGATGAGGATGCGTTGGCCCTGGATATGAAAATTGTGGGGTGTTTTGGGTGTGATCTTCGAATAGAAATAGCAACAAATCAAGGGTAGCGGTTTTGATAATGGAAATATTGGAACGGCAGTAAAGGTATCAACAAATATAATATGCAGTTATCTTTATCTTTATCATAATTTGTCTTCCACTATAACAATCATTATTATCTTTCTTCATTCCTATCATAATTATCATTAAAATAGTAAACAACTAACAGCTGTTTTTCTTTCGATGGGCTGTGCAACAGAAATTTCTAAGCATAGCAGTCGCTAGAGCAGAAACAGAAATCATAAAATTACAGCTGCAGTAACAGTAAATAATAGTGAGCTGTGGTGGCTGTGCAGTGGTTCTGTGGTGGTTTTGATGGAGGTTCTAATGGTGGTTTTTAATCAAGAACTCAAAAAGTATATAGCAGTGTAACCACTTGCTAGAAACAGAAAACAGATATAGAAATTGGGTGGTGCTTGGACCGAAATTCAACGTCACAGCAGCTACAGTTAAATGGGTTCAATGGTTAATTCGATTGCTTGTAACAGGAAATATAAATAAATAAATAGATATTAGATAGATAGATAGATAGTCCAACCATCCTACTAGACTGAAACATAAAACTAGCTGGATGATCATGCAACTCATGTTGCATCACTTTAGTTGTGGTACAATACTTGTTAATTCCAAGTATAAACAAGTACATAGTTCGACCAGAGTAGAGAAAAGAAAGAGTGTGTTATAGGGTGGTATATTATGAAGGTGGTTGTACATGGTAGTGGAAATGAGGTGAAGAAGAAGGAGATGGGTGGTTATAGGTGATGGTTTGAGGTATGGTCGATGGAGAAACGAGGAGAAAGAAAAGTGTGATTCAAAGAGGGTGTATATGTATGTTATATATATATATATATATATATATATATATATATATATATATATATATATATATATATATATATATATATATATATATATATATATATATATATATATATATAAAGTATATATCAATTAGTGAAAAAGGTATGATCACAATATAGTGATCTTAAATGATGATTCAAAAAAATCACGGATTAATTTACTATTACACTCGAGTTTACTCATATATATATATATATATATATATATATATATATATATATATATATATATATATATATATATATATATATATATATATATATATATATATATATATATATATATATATATATATATATATATATATATATATATATATATATATATATATAAAAGATTACCGTAACAACTTTCACACATAAGATAGTTGAATTCCAATTCCAATAGGATTAGGATAACAAAACGATAGTGGTAGTGGGGTAAAGATGTGTAGCATTCAGCCATTTCCCCTGACCAACTTTTATTAAAATACTAATAGAAATAAAGTTCATAAAATAATAATAATCGGAGTTAATTAAAACGTGTGATACCAAAACAAATAGTACTATAGTCTGCCGACAGTTTAAATGGACTGTGTATTGTCTACTATTTGAAATCAGTGGCGAATAAAAATCTTCAGAAAAATCTCAAATTTTTAGATTAAGTATATTTATTTATTTTGGTCATTATGGTATAAAATTCGAGCATTAACTATTAAATAAAAATTACATTAATTATTCACTCCCAACCCCAAGTAAAATATAAAAAAATTTAAAACTCAATAAATAGTTCCTAAATATATTTTTAATAAGCCTATACTTTATAAAACTCATTTTCGAATCACTGTTTATTTTAAAATCACATAAGTTCCTTTTTAACTCGTTTGTTATCAATCAAATTACAATCTAGCATTACCGTCGTTTACTAAACAACTTCGAAATCACAAAATATATATTCTATATATTTTATTTATATGTATGTGTTTTAAATAATAATTTTTATAATATCATATTTTTATTTTATTTTACATAATTAATTTTAATATCAACAACATATAATATTTCAAATTATAATCTCAATTATATATATATATATATATATATATATATATATATATATATATATATATATATCCATTTAAAATAAATTGTTCGTGAATCGTCGTGAATGTCGAAGGTCAATTAATTTCATGACACAGTTCAAAAATTTTAAGATTCAATATTACAGACTTTTCTTATCATTTCGAATTCATATTAAGATTAAGTTTAAATTTGGTCGGAAATTTCCAGGTCGTCACAGTACCTACCCGTTAAAGAAATTTCGTCCCGAAATTTGAGTGTGGTTGTCATGGTTAACAATAAGAATGTCTTCATGACGAATATAAGTGGATAACATAGGATTTTATTACCCTAGAGTAATATGGATAAAATGATTCGCTTACTCGAAGCGTATGAGTGAAGCTATCGCAAAAGACTGAAATGAGGAATTTAAGATTCATCTTACTTTTGACGTAGTCACCTTTGAATTCCGAAATTCAAGAGATTTAAAAGAAAATCTTGGAAATCTATAAGATTTGATTCTTCGGGATTTATGGAAATTAAGATCTCTTTATTTAAATGCAATCATCTGTCTCGATTGCTTTGTCTGGTATTTCCATTATAAATGAACTTCTTCCATTTCATTATTTCCCACCACTCCCATTTTCTATACTTTAATTCATTCTTCCAAATCATCAGTTAATATGCTTCATCTAGTTTTAATTCTGGATATATTCCTGACTTTTATATCGATCATTCTCCCTTTTCACCTACCACCGGAGGAATCTGTTTACTTCTACTATACTCTTGGGATTATAGTGTTTTTCATACTCCCGTGTCTTTATATTGCTATTCGTATTAATGTACACGGTTTGTGATTTCTGTGTTGTTGTTGAATTTATATCTTCCCTTATGTTCCGGAGCTCTTTGCCTTTTTATTCTCTTCTTGACCTCTAATAAAGTGAGTAATGGTTCAGGATTCGTAAGTATGGAGTTTCGAATGATTATAATGTTCTATGCATGAAGGAACGTATTCTCACAATTTGACTTGTAAAATTACCAGAATTACTGAGAATATAATTGTCAAGAATATATTTTCTTGATATGTTTATAAGTTAAGCAGAATGAAAGAGTTATGTAACATGACACATGATAATGGTATGATCTACTGTGAACCATCATCACATTTCATTAGAAACTCAGCATGACTTACTGTAATATAACCACGTTGGCCAAATGTCATTATATTTTACTAACTCATGCTTCAATTCCCAACACTTCTCCAAAAATCATTCATAATTTAAACTCAACTTTTATAGAAGGATAGAAACTAAAATAGTTTCTTTTATGATGTAACACAGATAGCACGAGGAGATAACTAATTTCGAACAAGAAGAGTTAAGAAAATATCTTCCGAAATATCGAAGATATTTATGATGATATTTTGGAATTTTCTAAGTTCGAAGATTTGATGGAGAAAATTTCCAGCAAGATTTTAACATGACTTCGGAGCAAGATATTCTCTAAAGATTTCATCGGATCCAGAATTACCTGGATTCTTTGAATATAGAGTTTGGTCCTTGTATTTGTCCTTGGTCTCCTTCATAGTTAGCTCAATCTGTTTTTCAGTACCAATTTTTCTATCGAGCGTTCCCAACATTTCATTATTTATTATCAAACTTTTGGCCATTTAGACCATCTACAATTTTGTTGTTTCCTCTGCATTTAATGCTACCATATCTGAATCATCGGTTATCAATCCGAGGTGATTTCAAGAGAATTGTGTTTTTAGATAATTAAACACTGATGGTAATATGGTGGAATATAAAAGGTTCCCCGGTAGCAATAAAAGAGCACGCATATATATATATCAAAGTTATAATAAGGTTGTTTCGAACGAAAAGTCGAAGTTGATTTGCTGGAGCTATGACAAAATTGACTAATATGTAACCGTGCAGCATAACGGCTAGGAAACAGCTAAATTTCACTATAATGTATCACTAATCTACATCCGTACGGTTGCACACGCATCCGTACGGTTACCGCCTCCATTCGTACGGTTACAATATGTAACCGTGCGGTTGCAAGTTTCTGGCCCAGTTGCACAACACTGCTGCATCCATACGGTTGCACTTGCATCTGTACGGTTACACCACGCAACCGTGCGGTTGCAACCTGCAACCGTGCGGTTGTATTCATCGAGCTACAGCAGCAGAAACTGACGGGTTTCGCACCAAAATCACTCAAATCTTGATTTCTACATGTTTTGACACCAAACGAAGCTTAAAAATGATTATAGCAACTAAAGAACCATAAACCACAACGTTTTACACCAAACCAACATCAAAATCACAAGTTTTGACCAAAAATGCATCTTTACCAAAAACCTAACTAAAAATCATTTTAATCACAGCTTACTACACGAAATCAAGAGATTTATACCTTGTTTGAATCACAAAATCAGTAACAATTGATTGCTAAACTCAATTTGGACTCAATCAAGAATTTAAGAGATTAGGGTCTGATGGGTGTGAGAGTGTAGGTACGGGTGTAGAGAAGAAAAGTCTAGAAAATGGTAGAAATGAGCCAAATCTTGCTTATATATTTATGTTAAATAAAATACCCCATCACACACGGGTATTTACCAGTTATCTAATAACTTTCGTACATCATTTGGCAACCCAAACGAAGTCCAAAATAAATAAACAAACAAACATGTTCTGTGACCCTTGTCACAAACTGGTCCTAACCACATCAATAAATAATAATAAATATTAATTAAAAATAAAAGCATATAGTAACACAATACTAACTTAAGGGCAATATAGTAATCTTATAGCTAGGCCCGATTGAGGATGTTACAAATCTACCACCTTAAGAAGATTCCGTCCTCGGAATCTGGTCGAGTTCAAACAATTGGGGATAGCGCGCCCTCATTAACTCCTCAGTTTCCCACGTCAAGTTAGAACCTAAACTGTGCCGCCACTCTACTAATATCATCGGAATATGCTTCTTTCTTAACTTCGTGACTTTCTTTTCCACTATTTTAATCGGCTCTTCTACTAATTTCTTGCTTAAATCCACTTTCAAATCTTTCAATGGGAGAATCTGAATTTCATCGTCTACTTTACACTTTCTAAGATAGCACACATTGAACGTGTTGTGAATACCTGCTAACTCTGCTGGAAGATCTAAAACAACGGTTTGATCATTCAAAATTTCTCTGATCAGAAATGGCCCAATAAACCTCGGTGCTAGTTTACCACGTTTACCAAATCTGATCACCCCTTTCCACGGTGAAACTTTCAAATACACACGATCACCTATATTAAATGTTACCGAACGTCTACGAGGATCAGCATACATCTTTTTTCGGTCTCTGGCTGCTTTTAACTTCTCACGTGCAATTTTGACCTTTTCTGCGGTTATCTGAACAATTTCGGGACCTGCAAATTGTTTCTCACCTGCTTCTAACCAACACGTGGGAGTTCTACATTTTCGACCATAAAACATTTCATACGGTGGCATTCCGATACTCGAATGATACGAATTGTTATAAGCAAACTCTATTAATGGAAGATGCGAATCCCAAGAACCACCATATTCTAAGACACACGCTCTCAACATATCTTCTAATATCTGAATCGTCCATTCACTCTGACCGTCTGTCTGTGGATGATATGTTGTACTTAGGTTCACACGTGTACCCAAATTCTGTTGTAAACTGTTCCAGAAGTTTGATACAAACCTAGTATCTCTGTCGAAAACTATCGATAACGGCACACCATGTCGACTAACTATTTCTTTTAAATACAACTCGGCTAAATCACCCAACGAAATGGTTTCACGAGTAGCTAAGAAGTGAGCACTCTTTGTCAGACGATCCACTATCACCCAGATCATGTCATGTCCCTTCTGGGTTCGAGGTAACTTGGTTACAAAATTCATCGTTATATAATCTCATTTCCACTGAGGAATTTCTAACTGTCGTAGAGACCCATACCGTTTCTGATGTTCTGCTTTAACATGCGCACAAATATGACATTTTTCAACGAAACTTACAACATCTGTCTTCATTGTCGGCCACCAATACAACGTTTTCAAATCTTTATACATCTTAGTACTACCCGGATGCAATGTCAATCTCGATTTATGCGCTTCAGTAAGGATTAAATCCCTCAAATCTCCAAGCATAGGCACCCAAATTCTGTCTTTATAGGTCTTTAATCCTCTAGAATCATTGCATAGGTCAAACTTTCTTTTGGTCATTTGCTCATTCTTTAGGTTTTCATCATTCAATGCTGCTAACTGAACTGTTTTCAATCGATCAATCAAGTTTGAAACTATCTCAATTCTCATAAATCTGACATTTTCGATTGGTTTCTTACGACTTAGAGCATCTGCGACCACATTTGGTTTATCCAGATGGTATTTAATTTCACAATCATAGTCTTTAATCAATCCTTGACATCGACGTTGATGCATAATTAATTCTTTCTATGAAAAGATGTACTAAAGACTCTTATGATCTGTATAGATTTCACAATGCGTACCATACAAATAGTGTCTCCAAAGCTTCAAAGCAAACACAACTGCAGTTAACTCTAAATCATGAGTAGGGTAATTTCTTTCATGATTTTTCAACTGTCGTGCAGCATACGCTATAACTTTATTTCTTTGCATCAAAACACAACCCAGACCTGCGCGTGACGCATCGCAGTATACTACAAAATCTTCTATTCCCTCTGGTAAAGTTAAAACCGGTGCTTGACATAACAACTGTTTGAGAGTCTGAAAAGTCTTTTCTTGTTCATTAGTCCATTGAAAGGCTACATCTTTTCTGGTTAACTTATTTAACGGACCTGCTATTTTAGAAAAGTCTTTAATAAATCTGCAGTAATAACCTGCTAAACCTAGAAAACTCTTAATTTCTGTCAGTGTTTTCGGTGAGTTCCAGTTCATTACAGCTTCTATCTTAGACTGATCTACTTTGATACCCTGTTCACAACTCATATGACCCAGAAACTGTACTTCTCGCAGCAAAAATTCACACTTGGAGAACTTAGCGTACAACTGTTCCTGTTTCAGAAGCTCTAACACCAACCTCAGATGCGTAGCATGATCTTTCTCGGTTTTCGAATATATCAAGATATCCTCTATGAAGACAATCACAAACTTGTCAAGATACTGATGACACACCCTGTTCATTAAATCCATAAACACTGCTGGCGTGTTTGTTAACCCGAATGACATAACTAAAAATTCATAATGATCATATCTAGTTCTGAACGATGTTTTTGGTATATCGTTCTCTGCAATACGTACCTGATGATACCCTGAACGTAAATCAATCTTTGAAAAGTAGGAAGCACCCTGTAACTGATCGAATAAGTCATATATTCTCGGTATCGGATACTTATTCTTTATTGTTCTCTTATTCAAATCACCGTAATCTATACACATATGAAGCAACCCATCTTTCTTTTTCACAAACAAAACAGCAGCACCCCACAGTGAAGAACTTGGTCGAATAAACCCCTTATCTAACAATTCCTTAATCTGAGACATCATTTCTCGGATTTCTGACGGAGCTAATCTGTAAGGAGCTTTTACAACTGGCGTAGCACCTGGAACCAAGTCAATTTTATACTCTACTTCACGTACTAGAGGTAACCTTGGTAAATCATCTGGAAACACTTATGGAAATTCTGACACAACGGGAATATCGGTCACCTACTTCTTTTCTTTCTTAACATCGATCACATAAGCTAAGAATGAATCACACCCTTACGATATCACCTTCTGAGCTTTCATTAGGGAAACCATAGGAAAGTTAAATCCACTGCGCTCTCCCCTAGCTATCACTCGGGACCCATCGACCAAACAAAAAGAAATCATATTCTTATCGCACTTAATATTGGCCATATTAGCTCTTAACCAATTCATGCCTATGACTACATCAAAGCTAGGTGTAAGTATCAACAAATAGGTCAAAGGGAAGGAATGGCCGTCGATTTCGATGGTAATTCGAGTCACAGATGATGTGCATGGAACCATTTTACCATCAGCTACTTCTATTCCCAAAGGCGCATCTAACATCCTAACAGGCAACTTCATCTTGTCACAGAAGCCTAAGGACATAAAAGAATGATTCGCTCCTGAATCAAACAACACACGAGCTGGCAAGGAATTAACCAAGAACATACCGATAATAACGTCATCAGTAGCGATTGCAGCGTCTACCGTCATCTGAAACGCCCTTACCTCTGCTGTTGGAGGGTTCTTTCTCTTCTGCCTGGCAGTAGAAGTAGAAGATCCCCCAGAAGTTACTGACCTCGCCCCTGACCCTGCCCCAGAACTGGTTCTTGACGCAGATGGACAATTCGCTGATCTACGCCCCTCTTGATGGCAACTCCAATAAATATTAGACTTAAAAGAACAAGCTGTTGATTCATGACCTAACACTCCACATTTCAAACACCTTCTGGTCATTAGAGAACATGGATCGACATGGGTCGATTTGCAAACATTACACCAACCAGACTGACTAGAACTCGATCCGCTCATACCAGACTTACTCTTCTGTTTAAACCCACCTGACGTTTTACCACGAAAACCGGATTGTTACTTGATTACTGAACAGACTGACTACCTGTTTGACTTTCTGATTTTCCCCCAAAAGATCCACCTTTTGAACTTTCTCTTTTCACTGTCATTATATCACCTTCAGTAACCTTAGCCATCTCATGAGCCTGCGCCAATGTTGTTGCAAATCTCGCAACTGTTCTATACTCTGGCTTAATCACCCGCATAAAATGCTGAATTTTGTCCTTTTCAGTCGGTACCCATTGTTGAATAAACCTTAGCTTCGATGTGAAATCTCTGAAAACTTCATCAATCGTCATACTTTCCGTCATCCTCATATTCAAAAACTCAGTTTTCAATCTTTCCATCTCATATTCAGAACAATACTGCTCGCGAACCTTAGCAGCAAACTATTCCCAGGTAATCTGAATGATCTGTTCTTTGGGTAGATTTGCAGTAATAGAATCCCACCATTCCATTGCTTCACCCTTGAGAAGCCTACTAGCAAATAACACCATAGATTCAGGTTCACAAAAGCTTGCTTCTAATGCCCGCTCCACTTTCCTTAACCAATTGAGCGTAGTTGTAGGGTTTGTATGACCGCTATAGTCAGGGGGTTTGCAGTCTAGAAATTCTTTATAGGTACACTTCTTTCTCATCTCGGGAACTTGAAATGGGTATATCATTTGATATAGAAACGACAGGTTAAACGGGAATCACATTTGGAGGTTTTGATAGGTGGTTTGTGGAAATTGTGATTGGGAACTGCCACCGGCTTGAGTATAAAGGTTTGAAGGAAAAGTTATGTTCAACGCGGTGGTATTAGGGTTCCATCTTGTTCGTTCTTGTTCCAGTTCTTTAATTTTCTCCTGAGCTTCTAGTAATCGACTTTGAAGGTTTATTACTTCTTAAGAGGTTTCTTCCTCGGACGATACGTGTCCATCTTCATCGGGAGCTCTGAAGATTCCAGTTCCAGGGGCGGCAGGGCCAGTAGCGTTACCTTCGTTATCTGCCATTACTCCACTACCACAACACTCACACCAAAGCTTAGTATAAATTCTGTTACTTAACAACTAACACATAACCTGTCCTAATACTCACTTAACACATCCCCAGCATGTTATGTTTGACATGACTCTACGAAGTTTGGGAACATGTGAAATGTCCCGTTCTTATTGATTAAAAATGTTCCATTTTAATTGATTTCGTTGCGAGGTTTTGACCTCTATATGAGACGTTTTTCAAAGACTGCATTCATTTTTAAAACAAACCATAACCTTTATTTCATAAATAAAGGTTTAAAAAGCTTTACGTAGATTATCAAATAATGATAATCTAAAATATCCTGTTTACACACGACCATTACATAATGGTTTACAATACAAATATGTTACATCGAAATCAGTTTCTTGAATGCAGTTTTTACACAATATCATACAAACATGGACTCCAAATCTTGTCCTTATTTTAGTATGCAACAGCGGAAGCTCTTAATATTCACCTGAGAATAAACATGCTTTAAATGTCAACAAAAATGTTGGTGAGTTATAGGTTTAACCTATATATATCAAATTGTAACAATAGACCACAAGATTTCATATTTCAATACACATCCCATACATAGAGATAAAAATCATTCATATGGTGAACACCTGGTAACCGACATTAACAAGATGCATATATAAGAATATCCCCATCATTCCGGGTCACCCTTCGGATATGATATAAATTTCAAAGTACTAAAGCATCCGGTACTTTGGATGGGGTTTGTTAGGCCCAATAGATCTATCTTTAGGATTCGCGTCAATTAGAGTGTCTGTTCCCTAATTCTTAGATTACCAGACTTAATAAAAAGGGGCATATTCGATTTCGATAATTCAACCATAGAATGTAGTTTCACGTACTTGTGTCTATTTTGTAAATCATTTATAAAACCTGCATGTATTCTCATCCCAAAATATTAGATTTTAAAAGTGGGACTATAACTCACTTTCACAGATTTTTACTTCGTCGAGAAGTAAGACTTGGCCACTGCTGATTCACGAACCTATAACAATATATACATATATATTAAAGTATGTTCAAAATATATTTACAACACTTTTAATATATTTTGATGTTTTAAGTTTATTAAATCAGCTGTCCTCGTTAGTAACCTACAACTAGTTGTCCACAGTTAGATGTACAGAAATAAATCGATAAATATTATCTTAAATCAATCCACGACCCAGTGTATACGTATCTCAGTATTGATCACAACTCAAACTATATATATTTTGGAATCAACCTCAACCCTGTATAGCTAACTCCAACATTCACATATAGAGTGTCTATGGTTGTTCCGAAATATATATAGATGTGTCGACATGATAGGTCGAAACATTGTATACGTGTCTATGGTATCTCAAGATTACATAATATACAATACAAGTTGATTAAGTTATGGTTGGAATAGATTTGTTACCAATTTTCACGTAGCTAAAATGAGAAAAATTATCCAATCTTGTTTTACCCATAACTTCTTCATTTTAAATCCGTTTTAAGTGAATCAAATTGCTACGATTTCATATTGAACTCTATTTTATGAATCTAAACAGAAAAAGTATAGGTTTATAGTCGGAAAAATAAGTTACAAGTCGTTTTTGTAAAGGTAATCATTTCAGTCGAATGAACGACGTCTAGATGACCATTTTAGAAAACATACTTCCACTTTGAGTTTATCCATAATTTTTGGATATAGTTTCATTTTCATAATAAAAATCATTTTCTCAGAATAACAACTTTTAAATCAAAGTTTATCATAGTTTTTAATTAACTAACCCAAAACAGCCCGCGGTGTTACTACGACGGCGTAAATCCGGTTTTACGGTGTTTTTCGTGTTTCCAGGTTTTAAATCATTAAGTTAGCATATCATATAGATATAGAACATGTGTTTAGTTGATTTTAAAAGTCAAGTTAGAAGGATTAACTTTTGTTTGCGAACAAGTTTAGAATTAACTAAACTATGTTCTAGTGATTACAAGTTTAAACCTTCGAATAAGATAGCTTTATATATATGAATCGAATGATGTTATGAACATCATTACTACCTCAAGTTTAGTAGGTAAACCTACTGGAAGTGACAAGAAATGATCTAGCTTCAAAGGATCTTGGATGGCTTGAAAGTTCTTGAAGTAGGATCATGACACAAAAACAAGTTCAAGTAAGATTTTTACTCGAATTAAGATAGTTTATAGTTATAGAAATTGAATCAAAGTTTAAATATGAATATTACCTTGAATAAGAAAGATAACCTACTGTATATAACAAAGGTTTCTTGATCTTAGATGATTACTTGGAATGGATTAGAAAGCTTGGAAGTAAATTAGTAAACTTGAAGGGATTTTTGAAGTGTTCTTGAAGTGTTCTTCCTATGATGATTATAGCTTGATTCTTGAAGTGATTTTTAATGAAGATGATGATTAACTACTGGAAAAATACGTTCATAATAGTGTGTGTGTGTTGAGAGAGAATTAGAAAGAGAATTGGAAGTGAAATGGAGTGAATGATGAGTGGTAATTGGTGAGTGGTGAGTGGGGTTAAAAGGAGTTCTAGTTAGTTGACTAGCTCATGGTAGAAGTTAAAATTGATTAGTCATAAATGACATAATCAAGAGTGGAATCCCATGCTAGTTCCTATTGGTATATACCCATAGTAAGTACGTTTTGAAGCTGTGTATAATACGGGTAAGAATACGACTAGAATTCTTGATGAAAGAAAAGAATGGGAAAGTAACTGTAACCATTTTCGTTAAGTATGAGTGTTTTGATATATGTCTTGAACTCTTCCAAAAGTATTTTAATACATCTAAATACACTACATGTATATACATTTTAACTGAGTCGTTAAGTCATCGTTAGTCGTTACATGTAAGTGTTGTTTTGAAACCTTTAAGTTAACGATCTCAATTAATGTTGTTAACCCATTGTTTATTATATCTAATGAGATGTTAAATTATTATATTATCATGATATTATGATATATTAATATATCTTAATATGATATATATACATTTAAATGTCGTTACAACGATAATCGTTACATATATGTCTCGTTTTGAAATCCTTAAGTTAGTAGCCTTGTTTATATGTATATAACTCATTGTTAATATACTTATGGAGATACTTACTTATCATAATCTCATGTTAACCATATGTATATCCATATATATATCGTCATGTCATTTTTACAAGTTTTAACGTTCGTGAATCGCCGGTCAACTTGGGTGGTCAATTGTCTATATGAAACATATTTCAATTAATCAAGTCTTAACAAGTTTGATTGCTTAACATGTTGGAAACATTTAATCATGTAAATATCAATCTCAATTAATATATATAAACATGGAAAAGTCCGGGTCGCTACAGTACCTACCCGTTAAATAAATTTCGTCCCGAAATTTTAAGCTGTTGAAGGTGTTGACGAATCTTCTGGAAATAGATGCGGGTATTTCTTCTTCATCTGATCTTCATGCTCCCAGGTGAACTCAGGTCCTCTACGAGCATTCCATCGAACCTTAACAATTGGTATCTTGTTTTGCTTAAGTCTTTTAACCTCACGATCCATTATTTCGACGGGTTCTTCGATGAATTGGAGTTTTTCGTTGATTTGGATTTCATCTAACGGAATAGTGAGATCTTCTTTAGCAAAACATTTCTTCAAATTCGAGACGTGGAAAGTGTTATGTACAGCCGCGAGTTGTTGAGGTAACTCAAGTCGGTAAGCTACTGGTCCGACACGATCAATAATCTTGAATGGTCCAATATACCTTGGATTTAATTTCCCTCGTTTACCAAATCGAACAACGCCTTTCCAAGGTGCAACTTTAAGCATGACCATCTCTCCAATTTCAAATTCTATATCTTTTCTTTTAATGTCAGCGTAGCTCTTTTGTCGACTTTGGGCGGTTTTCAACCGTTGTTGAATTTGGATGATCTTCTCGGTAATTTCTTGTATAATCTCCGGACCCGTAATCTGTCTATCCCCCACTTCACTCCAACAAATCGGAGACCTGCACTTTCTACCATAAAGTGCTTCAAACGGCGCCATCTCAATGCTTGAATGGTAGCTGTTGTTGTAGGAAAATTCTGCTAACGGTAGATGTCGATCCCAACTGTTTCTGAAATCAATAACACATGCTCGTAGCATGTCTTCAAGTGTTTGTATCATCCTTTTGCTATACCCATCAGTTTGTGGATGATAGGCAGTACTCATGTCTAGACGAGTTCCTAATGCTTGCTGTAATGTCTGCCAGAATCTTGAAATAAATCTGCCATCCCTATCAGAGATAATAGAGATTGGTATTCCATGTCTGGAGACGACTTCCTTCAAATACAGTCGTGCTAACTTCTCCATCTTGTCATCTTCTCTTATTGGCAGGAAGTGTGCTGATTTGGTGAGACGATCAACTATTACCAAAATAGTATCAAAACCACTTGCAGTCCTTGGCAATTTAGTGATGAAATCCATGGTAATGTTTTCCCATTTCCATTCTGGGATTTCGGGTTGTTGAAGTAGACCTGATGGTTTCTGATGCTCATCTTTGACCTTAGAACACGTCAAACATTCTCCTACGTATTTAGCAACATCGGCTTTCATACCCGGCCACCAAAAATGTTTCTTGAGATCCTTGTACATCTTTCCCGTTCCAGGATGTATTGAGTATCTGGTTTTATGAGCTTCTCTAAGTACCATTTCTCTCATATCTCCAAATTTTGGTACCCAAATCCTTTCAGCCCTATACCGGGTTCCGTCTTCCCGAATATTAAGATGCTTCTCCGATCCTTTGGGTATTTCATCCTTTAAATTTCCCTCTTTTAAAACTCCTTGTTGCGCCTCCTTTATTTGAGTAGTAAGGTTATTATGAATCATTATATTCATAGATTTTACTCGAATGGGTTCTCTGTCCTTCCTGCTCAAGGCATCGGCTACCACATTTTCCTTCCCCGGGTGGTAACGAACTCAAAGTCATAATCATTCAATAATTCAATCCACCTACGCTGCCTCATATTCAGTTGTGTCTGATTAAATATGTATTGAAGACTTTTGTGGTCGGTATATATAATACTTTTGACCCCATATAAGTAGTGCCTCCAAGTCTTTAATGCAAAAACAACCGCTCCTAATTCCAAATCATGCGTCGTATAATTTTGTTAATGAATCTTCAATTGTCTAGACGCATAAGCAATCACCTTCATTCGTTGCATTAATACACAACCGAGACCTTGCTTTGATGTGTCACAATAAATCACAAAATCATCATTCCCTTCAGGCAATGACAATATAGGTGCCGTAGTTAGCTTTTTCTTCAATAACTGAAATGCTTTCTCTTGTTCATCATTCCATTCAAATTTCTTCCCTTTATGCGTTAATGCAGTCAAGGGTTTTGCTATTCTGGAAAAGTCTTGGATGAACCTTCTGTAGTAACCAGCTAGTCCTAAAAACTGGTGTATGTGTTTCGGAGTTTTCGGGGTTTCCCACTTTTCAACAGTTTCTATCTTTGCCGGATCCACCTTAATACCTTCTTTGTTCACTATGTGACCGAGGAATTGAACTTCTTCCAACCAAAATGCACACTTTGAAAATTTAGCGTACAATTCTTCCTTCCTCAATACTTCTAACACCTTTCTCAAATGTTCACCGTGTTCTTGGTCATTCTTTGAGTAAATAAGTATGTCATCAATGAAAACAATGACAAACTTGTCAAGGTATGGTCCACACACTCGGTTCATAAGGTCTATGAACACAGCTGGTGCATTAGTTAAATCAAATGGCATGACCATAAACTCGTAATGACCGTAACGTGTTCTGAAAGCAGTCTTTGGAATATCATCTTCTTTCACCCGCATTTGATGATACCCGGAACGTAAGTCAATCTTTGAATAAACAGACGAGCCTTGTAGTTGATCAAATAAGTCGTCGATTCTCGGTAGTGGGTAGCGGTTCTTGATGGTAAGTTTGTTCAACTCTCGGTAGTCGATACACAACCTGAATGTACCATCTTTCTTCTTGACAAACAAAACAGGAGCTCCCCACGGTGATGTGCTTGGTCGAATGAAACCATGCTCTAAAAGTTCTTGTAATTGGCTTTGCAGTTCTTTCATCTCGCTGGGTGCAAGTCTGTAAGGAGCACGAGCTATTGGTGCAGCTCCTGGTACAAGATCTATTTGAAATTCAACGGATCGATGTGGGGGTAATCCCGGTAATTCTTTCGGAAATACATCGGGAAATTCTTTTGCAATGGGAACATCATTGATGCTCTTTTCTTCAGTTTGTACTTTCTCGACGTGTGCTAGAACAGCATAGCAACCTTTTCTTATTAGTTTTTGTGCCTTCAAATTAATAATAAGATGTAGCTTCGTGTTGCCCTTTTCTCCGTACACCATTAAGGGTTTTCCTTTTTCTCGTATAATGCGAATTGCATTTTTGTAACAAACGATCTCTGCTTTCACTTCTTTCAACCAATCCATACCGATTATCACATCAAAACTCCCTAACTCTACTGGTATCAACTCAATCTTAAATGTTTCGCTAACCAGTTTAATTTCTCGATTCCGACATATATTATCTGCTGAAATTAATTTACCATTTGCTAATTCGAGTAAAAATTTACTATCCAAAGGCGTCAATGGACAACTTAATTTAGCACAAAAATCTCTACTCATATAGCTTCTATCCGCAACCGAATCAAATAAAACGTAAGCAGATTTATTGTCAATAAGAAACGTACCCGTAACAAGCTCCGGGTCTTCCTGTGCCTCTGCCGCATTAATATTGAAAACTCTTCCGCGGCCTTGTCCATTCGTGTTCTCCTGGTTCGGGCAATTTCTAATAATGTGGCCCGGTTTTCCACATTTATAACAAACTACATTGGCATAACTTGCTCCGACACTACTTGCTCCGCCATTACTCATTCTGACACCATTTGTTCCTTTCGTTCTATTAACCCCTGGTCCGTAGACCTCACACTTCGCCGCGCTATGACCATTTCTTTTACACTTGTTGTAAAATTTGGTGCAGAACCCCGAGTGATACTTTTCACACCTTTGGCATAGCTGCTTCTGATTGTTGTTGTTGTTGCGGTTATTATTGTTGTTGGGATGATTGTTGTAGTTGCTGTTGTTGTTGTTGTTGTTGTTGTTGTTGTTGTTGTTGTTGTTGTTGTTGTTGTTGTTGTTGTTGGGCCGTTTGTTGTAGTTGCGATTGATGTTGCGATTGTTGGGATAATTGTTGCGATTATTGTTGTAATTGCTGTTGTTGTTGTATTGGTGATTCTTATCACCGTTTTCTTCCCACTTTCTTTTGACTTGCTTCACATTGGCCTCTTCAGCAGTCTGTTCTTTAATTCTTTCTTCAATCTGGTTCACTAGTTTGTGAGCCATTCTACATGCCTGTTGTATGGAGGTGGGCTCGTGTGAACTTATATCTTCTTAGATTCTTTTCGGTAATCCTTTCACAAACGCGTCGATCTTATCTTCCTCATCTTCGAATGCTCCCGGACACAATAGGCACAATTTTGTGAATCGTCTTTCGTACGTGGTAATATCAAATCCTTGGGTTCGTAACCCTCTAAGTTCTGTCTTGAGCTTATTGACCTCGGTTCTGGGACGGTACTTCTCGTTCATCAAGTGCTTGAATGCTGACCACGGTAGTGCGTACGCATCGTCTTGTCCCACTTGCTCTAGATAGGTATTCCACCATGTTAACGCAGAACCTGTGAAGGTATGCGTAGCGTACTTCACTTTGTCCTCTTCAGTACACTTACTTATGGCAAACACCGATTCGACCTTCTCGGTCCACCGTTTTAATCCGATCGGTCCTTCGGTTCCATCAAATTCCAAAGGTTTGAAGGCAGTGAATTCTTTGTAGGTGCATCCTACACGATTTCCTGTACTGCTAGATCCAAGGTTATTGTTGGTATGTAGCGCAGCCTGTACTGCGGCTATGTTTGAAGCTAGAAAAGTACGGAATTCCTCTTCATTCATATTCACAGTGTGTCGAGTAGTCGGTGCCATTTCCTTCAAAATTATCAAATGGAACAAGTTAATCATACAGAATATTAAGAGTAGTTAATAGTATTTCGTAGCATAATATGAACTCATTTATAAAAGCTTTTTCTTCATATTAGCGTTTTATAAGTTTAAATTCGGGTAGTACCTACCCGTTAAGTTCATACTTAGTAGCTAATATACAATTCAACTACTACAATTCTATATGAAAAACTGATTATAATAATATTTCGCGTTCAAACTTTTATACAATATTTTACAAACTTACAATACCGCTTATTTTACATAAAGCATGAAATATAGCACACAATAACTTTGATACAAGATAGTTGTGAAGATAATTCTAGCTAGTACACAAGTCGTTCAGCAAAGGCAATAAAGACACGTAATTCATACGTCCAGAAACAAGTCATGCATTCTGGTTTTACTAGGACTACTTTCCATCCTTGGTCTTGTGGAATATAACCGTTATGGCCGTTGATAAGACAGCGTGTTGTAACGTCGTCAAAGGGACGAGGGTTACGTAATGACCAACAGTCTCGTAATAACCTAAAAACCTCATTTCTTACCCCAATTATCGACTCCGTCACTTGTGGGAACGTTTTGTTTAATAGTTGTAGGCCGATGTTCTTGTTCTCACTTTGGTGAGAAGCGAACATTACTAATCCGTAAGCATAACATGCTTCTTTATGTTGCATGTTAGCCGCTTTTTCTAAATCATGAAGTCCTATATTCGGATACATTGAGTCAAAATAATTTTTTAACCCGTTGCGTAAAATAGCATTTGGGTTCCCCGCAATATATGCGTCAAAGTAAACACATCGTAACTTATGGGTTTCCCAATGTGATATCCCCCATCTTTCAAACGAAAGTCTCTTATAAACCAAGACATTCTTGGAATGTTCTTCGAATGTCTTACAAACTGATTTCGCCGTAAATAGTTATGCCGAAGAATTCTGACCGACTCTAGACAAGATTTCATCAATCATGTCTCCTGGTAGGTCTCTTAAAATATTGGGTTGTCTATCCATTTTGTGTTTTTATACTGTAAAATAGACAAGAGTTAGATTCATAAAAAAAAAATACTTATTAATACAAGCAATTTTTACATATATCATAAAGCATAAGCACACTATATTACATATATTACACCACACGAATAGAACTATCTTATTCCGACTCGGTTGTTTCTTCTTCTTCGGTTTTGGTTCGTTTTGCCAAGTTTCTAGGGATATATGATGTTCCCCTAATACGAGCCGTCGTTTTCCACATTGGTTTAGAAAAACCTGGTGGTTTAGAGGTTCCCGGGTCATTGTTACAACTTAAGGACTTCGGGGGTTGACGATACATATAAAGTTCATCGGGGTTGGAATTAGATTTCTCTATTTTTATGCCCTTTCCCTTATTATTTTCTTTTGCCTTTTTAAATTCAGTTGGGGTAATTTCTATAACATCATCGGAATTCTCGTCAGAATCCGATTCATCGGAGAATTGGTAATCCTCCCAATATCTTGCTTCCTTAGCGGAAACACCATTGACCATAATTAACCTTGGTCGGTTGGTTGAGGATTTTCTTTTACTTAACCGTTTTATTATTTCCCCCACCGGTTCTATTTCTTCATCCGGTTCCGATTCTTCTTCCGGTTCCGATTCTTCTTCTGGTTCCGACTCTTCTTCCGGTTCCTCTTCGGGAACTTGTGAATCAGTCCATGAATCATTCCAATTTACATTTGACTCTTCATTATTATTAGGTGAGTCAATGGGACTTGTTCTAGAGGTAGACGTCTATCACATAATATCAAACGCGTTAAGAGATTAATATATCACATAATATTCACATGTTAAAAATATATAGTTTCCAACAAAATTTGTTAAGCAATCATTTTTCAAGTAAACACGGTCGAAGTCCAGACTCACTAATGCATCCTAACAAACTCGATAAGACACACTAATGCAAAATTCTGGTTCTCTAAGACCAACGCTCTGATACCAACTGAAATGTCCCGTTCTTATTGATTAAAAACGTTCCATTTTAATTGATTTCGTTGCGAGGTTTTGACCTCTATATGAGACGTTTTTCAAAGACTGCATTCATTTTTAAAACAAACCATAACCTTTATTTCATAAATAAAGGTTTAAAAAGCTTTACGTAGATTATCAAATAATGATAATCTAAAATATCCTGTTTACACACGACTATTACATAATGGTTTACAATACAAATATGTTACATCAAAATCAGTTTCTTGAATGCAGTTTTTACACAATATCATACAAACATGGACTCCAAATCTTGTCCTTATTTTAGTATGCAACAGCGGAAGCTCTTAATATTCACCTGACAATAAACATGCTTTAAACGTCAACAAAAATGTTGGTGAGTTATAGGTTTAACCTATATATATCAAATTGTAACAATAGACCACAAGATTTCATATTTCAATACACATCCCATACATAGAGATAAAAATCATTCATATGGTGAACACCTGGTAACCGACATTAACAAGATGCATATATAAGAATATCCCCATCATTCCGGGACACCCTTCGGATATGATATAAATTTCGAAGTACTAAAGCATCCGGTACTTTGGATGGGGTTTGTTAGGCCCAATAGATCTATCTTTAGGATTCGCGTCAATTAGGGTGTCTGTTCCCTAATTCTTAGATTACCAGACTTAATAAAAAGGGGCATATTCGATTTCGATAATTCAACCATAGAATGTAGTTTCACGTACTTGTGTCTATTTTGTAAATCATTTATAAAACCTGCATGTATTCTCATCCCAAAATATTAGATTTTAAAAGTGGGACTATAACTCACTTTCACATATTTTTACTTCGTCGAGAAGTAAGACTTGGCCACTGCTGATTCACGAACCTATAACAATATATACATATATATTAAAGTATGTTCAAAATATATTTACAACACTTTTAATATATTTTGATGTTTTAAGTTTATTAAATCAGCTGTCCTCGTTAGTAACCTACAACTAGTTGTCCACAGTTAGATGTACAGAAATAAATCGATAAATATTATCTTGAATCAATCCACGACCCAGTGTATACGTATCTCAGTATTGATCACAACTCAAACTATATATATTTTGGAATCAACCTCAACCCTGTATAGCTAACTCCAACATTCACATATAGAGTGTCTATGGTTGTTCCAAAATATATATAGATGTGTCGACATGATAGGTCGAAACATTGTATACGTGTCTATGGTATCTCAAGATTACATAATATACAATACAAGTTGATTAAGTTATGGTTGGAATAGATTTGTTACCAATTTTCACGTAGCTAAAATGAGAAATTATCCAATCTTGTTTTACCCATAACTTCTTCATTTTAAATCCGTTTTAAGTGAATCAAATTGCAACGATTTCATATTGAACTCTATTTTATGAATCTAAACGGAAAAAGTATAGGTTTATAGTCGGAAAAATAAGTTACAAGTCGTTTTTGTAAAGGTAGTCATTTCAGTCGAATGAACGACGTCTAGATGACCATTTTAGAAAACATACTTCCACTTTGAGTTTAACCATAATTTTTGGATATAGTTTCATGTTCATAATAAAAATCATTTTCTCAGAATAAAAACTTTTAAATCAAAGTTTATCATAGTTTTTAATTAACTAACCCAAAACAGCCCGCGGTGTTACTACGACGGCGTAAATCCGGTTTTACGGTGTTTTTCGTGTTTCCAGATTTTAAATCATTAAGTTAGCATATCATATAGATATAGAACATGTGTTTAGTTGATTTTAAAAGTCAAGTTAGAAGGATTAACTTTTGTTTGCGAACAAGTTTAGAATTAACTAAACTATGTTCTAGTGATTACAAGTTTAAACCTTCGAATAAGATAGCTTTATATATATGAATCGAATGATGTTATGAACATCATTACTACCTCAAGTTTAGTAGGTAAATCTACTGGAAGTGACAAGAAATGATCTAGCTTCAAAGGATCTTGGATGGCTTGAAAGTTCTTGAAGTAGGATCATGACACAAAAACAAGTTCAAGTAAGATTTTTACTCGAATTAAGATAGTTTATAGTTATAGAAATTGAATCAAAGTTTGAATATGAATATTACCTTGAATAAGAAAGATAACCTACTGTATATAACAAAGGTTTCTTGATCTTAGATGATTACTTGGAATGGATTAGAAAGCTTGGAAGTAAATTAGTAAACTTGAAGGGATTTTTGAAGTGTTCTTGAAGTGTTCTTCCTATGATGATTATAGCTTGATTCTTGAAGTGATTTTTAATGAAGATGATGATTAACTACTGGAAAAATACGTTCATAATAGTGTGTGTGTGTTGAGAGAGAATTAGAAAGAGAATTGGAAGTGAAATGGAGTGAATGATGAGTGGTAATTGGTGAGTGGTGAGTGGGGTTAAAAGGAGTTCTAGTTAGTTGACTAGCTCATGGTAGAAGTTAAAATTGATTAGTCATAAATGACATAATCAAGAGTGGAATCCCATGCTAGTTCCTATTGGTATATACCCATAGTAAGTACGTTTTGAAGCTGTGTATAATACGGGTAAGAACACGACTAGAATTCTTGATGAAAGAAAAGAATGGGAAAGTAACTGTAACCATTTTCGTTAAGTATGAGTGTTTTGATATATGTCTTGAACTCTTCCAAAAGTATTTTAATACATCTAAATACACTACATGTATATACATTTTAACTGAGTCGTTAAGTCATCGTTAGTCGTTACATGTAAGTGTTGTTTTGAAACCTTTAAGTTAACGATCTCAATTAATGTTGTTAACCCATTGTTTATTATATCTAATGAGATGTTAAATTATTATATTATCATGATATTATGATATATTAATATATCTTAATATGATATATATACATTTAAATGTCGTTACAACGATAATCGTTACATATATGTCTCGTTTCGAAATCCTTAAGTTAGTAGTCTTGTTTATATGTATATAACTCATTGTTAATATACTTATGGAGATACTTATTTATCATAATCTCATGTTAACCATATGTATATCCATATATATATCGTCATGTCATTTTTACAAGTTTTAACGTTCGTGAATCGCCGGTCAACTTGGGTGGTCAATTGTCTATATGAAACATATTTCAATTAATCAAGTCTTAACAAGTTTGATTGCTTAACATGTTGGAAACATTTAATCATGTAAATATCAATCTCAATTAATATATATAAACATGGAAAAGTCCGGGTCACTACAACATGACATTAAGATCACAATGTACATGCTGCCAAACCAAGCTCTGATACCAACTTGTGACACTGCTAAATTTTTTATCTTTTTAAGGGGCAGAAGCATTAGTATTAATTTAACCATTACTGTAACATAAACATATTTAATTACATATCCAAATCATTTGACGGCTAATATTAAACAATAATTCTAGTGTCACGTGACATTACAACCAAAATTTAGTTTTAACGGAAAAGACACATCAGAGTTTCTTCATAGTCAAACATAACATCACCATGCCCGTCTTCTCCCCAAAATGCATCATTTACAAAAGCTAACAACCTGCAGGGAGAGGATGGAGGGGAATTAGCACGAAGCTAAGTGAGTATGACTAACTACAGGCAACAGTATACAGGAACCGTCATACTAATCATGTCACAAAAGCTAACACACAAACATCACCCAAGTGCCGTCTACAGAGACACTGGCAGCTCGGCCAAACCATTAACCATCAGCTGATCGAACTAGGGCTTACCCAAAGTTCCTCCACCACCGTATGTATATATATAATCCACACACGACGGACGCGTCATTCACATATATATACTCCTCGATTGTCTAGGCTACCACATGAGGAACCCAACCCGCAGGTTGTGAAAGGACCCGTTCATATACATTATAAATGATTCACAATAGCTGATTTCATCGCGAGGTACTTGACCTCTATATGATACATTTTACAAACATTGCATTCGTTTTTAAAAGACAAACTTTCTTTAAAGTTAACAGACATGCATACCATTTTCTAATATATCAAACTATCAATGACTTCTTATCAATCTTGATGAACTTAATGACTCGAATGCAATGTCTTTTAAAATATGCCATGAAGGACTCCAAGTAATATCTTTAGAATGAGCAAATGAACAACGGAAGATTTTTTTCAAACTTGAGAATAAACATGCTTTCAAGTGTCAACCAAAAGGTTGATGAGTTCATTAGTTTATCATAAACATTCATTTCCATTATTTTAATAGACCACAAGATTTCATATATTTAATTGTACACGTAACCCGAGTACAAAATAACACGCGTAACCCGCGAATTAAAAATCATTCATATGGTGAACGCTTGATAACCGACTTAACTTTAATGTAAAGAATATCCCCAAACAGAACCTCTCGTCTGTATAATAAATATAATCTTGAAGTACTAAAGCATCCGTACCCTAGATGGGACTTGTCGAGGTCCATAGATCTATCTTTAGGATTCGCGTCAATTAGGGGTCATACCCGTTTCCTAATTATTAGGCTACCAAGCTAAAAAGGGGTAATATTCAATATTCATAATCCAGCCATAGAATGTAGTTTTTGATCACTTGTGTCTATTTAGTAAAAATTAGTAAAATCAGGTCATGTATTCTCAGTCCCAAAAAATATATATAAAAAGGGAGTAATGAAACTCACAATACTGTATTTTGTAGTAAAAATACATATGATGATATTGAACAATGCAGGGTTGGCCTTGGATTCACGAACATATATCATTTGTATATATATATTAATACACATAATCGTAATCGAATAAATTTATATATATATAACCTATTAATGATATTATTTTTATATATTTATATTTCATATATTCCTTTTATATAATAAAATATTTTGTTATGTTATATGTGTTAAATATATATATTTATGTATTTCATTTGTTTATCGAAACAGTAGTTCTAATTATACTAAGTTAATATTAGTAATGATAAAAATAATGATAATAACATTAATAATATACTTATGTTAATAATAACTCTATTAATTATAATAATAATGATATTAATAATAATACTTGTAAAGATATTAATTTTACTGTTAATGATATTTATGATACTGATTTTAGTAATTATATAATAATAATACTCGTGATAATATAATTAATAATACTTATGTTAATATTAACAATTCTATTATTTAAAAAAATGTATTAATACTAATATTTACGAAAATAATAATAATTTGTATTATTTTCACAATGGTAATCATAATAAACCTTTTCATCATAATAATATTCCTATTGATAATACTTATAATAATAAAAAATGATAATTTTGATAAAAATACTTTTATTAATAATAATAATAATTTAAATATGATAATTTTTAATGATAATTCTAATAATAATATTAATATTAATGATGATAATAGTAATAATAATAATAATAATGATACTTTTAATAGTAATAATAACAATTCTATTTAATCGTGACCTAATCATATTTATATTCCTCTTACTCATAATTGTAATTATAATTATACTTCTCGGTTATAATTAACTTAGTTATATTCATGATCAAAATCGTAATCATTTTTATTTTAATATATCTTAGCATAATTTATAACTATTTTTATTTTATCATAAACAAAATGTTAGTTATTAGTAATAATTATAATAATAATTGTAATCATAATAATGATAATAATACTAGAAGGATAACATTTATAATAATAATAATAATAATAATAATAATAATAATAATAATAATAATAATAATAATAATAATAATAATAATAATAATAATAATAACAATAATAATAATAATAATAATAATAATAATAATAATAATAATAATAATAATAATAATAATAATAATAATACTTCTTATAATACTTATAATAATAATAATAATAATAATAATAATAATAATAATAATAATAATAATAATAATAATAATAATAATAATAATAATAATAATAATAATAATAATAATAATAATAATAATAATAATAATAATAATAATAATATTTAGTAGTAATAATCATACTAATAATAATAAGTGTTAGTTAATAATAATACTAATAATTATAATACTACTAGTAATAAATACAATCAAATTAATGATAATACAATTGATAATAATTATAACAATAATAATAATAACCATAATAATAATAATAATTAATAATAATAATAAATATAACATAATAAAAAGAAATCTACCTTCAAATAAGCTTTTTATAAAAAGAATGCCTCAAGCGAGAATCGAACCCGAGACCTCTTGAATACCCGAACACCTCCCTAACCATAAGACCATTCCTATTTTTCTAATATTATTCTATCCTAATTTAAATTAACCCGTTCTATTTGTTTCCTGTTTTCTCTTCTTCTTCTAAATACCTCGTCGACCAGAGACTATCACCAAGCATAACCGCTAGTTTAAAGTTTAAATTAGATTGATATTAAAACGAAAACAATTAATTGTTTTGTTGAATTGATTTCAACAGAAAAATAAAGAAAAGAAATCGCAGTAGCAGCACTTGGAAGAACACTTTGAACTCAAAGTTTGATTTTACATTTAAGACCATTTTAGATTATGTTTACAACATGAAATAGGTTGCATATCATTCATAAAAACTTTTCAAATTAACAATTTCAACAGAAAACACATCTAAAACTTCGATTCGATGTTTGGACGTTCGTTTGACTTTTTGAACTAAAACTTTGACCTCCAAATTCGAATTCAATTTCGAGAATTGAGACTTGAAAATTTGCAGATAGTGTGGTTAGTTTATTCCTAACAACTCTGCAATTTTAGATTTTTACAAACGAATTGAATTTGTGTTTTGGTTAAAATGTTCAAGAACAAAGACGAAGCAGTTTAATAAGTTTTTTTTTAAATCCTTCATATATCTGTAATTGATAATTGATATTTGATAATGGTAATGAAAAAGAAATAAAAATGATTTTCCACACCATCATGATTCGTTTTCTTGTAGGATGGTTGGTTCGACAGAAATTTACAGGCAAACAGAAAGCATGAAGAAAAAGATAAACTGCAGATAGTGATAGCAATTTAATAACGCGTAAACATCTGTTTTTATATAATTAATCTAAATGTACGTATATATAGGTGTATTTACTATATTTATCTGTATTTATTTGTATTTATAAATTATTTGTATTTATGTATTTGTATTTATTTATTATAATTAATCTTATTCATAAATATATTTATAATAATAATAACACTCTTAATATTATAAATAATAATAATACTAATATAATAGTAATAATAATATTATTATTATTAATGATATTAATAGTAATAACTATAGAATTTATAACAATAATATTACTAACAATAATAATAATGTTAATTATAATAATACTAATATTATTAATGATAATAATAATAATATTAGTAATAATAATATTATAACAATTTATATTTATCACACTTCATATATATATTAGTAATACTGATTTTTAATATTAATGAAAGTAGTCATATTATTATTAGTATAATAACCATATTTTTTAACTTGTAATTATGTTTAATATTTTCTTATTACAATTTATTAATTATATCATATTTACTAGTTATCTAATGTATAGAATATTTAATATTTATATATATTATGTATTTTACAATATACATGTAATCTTAATTGTATATAGAAATCATATATATTTATTTCAATAACCACTTAATTATCTTATATATTGTTTTGTATTTTAATTCACATGATTAAAGTATACTTTATTAATTTTTAAAATATTATATACATACTTATGTTTATATTTGTATATATATAAATATATTTACATCCAATTATTCGTGAATCATCGGGAATAGGCAAAGGTTAAATGTATATATATAAACACAGTTCAAAGTTTTAGATTTCAATATTACAGACTTTGCTTATCATGTCGGAAACATATAAAGATTAAGTTTAAATTTGTTCAGAAATTTTCGGGTCGTCACAGTACCTACACGTTAAAGAAATTTCAACCCGAAATTTGAGTGGGATCATCATGGCTGACAATAAGTATATTTTCATGATTCATATGAGCTGATAAATAGAGTTTTATTACCATTGAGTAATAAGGATAAAATAATTCGATTATTCAAAGAGTACGAATGAAGTTATCACAAAATAGTGAATTGAGTAATTGCAGGTTTGTCTTGACCGGTGACGTAGTCACGGTAGATTTCCGAAAATCAAGGAATTTAGAGGAAATCTTCGTAATCTAAAAGATTTAATTCTTCGGCGAATAAGGAAGTTAAGATCTCTATAATTAAATACGGTGATCTGCCTCGATTACTCTGTCTGATATTTCCCTTATAAATTAAACTCTTCCGTCCCATTATTCTCACCATTCCTATACTTTCTTTCTTATTTCATACATCCAAAAGTTTGTGAAAATGCTTAATCCAGTTTTAACCCTTGATATTTTTCTAATTATCATTTCTGTCATCCTTCTTTTCAATCTTTCACCAGAGAAAACTGTTTACTTCTACTATTACCTTGTGGTGATACTATTCTTAATTCTACCGTGTCTTTATATTGCTATTCGTATTAATATCCATGGTTTGTAACCTCCGTGTTGTTATTGAACTTTTTATATTTTCTCTTATATTTTGGAGCTCTTTGCCTTTTTATTATCTTCTCGACCTCTAGTAAAGCGAGTAACGGTCCAGAATTCGTAGGTATGGATTTTCGAATGAACATGACTAATGTTCTAAAAGAGAAATTGTAATAGCACGATCTTGATTGATTAAATTACCAGAATTCAAGAGAAAAGATAGAACTATTGTGAAAATATGTTCTCGATATGTTTAGAGATTAAGCAGAATGTAAGAGTCATGTAACATGGCACATTATGACGTTATGGTCTGTGAATCATCACGTTCCATTAGAAACTCAGCATGACTTATTGTAATATAATCACGTTGATCAAGTGTCATTATATTATACTAACTCATGCATCAATTTCCAACACTACTTCAAAATCATTCATAATTCAAATTCAAATTTTTCAGAATTTTAGAAACTACAATAGTTTCCTTTAATGAGATAACACAGATAGCATGGAGAGATAATTAATAACGGACGAGAATATTTATAATGAAAGATATGATGGTATCTTAGAATTTTAGAATCAAATTGTGATGAAGAAATTCATTCACGATGATTTAGAGCGATTAAGGAGCAAGGTATTCGCAAAAGATTTCATCAAAAACAGAATTGTCAGGATTCTTTATGTACGAGTTTAGTCCTTGTGATTTGTTCAGAGTCTCCTTCATGATTTCGCATAATTCACTTTTCGGTACAAAATTTTCTATGGAGCGTTTCCAACACTCCATTCTTTATCATCAAACTTTTGAATGTTACGGTTGTCTATAGTTTCTGCTGCTTCATTCAGCCTTTTCAACATTTAGAGTATTGATTCGTAGGCTGGGTGCTTTTCATAATTTCAGAATGGAAGATCATAATTCTAAGAGATAAATGTTATATGTATACATATATCTGTTGATGTAGAAACACTGCGAGATTCAAAATACTGATTACCGATTTCTATAATTGGTATGGCAATTCTCGTTACAAGATGAAAATGAGTACATGATAGGGTTTCAATGAATATAATGATTCTTTGAAAAGTCAGAGATCAATGAAGTTGCTGATAAGTTTATTGCTAATATGATGGAGTATAAACAGTTCCCCGGTAACGATGATGAAAGGCAACTTATATATCAAAGTTTTAATAGGGCTAATCCGAATGAAAGTCGAAGTTGATTTGCTGGAGCTGTGACAAAATTCGCTAATTTGGAAAGGGATTGTATGGCTATTTTTAGTAATAACAACGCCAAAGGAGCTACCACAGATATGTGTTAAACGTTTGCTCAGGTTTCGAGTGTTTTCAGGTGCATAACTATATTCATAAATCTTTTCTTCCGTAGATGAAGTGCGGTTGGTTCATCCTCTCGATTGAGGTGTTTTCAAGAATTATGAAAGGTTTGAACGCAGATTGGAATCGTCAAGATACAAATGAGGTTTAATATGAAGTCAAGTGGCAAACTTGAAGAATTGTTTAGTTTCATATGTTATAATTAATATTTTAATTCATTTTAGTTGTCCAATGTTTGTAGTCCACAGTTAGTAATTCAACAATTCATATATAATATTCGAATGAATTAATACGTATCGTGACCCATTGTATACATGTCTCAGACTCGATCACAACTCAAAGTATATATATTATTTGAGAATCAACCTCAAACCTGTATAGCTAACTAAATCATTACTGCATATAGAGTGTCTATGGTTATTTCAAATAATGTATATAGATGCGTCGATATTGAAGGTTTTTCGTATGCCCGAGAGACATATTTAATTAATGTGGCTAATATGTTATGATCCAAGTCAGGTCATACCCAATAACAAACTTACCTACACCTTATACGTATTTGATCTTAACGATTGGATCATTAAAATACGCGACACTTGGATTTTAGAAAATCGGTTTTCTAAAATATTATCACTTGAGATAAATTATTTGGATAATTTATATATGATATGGATTTAGTTATTTATAGGTTTAAATAACTATATTTCTTATGTTTTATAAATGGTTTATAAGAATATGAAAGTAACATATATATATATATATATATATATATATATATATATATATATATATATATATATATATATATATATATATATATATATATATATATATATATATATATATATATATATATATATATATATGGTTTTATACAAGTTTTATAAAAATTGCACATTTTATATAAAGATAATTTTAGTGGCAGATTTGGGTCTCCAAGAGAGTCCACCCATGCTCACTTTTGTTGCTTTCAACATAGCACAATTCCATATATGCATGTCCCTTGACTAGAGGTAAGAGACAAGCAATACATCAAGTGAAAAAAACAACAAAATTCAGCTCCCTTTTGAGCTGCTACTGCCGTGGGCTGTTCATCAATAAGAGGGGTTCTAGAGTTGATTTTGAAAGCTGAATTTGAAGTGTCAACAAATCCTAACAATAGTACTAGGTGTTGGTATCGAGTTTGGGGTATAATCTCTTGAGGTTTCATCATTTTGAGGCTTGCATTCTCATCATCTTTCAACTTCCTGCTGGCTGAATTTTCACAGCAAATAGAAGAGGTTTCTAGCTTGGTTTTATAAGTGTTTAAGTGTGATAATCCTAACAAACTTAAGGGTGGTGTTGGTGCATCAAAAGCTTGGAGTTTTACACCCTTCATCATCTTCATTATCACTTATTAACTTCCTTACTTGGAGAAGGTATAATCTCTAAACATCCTTTTAATTGTAAGCATATTTCATAACTTGATCCTACTTGGGATTTAACTTTAAATGGTTAAAGTATAACAAGTCTAAAATTGTTAATTACATGCTTCCGCTTTAATTTAATTCTTAGAATGGTTTTAAGATACATGAACTTGTTAAATCTCAACAATGGTATCAGAGCCGAGGTCTATGGATTATACTTCTTATATTGTCTTTAAACCCACTATATTTGTATTCCAAGTACATGCATGAAAATGGACTACAAAATTGTCGAGTTTGGGTGGGTATTTAATTTTGGTCGAAAATTTGGAGACCCAAAATGGGTTTTGGGTGCTTCCATTTTTTCATATTTTGTTGTATGTTAATGTTCACAATCAATTCCTAGACCTTGTGTTTGTTTGGTTGCATGTTTGATGATTATTTATTATTAATTTAGTTTGTAATAATATTTATTCAATTGGTTTGTAATAATATTATTTTGGTGATGTAATTTATTTTATATTTGGTATGTAAAATAGATTAGGTTGTAATTTCATTTTTTAGACAAAATGTATTAGGATATATTTTGTAAAATGATGAAGATGATGAAGACTTGAAGAACACATGAAGAAGCATTTGGATGCAAGATTAAGTGGGAGATTTAAAATCTCCTACTTTGTATTATAACCCTTTAACCGGTGGCATTTGTTTTCGGCTAAACAAATGTCTACCAAATTGGCTTGATTGTGAACATATTTGTTTTGCATGTATAGTTGTTTATTGTGTTTGTATGTTTAGTTGATACAAGTTAATCACAAGTTGACAACAAGCAAAACTAAAATTTAATTGGTTAAATTAGAAATTATTAACAACATGCAAATAACATGACTTTAATTTAAATTGGTTAAATTAGAAATGGCTAAATGGATTATAATAATTGGTTATTAAAACACATATATAAAATGGTTTATATCAATGTAATGAAATTAGCTTTATTACATAACATGAAAATGGATTTTCAAATAAACCATACACTAAATGCATGTTAGTAAATGGTATAATGGTTTTCTTAAACTAGAAATTATGAAAACTTAAAATCCCTTATTAATAAGGCAAACAAGTTAAACGCCATCCTTTTATGTGACACTTAAAAATATTAGGGAACTCATAATGGAATAAAGGTCACCTAACCGTTATGAGCAAACTAATATGATTAAGGTGAATTTCGCACACTTGTGGGATAAAGGTCACCTAACCACTTGTATGTTAAATTTACACGTTTACACAAGTAGGACGACTTGATTTGGGAATCATGAACTTAGGGTCACCGAAGTATGAGGAACAAATAGGAGTTGATGGGATAAATATGCCATGCAAAAGGATTGCATGATCCCATAACTTAGAAGTTGCAAAAGGATTTCAATTGTCATATAATGACTACCTAGCTAAATCAAATAACGGGATAAAGGTCACCTAACCGAAATTTGGTTTACCGTTGGATTCTAAAATTTAATAAATATCAATTGGATTTAAATGGTATTGATTGTTAAATTAAAATTGATACTTAAAAAACTTTTTTAAATTTTGTAGATGGCCGCCAATAACAACAACATTCCAAACGCACCAATCAACTTTAACAACCTATCGTTGAGGTCAATCCTTGAAAAGGAAAAACTCAACCATACGAACTTCATGGATTGGTTCCGCAATCTAAGAATTGTCCTCAAACTAGAGGATAGGGTGTATGTGTTGGAAGACCCCATTCCCGATCAACCGGACGAGGATGATACGGAAGGCATGGCTTATTGGGAGAAATATTGCACCGATTCGGTGCAAGTTTCTTGCCTCATGCTTAGGACTGTGATACCAGAACTCCAAAAGGATTTCGAGCATCATAGTGCATATGACATGATCACACAATTGAAGGAGATGTTCTTTCAACAAGCTCGTGTTGAGCGCTTTGAAACGGTCCGAGCGCTTCATGCATGTCGGATGGACGACTTCCAATCTGTTTCATCTTATGTCCTTAAGATGAAAAGCCTAATTGATCGAGAGAACCGTCTAAATTGCAACGTGTCTAATGAATTAGCCACGGACCTTATCCTTAATTCTTTGTCAAAGAGGTTTGGCACATTTGTAATGAATTACAACATGAACGGATGGGATAAGAGCATTGGCGAATTACATGCCATGCTTAAGACGGCCGAAGAGAGCATGGGTAAAAGGGCTTCACCCATGTTTATGATCAATGAAGGCTAGTCCAAAAACAATAACACTTCTAAGCCAAAGGCGGCTAAAAGGAAAGGACCCGCCTACCAAGGCAAGGGCAAGGGAAAGGGGAAGATGGTTACCCCAACCAACAATAATAAGAAGTAAAAGGTTACTGGTAAAGCTAATCCCAAGGAAGATCCGTGCTTTGGTTGCGGTGAAATGGGTCACTGGAAACGCAACTGACCGGTCTACCTAAAGGAGTTGAAAGAAAAGAGGGATGCAGGGCAAACCTCAGGTAATGTATATATGGTATACATTGAGCTTAGTATTACTTCTTCTAATACATGGGTATTAGACACAGGATGTGGAACTCATATTTGCAATTCTTTGCAGGGGTTCAAAAGAAGTGATCAAGTTGCGGGAACAACAAGTCTCTTCATGGGAAATGGAGCAAGGGTGCAAGTGAAAGCTCAAGGAGACTTTGTTTTGAAGTTACCAAGTGGTTTGGAGCTTATTTTGAAAAATGTTTTGTATGCACCCGATTTATCTCGAAACATTATTTATGTATCCCGTTTGAAACAATATGGTTTTAATCTTAATTTCATTAATGATGATATCCATGTTTCTTTAGATAATGTGTTCTATTTTAAGGCTTCACCTTTGAATGGTATTTATGAATTGGTTCATGATGACACATCATACAATAGCTCAATATACCATGCAAACACCAAGAAACTCAAAAGGGATTTGAGTGATTCCTACTTATGGCACTGTCACCTTGGTCACATAAACAAGAATCGAATGCATACACTTTAAAAGAATGGCCTTTTGAAATCAAATGAACTAGACTCGTTTGATGTATGTGAATCTTGTTTACAAGGCAAAATGACTAAAGCACCTTTCAAAGGGACCTATGAAAGGGCTAAGGACTTATTGGGATTAATACATTCGGATGTTTGTGGACCCTTTAAGCCCATAACTAGGAATGGTGAAAGATACTTCGTTACTTTCATTGATGACTTTAGTCGTTTCGTATATGTCTACTTATTAAGACACAAGGATGAAACTTTTGAAGCATTCAAGGAATATCAAAACGAAGTACAAAATCAACTCAATAAGACAATTAAGGTACTTCGTACCGATAGCGGAGGTGAATACCTAAGCGATGCTTTCCAAGATCATCTTAAAGGTTGTGGGATTATCTCGCAACTTACTCCTCCTGGAACACCCCAACTTAATGGAGTTTCCGAAAAGAGGAACCGAACCCTAATGGATATGGTTCGATCTATGATGGCAAGAAGCTCGTTACCTCTATCATTTTGGGGTTATTGTCTATGCTCCGCATTTCGTATTTTAAATATGGCCCCAACCAAGAAAGTGGAACGAACACCTCATGAGATGTGGTTTGGAAAACCTCCATCTCTATCATACTTAAAGGAATGGGGATGTGAAGCTTATCCTAAGCGTTACGTCCCTAATAAGTTGACTGCTCGATCCATGAAGTGTATCTTCATAGGATATCCCAAGGATGATATGGGATACTATTTCTATGAACCTTCCGAGCAGAATGTATTTGTTTCTCGGAAGGCTGAATTCCTTGAAACTAAGTTCCTAATGGAAGGTAATAGTGAAAGGAAGATAGATCTTGAAGATGTTCAAGATCAATTAGATGATACACAATTGGTTGACACTAGCACTCAACATGAAAATGTTGAGAATGATCAAATGGATGATCAAAGTATACAAGACGTTCGCAGGTCTGGTAGGATTAGTAATCCTCCTGAGAGATATGGGTTTCTCATGGATGATTGCTATGTGGTTGATTTGGATGAACCAACAAACTACCAAGATGCTTTATCAAGGATTGATAAAGATAAATGGCAGGAAGCCATGAACGCTGAGATGCAATCCATGTATGACAACCAAGTTTGGGAACTAGTTGTACAACCTACTGGCTCGAAGCTGGTTGATTGTAAATGGCTTTTCAAAATGAAAACCGACATACATGGAAACTTGGATACATATAAAGCTAGACTTGTAGCAAAAGGTTTCACTCAAACTCAAGGGGTTGACTATGATGAAACTTTTTCGCCTGTGGAAATGCTAAAGTCTATTAGGATATTACTTGCCATTGCTGCTCATTATGATTATAAAATATGGCAAATGGATGTCAAGACCGCTTTCCTAAATGGACATCTTGATGAAGATGTCTATATGGTTCAGTCTAAAGGTTTTGTTGATCCGAAATATCCTAAAAAGGTATGCAAGTTAAAGAAGTCAATCTACGGATTGAAACAAGCATCTAGAATGTGGAATCATCGTTTTAATGAGGAAGCCAAGAAATTTGGCTTCATCAAAAATGGTGATGAAGCTAGTGTATACAAGAAAGCTAGTGGGAGCACTATCATGTTCCTTGTACTATATGTGGATGATATATTGTTATTTGGAAATGATATTCCGATAATGGAAGGTGTTAAAACTTGGCTAAGTAAATGCTTCTCCATTAAGGATCTTGGAGAAGCACAATATGTTTTGGGGATTGGGATCTACAGGGATAGACCCAAGAAACTGATAGGTTTGAATCAAAGTGCATACATTGAAAAGATCTTGAAAAGGTTCAAGATGGACAACTCTAAGAAAGGTTTGGTACCTATTCAAAGAGGAACACTTCTCAGTTCATCTCAGTGCCCTACCACGAAAGAAGAAAAAGAGAGAATGAAAAGGGTCCCGTACGCATCTGCTATCGGGTCAATCATGTATGCAATGATATTCACTAGACCGGATGTGTCATGCGCTCTTAGCTTGACAAGTAGATACCAGAATAACCCAGGAAACAGTCATTGGATTGCGGTTAAAAGTATATTGAAATACCTTAGGAGGACTAAGGATATGTTTCTAATATATGGGTCTGTTGAGGAGGAACTCGCTGTAAAAGGTTACGTGGACGCGATATTCCAAACTGATCGAGATGATTCTTGATCACAGTCTGGTTATGTCTTCACATTAAATGGAGGTACGGTCTCTTGGAAGAGTTCAAAACAGTAGGTTGTTGCATTATCCACTACAGAGTCGGAGTACATTGCCGCCTCATTGGCAGCTCAAGAAGCTGCATGGATGAAGAAATTCATCGATGAATTAGGAGTAGTCCCTTCCATTCAGGACCCTCTTGAGATCTTTTGTGAAAACGAGGGTGCGATTGCTCAAATCAAAGAACCTCGTGCTCACCAAAAGACCCGTCACATTGAGCGGAGATTCAACTACATAAGGGATGAAGTTGAAAAGGGAAAGATATGTATTTGCAAAGTTCACACAGATCTTAATATAGCAGATCCTCTCACGAAGCTCTTACATGGAGCAAAACATGCAGGACATGTTTGTGCATTAGGGCTTTGATATTCTAGTGATTGGTCATAATCTGTTTTAAGTATTGTAACAGAACGAAATTGTTCAAACTCATTAATATAATTATGGTATTAATTTATTTTGAGTCAAGTTCCTATTTTTCATATTTTATCCATGAATAAGCAATTATTCTAAATTCTGTAGTCGATTACATTTGTGGGAACAAGTGTGAGGTTTAGACTATTATGAACTCGGATTGGTATACATTCACGGGATGAATGTGGAGCAAGGTTGCAACTAAGGTTCATAGATATTTGTGGGATACAAATATTGGAAGACCCGCCCTCAAGATCTACTAAATAGAACCTTTGTGGTTGATCACATGTAATCTTGAGTAAAGGCGAATATCATTGTATCCTCTGACCTGAGATACATATTGGGTTCGGATATTTACCAAGTATTGTGCCTTGATTCTTTCCTTCGCTATTCTGAAATATGGTAGTTCACAAGGAAGAGCTCAGGTATAATGCAAGGTATATATTTAGGACGTATGTAGTCAAGATGGAATTTGTCCCTCTTATTCTTTGAGAGTCAGATGTCTAAGGCCTGATAAAGTTAAAATTAAAAGAGAGTGATCACTCTGTGTCTCTTGGATTTAACATGACATCTAGGACGAAAGGATATTATGAAAGATTCACCTATTCATATTCAAGATGGGAACTCGAAAGGATGATGTTATTGAATGGCACAAATTCATAACATATTGGGGGTGATGGACGGTCGTTAGGTGGTATCCATCACTTGCATTAATTTCTTATGTTTCTCGTGCAAGTGGGAGATTGAAGGTTTTTCGTATGCCCGAGAGACATATTTAATTAATGTGGCTAATATGTTATGATCCAAGTCGGGTCATACCTAATAACAAACTTACCAACACCTTATACGTATTTGATCTTAACGATTGGATCATTAAAAAAATACGCGACACTTGGATTTTAGAAAATCGGATTTCTAAAATATTATCACTTGAGATAAATTATTTGGATAATTTATATATGATATGGATTTAGTTATTTATAGGTTTAAATAACTATATTTGTTATGTTTTATAAATGGTTTATAAGAATATGAAAGTAACATATATATATATATATATATATATATATATATATATATATATATATATATATATATATATATATATATATATATATATATATATATATATATATATATATATATATATATATATATATATGGTCTTATACAAGTTTTATAAAAATTGCACATTTTATATAAACATAATTTTAGTGGCAGATTTGGGTCTCCAAGAGAGTCCACCCATGCTCACTTTTGTTGCTTTCAACATTGCACAATTCCATATATGCATGTCCCTTGACTAGAGGTAAGAGACAAGCAATACATCAAGTGAAAAAAATAACAAAATTCAGCTCCCTTTTGAGCTGCTACTGCCATGGGCTGTTCAGCAATAAGAGGGGTTCTAGAGTTGATTTTGAAAGCTGAATTTGAAGTGTCAACAAATCCTAACAATAGTACTAGGTGTTGGTATCAAGTTTGGGGTATAATCTCTTGAGGTTTCATCATTTTGAGGCTTGCATTCTCATCATCTTTCAACTTCCTGCTGGCTGAATTTTCACAGCAAATAGAAGAGGTTTCTAGCTTGGTTTTATAAGTGTTTAAGGGTGATAATCCTAACAAACTTAAGGGTGGTGTTGGTGCATCAAAAGCTTGGAGTTTTACACCCTTCATCATCTTCATTATCACTTATTAACCTCCTTACTTGAAGAAGGTATAATCTCTAAACATCCTTTTAATTGTAAGCATATTTCATAACTTGATCCTACTTGGGATTTAACTTTAAATGGTTAAAGTATAACAAGTCTAAAATTGGTAATTACATGCTTCCGCTTTAATTTAATTCTTAGAATGGTTTTAAGATACATGAACTTGTTAAATCTCAACAGATATGATATGTCAAAACCTTGTATACGTGTCCTGATATTTAAAGTGCGTAAAATAAATAACAGAAATTAAATGATAATAAATAAAATTGCGAGAATTAAAATTGCGATAAATAAATTGCGATAAATAAATGTAATACGGAATTAACAGTTAGCTAGGAACAGTTAGCTAGGATTTTGTTAGCGTGATTTCTTAACAAAATTTCTCATAGTTAATTCGTTTGTTTCTAATAAATTTTATTTTTGTCTAATGTTTTCTTCATTATGCCACTTGTTGGATTCTGATAAGTCAAAATCCAAATATGAAATTAAATGAAAATGGTTATTCTGCGGTGAACGGATATGTATATCTATGGATGTAAGTAGGATATTAAATAACCGTTGAATCAGATTCGAAGAATGTTCAATTTAACTTATTAATGTGAAATCTAAATATTCCTCGGGTATTACCTACCCGTTAAAATATTTTCACCATTAACAGTTTGTACAAAAGAACTTTCAATTACAATCTTTATGAAAATATATGTACATATATATTTTCTTCAGATGTAATCATAGATTTAATGAGTTAATATGATATTAAACTCATTTGGTTTTCGGTTTGAGCTAGAATAAGTAATCCCTAAAACTTTTAGAAACCACATATTCTTTGCAGAATATTTCTTCAATGAAGTTATGGATCAATACTTCATCGTTCATTGTTGTTGGTACTCTTTGATATCTATGGTGCGTATGACATTGATGTTCAAGATACATATTATGTTGTTGAAGTGTGGGATGCGGATGTTGCTGTTGGTGGTGGTAATGGTACTGTTGTTACCCGTGATATTGCTGAAGCTGGTAAGTTTTGCACCATATTTTCCAAAGCCACTACTTGAGCTCGAAGCTCGTTGACTTCTTCCATTACTCCAGGATGATTATCAGTTGGGACGAGCGGATGAATAAGGTTTAGAATTTTAGATAGAATATAATCGTGGCGAGATACTCTGGAAATGAGTGTGAAAATGGTGTTTCGAATGGGTTCACCGGTAAGTGATTTAGGTTCTTAGCCAAGAGGTGAATTCGGTTGATGGAAGGAATCTCCTTCTTCTTGTCTCCATTGATTAAGTCGACTAGGAACTCATCCTCAATTCATCCAGAATAGATGACGGCTAAATGGTTGATCCATTCCGGTTATACTGCTTTCGGAGCTCGAGTGAAAATCCATGTCGGAATAGCTGTCGGAATAACTATCGAAATAGCTATCGGAATCTGAGGGACTCGAACTGGTTGCAGGATTCATCTCGTATGATCAGATGAAGTATTTTCGATAAGAAATAGATTATAGGATGTAGATTAGTACCCTGCAATACATAATTTACATATGCATATATAATACTAAAATCCCATAAGTTACGGAGGAATCTACGGAATATGTTAGGCAAAGTTTACAGTAACAGATATGCTAAGATATGAATTAGCAGATACGCTAAGATATGAATTGTGTCTATACACTGTCTAGATTAAGAATGATAAGCAAGTGATTCACTAAGAATGATAAGCAGGAAATTTTCAACACGAAATGATAAGCAAAACTTTTTACATGCAGACACGGTCAAAGTCCAGACTCACTAATGCATCTAATCAACTATCAGTTAGACACACTAATGCAAGACCTGGTTCGCTAAGACCACCGCTCTGATACCAACTCTAAGGACCCGTTCATATACATTATAAACGATTCACAATAGTTGATTTCATCGCGAGGTACTTGACCTCTATATGATACATTTTACAAACAATGCATTCGTTTTTAAAAGACAAACTTTCTTTAAAGTTAACATGCATGCATACCATTTTCATATATATTAAACTATCAATGACTTCTTATCAATCTTGATGAACTTAATAACTCGAATGCAACGTCTTTTAAAATATGCCATGAAGGACTCCAAGTAATAATATCTTTAGAATGAGCAAATGCACAGTGGAAGATTTCTTTCAAACCTGAGAATAAACATGCTTTCAAGTGTTAACCAAAAGGTTGGTGAGTTTATTAGTTTATCATAAACATTCATTTCCATCTTTTTAATAGACCACAAGATTTCATATATTTAATTGTACACGTAACCCGAGTACAAAATAACACGCCTAACCCGCGAATTAAAAATCATTCATATGGTGAACGCTTGATAACCGACTTAACTTTAATGCATAGAATATCCCCAAACAGAACCTCTCGTCTATATAATAAATATAATCTCGAAGTACTAAAGCATCCGTACCCCGGATGGGACTTGTCGAGGTCCATAGATCTATCTTTAGGATTCGCGTCAATTAGGGGCCATACCCGTTTCCTAATTATTAGGTTACCAAGCTAAAAAGGGGTGATATTCAATGTTCATATTCCAGCCATAGAATGTAGTTTTTGATCACTTGTGTCTATTTCGTAAAACATTAGTAAAATCAGCGCATGTATTCTCAGTCCCAAAAATATATATAAAAATGGAGTAATGAAACTCACAATACTGTATTTTGTAGTAAAAATACATATGACGATATTGAACAATGCAGGTTTGGCCTTGGATTCACGAACCTATATCATTTGTATATATATATTAATACACATAATCGTAATCGAATAAATTTATATATATAACCTATTAATGATATTATTTTTATATATTTATATTTCATATATTCCTTTTATATAATAAAATATTTTGTTATGTTATATGTGGTAAATATATATATTTATGTATTTCATTTGTTTATCGAAACAGTAGTTCTAATTATACTAAGTTACTATTAGTAATGATAAAAATAATGATAATAACATTAATAATATACTTATGTTAATAATAACTCTATTAATGATAATAACAATGATATTAATAATAATACTTGTAAAGATATTAATTTTACTCTTAATGATATTTATGATACTTATTTTAGTAATTACATAATAATAATACTCGTGATAATATAATTAATAATACTTATGTTAATATTAACAATTCTATTATTTATAAAAAGGTATTAATACTAATATTTACGAAAATAATAATAATTTGTATTATTTTCACAATGGTAATCATAATAAACCTTTTCATCATCATAATATTCCTATTGATAATACTTATAATAATAAAAAATGATAATTTTGATAAAAATACTTTTATTAATAATAATAATAATTTAAATATGATAATTTTTAATGAAAATTCTAATAATAATATTAATAATAATGATGATAATAGTAATAATAATAATAATAATAATGATACTTTTAATAGTAATAATAATAATTCTATTTAATCGTGACCTAATCATATTTATATTCCTCTTACTCATAATCGTACTTATAATTATACTTCTCGGTTATAATTAACTTAGTTATATTCATGATCATAATCGTAATCATTTTTATTTTAATATATCTTAGCATAATTTATATCTATTTTTATTTTATCATAAACATAATGTTAGTTATTAGTAATAATTATAATAATAATTGTAATCATAATAATGATAATAATACTAGAAGGATAACATTTATAATAATAATAATAATAATAATAATAATAATAATAATAATAATAATAATAATAATAATAATAATAATATTTGGTAGTAATAATCATACTAATAATAATAAGTGTTAATTAATAATAATAATACTAATAATTATAATACTACTAGTAATAAATACAATCAAATTAATGATAATACAATTGATAATAATTATAACAATAATAATAATAACCATAATAATAATATTTAATAATAATAATAAATATAACATAATAAAAAGAAATCTACCTTCAAATAAGCTTTTTATAAAAAGAATGCCTCAAGCGAGAATCGAACCTGAGACCTCTCGAATACCCGAACACCTCCCTAACCATCAGACCGTTCCTATTTTCCTGATATTATTCTATCCTAATTTAAATTAACCCATTCTATTTGTTTCCTGTTTTCTCTTCTTCTTCTAAATACCTCGTCGACTAGAGACTATCACCAAGCATAACCGCTAGTTTAAAGTTTAAATTAGATTGATATTAAAATGAAAACAATTAATTGTTTTGTTGAATTGATTTCAACAGAAAATAAAGAAAAGAAATCGCAGCAGCAGCACTTGGAAGAACACTTTGAACTCAAAGTTTGATTTTACATTTAAGACCATTTTAGATTATGTTTACAACATGAAATAGGTTGCATATCATTCATAAAAACTTTTCAAATCAACAATTTCAACAGAAAACACATCTAAAACTTCGATTCGATGTTTGAACGTTCGTTTGACTTTTTGAACTAAAACTTTGACCTCCAAATTCGAATTCAATTTCGAGAATTGAGACTTGAAAATTTGCAGATAGTGTGGTTAGTTTATTCCTAACAACTCTACAATTTTAGATTTTTACAAACGAATTGAATTTGTGTTTTGATTAAAATGATCAAGAACAGAGATGAAGCAGTTTAATAAGTTTTTTTTTAAATCCATCATATACCAGTAATTGATAATTGATATTTGATAAAGGTAATAAAAAAAATAAAAATGATTTTCCTCACCATCATGATTTGTTTTCTTGTAGGATGGTTGGTTCTACAGAAATTCACAGGCAAATAGAAAGCAGGAAGAAAAAGATAAACTGCAGATAGTGATAGCAATTTAATAACACGTAAACATCTGTTTTTATATAATTAATCTAAATGTACGTATATATGTAGCTGCATTTACTATATTATCTATATTTATTTGTATTTATAAATTATTTGTGTTTATGTATTTGTATTTATTTATTATAATTAATCTTATTCATAAATATATTTATAATAATAATAACACTCTTAATATTATAAATAATAATAATACTAATATAATAGTAATAATAATATTATTATTATTAATGATATTAATAGTAATAACTATAGAATTTATAACAATAATATTACTAACAATAATAATAATGTTAATTATAATAATACTAATATTATTAATGATAATAATAATATTAGTAATAATAATATTAGTAATAATAATATTATAACAATTTATATTTATCACACTCAATATATATATTAGTAATACTGATTTTTAATATTAATGAAAGTAGTCATAGTATTATTAGTATAATAACTATATTTTTAACTTGTAATTACGTTTAATATTTTCTTATTATAATTTATTAATTATATCATATTTACTAGTTATCTAATGTATAGAATATTTAATATTTATATATATTATGTATTTTACAATATACATGTAATCTGAATTGTATATAGAAATCATATATATATTTATTTCAATAACCACTTAATTATCTCAAATATTGTTTTGTATTTTAATTCACATGATTAAAGTATACTTTATTAATTTTTAAAATATTATATACATACTTATGTTTATATTTGTATATATATATATATATATATATATATATATATATATATATATATATATATATATATATATATATATATATATATATATTTACATCCAATTGTTCGTGAATCATCGGGAATAAGCAAAGGTCAAATGTATATATATAAACACAGTTCAAAGTTTTAGATTTCAATATTACAGACTTTGCTTATCGTGTCAGAAACATATAAAGATTAAGTTTAAATTTGTTCGAAAATTTCCGGGTCGTCACAGGTTGATCTCTCCTACCGAGGCTACCACACAATAGGGACGCACTGGCTCCAGTAGACAAGCATAAACTAACATGCAGTCATCACAATGAACTAACTAACCACAAAAGTAAGTATATCTAACAAGCATGGCAATCATAATATAACATGCTACTCTATACTATATACTCCAGTTAGTCCCACTCACCAAATACCAGCAACCAGCTAAGATAATCTACTACTGAGTGGCTTCCTTATCCTTATCACCTGAACATAAGGTAAATCAAGTTAGTTGTTATCCGTTAACACCAAACAACACAATACAGAAATTTTTGTATAAAAAAAACGCTCGCTAAAAATTTCTTCTTAACAGTTATGCATTTTCAAAATTTACATCATGATCATCAATAAATAAATGGGCAGCATAACGGCTAGGAAACAGCTAAATTTCACTATAATGCATCACTGATCTACATCCGTACAGTTGCACACGCATCCGTACGTTTACAGCCTCCATCCGTACGGTTACAATATGTAACCGTGCGGTTGCAAGTTTCTGGCCCAGTTGCACAACACTGCTGCATCCGTACGGTTGCACTTGCATCCGTACGGTTACACCACGCAACTGTACGATTGCAACCTACAACCGTGTGGTTGTATTCATCGAGCTACAGCAGTAGAAACTGACGAGTTTGGCACTAAAATCACTCAAATCTTGATTTCTACATGTATTGACACCAAACGAAGCTTAGAAAACATTTATAGCAACTAAAGAAACATAAACCACAACGTTTTACACCAAACCAACATCAAAATCACAAGTTTTGACCAAAAATGCATCATTACCAAAAACCTAACTAAAAATCATTTTAATCACAGCTTACTACACAAAATCAAGAGATTTATACCTTGTTTGAATCACAAAATCAGTAACAATTGATTGCTAAACTCAATTTGGACTCAATCAAGATTTCAAGAGATTAGGGTTTGATGGGTGTGAGAGTGTAGGTACGGGTGTAGAGAAGAAAAGTCTAGAAAATGGTAGAAATGAGCTGAATCTTGCTTATATATTTATGTTAAATAAAATACCCCATCACACACGGGTATTTACTAGTTATCTAATAACTTTCGTACATCATTTGGCAACCCAAACAAAGTCTAAAATAAATAAACAAACCTGTTATATGACCCTTGTCACAAACTGATCCTAACCACATCAATAAATAATAATAAATATTAAATAAAAATAAAAGCATATAGTAACACAATACTAACTTAAGGGCAATATAGTAATCTTACAGCTAGGTCCGATTGAGGATGTTACACAACAGCTCAATCGAATTATGGTGATTCAAGCAATTTTCTAGAGTTCGTGGCTAAAACTCTAACATTCACACGTTTTAAGTTTGAATCAGTGATAATTTAAAGTTTTATGGATTCAGTAGTGTTCATTTAGTCAGTACACATCAATTTTATCGCTCAATTCCAACATTTGGATTGAAAGTGTTATACTGATCAGCATTCGCACAAGTAACTGCATTTGCGAATCTGTTTCATCAGTTAAATTCAGCTCTAGTGTTGTTTCTTAAGAGTTGATATTAATTCAATGACATTCGGTTAAGTGTTAAGAAGCTAATTCAAGTGATTCCAGAAGATTCTACTGCAATTCTCACGATTTAAGTATCAAAGTGGCACGTTTCAAGTGCAACAATTTAATTCGCACGCTACAATGCAGATCCTGATAATCAGATTCTCACACCACATTCGCACATTTATTTTTAACTTGTTACTAACTTGTTTTATGTGTGCAGAAGATGAATCTAGCATTACTTGTCTGAATATCATTAGTTGTGATTTTGTGATAAATTACAGTTGTGCGAATCTGTGTCCGAATCTGAAAACCTAAGAGATCTCAGTTCATCCTTACACTGTATAAATCATTGTTTAGTATTTTATTATGCGAATCAGTGTTAATCCTTACATTGTGCGATTCTCACACTATGCGATTCTCACACTGTACGAATCTGTGTGCGAATCTCCTGTTACTGATTAAAGATACTGTACGAATCTGACAGTGTTCGAATCTTTGTACGAATCTGACAGTGTCCGAATCCTTGTATGAATATTATAGTGAACTTCTCATTGTGTAAATCTGCTAGTTCCCTTGATAAATTTTACTGTTAGAATTGATCTTAGGAAGTTATTGTCCGAATCTACTTGAAGATTTTCAAAATCACTACTCAAGACACTTTGATCATTGGATCTGATTCCAAACCTCATGTTCTATTTGAAGGAAAATATTACCAATGGGTACAACATATCACTCAACACATTGATTATAAGGGTGAAAAGGCAACGTATATTTGGGCCTCATTAAATGATGGACCAATTATTGAAGAAGATACAGATACTGGTCTTCTTATACTAGTGTATCAACTTACCAGTGGAAAATGTGAGCGTGCCCAGCGTGATATTGAGGCAAAGAACATCATCATGAAAGCTATACCGTATGATCTTTTTGAGAATGTTAATAGCAACACATCTGCTAAGGCAATATGGGATGAGATAAGAAAGCAACTATTTGGCTATGGCAGGACTGACATTTCCAAAATGAATAAAGCACTTGGTCCTTATGAAGACTTTAAACAAGAACCTGAAGAGTTACTCAGAGATATCTATAAGCATTACAACAATGTTATGAATGAATCGAAGAAATGCAAGATCACTAAGGTTAATGCTGAGGTCAACATGATGTTTCTGAAAAAGCTCAACACATATTGGACTCCATATGGAACCATTATTCAATCTACTAAGGAAATTGATAAACTGAACATTCGTGAGCTTGTTGGTGTCCTTATACACTATCATCAAGCTATATTTAAAACTCAAGCTGAAAGGAAAGAGTTAACTCCGAGTGATCTACTTGCACTCATTGCTAAGAATAAAATTCAATCTTATACCACTTCCAAAAGCTTATCAAAGAAAGTGATTGTTGACGATTACACTGATTCTGAAGGTCTATATCTTTCGGATGTGGGTGATTCTCACTTTGAATTAGTCAAAATGGCTGCAGAGTTCACCAAAGACTTGAACAAACACAAGTTCAAATGGAAATCAAGTAATCAATGCAAGAATTCATCTTCCTCCTCATATTATAAGAAACTTGAATTCTAAAAGCCTCAACTAAAGCAAATTGATGATTCCAAGAAGGAAGATTCCATCCATTTTAATTATGAAAAAGGTGGTCATTATTCCCGTGAATGCAAAATGTTAAAGAAGAAGGATGCAGTGTACTATAAAAAGTAGATGTTGATGGCTAAGGTTATGGAGACTGGGGGAGAACTGAAGACCGTTGACGATACTTGGTTCAATTGGACGGATGATTCAGAATTCGAAAAGGAACATGCTAATGTTTGCAAGGTGACCAAGCTTGTCAAAGCTAAGGAAGAAATGATGAAATCTGACACTACATCCGATGATGAAGAGGTATCTTTCACTGAAATCTCACCTAATTTTGTGAATATGCAAAACACACTGATGAGAATTTAGTCTCAATCACGAAAGCGGTAAAAGGTTTAAAATCTGAAAATAAAGTTTTAAAAGAAAAAATCAAGCTAAATGAGACTAAATCTTCATCATCCTCACAAATAGAAGTGAGTCGTTTAAGAACACAACTCAGTACACTGGATACTGAGTTGGAATAATTGAAGAAATCCATTCTTCCGATTAAGATTAAAAGGACTGATTATCAGTTAAAATTCGAATGTCTTGCAGAAAAAGTTCAATCCCTTGAAAATGATTTGTCTAACCTAAAGGAATAACATGAACCTACGATTTCCAATTGAAATAAGAAAATCATTGAATTGGAAGACACCTTACTCAGAAAGAAATAAAAAATCACTCTATTCTATAAAGAAGTACTTCAAATGAAAGCTCAACCTGCAAAATATGAAGATAAACTATATAAAACTGGGCAATTAAAAGCTGTAATTGAAATGAATATTTTAAAGCAACCAATTCTTATGAATAGACCAAAAACTATTCATGGTGAAAAGTGGGGGGTTGGTTATGAAGATCCCAAGACATTGGAAGGCGCTGTGAAATCTGCTCCTTGTTTATACAATTGTGATTACATTCAAGCTGTGATTACATGCAATTCCGTTCTTTGAATCTTCATTAGTTGAATCTTATCCTCCTGATAAATATTTTCCTAGGAATGAGGTAAAAAAGTTAGAGACTAATTTGAGGGAACACAAGAATGTTGGTACCAATATCACTGCTTATGATAAGCGCTTCATGAAACTAGTATTGATGTGTCAAAATATGCTCCCTACTGAAACTTTGAAGATCGAGCATTATGTGGAAGGATTACCTGAGAGGATTCAAGGAGATGTAACTTCCTCAAAACCAGGAACTGTGCAAGATGCAAGCAAGATGGCTCATCAATTGATGGACCAAGTTACTCGCAGGAGTAAGAACGTCTCGACTACTGAGACCAAAGCGCATGATAACAAGAGAAAATGGGATGCGAATCATGACAGGAGTCACGATCAATAGTCTAATAAGAGGCATGATATCTCCCGAGGTGCTGGTGGTGGGTTAAACTCGAACTCTAACAACAAGGGATGCAAGCCCCAATTTAAGAGGTGCTACAAATACAAGTTTGGGTACTGTAATGTGGTTTGTGAGAAATGTAACAAGAGTGGTCACATTGCTAAGGATTGTAGGAGTACCGCACCGACTACTAATGCAACTGCACTTGTCACCTCAAAGATCTGTTTTGAGTGTGGGAAACCAGGACATTTCGGGAACCAGTGTCCCAATAAGAAGAAAGACGGAGAGAAGGGTCATGGAAGAGTATTTAATAATAATGCATGGGATGCGCGTGAGGACTCTAAGCTTGTTATGGGTACGCTTAGTATTAAAAACCTATTAGCCTATATTTTGTTTAATACTGGTGCTGATAAAATTTAAATTTATAGAGATTCTTGCTCTAAATTGAACTGCTCATATTTGACTTTGGAGGTTAAACATATTGCTGAATTAGCAAATGGTAAGTTAGTTAGGGTTGATAAAATCTGCAGGAATTGTAAACTCAATATAATTATTGAGACGTTTGAAATTGACTTGATACCCGTTGAATTAGGAAGTTTTGATGTGATAGTCGGGATGGACCGTCTGTTTAAAATAAAAGCAGAAGTTATTTGTTATGAGAAGGAAATATGTTTCCCTCACGAGAATGGAGTACCAGTAATGGTATTTGGGGAAAAGAGTAACCCGAAACTGAATCATATTAGTTGTTTGAAAGCACAGAAGTTTCTGAGAAAGGGTTGCTATGCTATATTGGCACATGCAAAGATGATTGAAACAAAGGAAAAGAGCGCTAACAATGTGCTCGTAGTAAGAGAATTCCTTGAAGTCTTTCCAAAGGAATTACCTGGACTACCTCCACACAAATATGTAGATCTTCATATAGACCTAGTGCCAGGATCCGCACCTATAGCCCGTTCATCGTATAGACTTGCACCTTTTGAAATGCAAGAATTAAAAATTTAGTTGCAAGAATTACTGAACCGTGGATTTATCTGAACAAGTTTTTCACCGTGAGGAGCTCCGGTTTTGCTTGTTAAGAAGATAGATAGGTCTTTTTGAATGTGTATCGAATACCGTGAACTAATCAAGCTGATAATCAATAATCGATACCCTCTTCCAAGAATCTATGATTTATTTGACCAGCTTCAAGGGTCATGCATTTACTCCAAAATTGATCTGAGGTCAGGTTATCACTAGTTGAGAGTGAAAGAAGCTGATGTTTTAAAGACTGCATTTAGAACACGCTAAAGTCATTATGAATTTTTGGTTATGCTATTCGGATTGACTAATGCACTAGCTATGTTAATGGACCTTATGAACCGTGTGTGTAGTCCGTATCTAGATAAGTTTGTTATTGTCTTTATAGAAGATATCCTGATATATTCAAAGAATGACCAAGAGCATGAACATCACTTGAGATTAGTGCTAGAACTGTTAAGAAAAGAAGAGTTATATGCGAAGTTCTCTAAGTGTGACTTTTGGTTGAAAAAGGTGCAATTCCTCGTTCACATTGTCAATACTCAGGGAATTCAAGTTGACCCTGCTAAGAATGAAGCAATTGAAAAATGGGAAACCCCGAAGACTCCAACGCAGATACGTCAATTTTTAGGTCTAGCTAGTTACTATCGAAGATTCATTCAAGATTTTTCACGAGTGACCAAGCCTTTGACATCATTAACACATAAATGGAAGAAGTATGATTGGACTTCTGAACAGGAAACCACATTTCAACTATTGAAAAAGAAATTAAGATCAGCACCTATCTTATCACTACCCGAAGGGAACGATGATTTTTTTATATAACGTGACGCTTCGCGTCAGGGTTTTAGTTGAGTTTTGATGCAACGAACCAAAGTTATTGCTTATGCTTCTCGACAGCTGAAGGTACATGAGCAGAATTATATGACTCATGATTTGGAGTTGGGTGTCGTAGTTTTTGTACTTAAGATGTGGAGACATTACATCTATGGAACTAAGTGTACGATTTTCAATGATCACAAGAACCTCTAACACATTTTTGATCATACGCAACTAAATATGATACAATGATGCTAGGTGGAAATTTAAAACAACTATGATTGTGATATTTTCTTTCACACTGGGAAAGCTAATGTAGTAGCTGATGCTTTAAGTCGGAAGGAGATAGTTAAACCTCTAAGGGTCCGAGCTCTAAATATGACTATCTGAACAAATCTCACAAAGCAAATCTTGGAGGCACAACTGGAAGCCTTAAAGGAACAAAATGTGAATGATGAGATGATTAAAGGTTTGGATAAACAGTTCGAGGTACGGGAAGATGGAACTCATTATTTTGAAAGGCGTATTTGGGTTCTAAGGTTTTTGTGAATTGTTGAAGTGTGTGCTGAAAGTATTTCGTATGCCCGAGAGACATATTAAATTAATGTGGCTAATATGTTTTGATCCAAGTCGGGTCATACCCAATAACAAACTTACCGACACCTTATTCGTATTTAATCTTGGTGATTGGTTCGTTGATTAGATACGCGACACTTGAACTTTAAGAAAAATGGTTTTCTGAAATATTACTTGATATGTATATATATAAATTATGGAATAATTTATATATATTATGGATTTAATTATTTATAGGTTAAATAATTAATAATGTTATGTTACATTTTTTTTTATAAATGGTTTTATATAAAATGTACATAATTAATATGCAAATTTATAAAATGTATTTTATAAAAATTAGTTTTATAAAATATAGTTTTATAAAACATTTATTATATAAAACACATGGAAGTGGCATTGGAGTATGGTGTAGGCATGCTAGACACACTTTCAAGAGTGGCTACTTCCCATGTATTTGCATATGTATCAAGGCATTGAGTCAAGAACTCACACATGCATTCAAATATATCAAAAATTAGCAAACTCTCTCCCTTTTTCTGCTGAAAAAAACCGTAGGTTTGGAGGGTAAGAAGGGGTTCAATTTTTGATCTTACAAGTTCATTTCAAGTGTTATTAAATCCTAACCAAAAGCTAGGGTGTTGGTGCACAAGTTTGGGGTATATCTACTTGAGGTTTCAAACTTTTGGAGCTCCATTCATCATCTTCATCTTCATCACTCATAACAAGCTTGGAATAGGTATAATCTCTTTATTCTTTCTTGTAGTTTGTAAGTATATTTCATAACTTGATCCTACTTGGGATTTGACTTTAATTGATTAAAGATTAACAAGTTTCAAATCGGGTTTTACATGCTTCCGCTAAGTTTGATTCTTAAAATGATTTAAGTATTTTGGAACTTGTTAAATCCCAACAATGGTATCTAGAGTCGAAGTTGTTAAAATATGCTTCGAGATGATTTATTAAACCCACTATATTTTGTATTTTATGAACATGCATGCAAATAAAATGCAAAAACTTTGGGTTTAGGGTGGGGTTCCATTATGGCCGAATTTGTTGAGTCCCAAAAGTGGGTTTTGGGCTCTTCCACTTGGTCATATTTTGTTGTATGTTGTTGTTCACAATCAAGCCTTGGCCTTGTGTTTGAATGGTTGCATGTTTGGTTGATTTAATTTATTCATTTGGTATGTAATATTAATTCATTCATGTGGTTGTAATATTCATGCAATTTGGTTTGTAATATTATTATTTTGATTATGTAATTTATTTTATATTTGGCATGTAAAATAGATTAGGTTGTATTTTCATTTTTTAGAGAAAAATGTATTAAGATATATTTTTTTGTAAAAGATGAAGATGCAAGATGAAGAACACAAGAAGAAGCATTTGGATGCAAGATTAAGAGGGAGATTTAAAATCTCATACTTTGTGTTATTACCCCTTAATCGGTGGCATTTGTTTTCGGCTAAACAAATGTCTACCAAATTGGCTTGATTGTGAACATATTGTTTTGCATGCTTGGTTGTTTATTGTATGATTGTGGATTGTATGTTTGTATGCTACAAGTTAATCACACAAGTTAACAACAAACAAAACTAAAATTTAATTGGTTAAATTAGACGTTATTAACAACATGCAAAACGACAATTTAAATGGTTAAATTAAAAATGGCAAAAGGACATTAATAAATGGTTATTAAGAACACTAAAAGGATTATAATAAATGGTTATTGAATCACATATATAAAATGGTTTATATCAAGTAATTAGCTTAATTACAAGACATGAAAATGGATTTTCATATAAACCATACACCAAATGCATGTTGGTATATGGTGTAAAAGTTTTCTTAAACTAGAATTAACGAAAACTTAAATTCCCTTTAATTAACAAGGCAAACAAGTTAAACGCCATCCTTTTGTGCAACACTTAAAAATATTAGGGAACTCATAATGGGATAAAGGTCACCTAACCGTTATGAGCAAACTAATATGATTAAGGTGAATTTCGCACACTTGTGGGATAAAGGTCACCTAATCACTTGTATGTTAAATTTACACGTTTACACAAGTAGGACGACTTGATTTGGGAATCATGAACTTAGGGCCACCGAAGCATGAAGAACAAATAGGCGTTGATTGAATAAATATGCCATGCAAAAGGATTGCATGATTCCATAACTTAGGAGTTGCAAAAGGATTGCAATTGTCATATAATGACTACCTAGCTAAATCAAATGGGGGGATAAAGGTCACCTGACCGAAATTTGGTTTACCGTTGGTTTCTAAAATTTAAAAAATATCAATTAGATTTAAAGGGTATTGATTGTTAAATTAAAATTGATACTTAAACAACTTTGTTAAATTTTGTAGATGGCCGCCAATAACAACAACATTCCAAACGCACCAATAAACTTTAACAACCTATCGTTGAGGTCAATCCTCGAAAAGGAAAAACTCAACCATACGAACTTCATGGATTGGTTTCGCAATCTAAGAATTGTCCTCAAACTAGAGGATAGGGCGTATGTGTTAGAAGACCCCATTCCCGATCAACCGGACGAGGATGATACGGAAGGCATGGCTTATTGGGAGAAATATTGCACTGATTCGTTGCAAGTTTCTTGCCTCATGCTTGGGACTTTGATACCCGAACTCCAAAAGGATTTTGAGCATCATAGTGCATATGACATGATCACACAGTTGAAGGAGATGTTCCTTCAACAAGCTCGTGTCGAGCGCTTTGAAACGGTCCGAGCGCTTCATGCATGTCGGATGGACGACTCCCAATCCGTTTCATCTTATGTCCTTAAGATGAAAAGCCTTATTGATCGAGCGAACCGTCTAAATTGCAACGTGTCTAATGAATTAGCCACGAACCTCATTCTCAACTCATTGTCAAAAAGGTTTGACACATTTGTAATGAATTACAATATGAATGGTTGGGATAAAAGCATTGGCGAATTACATGCCATGCTTAAGACGGCAGAAGCAAGCATGGGTAAAAGAGCTTCACCCGTGTTTACGATCAATGAAGGCGGGTCCAAAACCAATAACACTTCTAAGCCGAAGGCGGCTAAGAGGAAAGGACCTGCCTACCAAGGCAAGGGCAAGGGAAAGGGGAAGATGGTTACCCCAATCAATAATAACAAGAAGCAAAAGGTTGCCGGTAAAGCTAACCTCAAGGAAGATTTGTGCTTTGGTTGCGGTGAGATGGGTCACTGGAAACGCAACTGCCCGGCCTACCTTAAGGAGTTGAAGGAAAAGAGGGATGCAGGGCAAACCTCAGGTAATGTATATATGGTATACATTGAGCTTAGTATTACTTCTTCTAATACATGGGTATTAGACACAGGATGTGGAACTCATATTTGCAATTCTATGCAGGGGTTCAAAAGAAGTAAACAAGAAGCGGGAACATCAAGTCTCTATATGGGTAATGGAGCTAAGGTGCACGTAGTAGCTCAAGGAGACTTTATTCTAAAGCTTCCAAGTGGTTTGGAACTTATTTTGAAAAATGTTTTGTATGCACCTGATTTATCTCGAAACATTATTTCTGTATCCCGTTTGAAACAATATAGTTTTAATCTTAATTTCATTAATGATGATATCCACGTTTTTTTAGATAATGTGTTCTATTTTAAGGCTTCAACTTCGAATGGTATTTATGAATTGGTTCATGATGACACATCATACAATAGCTCAATATACCATGCAAACACCAAGAAACTCAAAAGGGATTTGAGTGATTCCTACTTATGGCATTGTCGCCTTGGTCACATAAACAAGAATCGAATGCATACACTTTAAAAGAACGGCCTTTTGAAATAAAATGAACTGGACTCGTTTGATGTATGTGAATCTTGTTTACAAGGAAAAATGACTAAAGCACCTTTCAAAGGGACCTATGAAAGGGCTAAGGACTTATTGGGATTAATACATTCGGATGTATGTGGACCCTTTAAGCCCATAACTAGGAATGGTGAAAGGTACTTCGTTACTTTCATTGACGACTTTAGTCATTTCGGATATGTCTATTTATTAAGGCACAAGGACGAAACTTTTGAAGCGTTCAAAGAATATCAAAATGAAGTACAAAATCAACTCAACAAGACAATCAAGGTACTTCGTACTGATAGAGGAGGTGAATACCTAAGCGACGCTTTCCAAGATCATCTTAAAAGTTGTGGGATTATCTCGCAGCTCACTCCTCCTGGAACACCCCAACTAAATGGGGTTTCCGAAAGGAGGAACCGAACTCTAATGGATATGGTTCGATCTATGATGGCAAGAAGCTCGTTACCTCTATCTTTTTGAGGTTATTGTCTATGCTCCGCGGCTCGTATTTTAAATATGGCCCCAACCAAGAAAGTGGAACGAACTCCTCATGAGATGTGGTTTGGAAAACCTCCATCTCTATCATACTTAAAGGTATGGGGATGTGAAGCTTATCCTAAGCGTTACGTCCCTAATAAGTTGAATGCTCGATCCACGAAGTGTATCTTCATAGGATATCCCAAGGATGATATGGGATATTATTTCTATGATCCATCTGAGCAGAATGTATTTGTTGCTAGGAAGGCTGAATTCCTTGAAACTAAGTTCCTAATGGAAGGTAATAGTGAAAGGAAGGTAGATCTTGAGGAGGTTCAAGATCAATTGGATGATACACAATTGGTTGACACTAGCACTCAACATGAAAATATTGAGAATGATCAAATGGATGATCAAAGTATACAAGACGTTCGCAGATCTGGTAGGATTAGTAATCTTCCTGAGAGATATGGGTTTCTCATGGATGATTGTTATGTGGTTGATTTAGATGAACCAACAAACTACCAAGATGCTTTATCAAGGATTGATAAAGATAAATGGCAGGAAGCCATGAACGCTGAGATGCAATCCATGTATGACAACTAAGTTTGGGAACTAGTTGTACAACCTACTAGCTCCAAGTTAGTTGATTGTAAATGGATTTTCAAAATGAAAATCGACATGCATGGAAACTTAAATACATATAAAGCTAGACTTGTAGCAAAAGGTTTCACTCAAACTCAAGGGGTTGACTATGATGAAACCTTTTCGCCTGTGGCAATGCTAAAGTCTATTAGGATATTATTTGCCATTGCTGCTCATTATGATTATGAAATATGGTAAATGAATGTCAAGACCGCTTTCCTAAATGGATATCTTGAGGAAGATGTCTATATGGTTCAACCTAAAGGTTTTGTCGATCCGAAACATCCTAACAAAGTATGTAAGTTAAAGAAGTCAATCTACGGATTGAAACAAGCATCTAGAATGTGGAATCATCGTTTTAATGAGGAAGCCAAGAAATTTGGCTTCATTAAAAATGGTGATGAAGCTTGTGTATACAAGAAAGCTAGTGGGAGCACTATCATGTTCCTTGTATTATATGTGGATGATATATTATTATTTGGGAATGATATCCCGACAATGCAAGGAGTTAAAACTTGGCTAAAAGGCTGCTTCTCCATTAAGGATCTTGAAGAAGTACAATACATTTTGGGGATTAGGATCTACAGGGATAGATCCAAGAAATTGATAGGTTTGAATCAAAGTGCATACATTGAAAAGATCTTGAAAAGGTTCAAGATGGAGAACTCTAAGAAAGGTTTGGTACCTATTCAAAGAGGAACGCTCCTTAGTTCATCACAGTGTCCCACCATGAAAGATGAACAGGAGAGAATGAAGAAAGTCCCATATGCGTCTGCTATTGGGTCAATCATGTATGCAATGATATGCACTAGACCGGATGTGTCATGCGCTCTTAGCCTGACAAGTAGATACCAGAATAACCCCGGAAACAGTCATTGGATTGCTGTTAAAAGTATATTGAAATACCTTAGGAGGACTAAGGATATGTTTCTTATATACGGGTCTGGTGAGGAGGAACTCGCTGTAAAAGGTTACGTGGACACGAGTTTCTAAACTGATCGTGATAATTCTAGATCACAATCCGGTTATGTCTTCACATTAAATGGAGGTGCGGTCTCTTGGAAGAGTTCAAAATAGGATGTTGTTGCTTTATCCACTACAGAGTCGGAGTACATCGCCGCATCATTGGCAGCTCAGGAAGCTGCATGGATGAAGAAATTCATCGACGACTTAGGAGTATTCCCTTCCATTCATGACCCTCTTGAGATCTTTTGTGACAACGAGGGTGCGATTGCTCAAATCAAAGAACCTCGTGCTCACCAAAAGACCCGTCACATTGAGCGGAGATTCAACTACATAAGGGATGAAGTTGAAAAGGGAAAGATATGTATTCGCAAAGTTCACACAGATCTTAATATAGTGGATCCACTTACGAAACTCTTACATGGTGCAAAACATCAAGGGCATGTTAGTGCATTAGGGATTCGATATTCTAGTGACTGGTTGTGATCTGTTTTAAGTATTGTAACAGAACGACATTGTTCAAACTCATTAATATAATCATGGTATTAATTTATTTTGAGTCAGGTTCCTATTTTGCATATTTTATCCATGAATAAGTAATTATTCTAAATTCTGTAGTCGATCACATTTGTGGGAGCAAGTGTGAGGTTTAGACTATTATGAACTTGGATTGGTATACATTCACGGGATGAATGTGGGGCAAGGTTGCAACCAAGGTTCATAGATATTTGTGAGATACAAATATTGGAAGACCCGCCCTCAAGATTTACTAAATGGAGCCTTTGTGGTTGATCACATGTAACCTTGAGTAAAGGCGAATATCATTGTATCCTCTGACCTGAGATACATATTGGGTTCGGATATTCACTAAGTATTGTGCCTTGATTCTTTCCTTCACTATTCTGAAATATGGTAGTTCATAAGGAAGAGCTCAGGTGTGATACAAAGTGTATATCTAGGACGTATGTAGTCAAGATAGGATTTGTCCCTCTTATTCGTTGAGAATCAGATGTCTAAGGCCTGATAAAGTTAAATCTAGAAGAGAGTGATCACTCTGTGTCTCTTGGATTTAACATGACATCTAGGACGAAAGGATATGCTGAAAGATTCACCTAATCATATTTGAGATGGGAACTCGAAAGGGATGATGTTATTGAATGGAACAAAGTCATAACATATTGGGGGTGATGGACGGTCGTTAGGTGGTATCCATCACTTGCATTAATTTCTTATGTTTCTCGTGCAAGTGGGAGATTGAAAGTATTTCGTATGCCCGAGAGACATATTAAATTAACGTGGCTAATATGTTTTGATTCAAGTCGGGTCATACCCAATAACAAACTTACCGACACCTTATTCGTATTTAATCTTGGCGATTGGTTCGTTGATTAGATACGCGATACTTGAACTTTAAGAAAAATGGTTTTCTGAAATATTACTTGATATGTATATATATATATATATATATATATATATATATATATATATATATATATATATATATATATATATATATATAAATTATGGAATAATTTATATATATTATGGATTTAATTATTTATAGGTTAAATAATTAATAATGTTATGTTACATTTTTTTTATAAATGGTTTTATATAAAATGTACATAATTAATATGCAAATTTATAAAATGTATTTTATAAAAATTAGTTTTATAAAATATAGTTTTATAAAACATTTATTATATAAAACACATGGAAGTGGCATTGGAGTATGGTGTAGGCATGCTAGACACACTTTCAAGAGTGGCTACTTCCCATGTATTTGCATATGTAATAAGGCATTGAGTCAAGAACTCACACATGCATTCAAATATATCAAAAATTAGCAAACTCTCTCCCTTTTTCTGCTGAAAAAAACCGTAGGTTTGGAGGGTAAGAAGGGGTTCAATTTTTGATCTTACAAGTTCATTTCAAGTGTTATTAAATCCTAACCAAAAGCTAGGGTGTTGGTGCACAAGTTTGGGGTATATCTACTTGAGGTTTCAAACTTTTGGAGCTCCATTCATCATCTTCATCTTCATCACTCATGTAACGACCCGGAAATTTCCAACCAAATTTAAACCTTAAACTCTATATGTTACCGACACGATAAGCAAAAACCTTGATGTTGAGTCTAGAAAGTCTGAAATCTAAATCTGGAAGATTAGTTACCCTTTTGACCAAGCCTGACGATTCACGAATGATTATGTGTATATGTGTTATATGATTATTTATAGTTAACGATAACAAAAGTATTAGATACGTAATAGGTTTTGAAATAAGATTATTATATTGGCAAGAGTAAAAGATAATATGTTTAATAAATATCTGAAACCATTTTTGTCAAATTATTTAAGAATCATTTTAATAAGATTAAACGTTTTAACGTTATTTTAAAAGTCATAACTTTTCTAGAAACCTTTTGTTAAACGATAAATGTAACGGTCCGTGATTTTTATAAAAATAAATATTTAATTAAAACGTGTTTATTAAATATATATTTATGTATTTTACAAAATGATTAAATATAGTCTTTAACTAAATATAAAACGTTTTGTATTTAAAAACACTTAGTTAAACAACGAACACATTTTTTTTCGATATAATATAATTTGATTATAAAATATTTTTATGGATTTTCAATAATATAAAAATAAAAATAAAGATAATATAAAGATTTTTAATGACACCAAAAGACTACAACATTTCATCACATGATTGTAAGTTAAAACATTGTAAATCACTAAACCTGCGCACTTGCACGAGAAAAATCATAACTAATTCATTCGGACTCGAAAAAGGGTGATCTTGGTGTCCAAACGACCGTAACTCAAAAATCTACAACTTTCGTGACTATACCTTACACGAATCATGTACCCATCTACACGAAACGTGTAATGTTTTGCCGACATAAAGTGGGTAGGTGACGAAAATTTCTTTAAAAGGCCTTCTAGGTACCAGTTATTTCATTTCATCGCACAACACACACATATACATTTATATTACTCCGTAGTATTACTTATAATTATTATTATTATTAATTTTAAAAATTAATTAATCTTATTATTATTAATAATAAGATTAAGATCAAGATTAATAATGTTAATTTTACGATTAGGAGTGCTATTAATGTTAAAAATACCCAAAATATTATGACGGGGCTCTGCCCAAGTGTTCCAAAACTGGTTTCATGAATGGGATAGAATTAAGGAGATTATGGGTTATAGCTATGGAGGTTATGGGTAATGATCAGGGGTTTTGCTCGTGAAACAAACTAGTGTTTGTCAACTTCGTTGTGTCTAAATACTATCCTGCAATATTGAATCTCAATATTGATACGTGAGCACTCTAAACTTGACTTTTATTTACTTTTAGTGTATCCCTGACTAGTGCTCGAGAAATTAGGATCGTGCATGTTATTTTATTTATTTTTGACAAAATATGTTTTAGGATAGAATCTGAGTAAGATACTCATGCGGTTAAGATAAGCTATATGATATATATGTTTTTGGAAAGGTGGCGAAAAACTATAAACTTTTCATTTAGATGTCGAATGGATTCGACGGATGAATTTGATGATATAGTCAATTGAATTTTGTGTAAATTATTGAAAATGAATATTTTTACTACGACCTCATTAAAATCATTGTTAAAAAAAAATATTGATTGTTATAATTATTATTATCAAAATATTATTATCATGATTTTTATCAACAATTAAAATATATATATTTTTTTTATCAAAAACTATTAAAATATTATTTTTAAAACTATTAAATTATTATTTTGATCATTAAATTATTATTTTGATCATTATTATTAAAACTATCAATTTATTATTTTTAACATTAAAATTTTGATGTAAATATTATAAAACATCATTTTATATATATATATAAAGTATTAGTAATGAATTATAGCATTAATTACTTTAATAAGTTTTATAAAAATATTCTAAACAACAATATTTAATTATATTTAATCGTGTATAAATTCTTTGAAAATATTATTATAAAGTATTAACTTATCATTTTAGTATATATTTTTATGTAAAGTTTTATTTATTAATAAGTGAATTATATTATAATTTACTCTAATAAATTTTGTAAAAATATTTAAGAATATAAAATGACAATATTTAACTAAAAATAATTATGTATAAATTTTGGAAATCTTTTTGAGTCAAATGAATTTCTGTTAACTTTTACATATTAGTCTCGAGCATTAGGATTGTGGTACACTATAAATTAACTTCACTTGTTAAATAGATATTAACCGATATAAAAATATATAATTAGGTTCGTGAATCGAAGGCCAACCTTATAAGTTATCAATGGTGTTATATGTATTTTTACTACAAAATACATTAGGTGAGTATATAGTCCCACTTTTAAACTTTAAATATTTCGGGATGAGAATACATGCATTTTATATTTTACGATATGAACACAAGTAACTGAAAAATATATTCTACGTTGAGTTGTACCACTGGCATACTTCCCTGTAGCTTGGTAACTACTATTTACAGCGGTATTGTAAACGCGAATCCTGTTGATAGATCTATCGGGCCTGACAACCCCAACCGGACTGGACGACCAGTATTCAACGGTTGCACAGTACTTCGTTTTGTGACTACACTTGGTACAGTGTAGTAAGATTTCATATTAAAGGGAATATGCGACGTGATTAATTGTTAAGTATGGTTACCAAGTGCTCAACCACTTAGAATATTTTTATTAAATGATTATATACGAAATCTTGTGGTCCATTGTTATAACGCTGCTAGCATCAAACCTATATATCTCACCAACTTTATGTTGACGTTTTAAAGCATGTTATTCTCAGGTACGAATTAAGACTTCCGCTGTGCTTTAGCTCGTATTAAGGATACTAGATGGGACCAAATTAAGCTATGATACAAGAACGTTGCATTCGAGTCATTGAAGATTATTAAAGACTATCATTAAGTAAAAGACAGATTAGGTCATTTGGATATTGTGAAATGATAGACGATCATATCAATTTTTGATGTAAAGATAGATTGCCTTTTAAGAATAAATGCAACGTTTGTAAAATGTATCATATAGAGGTCAAGTACCTCGCTATGTTATCAACTATTATAATTCGTTTATAATCAATATGGACGTTGTCCGGATGGATTAGTTCGGGTTATTAGAGTTGGTATCAGAGCGTTGGTCTTAGCGAACCAGGCATTGCATTAGTGTGTCTAACTGGTAGTTGTTAGGATACATTAGTGAGTCTGGACTTTGACCGTGTCTGCCTGTCAAAAGTTTTGCTTATCATTCCTAGTCGGAAATCATCTGCTTATCATCCTTAGGAAATAGCCTGCTTATCATTCATAAGTCTAGACACGTCTTATTGCATTTAGTGAATCGATAGTGTATAGACGAAATTCATATCTTAGCGCATCTTAGACTTGCCTGATATATGCCGTAAATTCCTCTGAAGCCTACGAAATCTTTAGAATTATATATAGATATTCTATATAGTTAGAATATCATCCGACATCCTAAAATCATTTCACAACAAAGATCCTTCTCATTCATCAAATTTCCCTCTTGGCAATGAACCTGAAAGTACTTACCGACGAACCTGTTCGAGCAATCATTCTCTCTCTCATTTTTAGAGTATCTCGTCACGATTATATACTTTTCCATATCTCGAATCTTATTCATCCGCTCGCTTCAACCGTCAATCATCCAGTAGTACTAGAAGAAGTTAACACACTACGCGCTTGTGTAACGATTTTGGAGAAACTGGTGCGAGGGTTACGAACACCAGCAGCAGCATCATCAGCATAATCAAGTACCACCATCATCGACGTCGACAGTACCCTTATCATCCCTAAACCATAACCGCGCCGTAACTCTTAACATCACAATCTGTACCTCGAATATCAACATTACACGCCTCAATATCACCATTTGTACCTCGAGTATGATCTTCGTTCTACATATCGTTCTACATCGATTAATTTCGTTCTACGTATTGTTCTACCTCATTTACTTTCGTTTGACATGGCAATTATGTAATCTCTAATGTCTAGAGATCATGTAATCAAGTGCCAACAATAAATCAAATGAGTATAATATTTTCTTTACTCATTAAATCCATAATTACATCCGATGAAAATATATATGCAAGTATATTTTCATAAAAATGGTAATTAAAAATTCTTTCGTACAAACTGTTAATGATGAAAATATTTTAACGGGTGGGTAGCACCCGAGGAATATTTAGATTTAACATTAATAAGTTACACTGTACATTCTTCGAATCTGATTCAGCGGTCATCTATTATTCTACTCACAACCACCGATATTCGTATCCGCTTATCCCAGAATAACCATTCTCATTTAAATTTCATATTCGGATTTTGATCTATCAGAATCCAACAAGTGGCATAATGAAGAAAACATTGGATATATTAAAATTGTTAGAAACACACGATTTAACTAATTGAAAATCTATTAAGGATTCTACGCTAACTGTTCCGGCTAACTGTTCCCAACTAACTGATTAACATTTAATTTATCGCAATTTACATTCTCGCAATTTTATTTATCGTCATTTAATTTCTGTTATTTACTTTTATGCATTTTGAGTCGGGACACATGTACGCAATACGTCAGATTAATTCTGAGACAACACGGTGCATGGGTCATGATATATATTTATTTATTTTACGCACTTTAAATAAACGGGACACGTATACAAGGTTTCGACATATCATATTGACCCATCTATATATATATATATTTCGGAACAACCGTAGACACTCTATATGTGAAGGTGGGAGTTGGCTATACAGGGTCGGAGTTGATTCCAAAATATGTATATACTTTGAGTTGTGATCGACACCGAGACCGGTACACGGGTCACGATATGTATTATTTAATTCGAATATTATATATATATATATATATATATATATATATATATATATATATATATATATATATATATTATTAAACTATTGGACTATTGGACAATCGAACTAACAGACTGCTAACTATGGACAAGTAAAATTAATTAAAATATTGATTATAACATATGAAACTAAATAATTCTTCAAGTTTGCCACTTGATTCTATCTTAAACCTCATTCGTATCTTGACAATTACAATTCGCATTCACAACTTTTCATGATTCCTGAAAACACCTCGGTCGAGAAGTTGAACCAGTCGCACCTCGTCTATGAAAGAAAGATTTATGCATACAGTTATGCACCTGAAGAACTCTCAAACCCGAATTCATAGTTTAACACATACCGTGTTGAATCCTTTGCCATTTATTAGCAAAAACAATCTTACACTTCCTTTTCAAGAAGCTAATTTTGTCACAGCTCCACTTCGACTTCTCAGTAAGACTACTCCTATTATAACTTCGATATTTATATCTTGTTCTTTCGCCAACGTCACCGGAGAACCTTTTATATTCCACGACATCAAGTAGTTCGTCATATCTTTGGCAGAATCCGCAATCTGTATTTTGAAAATCTCGTAGAAATTCTTCCAGTTATACCGAAAACGTCTATCCCTAAGAGTTTCATACTTCGAATGTGAAGTTTCTGAAAAACACCCTGAACTATGAAGTAGTTCTTAAAATGCTGATGAAGCAGCAAAAACTGTAAACGACTTTAACAAGTTAAAGGTTGACGATAAAGAACAGTAGGTTGGTAAAGCTCAGAAAAAGAGAAGGGTTGGAACTGGAAAACGGATTGAGCAAAGTATGAAGGAGACCGTGAACAAATCGTGAAAACAGAACCTGTCTTCAAAGGATCCAAATGATCCAGTGCCTGCTGAAACCGTTAGTAAGAACTCTACTCCTTATTCTAAACTTTTCAAGATGATATTCTTCATCATCATCTTATCTTAGATATTATGAGATATTTTCATATCCTTCGTTATACATATTCTCCATATTTCTGGAGATATTCTCACAACTATTCCTATCTGCGATCATTCAACCCTTCGTAACATCTGCGTTACAATATAAAAGAAACTGCATTAGTATCTAAATTCTGAAACCTTTGAAATTAAAATATGAATGTTTGAAGTAGTGTTGGGAACTGATGCATGAATTAGTATAATATAATGAAACTTGATCAACTTCATTATATTACAGTAAGTCATGTTAAGTTTCTAATGGAAGGTGATGATTCACAATACCATCATCATATGCCATGCTACATTGCTTTTACATTCTATCCAATCTCCAAACATATTAGAACGTATCACCCTGATAGTTCTAATTTTTCGAAATATTCTGGTAATTTGACCAATCAAAATCGTGCCATTACCATTTCTTTTTAAGAACAATAACTATATTCATTTCGAATCTCATACCTACGAATTTCGGACCATTACAAGAGACGCTTAAACACAAGAAGAGGGAACCAAAGAATGAAGCTTCGAAATAGAAATTAGGGTATAGATCGCAACAAATAGGAGGAAGCATTAACTGTGAATGACAATAATTATGGAAAACAGAAGTAGGGATATCAAAATATAAGGGAAGATATAAAACCCAACAACCACTCAGAAACTACAAACCGTGTATATCAATACGTATTGCAACGTAAAGACACGGGAGAATTAGAAACATTATAATTCCAAGGAAATCATAAAAGTGAATAGATTCTTCTGGCGGCAGATGAAAGAGAAGAATGAAAGATACGAAAGTTAGAAGTATAATAAGAATTAGGATTGGGTGAAGCATATTAAGGAATGAGTAGAGAAATAAGGGATAGAAGGTGTGAAGAATAGGAAAAACGAAGGGGGTGAATTTATAGAAAAATATTCGACAGAAAAATCGAAACAGATTGCCGCATTACATTCGAGAAGATTCCGATCGCTGAAAAATCAAATCTTATTACGTAAGATTTTCTTAAAATCCCTTAAATTCTGGAAATCAAACCTAATCATGTCATTGGTTAAAAACAATTCCATATTCACTCATTTCACTCTTTTGTGATAGCTTCACTCGCGCGCCTCATAATCGAATCATTTTATCTATATTTTTTTCAATAATGACAAAACTCCGTTATCATCTCATATTCGTCATGAAAACATTCCTATTGTTATTTATGACAACCTCTACCAAATTTCGAGGACGAAATTTCTTTAACGGGTGGGTACTGTAACGACCCGGAAATTTCCGACCAAATTTAAACCTTAAACTCTATATGTTTCCGACACGATAAGCAAAAACCTTGATGTTGAGTCTAGAAAGTCTGAAATCTAAATCTGGAAGATTAGTTACCCTTTTGACCAAGCCTGACGATTCACGAATGATTATGTGTATATGTGTTATATGATTATTTATAGTTAATGATAACAAAAGTATTAGATACGTAATAGGTTTTGAAATAAGATTATTATATTGGCAAGAGTAAAAGATAATATGTTTAATAAATATCTGAAACCATTTTTGTCAAATTATTTAAGAATCATTTTAATAAGATTAAACGTTTTAACGTTATTTTAAAAGTCATAACTTTTCTAGAAACCTTTTGTTAAACGATAAATGTAACGGTCCGTGATTTTTATAAAAATAAATATTTAATTAAAACGTGTTTATTAAATATATATTTATGTATTTTACAAAATGATTAAATATAGTCTTTAACTAAATATAAAACGTTTTGTATTTAAAAACACTTAGTTAAACAACGAACACATTTTTTTTCGATATAATATAATTTGATTATAAAATATTTTTATGGATTTTCAATAATATAAAAATAAAAATAAAGATAATATAAAGATTTTTAATGACACCAAAAGACTACAACATTTCATCACATGATTGTAAGTTAAAACATTGTAAATCACTAAACCTGCGCACTTGCACGAGAAAAATCATAACTAATTCATTCGGACTCAAAAAAGGGTGATCTTGGTGTCCAAACGACCGTAACTAAAAAATCTACAACTTTCGTGACTATACCTTACACGAATCGTGTACCCATCTACACGAAACGTGTAATGTTTTGCCGACATAAAGTGGGTAGGTGACGAAAATTTCTTTAAAAGGCCTTCTAGGTACCAGTTATTTCATTTCATCGCACAACACACACATATACATTTATATTACTCCGTAGTATTACTTATAATTATTATTATTATTAATTTTAAAAATTAATTAATCTTATTATTATTAATAATAAGATTAAGATCAAGATTAATAATGTTAATTTTACGATTAGGAGTGCTATTAATGTTAAAAATACCCAAAATATTATGACGGGGCTCTGCCCAAGTGTTCCAAAACTGGTTTCATGAATGGGATAGAATTAAGGAGATTATGGGTTATAGCTATGGAGGTTATGGGTAATGATCAGGGGTTTTGCTCGTGAAACAAACTAGTGTTTGTCAACTTCGTTGTGTCTAAATACTATCCTGCAATATTGAATCTCAATATTGATACGTGAGCACTCTAAACTTGACTTTTATTTACTTTTAGTGTATCCCTGACTAGTGCTCGAGAAATTAGGATCGTTCATGTTATTTTATTTATTTTTGACAGAAAATGTTTTAGGATAGAATCTGAGTAAGATACTCATGCGGTTAAGATAAGCTATATGATATATATGTTTTTGGAAAGGTGGCGAAAAACTATAAACTTTTCATTTAGATGTCGAATGGATTCGACGGATGAATTTGATGATATAGTCAATTGAATTTTGTGTAAATTATTGAAAATGAATATTTTTACTACGACCTCATTAAAATCATTGTTAAAAAAAAATATTGATTGTTATAATTATTATTATCAAAATATTATTATCATGATTTTTATCAACAATTAAAATATATATATTTTTTTTTATCAAAAACTATTAAAATATTATTTTTAAAACTATTAAATTATTATTTTGATCATTAAATTATTATTTTGATCATTATTATTAAAACTATCAATTTATTATTTTTAACATTAAAATTTTGATGTAAATATTATAAAACATCATTTTATATATATATAAAGTATTAGTAATGAATTATAGCATTAATTACTTTAATAAGTTTTATAAAAATATTTTAAACAACAATATTTAATTATATTTAATCGTGTATAAATTCTTTGAAAATATTATTATAAAGTATTAACTTATCATTTTAGTATATATTTTTATGTAAAGTTTTATTTATTAATAAGTGAATTATATTATAATTTACTCTAATAAATTTTGTAAAAATATTTAAGAATATAAAATGACAATATTTAACTAAAAATAATTATGTATAAATTTTGGAAATCTTTTTGAGTCAAATGAATTTCTGTTAACTTTTAAATATTAGTCTCGAGCATTAGGATTGTGGTACACTATAAATTAACTTCACTTGTTAAATAGATATTAACCGATATAAAAATATATAATTAGGTTCGTGAATCGAAGGCCAACCTTATAAGTTATCAATGGTGTTATATGTATTTTTACTACAAAATACATTAGGTGAGTATATAGTCCCACTTTTAAACTTTAAATATTTCGGGATGAGAATACATGCATTTTATATTTTACGATATGGACACAAGTAACTGAAAAATATATTCTACGTTGAGTTGTACCACTGGCATACTTCCCTGTAGCTTGGTAACTACTATTTACAGCGGTATTGTAAACGCGAATCCTGTTGATAGATCTATCGGGCCTGACAACCCCAACCGGACTGGACGACCAGTATTCAACGGTTGCACAGTACTTCGTTTTGTGACTACACTTGGTACAGTGTAGTAAGATTTCATATTAAAGGGAATATGCGACGTGATTAATTGTTAAGTATGGTTACCAAGTGCTCAACCACTTAGAATATTTTTATTAAATGATTATATACGAAATCTTGTGGTCCATTGTTATAACGCTGCTAGCATCAAACCTATATATCTCACCAACTTTATGTTGACGTTTTAAAGCATGTTATTCTCAGGTACGAATTAAGACTTCCGCTGTGCTTTAGCTCGTATTAAGGATACTAGATGGGACCAAATTAAGCTATGATACAAGAACGTTGCATTCGAGTCATTGAAGATTATTAAAGACTATCATTAAGTAAAAGACAGATTAGGTCATTTGGATATTGTGAAATGATAGACGATCATATCAATTTTTGATGTAAAGATAGATTGCCTTTTAAGAATAAATGCAACGTTTGTAAAATGTATCATATAGAGGTCAAGTACCTCGCTATGTTATCAACTATTATAATTCGTTTATAATCAATATGGACGTTGTCCGGATGGATTAGTTCGGGTTATTAGAACTCATAACAATCTTAAAATAGGTATAATCTCTTTATTATTTCTTGTAGTTTGTATGTATATTTCATAACTTGATCCTACTTGGGATTTGAATTTAATTGATTAAAGATTAACAAGTTTCAAATCGGGTTTTACATGCTTCCGCTAAGTTTGATTCTTAAAATGATTTAAGTATTTTGGAACTTGTTAAATCCAAACATGTGCTAGATGAAGCTCATAAGTAAGATATTATATTCATCAAGGTCTCCCATTTGTTGGAAGAAGTTGGGGATAGACAACTTACTGGTCCAGTAATAATACACGAGGCTTAAACAAAGTAGCATACCAATCGTTAAGGTACGATGGAATGCTCGTCGATGACCGGAATTCACCTGGGAGCGCGAGGATCAAATGAAAAAGATATACCCACATCTCTTCTCGAAGGATACACCAGCATAAGGCACTACCCAAATTTTGGGACGTAATTTTTGTTAACAGATAGGTAATGTAACAACCGTAGCTTTTCGATCCGTTTTTACCTTAACACGTTTCAGTTATCGAATTTCCGACATGATAAGTCTTTTACATGTATGTGTATCTCATGTATTTTAGGAATCCAATCGTTCAATGTGTTTAATTCATGAATTAAATATTCGTACATATACGATATGTTTTTATAACCATCTCTCGCTATTTTAAGCGTATCTTACTCATACGAACTCCGTTTTGGATGATTTAAAAACTTGGACGTTCATATTTTAAAGGACTACAACTTAATAATTAAATAATTAACAATTTTAGCTTCAAAATGGCTATCTCCCATGTGACACCACATATCCACTATAATCATACTTATACTCATATACAATCATGTATTATTACCTATACTAGTACATTTATACACTTGTACATGTATACAACTAGCAAAATATCTAGATGGACAAAAGTCAAGGGGACAAGCCCCATTTCCCTCCCCTAAAATCGTTCGAACCCCATCCCCATCCCATTCCCTTTGTCATGTTTTTCTTAATCTAGTCCAACACTTGACTCTTTCTTTCATTCACTCATTCACTCAAGAAACTACTCTCCAACCTCTCAGTGTACTTTCTCTCTAGTTCATTTATATTCCTAATCCATCTTCGAGCCATAATAAACTATTCTTCAAGTGTTCTTCAAGGTATACCTCACTCTTTCTTTATTTCTTTGCTAGAAATCTTGTTCTTGATGCTTGTATGTGTGTATCTTAAAAACACACATAAACTACACAAGCTCAAAATATTTCTTTGCACGAAAACCTTAATAACTTCATATAACATCTTAACAAAATTTACTTTAAGAGTTTATAGCAAGAATCCATGAAAAACATGTTAAAACACAACTTTTGTTCTAAAACACTTTTGCTGTCCAAAATTTCACTTTTAAAGAAATGACCTTAAAACTTGTTTGAAGAACCTTTCCTGAACTTATATTCTTACTTTCACTTATTATATGACTTAAGAAATATTTTTATATAAAAATCATAACTCTTTGTTGTGTAATGAGTGAGTTATGACCTTTCAAAGTAGGACTAGTGACTTTTTGTCCAACAAAATGTCATCCTACTTACCACTACTAAATGAAAACCTTAATGACATTTATATGTACATAAAACTTATACAAGATACTCTTATGTCTTGAGAAACTTATGAAATAAGATTCAACACTTTTAGAGGTGCGTAACTACCTTAATGAACCAACTTAAACTGAAATGTACAAACAGATAGCTACAGCAGCTCATAATGGAGTGTTGAAGGACTTAGGCTTTGAAATAGATTATGAAACCATAACCATTTTAAAGGTAACTTAAAGACCTAACTTTTGACAGTAAATTCACCTATTTTGGACATGTATGGACTGATTTATGAACCATCAAAAGGACATGTTCCGAACAATATTCTTTAAAACACTTGAACTCTATTTTCGTTACCATATAAAATCGACTTTATAAACCAAACTCATAAACATACTTAATGGTGACCTAAACTCAACTTAGTTTGGTTGTTAATAATATTTAGCCTTGATCATCCTTAATACTTTAGGTACCATTTCCCGGGATACTCTCGTTTGCTCGCGTAATCGAAATCGTTGATTCGTCGCACACACTCTCATTGTGAGTTTATAGTCCTATTTTTCAATATCTTTAAATATTTTTGGGATGAGAATACATGTGCTTTTTGTTTTACAAAATAGATACAAGTACTTACTAATTTCTATGTTGAGTTGTATCAAATATATCTCCTAGCTTGGTAACTTTTAGCTGCTAGTTTCTGAAATAGTGGGCGCGAATCCTAATTATAGATCTATAGAGTTTGACAACACCACCTGGGTTAGTTGCGCTAGCAGTCAACGTGTGTTTAGATACTTCGAGTTTGTATACTTGATACGATGTACATTATTTTAAAGGGTATTCATTTATTTTCGTTAAGTTTGGTTACTAGGTGCTCAACACATAGAATAGTTTTACTATTGTTTCTAAAAATGAAATCTTGTGGTCTATTTTTAGTTGATTATATTTAATAAACCTATAACTCACCAATATCTGTGTTGACCTTTTAATCACTATTATTCTCAAGTTCTTAAGGTGCTTCCGCTGGTCAAATTGCTAAGGTATTGCATGGAGTTGCTCATGTTACTTTCAAAGACTATTGCATTCATTTAAAAAAAAAAACTATAATATGTTGGTTTCTGGATGTTTGACTTCTAAGTCAACTTTCTGTTTTTGGAAACTTTCCTTTTGGGAAACTTACTATCAATAGTAAGATGCCATTTTTAGCAACTGTCTACTTTTGGAAATGTACTATTAATGGCAACTTGTTGTTTTTGGAAAACTTTGAAATAATGAATGCAATGTTTGTTATAATATATCATATAGAGGGCATAACCTCGCTATCGGACTGAAGGTTAACGTGCCGCGTCAATAGCAATTTTGGCGGGTCGTGACAAGTACCCAAATTAACTATGGCGCATTTACAAGATCATAATAAACAAAACTAACACATACATTTGCAGGGACGATTCTACAGCCGCGAAGGAACAATCGGCTACATCATGAGAAACAAAGATTGGTTATACTATGGCTGCCCCTCATGTAGAAAAGTATTGAACGGAAACCCACCAAATCTAAAGTGTAGAGATCACGATACGAAAGGCAAACACATTATCTGGTAAACAATATATCGTATAATAGTGCTTATTTTCTTTAACATATATGCTAAACAATATACTACATTGTGTTTTCAAAAAGTATTCAGAAATTATTGACTACCAACGCTAATATACATGATCCTACTTCGCAGCTACTGTCTCAAACAAAACTTCTCTGACAAGTCCATAACAGCAACCTTCACCTTCTTTTTAGATGATGCAGACCAATTAGTTGGTGTCAGCTGCAGAGAACTGTGACAACAATGAGACACGATAACAAAAGAGAATTACCTTCACAAATCAAACAACTCGAAGGCACATAACACAACTTGCATTTTAAATTCAGTACGAGTACATACTGTCCACCGAAATTCATCGTCAATGAGGTTCTCCCAACAGATCCACAACCAGCTTTGCATCCTACTCCACCAGCAGAACCAGCGACAGAAGAACGATAACATAGTCCAACAACAGCCATTCCAATAACACCCTGTAAGTCTGACCCCAGTCATAACTTACAACCAACGTATAAATACAAAGTAACAAATGTTCCACATTCCAGTCAAAAAGGACGAAGAAAGAACGTCAACCATCCGTACACCAGTTCCACCAACTCCAAACAAGGAAATAGAACAGTAGATTAACTGAGGCGTGAAAAGATCAATATTCTCAAATGATGAAGTAGTTGAAGCCAAGAAGAAGAAGGATTAACCAACGTCTACATCCGAAGACCACCTATGTACATAGAAAAAAACCACTTACGTTTAGCAGACAATATCATAATTAGTATGTAATATGCAATGTAGAACAATGAAGTAAGCGGTCAGTAGCCGCCTATGTGTGTATGTTAAGAGTACGCAAGTAATAGCTATATATGCATACATAGCCATTTTCACATCCAAATAGGATAATATAAGCTACACACTCGACTGTAGCCATTTTGTATAACAAATATTGTCCGATTAAACCTCCACAACGCGTGGTATGTTATCTTTGTAGTTACAAACTAAAATAACAACTTGTTATTCGATCGAAGTTAAATATGAATCGGAGTTGTATTCAATGGACTCGAAACTACTGCAATCTTCCCACCACATTCCGATCTACTATTTTTGGAGAACTTCAAACTAATGCATCCCTTGTCGCTTTTCGTCTTCATTCCATACGAAAGCATAATAACTCTCTTCACCACAGGCGGAGACAAAGGGATGCATGTGGATGCTTTGCCACCCCTAACTCTTCAAATATGCTTATTATGATGTATTAAAAATTGCAAATTAATAGACAATATCCCCTAACTATAACTTATAGCATCCCTTAAATATGAATAACATTATAATGATATTTAAGTTTCGAGAAATGTCACCCTTTTTCGTATATTCTGGCTTCGCCTCTGCTCTTCGCTACCTTTAACACTATCATTACTAGGTGGCAAAAACATACTTCCCCATTGTGGGAAGTGAACTAAACTAACAGGAAGTGTACAACATATAATCGCGCATTACTGATATGATACCTTAAGATTGTCGAGAAATGAAAGGGACGATTTCAAATGTAGCACCACATGCTGCTTGAGCTACAATCGAAAAGAGAATCATGAAAGTGATGGCTAAAGGTACGAGTTGACTAAACCGATACATAGGCAGAAAATTCCACTTGTGGTTTGGAGGAGCCATAGGTTCCAAAGACGATCGCGCATTCGAAGACAGATGCGAATCCTCTAAATGGCCGAGCCAAGATGTTTGCCATACCGAAAAAAATAGCTACAATTCCAGCAAGGTGTAGCTTTAGATCAACTCTGTATTTAATCACAAAACGATAATTAGTCAATATGATCAATTTTGTGTTAATGAATTATGTAGAAAACGGATAAGTTTTTCCTAGTCAACTTCTTGTACATATATATTTAGTCACGCGGACACCTCATTATGACCTGTTTAATCGGCTACCATGATCAAATTTAAAAAAACTAGTCGTAGAAGTACTCGAAAATGACATTATCCGTGGTTAATTCGACACCCATCAAGTAACCATAAATAAGTACAAAGACCCGAGTCCTATAATACGTCATTGTTAAGAACGTAAGTGAGCCCTAACAAGACTTAAAAACCTGTTGGTTATTAACCCACAGACAATAAACATATAATCAAGTGAACATGAATAATATATACAAGAACGTAAATAACACGAGAATTTAACGTGGTTATATCCAATATTGATATTGGTATAATCCACGACCAACCAAGAGATATTCTTATTTAAATTCGTGGGTCTATGTTACATGTTACATATGAGTTGTATTTATAGTAAAATAAGTTATAAACACAACGGGATTAAGAATCCCAAACGAACAGAAACTTTTGCGTCGACCAAACTCGCGATCGCGACCCTTCTTCTCGCGGTCGCGAGCCTAGAAGCTCGATGAACTAGTTCTCTGTTTGTGTTTTATGGTCATAAGATTAAGTACTCCCGTCGCGAATTTTTTTTCCAACTATGCACATTTGCTTCTTGTTTAATCGACTTCACACTCCCAAAAATCTCCCACTCGAATGAGACTTTAAACAAAACCCATCTACCCGTTACCTCCCACATCAATATCTGACCCGCTGATTATGAATCCTTTTCATACCGCCATATGAGACACCCGAATCATGCTGCAGTTCACTCGCTAACCTTCGAGGAAGGGAGTCTTTCGACATCAAAAAAGACCACTGAGAAATAATCCGATCTATGCTACTAGCTTGGGACCAAAAACTTCTCTTTAGATACATCACCTAACTTCTTAATTTAGGATATAACAGGTCAGAGTCCGACCCGACTCTAGTGACTCCATTGCCCCAAGTAATCCACCCGTACATCACTACATCCACCCGATTTAACTTTCCAATAAATAATAAACCCGCTTGTAGAACAAACACATGGACATTACCGATCAATATCTTGCACGAGAACGTGATAGAACCCTTTATCGTCCACCCTCCCGCATTTTCTTTCAACGTTGGAACACCGACCATATATGTGTGCACGAATTTCGACAAACCTGATTTTTCACCCCTAGCCAATTCTTACTATACGGATGTGTTCTTAACAGTGACTCTTAGAAAAACCTCTCGTTCATCTTCCTCGATCAGTCGCAATAAATTTTCCATTGAAGATGATCCACTTGAAGTACCGAAGACTCTAGCGTAACTTGAATTCGTTGTCTATATTTATGAATTGTATTTTACCATTTTATTTAATAAAAATCAATGTAGGAATGAACCGTGTAGCTTGACTGTGTTTCAGAACCTTAAAAATATTGTGTTGTATCATTATTTTATATAGGGGCATACTATCAACCATCTCGTATTGAGCATCAAAATTCCAAGGTGATTATAAATTAAATTTCAATTTGATTGACATTAGTGGTTGATTCATTCAAGGTCGTTTGGATCATTAAAATGTAACAATGATTAATCTGGGTCGTTGGTATCGTAAATATAACATTCTGTAAGAGGAAACCTCAAACGAGACATATGTAGGGATCGTGTTAGTACATATAGGTTTTCATTAGTACATGTATGACCATTCCAAACTTGACGTCTTTTTTTACCTGGACAGATTGGCATATTAGCATCACGTCAATATATTTTTCTCATCCCTTTACAAAACAGTTTCACTGTATCCATGATATATTTCCTCATCATTAAACCCACCAAATTAATTAAAGAAACTAGTTTACATGTGTAAAAGTGTTAGTACAAATAATTAAACAAACACCTTGTCATCAATTATGTATTTGGAGTAAGAGTGAAGCACGAAAGGGCGGGGACGAAGTGAGGACGGATAGATTCAGCGCCATCAATGTCCTCGGAGAGACCGGATTAGCAAGGGTCCATGGCGAGTATTGATAGAAGTGGTTCTAATAACGATATATTGGATCATTCATATGCATGGATAGCTGATTATATCACTATACAATAGCCTTGTACATTTGTAAACCTTCTAGTGTATATACAAAATTTTGTTTGCTTTCAAAAAAAAACTTTATACACATTTTATGCTTGTACATTTAATGAAACTTCAAATAGAGCTTGGATTAATATTGTGTATCACAGTTAGGGTATGGCAATGGATGTTCCATTCATGGACATTCACCCGATCCGATCCATTTATAATGGATATGGATGATATAAATGGACGATTAACGGATATGGACACGGATATTGATGGTGTAAATATTTCGTGGATTGGATCAGATATGGATGACAATTTATCATCCACGGATATATCCATTATCACCCGAAATACATCTATATATACATATATACGTACTAAAATATATGCATATACATTGACATATCGATATACGTTTACATATAACATATAGATTCTTAAATTATTGATGGTGTAAATATTTCGTGGATTGGATCAGATATGGATGACAATTTATCATCCACGGATATATCCATTATCACCCGAAATACATCTATATATACATATATACGTACTAAAATATATGCATATACATTGACATATCGATATACGTTTACATATAACATATAGATTCTTAAATTATTCATTTAAATAAGGGCTGTGATAGTCACAATTATTAAATTGTTACTAACAATATTCAACGTTACATATTTAGATTAGTTTAAATGTATATTTACTTATATTATAACATATTTTGCTCAATTAGATTCAAAATCGACGACAAATTACAATCAAAACATGTGTAAAAAACCAAAAACATAAAGACTAAATATTCACATTTGTTATAATCTATATTAAATTGATAAAATTGTCGTTAGATTAACATTTCATTTGATATCCAACGGATATCCATTAACCCGTGTAATCCATCGGATATGGATATGGATATGGATGAACTGAAATTAAATTGATATGGATATGGATGAGAAAAAATTAAATGAATATGGATCTGGATATGGCATCATCCGATCCATATCCGATTCATTGTCATCTCTAATTCACAATCTTTTAAATGATAAAATTTACAAAATTTCAATCATTAATTTAATATAAACAATAATAAAACAGAATAGAATAATTGAGTCACCCAACATGAGTTGGAAAAAGAATATTAAACACAAAACCTATATGAACCAAAATCATTATCACCTCACCTAATCATCTTGGAGCAAAAGAAGACGTAAATTCAGTAGGAACTCGAATAGTATCCGCCCACTTTCTAGAATCCAAATACAATTTTGATACCTTACCCGCCACGCGGCTCATATTCGGCCTCTTATTCGGATCCTCTTCAACACACTCCAATCCTATTCGGGTCAACCTTTCCACCACCCTCACCGGAAACGAATCCTTCAACCTCCGATCCACCCACCGTCTCAACCTCCCTTCTACTCCCTCCACGTCACCACCTTCCATCACACCTCTCGCCGTTTCAACCACCATTATTTTAACATGATTTCCACTCTCCTTATCATACTTATATCTCACTGGTTCTTCACCTGATAATAATTCCAGTATCAAAACACCAAACGCGTACACGTCAGACTTTTGCGTTGCTAAACCGTTAAACTCAGGCGACATATATCCTTTTATTCCTTCAAATCTCATCGCTCTACTGTCAGATCTAGTTAATTCCTTCGCCTTTGGTAAATCAATTTCATTAATCTCACCGTCACCGTCACGGATGACGTCATTTTTAACGAATTTTGGATCAATAACCGTTTCTCCGCATAATTCGGCGGTACCGAAGTGACAGATCTTAGCGTTAAACGACGGTTCCGTAACAATAACGCTACTTGATTTAACATACTTATGAACTAAATTAACATTCAATCCGGCATTATTATGAATATAATCTAAACCTGAAGCTAGATCTGTAGCTATTTGTATACGTGACATCCATGTATTTAACACCGTGAATTCAGGATTCCGTTTATTGCGTAAACAATCTGTTAGGTTTCCACCGGATATGAAATCATAAGCTAGATAAATATAATCACCTGAAATTGAAGCTCCTAGTAGCTTAATTACACTCATATGATGACTTCTATAAATCACCGACAGTTTTTCACGTAATTCCGATTCCTGAATCGATCGGCGAAACTTCCGTTGAAACACCACCACATCCTTGCCACGGAGATTACACTTCCACGCCGGCGACGAAGATGAAGATGACGATGATTGAACACGTTTGGATAGAAAATTGTTTGTTGCAGAACGAATTTCGGAAAAATCGTAAATATTTGTGTTTTCCGGTAACGAATTACGGAGCCTGGAGAGTGATGATGTGGTGGAAAATGATGCTTCTGCGGTTGCGGTTGAACTGTTGAGTCTGTAAGCGGAGCCGGAGCCGGAAGCGGTGCCGTAGCTGTAGGTAGAGATAGAGGTGAGATTTGTAAGTGATTGATTGTTATTTGATTGTTGAGATGTTGAAGATGATGATCGTTGTGTTGTTTTAGAGCTTTTTCTTTTTGTTAATTTAGGTTCAGATGCGTTTATCGCCATTTTTGTTTTACACATATGATGAATGAATGGTTTGTGAATCAAAACCCTAAGTTTATAGTTGAAGAGATCATTGAAAATGGATTAAATTATGACGTATTTGACTTCTGTATCTATAGTGAATAGTCGTACCATGTGAAAGTAACCGCACTATATATTTGTGATTCGTGGGTTAGTATCTGTAAATTGGAACGGGACAGAAAATATAATATATAAAAAGAAATTATGAGTATAGTTTTAAGATCATTTGTAATGTTGATAGGCGTTTTTATTACTTGTATTTGTTACTTTTTGTACTTTATTGATTAGTAGAATATGTTTTTTTGGTGGAGTAGTGGTGATGTTGATTTTTTATGTTGGTTACTTGATTAGGAGTATTGTGATAATGTGTTTAAATATAATTGGGTTAAGTATTAAAAGAGAGTAAAAGTATTAATTTTTAAATAATAAAAAAAGAAAAAAACAAGAAACGTGTGTTTCTCTTCCGGTCTCTTTCAAACTGACGCCAAAGAAACACTGGAAAGTGCCGCATTGTTACGCCGGATTCCGGTGTTTCTTGAGCTCCACGTCAGCGAGAAACGGCGTTTCTTCCTACCGTAACAATTGGTCTAAGTTTTAAAATGGCTGTTAACTGCTAGGGGTATTTATTTTTATTTTAGAAATAAATAAAATGTGAATAAAAATACACACAATCAATAATAAATTATACGGAGTATCTAATTTAAAAATTAATAAATCATACAGTAGTATTACCGAGTATTATATTATATTATACTACTATATAATTGGTCGAAAGTAATAGAATAGATAAGAGTTGGAGAATGATGTTTCACCACGATAAAGACAGGAGTCTCTCAAAACAATAGAAAATTCAAAGTATTCGAAACAACCCCGTGTATAATCTGATGTCTGGTTGGGTGCGTGGGTCTTGTTTGCTTTTTAATTACTCAATATTTCTCTTTTTTCTATTTTTAATTCTAATCTCTATTTTACTCAAGAATTATTGATAAAGAATAAAATAATATGTACACTACACGAATGCATACTTGGTTAAAGGAACTATGCAATGCTTAATTTATCACATCATATTCACACCGATATCAACTTAAACCTTTGGTGTCTTTTGATTTGACGTGGTTTAGTATCATGGTGTTTTGATTTGTTGGGTTTCGATTTTGTGTGTAGCTTTTACCATTTATTTTTTAGTTTGTTTGATTCTTGTTAGTTTGTGGTTGTTTGGTTTAGTTTCATTTTGGATAGGCCTGAATGTAGATAACGCTTACTCGTTGTTAGGGAGTTATGTTTTCTACTCTCGAATGTAGTCGTTATGCATGGTTGTATCTATGTTCGGGTTTCTTTCATCATCTGATGAAAGGTCCCTTGTTATATATTTTTGTTACTTTTGCCAAAAGGAAAAAAATAATACTAAAACCTTTATATAAATGAAATGCCTAACAAAAACACAAAGCCTCGATTCTTTAGCCAATGTCTACACGAACTCTACAAAATGCAGCAGTAGGTTCGGGTTTGATATCCATAGAAGCCAATTTAAAGAGTCTGTTTTTATTCTATTAAATATCCATTCAAAATTCTTTACTTATATCTCTTCAAAAGCAACTAGGTTGCTCCACCAATTCATATATAAGATAACTCATTCAACAGCTTGTTAAATCTTCTTGTGGATTCTAGTCCCTACATTAACACCATTACCTTGAAACATCTCTCCATTTTTCATATTTGTAATGTGTTTATCACCCCACTCTTCGTATACTCGATCCCAAACGTTCGTTGCTTCCTCGCAAAAGATAATAGATGATCAAACGTTTCAACGTCTTCATCACACATGAGGCATCTGACTGAGCCAATGTCAATGGCTTTTTAATATAGCTCAATCGTTACCACCAGTCTCTTCTTTTCTCTCTCTAAATAAGAATTCTTACCTGCCGATAAGACTATTTTCTTAGTGCTCTCAAACCTGCATCGTTTGTTGTTAAAGTTTCTTCATGAATGATCCAGAAAAACCATCTTGTTGTGAATATTTCACACACGTCCAAAGTCCATTTTCATGTCACAACATATTAAAATGATTCATTGGGTAATACAAGAAGATCTCCACAATCCCTTCCACTAGGTCCTGTGACATAATTAATAAATTGATATAGTCCGACAACATGTCCAACATATAAGTACAAGAGTCCATCCTTTTCTAAAACCAATTGGTGATAGAGGGACTTCCCCTTAGACTTATATATACATACATTTATTTTTGTCCCATGGCCAATGTGGGATAACTTCCCAACACGCCCCCTCACATCGAGGCGTGGAACGGTTGTAGAGATGGCGGCACGATAACGGCCTGACTCGATCTCTTTGTAGCGACGGCGGCACACACATGGGGGCCTGACTCGGACTCGCTTTGTAAAACCGCTTACCTAAGCTCTGATACCATGAAATAATTAATAAATTGATATAGTCCGACAACATGTCCAACATATAAGTACAAGAGTCCATCCTTTTCTAAAACCAATTGGTGATAGAGGGACTTCCCATTAGACTTATATATACATACATTTGTTTTTGTCCCATGTCCGATGTGGGATAACTTCCCAACATCCTGGAATCCAGCACCATATGTAATCAATAGCATCACCAGTCCAAATTACTCTCTCTATCTCGCAGTATTGACATCTTATTATAAATTAAAATTAAATTACACCCATTGTTAACATGATATAAGGTGCGATTGATTAGCTCTTAATTGAATAGTTCATGACTGAATGTTCAATCGTTCACTATCTGGTGCATTTGTTTGTGACATTTAAACGATTAATGATGTTGAACTATTGAGCAATCTGTGATGAATCATTTAGAGTTGAGACAACATCTTAACCATTCAACACCCACATTACCTTTAATATTCTTCCTCAATTATATTCATAACACTTAGTTGAGCAGTTATATTTTTTATTTATTCATTTATAAGGTTAAAAGTAAATACTTTGCTTTTACATCTTCATTCAGAATGATTATTAAACAAGTTATTGTCAACCAAACCCAAATTCAAGTAGGACCTATGAATCATTTAGATTCTAAATCATTCATTACTTAATCATTTTGTTTTATAACTTGTAATTCCCACTAATTCCAAAACAGTGTTACTGCGTGCTGCGCAGCATAACTGAAATCTCGGGGTTGTTTGTTCAACTTTTGTCACTTGAAGGGTTTAAGTGTAAATGTAATAATAAACGGGTTTAAGGCCTAAATCTGGTCTGGAAGCTTCATTTAACTTCTTCCACGCATAATGTGTAATGTTATTATATTTGCGGGAAAATCGTCGAAGAAAAAACTGATAACATGCATCATGCGTAATGTTATTCCTGAATGTTATTCTTCGAGTCCTAAGCCCTTAGCCCTAAACCCTAAGCCCTAAACGTTTCGTTTTAAAAATTCAATCTAAACCCTAATTATTAAACCCTAAACCCTAATTTCTAAACCCCAAACCCTTATTTCTAAACCCTAATAGCTAAACCTTAATTTTTAACCCCTAATTTATAAACTCTAATATCTGAATCCAATTTTATTAACGCTAACATAATAAACACAGAAGCAAAAAAATTTATTGCAATGAATGTTATCATTTATTTCTTTTAGCGTTTTCTCGCCAAAATAATAACATTCATCACAAAGAGTCTTTTTTAAATGTTCATATTTTCATGTGATCTTGATTCCTGAAAAAAATTCAAAAAAACAAAAAAAAATTACTTCCCCCTAAAATGTGTTTCCCTCTTGATTGAAACAATATATATATATATATATATATATATATATATATATATATATATATATATTCATGTGACGCCCCGTACAAAATCATCGTGTACGATTCGTCAACAACAGGATCTTTACACGGTCAAGTACTACATGCTATTTGAAAACCAATTTTGCATTCATAAAAGACATAGCGTTTAAAAAAGATAACGTGACACAAGGGTCGTTACAAAGTCATTATTTGAAAATAACCTAAACTACGAATGCAAAAGAAAAGTTCCATGATTGAGACATCTCTAAGATTATGCAGCTGAATTCTAGCACAGCAGATCCTTAACAGCAAGTCTAAACAGCAGAAGCAACAAACTTCTAAGCACCTGAGAAAACATGCTTAAAATGTCAACAATAATGTTGGTGAGCTATAGTTTAAATTGTAACAGTAATATAAGATTGACCACGAGATTTCAATGTTTCAAAACAGTATGAAAAGTATATGTATAACCGTGGGCACATGGTAACTAGACTTAACATAAATATAAATATCACCCCCTAAAAGTACACCTGGCGAGTGCGTATGTCCTCGAAGTATTAAACACCCGTTAAATGCTAGCGCGACTAGCCCGAGTGGAGATGTCAAACCCTATGGATCCATATCTAAGATTCGCGTCTACCGGTTCAAAAACTAATAGTTAAACGTTACCGTGCTAAGGGGAAAGATTATGCCGTTGTATAACCCACACACATGTAAAGTTTAAGTACTCGTGTCAAATAAGTAAAACATAAAAAGCGCATGTATTCTCAGTCCCAAAAATAGTATAAGTAAAAAGGGAAGCTATAACTCACAGTGATAAGAGCGGTAAAGTCGATAATGAAAGTACGCAAGTAGTAAGTCGGTCCGAAAGGTCGTCAACCTAAGTCAAAGGTTACTAGGTCAGTATGTTGTCCTTATAAGTTCTAATAGTGCATAAAATAAGTTTAAGTGTCATCATCATCATCATTCATCATTGTAAAAGCTAAGTAAGTTTAACAAGTATAGAGATCGAAATAATAGGCTGACTTGGATCAGCTGCTACGACCTCTACGTAAATCGAAAAGACACGTACTCAGTGGCTATGGCTCCGTATATGAGTCCTCTAACCGCTGACCAATTTTCAGAACCTAACTAGTCTTCGTTTGACCGTGGCGACGGTTTAAGTGCGAGTAGGTCAGAAATTTCAGCACAACGTTACAAGGGCGTAGTGACTTTCGGAGGGCCATAAATCCTAAACCGTAACACACGGATTAAGACGAGGCCTAAACGGAAAATCATCTACTCGAACCGAACTAACTGAAAATCAACTTTACAGTAGCCCAGGTTACTGATCAGATCCAAAATAACAGTAAACAAGGTACTCCGGTGGGGTTCTTAGTGCTTGATGCTCATCACGGTTCTCATCCTTGATGCTTGTAGCTTCAAGTGTACAACTCGTTGATGGGTTAGCATCACCTTGACCAAGATTCTACCATCAACGCACAATATGTTAAGACCAAGTAAGAACACAACTCATTTAAGAGTCTTAGATGGATGATGAACCAAGGTTACATCATATCCTTAGTCTTAACACAATTACAAGTTACATTTACAAATAAAGCTACAAACTTTACATCAATCAAACAAGTATGAACATAATCTAAGTCAAATGAGGTGATGGAACCCTAAGCTAGAGAGCTTGGATCCTTTTCACACAAGTTGCAAGGTTACAAAGCTAGAAAGCTTGAACCTTTGGTGTTCTTGAAGATCTTGAAGCATAAAGCTTGGATCTTTAAGTTACATGAAGACCATAAACACAAGTTTTGATCTTTATAATAAAATAATGAGATCATAAGTTAGAAAACTTAAATCCAACAAAAGATATGAAGATCCAAGCTAGAAAGCTTGCATCTTGATTGTTCTTGAAGATCTTGAAGCATAAAGCTTGGATCTTTAAGTTACATGAAAATTACAAACACAAGTTTGAATCTTTATAACAAAATAGCAAGATTAAACTTAAAAAGATGTAGATCTATAAAGTAGGTGAAGATTCAAAGCTAGAAAGCTTGAATCTTCCATGTTCTTGAAGGATTCATGCTTGAATCTACAAGATGTAATCAAGATCAAAGCTAAAAAGGTTGATCTTTTAAAGAATGATGATGATCACGAAAAGGAAAGGAGAAGAAGAAGAAGAAAAATCAAAAACTTACAAGTTTTAGAGTGAGAAAGACTAGAAAGGAAATAAGAGAGTAAGTGTGTGTAAAATACAAATGAGAGCAAGTGTTAAATGGATGGAATAAGGGTGGTATTTATAGGGAATGAGGGTGGGGGAGGCCATTAGGGCCGTAGGTTTTGGTAGGGGGGAGGGGGGGGGGCAAGATTTACTTTTTGGTTAATGGTTGTCTAGAGTAGGTGCTTATGTTGGGATCCCATATAACATTAAGGATAATACTTGACACAAATGCTAGCATGTTCCCTCTAATAAATGGGAATTTGTCTTACTTATTATTGGGTCACTAGTAATTAATAAGTGGGCTAAATAAATGGGCTACTAGTTAAAGTAGGGTGGGCTTAAGTCCAACAAGGTAGAAAGTCCAACAAGATTAACTAGTAAGCATAATTAAATTACTACGCATAATTAAGTATCCAAAAACCCAAGTAATTATTTTTATAAAATAATAATTAATATTCGTAGTCATAATATTCCGATTACGACAAAAGTTAAACGTGTGCGCGGTTCGCAGTTTGTTCGTAACGTCAAGTGACACTAACGGTCAATAAGGCTTTCGGTGATCAAGTTAAGTATCCTACGTACTCCAAGGAACATTTTAACATATAAATGAAAGTAAACCATGTATATAAAGGTTTCAGAGTATAAGATATTATAGTACACACAAATACGCAGTTTCGCAAAAACACAAGGCACAAAAGCAAGTCGAAAAAGTCGGGTCGTTACATTATCCACCTGTTAATGGAAATTTCGTCCCGAAATTTGATGAGTGACTAAAAATGGTACCGTATTTAAATAAGAAGTAGCTTATCAAGGTTCCGTGAGACTCGTGGGCTCAGAAGTGAGTTATTTACCTCGAAAGGTACTTGGGCGTATAAAAGTAAGAATAGGTATATTCCATTAATTAAGTCTCTTGTCCTAAGAGATCAACAAGTTTATTTCGTTTCTTGCTAACACGAATATGTCATCCGAATATATACCTACAGAAGGAAAGACGATGTTTTTAGCCCTACAGGCATCTTCAGTAAGCTGCATGGAATACATTGTGACGCCCCGTACAAAACCATCGTGTACGGATCATCAACAACAGGATCATTACAAGGTCAAACACTATATGCTGTTTGAAAACCAGTTTGCATTCATAAAAAGACATAGCGTTTACAAAAGAAAACGTGACACAAAGATCGTTACAAAGTCATTATTTTTGAAAATAACATAAATTACGAATGCAAAAGAAAAGTTCCATAATTGAGACATCTTTAAGTTATGCAGCAGATATCTAACACAACAGGTCCTTAACAGCAAGTCTAAACAGCATGACAGCATGTCTAACAACAGAAGCAACAAACCTCTAAGCACCTGAGAAAACATGCTTAAAAACGTCAACAATAATGTTGGTGAGCTATAGTTTAAGTTGTAACAGTAATATAAGATTGACCACGAGATTTCAATGTTTCAAAACAGTATGAAAAGTATATGTATAACCGTGGGCACATGGTAACTAGACTTAACGTAAATATAAATATCACCCCCTAAAAGTACACCTGGCGGGTGCGTATGTCCTCGAAGTATTAAACACCCGTTAAATGCTAGCGCGACTAGCCCGAGTGGGGATGTCAAACCCTATGGATCCATATCTAATATTCGTGTTCACCGGTTCAAAAACCAATGATTAAACGTTACCGTGCTAAGGGGAATCTTTATGCCGTTATATAACCCACACATATGTAAAGTTTAAGTACTCGTGTCAAGTAAGTAAAACATAAAAAGCGCATGTATTCTCAGTCCCAAAAATAGTATAAGTAAAAAGGGAAGCTATAACTCACAGTGAATAAGCAATACAAGTCGATACGAAAGTGTGCAAGTAGTAAGTCGGTCCGAAAGGTCGTCAACCTAAATCAAAGGTTACTAGGTTAGTAGGTTGTCTTTATAAATTCTATTAGTGCATAAAATAAGTTTAAGTGTCATCATCATCATCATTCATCATCATAAAAGCTAAGTAAGTTAATCAAGTATAGAGGTCAAAACAATAGGCTGACTTGGATCAGCTGCTACGTCCTCTACGTAAATCGAAAAGACACGTAGTTAGTGGCTATGGCTCCGTATGTGAGTCCTCTAACCGCTGAACAATTTTCAGAACCTAACTCGTCTTCCTTAGACCGTGATGACGGTTTAAGTGCGAGTAGGTCAGAAATTTCAGCACAACGTTACAAGGGCGTAGTTACTTTCGGAGGGCCATAAATCCTAAATCGTAACTCGGATTAAGACGAGGCCTAAACAGAAAATCATTTACTAGAACCGAACTAACTGAAAATCAACTTTACAGTAGCCTGGGTTACTGATCAGATCTCAAAAACAGTAAACAAGTGCTCCGGTGAGGTTCTTGGCTTGATGCTTGTAGCTTCAAGTGTACAACTCGTTGATCGGTTAGCATCACCTTGACCAAGATTCCACCATCAACACACAATAGGTTAAGACCAAGTAAGAACACAACTCAATTAAGAGTCTTAGATGGATGATGAACCAAAGTTACATCATATCCTTAGTCTTAACACAATTACAAGTTCCATTTACAACTAAAGCTACAAACTTTACATCAATCAAACAAGTATGAACATAATCTAAGTTAAATGAGGTGATGGAACCCTAAGCTAGAGAGCTTGGATCCTTTTCACACAAGTTGCAAGGTTACAAAGCTAGAAAGCTTGAACCTTTGGTGTTCTTGAAGATCTTGAAGCATAAAGCTTGGATCTTTAAGTTATATGAAGACCATAAACACAAGTTTTGATCTTTATATCAAAGTAATGAGATCATAAATTAGAAAACTTAGATCCAATAAAAGATATGAAGATCCAAGCTAGAAAGCTTGCATCTTGATTGTTCTTGAAGATCTTGAAGCATAAAGCTTGGATCTTTAAGTTACATGAAGATTACAAACACAAGTTTGAATCTTTATAACAAAATAGCAAGATTAAAGTTAAAAAAATATAGATCTACAAAGCGGGTTAAGATTCAAAGCTAGAAAGCTTGAATCTTCCATGTTCTTGAATGATTCAATCCATGTTTGAATCTACAAGATGTAATCAAGATCAAAAGCTAAAAAGCTAGACCCATGATGATGATGATGATGATGAATTCATGATGATGAGAAGGAGAAGAAGAAGAAAAATTCAAAATACTTACACTTTTAGAGAGAGAAAGAACTGGAGAGAATTAGAGAGTGTGTGTGTATGAATTACAAATGAAAGCAAGTGTAAAATGGATGAAATAAGGCTAGTATTTATAGGTGGTGAGGGTTATGGTGGTGATGTTGTGGCCATGAATTAGGAGGGGGGCAAGTGGGACAAAAGTTTGCTTTTTGATTAATGGTTGTCTAAAGTTGGTGCTTATGTTAGGATCCCATGCAACATTAAAGATAATACTTGACACAAATGCTAGTATGTTCTCTCTAATAAATGGGCATTTGTTTTACTTATTATTGGGTCACTAGTAATTAATAAGTGGACTAAATAAATGAGCTACTAGCTAGAGTAGGGTGGGCATAAGTCCAACAAGACTAACTAGTAAGCATAATTAAATTACTACACATAATTAAGCATCCATAAACCCACGTAATTATTGTTATAAAATAATAATCAAGATTTCGCAGTCATAATATTCCGACTACGACAAAAGTTAAACGTGTGCGCAGTTCGCGATTTATTCGAAACGTTAAGTGACACTAACGGTCATAAAGGTTTCCGGTGGTCAAGTTAAGTATCCTACATACTCTAAGGCACGTTTTAATATATAAATGAAAGTAAGCCATGTATATAAAGATTCCAGAGTATAAGGTAGCACAGTACGCACAAATACGCAGTTTCGCTAAAATCACAAGGCACAGAAACAAGTCGAAAAAGTTGGGTCGTTACATACATCATGAAAGTTACCAAACTCATCTAAAACATTGAACACTTATGTCGCTATACAAAGCTGACTGATAGAATGGGAAACATGGTGATCACAACATACTGCGTGTGAACTTATCCTTGGATGAAATGAAAGCATAGTTCCATAATGTAACTTTATCCTTTCAGTTACATGTTAAAGTTATGGTTAACATCAACTAGAATAACTTATAGTTGCAACCAACGAAGGAAGGAATGTGTATCTGTGTTATAGACGTTTTAAGCAGTCCCTTTCAAGAGGATAACAAGATTCATAGATCCTTAAAGTATTTAATATTACATTTTAGAAATAAAATCGTACGAAAGGTGTGATTTTTGAACGAGAGTGAACTCTTCGTACAACGAACAAGTTGATCTGAATATATCCTTATACTTAAGGGGATGCGCGGATGAGAACATACGTGAACTCTTGGTCCTAAAGAATGGTTTACTCCAAGTGAAAAGAATCTCCAAAAATGATTTCTTGTACCTCAATATACTGATTCATAAAGATGATGTTTACGAGGGTGTTGCGATTAGTCGTGAATTATTGAGAGTAGAAATTCACCTAGTGCCTTTCCTACGATAGGGTGACCACCGAGTGTACCTCAGAAAAATGATTTATCGGCCCGCGTTTTTGCCAAGTCTAACCTTAAGAGGAACATTTTATGAGTGCGAAGATTTTTTAACAAATTTTATAAGACTGCCACTCAAAGTGGCTCAAGAGTTTTCAACAAAGATTTTAATAGTAAGCTTCATCCCTAACGGAGGGAGAGAAAAAGTGTGATCCCTACATGGTGTAGTCTAATACGAAAACCTTTAATAAAATCAACCGAGGAAGTTTTAAAAAACCTTTAAACGTGTGATGTGACAACATAAACAGAACGAAGTTTCTAGTAATCTTAGAAGTATGTACAACGTGTACCGTTTTGCACAAATTGTTTGTCTTAAGTTAAACAACTCAACAAAGGAGTGATTTTTAAATAGTTTGGAGGTATAACTTGGTATGTACTAACCAAAATAAGTAAGGGTAAATTTATACATATATGATTTTATAAATCGCATAAGTGACAGAAAAACTTTATTTCTTTCATTTGTCCATAAATCTTGTGAGGACTGAACAAATACGCAACGTGTAAAAATTTTAATAAACATAGTTTTTCGTATTTCAGAGGTTACGAGTTGAAAAAGATCGAGTGAAAAATCTTTGAATCATCGGTTGACATGTTACTAGGTAATGAAAACTAATGAATTAAATGTAGTTTTGATGATTATCAGGGACTTAAGTCTTTGGCCCAAAAATGTTCACGTGCAAAGCCGTTGCTAAAAAGTGAGGTATGAAGGATAGAGCATGAGGATGAGAAGTTAATCGCTTCTTGACTTTGCAAGATGCCAAACAGGTTATGACTAACATTAAAGTCAGAATACTGATGGTGTTAATATAGCTAGATGAGAATCTCTTGGAATAAGTCAGGACTTCGAGTTATGTAAGAAAGAGCATCGTACCAACAGACGTGGCAAATAAGATCCTTAGGGTAACGCAGTAATTTTGAATGGTTTAAGTGTTAGTGGATGCTCGAAGGCTCTGCAGGACGTGGTAGTAAGTGCCTTCATCACATACACACACACGCACATGAATCTCTCAATTTCGACAGTTGTAAAGTCTTCATGATGACTTGGATACGAATAAGCAACGAAAAATTTTATATAATAAGCAACGAAAGTTTTATAAAACCATTTTAGGTGACAATGTAAGAAAAGAAATGAAGTTCTTAATAAACTAGGATTATGTACAACATGTGCCATTCAAAGTGAACTATCTTTTGAATAAAAGATTTGATTTGTAAATGCGAAAATTTCATATGTATTTGTCAAAAATAAGTAATCATTTACTTTATTTTATATAACATATACGATTTCAAAAATTTGCCCGAATGGCAAATAAAATAAATTTACTTTTATAAGACTTTGAGAGGATCGCATAGTAAGATGGTATGTGTAAAACTTTTCATATTTCGGAGGTTACAAGTTGGAAAAAGATTAATGAGGGTTGAGTAAAAGATTTTTGAAAATCTCGGGTGATATTTAAGTAATAAAAACTATTGAATTTAAATGTGGTTGATGACTATTAGTAGGGCATAAATCCTTTGACCAATAATGCTTAAGTGTAAAGTTGTTGCTTATAAGTGAGATACGAAAGGGAGAGTATGAGGATGAGAATTAACCACCTATTGATTTTGAAAATTTTTGAACTGGTATGACTAATATCGAAGTAAGAAGGATGATGGTATGATTATCATCGAATAAGAAATCTCTCGGGATAAATTAGGATTCAGAGTCGCGTAAGAATGAGTATCAAGTAAGATTCCTGGCTAGTCCTTAAGATAGAATTTGAATCGTCGAAGTGACAGGATACAATTTCCTTTATCTATCGTCATGTAAGTTTATCCATTGTATCGATTTCTTTCATGGCTAGAAAGTGAGCAGATTTGGTGAGATGGTCAACGATAACCCAGATAGTGTCCTAACCGCCTACCGTTTTCGGTAGCTTCGTGATAAAATCCTTTGTTATTCCTTCCCATTTCCATTATGGGATTTCGGGTTGTTGTCATGCAACTAATAAGGTTCAGTTTCGGGCTACTTCTCTCCCCGTAAACTATTAACGGCTCACCATTCTCGTGAGGTACATGAATGACCTTCTCACTATAAATAACTTTCGCTTTCATCCATGAAAGCCATTCCATTCAAACTATTTCATCAAAGCTTCCTAACTTGATTAGTATTAGGTTAATCTTAAGGTTCATTCCGACCAAATCTTATTATACTACCGTGAAAAATTCTATCATTCTCCCCAAATTACATCTGCTTGTGCGTAGGTAACTAATCATTTCCACTACTACTTTAAACTTCCAAGTTTTGTTGACATGAGGTCATCTCCAAATGACCCACCTATTAATTTTAAGGCACTACCTTAAATCATTCCTCTATCTCTGCCAGCTTACCATTAGCTTGTCCTATAGAATACTTAACTCTCATGGTTGTTAATGGCTTATTAGTCATAACACTAAGGTTCTTAGATATAAGGTTTCTATCGCTCTAGTATTAAATAACTCCGAGACAATAAAACGTCGTGACGAACGTACCCTAACTAAAAATCAGGATCCATGCGAGTCTCCATAGCTGAGATAACGATTGCTCTACAGTAAGTAAGTCCAAAGTTTTTCCTATTTAAGAACTTTGTCCTTAAGTGTCCAGAGTATCTATATCCATAACAAATTTTTGGGTTATCATTTCTACAATCAAGGCCCTTCTTGTACAGTATCTGGGCTACGTGGTTATTATTTCCCTACCTCTAATAGACCATAATGCGTATACTCAAGTGGTTCCTACCAAGATTTTATCTGAATCACTTCATATTCCTTATATAGTAACATTGGGACTTCTGCATGATTCACTTCAGTATAATTACGCTGGCCTGGCATCATTATATTGTGCTAAATCATACGTTCATTCCAATATCACTCCATATGGTCAATGTAACGTGATCACTTCCAGTTCTACTCAATTTCATCCAACGGTGCTTTATCTATGCTATATCAAAACAAAATCTACATAATTAATCTCACGGTTTCTCGGTGTGGGTGCGTAGGTTCTGTAGGTCATGCACCAATGCCTAAATGTCCCGAAATTTCTTCAAAATGTTCGGGTTCAGGTAACGTTGTTAGGTTCCTTTCTATAAATTCAATCTGGGTCTCGCGTTGAGTTGTACGTGTAGCAAGTAGTAATACGATATGTCTTGAGGTGACTCCCAAGTCTTTGGGTATGGCTGAGCATCAGTAGAAGGCACTCTGACCTTGTGAAAGGAGATGTCCTCCCGACTTCCCCAATGCCTAAGAGTGTTAGGGTCCTAAATCCAGAAGTGTCGTTAGATCGTCGAGTAGTGGTGAAGAACGAAAGAGATAAGTGACGGTCATGAAAGCGTACGGGATACGGGTCACCTTGCGGGAAGTGCTAATGTTCATATGTTGTACGTGGCTAATTAGAGTGAGCTCGGGGTGCGGTTACTCCGACAAGTCCTCACATATCTCCCCCTCCGAGGATCAACTTTAGTGGGCGCGTAATCCGAGGGGTACTCCTCCAAGCTTGCGTGAAGTATTGTTTCGATCTCCGGAACGGTGGAACGACAGTAACAGGTGGATTACAATACTAATCCTTAGGGTTAGACGAGTGGGAAAAGGGTTTAGAAAAACATCTGAACTAGGAAAGATAAGTTTTCCAAGTCGGTACAACGGATAGCAGGCATGATGAAAGCATGTATTAGGCACTACGGCAACCTAGGTTCTCTACAACAGTACATAGCATGGCAATAATAACAACAACGCTAGACAGAAGAAACATGCGAAAGCAGATAGTAGCATGCAGTAGCGAAAATAAGCAATAACATACAGCAAGTTCACATGGCAGTAAAGGTAAGCAGTAACATGCAGTAAGATCATGTAGCAGTAAAAGTAAACAGTAGCATGCAGTAAATTCCGCAGAAGCAAGTAAACAAGCAAGTTGTAGATTAGTCCAATTAGTGAATCCTACTTGTCCCGGTCTAGACTCACTAATGCAACCTAATTCCCTACAACCAATGCTCTGATACCAAATGTGATGCCCCGTATAAAACCATCGTGTAATATTCGTCAACAACAGGATCTTTACCCGGTCAAGTACTACATGCTATTTGAAAACCAGTTTTGCATTCATAAAAGACATAGCGTTTACAAAAGATAACGTGACACAAGGGTCGTTACAAAGTCATTATTTGAAAATAACATAAACTACGAATGCAAAAGAAAAGTTCCATGATTGAGACATCTCTAAGATTATGCAGCGGAATTCTAGCACATCAGATCCTTAACAGCAAGTCTAAACAGCGAAAGCAACAAACCTCTAAGTACCTGAGAAAACATGCTTAAAACGTCAACAATAATGTTGGTGAGCTATAGTTGAAATTGTAACAGTAATATAAGATTGACCACGAGATTTCAAAGTTTCAAAACAGTATAAAAAGTATATGTATAACGTAAATATAAATATCACCCCCTAAAAGTACACCTGGCGAGTGCGTATGTCCTCGAAGTATTAAACACCCGTTAAATGCTAGCGTGACTAGCCTGAGTGGGGATGTCAAACCTTATGGATCCATATCTAAGATTCGCGTCTACCGGTTCAAAAACCAATAGTTAAACGTTACCGTGCTAAGGGGAAAGTTTATGCCGTTGTATAACCCACACATATGTAAATTTTAAGTACTCGTGTCAAATAAGTAAAACATAAAAAGCGCATGTATTCTCAGTCCCAAAAATAGTATAAGTAAAAAGGGAAGCTATAACTCAGAGTGATAAGAGCGGTAAAGTCGATAATGAAAGTACGCAAGTATTAAGTCGGTCCGAAAGGTCGTCAACCTAAGTCAAAGGTTACTAGGTCAGTATGTTGTCCTTATAAGTTCTAATAGTGCATAAAATAAGTTTAAGTGTCATCATCATCATCATTCATCATTGTAAAAGCTAAGTAAGTTTAACAAGTATAGAGATCGAAATAATAGGCTGATTTGGATCAGCTGCTACGACCTCTACGTAAATCGAAAAGACACGTACTCAGTGGCTATGGCTCCGTATGTGAGTCCTCTAACCGCTGACCAATTTTCAGAAACTAACTAGTCTTCGTTTGACCGTGGCGACAGTTTAAGTGCGAGTACGTCAGAAATTTCAGCACAACGTTACAAGGGCGTAGTGACTTTCGGAGGGCCATAAATCCTAAACCGTAACTCGGATTAAGACGAGGCCTAAACGGAAAATCATATACTCAAACCGAAATAACTGAAAATCAACTTTAAAATAGCCCAGGTTACTGATCAGATCCCTAAAAACAGTAAACAAGGTGCTTCGGTGGGGTTCTTAGTACTTGATGCTCATCACGGTTCTCATCCTTGATGCTTGTAGCTTCAAGTGTACAACTCGTTGATGGGTTAGCATCACCTTGACCAAGATTCTACCATCAACGCACAATATGTTAAGACCAAGTAAGAACACAACTCATTTAAGAGTCTTAGATGGATGATGAACCAAGGTTACATCATATCCTTCGTCTTAACACAATTACAAGTTACATTTACAACTAAAGCTACAAACTTTACATCAATCAAACAAGTACGAACATAATCTAAGTCAAATGAGGTGATGGAACCCTAAGCTAGAGAGCTTGGATCCTTTTCACACAAGTTGCAAGGTTACAAAGCTAGAAAGCTTGAACCTTTGGTGTTCTTGAAGATCTTGAAGCATAAAGCTTGGATCTTTAAGTTACATGAAGACCATAAACACAAGTTTTGATCTTTATAACAAAATAATGAGATCATAAGTTAGAAAACTTAGATCCAACAAAAGATATGAAGATCCAAGCTAGAAAGCTTACATCTTGATTGTTCTTGAAGATCTTGAAGCATAAAGCTTGGATCTTTAAGTTACATGAAGATTACAAACACAAGTTTGAATCTTTATAACAAAATAGCAAGATTAAAGTTAAAAAGATGTAGATCTATAAAGTAGGTGAAGATTCAAAGCTAGAAAGCTTGAATCTTCCATGTTCTTGAAGGATTCATGCTTGAATCTACAAGATGTAATCAAGATCAAAGCTAAAAAGCTTGATCTTTTAAAGAATGATGATGATCACGAAAAGGAAAGGAGAAGAAGAAGAAGAAAAATCAAAAACTTATAAGTTTTAGAGTGAGAAAGACTAGAAAGAAAATAAGAGAGTAAGTGTGTGTAAAATACAAATGAGAGCAAGTGTTAAATGGATGAAATAAGGGTGGTATTTATAGGGAATGAGGGTGGGGGGAGGCCATTAGGGCCGTAGGTTTTGGTAGGGGGAGGGGGGGGGACAAGATTTACTTTTTCGTTAATGGTTGTCTAAAGTAGGTGCTTATTTTGGGATCCCATGTAACATTAAGGATAATACTTGACACAAATGCTAGCATGTTCCCTCTAATAAATGGGAATGTTTCTTACTTATTATTGAGTCACTAGTAATTAATAAGTGGGCTAAATAAATGGGCTACTAGCTAGAGTAGGGTGGGCTTAAGTCCAACAAGGTAGAAAGTCCAACAAGACTAACTAGTAAGCATAATTAAATTACTACGCATAATTAAGCATCCAAAAACCCAAGTAATTATTTTTATAAAATAATAATTAATATTTCGTAGTCATAATATTCCGATTACGACAAAAGTTAAACGTGTGCGCGGTTCGCAGTTTGTTCTTAACGTCAAGTGACACTAACGGTCAATAAGGCTTCCGGTGATCAATTTAAGTATCCTACGTACTCTAAGGCACATTTTGACATATAAATGAAAGTAAACCATGTATATAAAGGTTTCAGAGTATAAGATAGCACAAATACGCAGTTTCGCAAAAACACAAGTCACAAAAGCAAGTCGAAAAAGTCGGGTCATTACAATATATATAAATATATATATATATATATATATATATATATATATATATATATATATATATATATATATATATATATATATATATATATATATATATGTGTGTGTGTGTGTGTGTGTGTGTGTGTGTGTGTGTGTGTGTGTGTGATATCATATAACCTTGTTAGTTGTTATATATATATTCCTTACATACATATATTCGGTATATACATCGTATTACCTCATACATATTCCTATGTATATTTGTTTATGTATATGTTCTGTATATTATATCATCTTATATAATATGTATGTTACGTATATACTTCTTGTACATATAATTCGTATTAAACATTCATTTATATATACTTAGGGTTTCATTATGCAAATACTTTAAATATGTATACGTGATAAGTATATTGTATGAATATGTAACGACCCGACTTTTTCGACTTGCTTTTGTGCTTTGTGCTTTCTGCGAAACTGCGTATTTGTGCGTACTGAGCTATATTATGCTCTGAGAACTTTCTACATGTGGATTACTTGCGTTTATATATTAAAATGTTCCTTTAAGTACGTATGTTACTTAACTTGAACCCCGGAAGCCTTTATGACCGTTAGTGTCACTTGACGTTTAGAACGAACTGCGCACTGTGTACACGTTTAACTTTTGTCGTAACCGGAATATTACGACTACGAAATACTAATTGTTATTTTATAATAACAATTACTTGGGTTTTTGGATGCTTAATTACGCTTAGTAATTACTAGAGCACACTAGTTAGTCTTGTTGGACTTTAGCCCACCCTACACTAGCAAGTGGACTATTTAATTAGCCCAATTTAAATAAGTTCGTGACCCATATTAATGAAAGACAAATGCCCATTTATTAGAGGGAACATACTAGCATTTTGGTTAAGCATTATCCTTTATGTTGCATGAGATCCTAACATAAGCACCTACTTTAGACAACCATTAACCAAAAAGTAAAAAGGTGTCCCCCTTGTCCCCCCCACTAACCCACCGCCTAAACCACCCCACCCTCACCTCACCACCTATAAATAAAAGTCTTATTTCACTCATTTCACACTTGATCACATTTGCAATTTACACACACTTACTCTCTAATTCTCTCTCTAGTCTTTCTCACTCTAAAAAGTGTAAGTTTTTGATTTATTTCTTCTTCTTCTCCCTTTATCACCCACGACATCATCATCATCATCAAAGGGATCAAACTTTTAAGCTTTTGATCTTGATTACATCTTGTAGATTCAAACTTGGGTTTGAATCCTTCAAGATCATGGAAGATTCAAGCTTTTTAGCTTTGAATCTTCACTTATTTTGTAGATCTAAATCTTTTTAGCTTTAATCTTGTTATTTTGTTATAAAGATTCAAACTTTTGTTTGTAATCATCATGTATCTTAAAGATCCAAGCTTTATGCTTCAAGATCTTCAAGAACACTAAAGATCCAAGCTTTTTAGTTTAGGGTTTCATTATTATGTTAAAGATCTTAGCTTTTTAGCTTATGGTCTCATTACTTTCATTATTTTGTTAAAGATCTTAGCTTTCTAGCTTATGGTCTCATTAATCTTGTAAAGATCCAAGCTTTCTAGCTTAGGATTTTCTTAATACTTGAAATCTAAGTTATTATTGTAGATCTCACTTACTTGGAACCTTTTTGTGTTTGTTTTGATGATAAATATCAAGTCTTCATCATAACACATGATATAGATGCATGAACTTGTGTAAAATGGACAAAGGTTGAAGCTTTATTGGATTCATGCAATAAAGAGGCAATCTTGATGTTCAAAACTTATAGAATGATAGATTTTACTCTTAGTTGTGTGTTGATGGTTGAACCTTGGTCAAAGTGATGCTAAAACATCAAAGATTTGTAGACTTGAAGCTTACAAGCATCAAGGATGAGAACCGTGATGACCATCAAGCACCAAGAACCTCACCGGAGCACTTGTTTTCTGTTGTTTGGGGTCTGATCAGACTCCTGGGCTTCTGGAAAACTAATTTTCAGATATTTCATTTCTAGTAGATGACTTTTCGTTTAGGCCTCGACTTAATCTGATATACAGTTTAGGAATTATAGCCTTCCGAAAGTCACTACGCCCTTATAACGTTGTGCTGAAATTTCTGACCTACTCGCACTTAAACTGTCGCCACGGTCAAACAATGACGAGTTAGGTTCTGAAAATTGGTCAGCGGTTAGAGGACTCACATACAGAGTCATAGCCACTGACTACGCGTCTTTTCGATTTGTATAGAGGTCGTAACAGCTGTCTGAAGTCAGCCTTTTGTTTTGATCTCTATTCTTGTTAAACTTACCTTAGTGTTGATGAATGATGATGATAATGATGATGTCGATGATGACACTTAAACTTAATTTATTCACTTTTAACCTTTTGGGACAACATACTGACCTAGTGACCTTTGACTTAGGTTGACGACCTTTCGGACCGACTTACTACCTGCATACGTTTCGTATCGACTTTTACTGCTTATTCACTGTGAGTTATAGCTTCCCTTTTTACTTATACTATTTTTGAGACTGAGAATACATGCGCTTTTTATATTTTACTTACTTGAAATGAGAACTTAAACTTTACATATGTGTGGGTTATATAACGGCATAAACATTCCCCTTAGCACGGTAACGTTTAATCATTAGTTTTTGAACCGGTGAACGCGAATAATAGATATGGATCTATAGGGTTTGACATCCCCACTTGGGCTAGTCGCGCTAGCATTTAATGGGTGTTTGATACTTCGAGGACATACGCACTCGCCAAGTGTACTTTTAGGGGGTATTACTATTAAGTTAAGTTAGTTACCGGGTGCCCACGGACAAGCATATAATTTTCATACTGTTTTGAATACGATAACTCGTGGTCTACATTACTTTACTGATTACAAACTATAGCTCACCAACATTCGTGTTGACTTTTAAGCGTGTATTTCTCAGGTGCTTAGATGATGTTGCTTTCGCTGTTTGACTTGCTGTCTTGGTGTTATAGACTTGCTGTTATGGACCTGCTGTGTTAGATTTCCGCTGCATTACTTAGAGATGTCTCAATCATGGAACTTTTATCTTACATTCGTAACTTATGTTATTTTCAAATAATGACTTTGTAATGACCTTTGTGTCACGTTATCTTTTGTAAACGCAATCTTTTTATGAATGCAAAACTGGTTTTCAAACAGCATGTAGTATTTGACCGTGTAAAGATCCTGTTGTTGACGAATCGTACACGATAGTTTTGTACGGGGCGTCACATTTGGTATCAGAGCATTGGTTGTAGGGAATTAGGTTGCATTAGTGAGTCTAGACCAGACCGAGTAGGATTCACTAATAGGACTAATCTACAACTTGCTCGTTTACTTGTTACTACTTACGACTGCTGCATGTTACTGCTTACTTATACTGCCGTATGATATTTTTGCATGCTACTTCTTACTTTTACTGCTATGTGAACTTGCTGTATGCTATTGCTTATCCTCGTTACTGCATGCTACTGTCTGCTTTCGATTGCATGTTACTTTGTTTAGTACTGTTGTTGTTGCCATGCTATGTACTGCAGTAGACGATCTAGGTTGCTTTAGTGCCTGATTACGTGCTTGCTTTATGTCTTACTGACATGAAAAAAGTTATTTTTCCTTGTTCAGATGACAGACATGCTGCCCATGACCTTTGACTTTGTGAGTGACTCCGAGATGACTGTTGCCTCGCCTACGATTGTTGCTGATTCACCGCTACCCTTCGACGACTCTGGCGATTCACCTTCTGGTGGACTCATGCTTGACCTGATGGACGTCTCAGATGGAGACGAGGATCCCGAGATGATTCCAGCACCACCCAGCCATAGACTCCCAGAGGCACAACACCATTCCGGCGATGCTGTAATTCCTTGGGGAAATGGAGACTGTCCTTTTCATAACGAGCATGGACATTGGGCTAGACGCACCACTGATGGACGTATTGTACCGATTCCACCAGGCAGATATCGACTTATGACCAGCGGTCGGGCAGATCCACCTTCAGATGATTCAGACGATTCATCATCCGACGACTCCAGCGAGGAGGATCCCGAGGAGGATTCTGAGGAGGACCCTGAGGAGGAGCCCGTGCAGCCGCCCTCTACCCCGCCGGAGAAGTGGTATCATTTCGATGGTACCGTTATCCTAGGGATTAACGGAGGAAGATCGTTCGTGGATGCACTCATTCGTGCGTAAGACCACCCGCACTGTGCCGTCTACGTCAGCACCACCTGCACCATTCGCACCACCAGCCCCACCAGCCTCCCCCGTCGTTGAGGAACTGACGAGGGAAGTGCATGCCCTCCGTGCTCGGGTAACTGAGCTCGAGGATCAGATGTCCCACCTGATGGACATCATTTACCCTCCATCACCATAGGGCTATTGTATTAGATTTCATTATGTAATCTCGTTGGTAGTTTCATGTTTTACTCATGTATTATACGAACCTTATGTATGCAACTTTCTTATTAATGGATGGAACTTAATGTTGTTTAATTATTATACGGTGTTCTATTTAGGTTATTACCTGATGGTTTTCATGCTATCTGTAACTAGCTATCCATGCTTAGTTAGTCTGTATTGTGATGTTTCTCGGTTGATTACCTTATGCTATAGCATTATGAATTGTTGAATGCGGAATTTTGGCTTAAGTCGAAATTTTTGTTTAGAAGATCAATGGTGAACGGAAGAGTTCCAAGGGACTTGCCCACAATAGCTCGGATTGAGGAGATGATAGCTGCTCGAGTAGCCGCAGCTATGGCGAATGCTAACCCTGCTCCAGCTCCACCGGCCAACCCAACTGTTCAGAACGGGTGTACCTATAAGGAATTCTAGAGCTGCAAGCCCCACAATTTCAGTGGTACTGAAGGGCCAGTTGGGCTGATGAGATGGTTTGAGAAGTTGGAATCTGTATTCCGTGTGAGTAACTGCTCTGAGGGGAATAAGACTAAGTACGCTTCCTGCACTTTGTCGGATGGCGCTTTAACTTGGTGGAACACACTCGCCCAGGCCAAGGGAATTCACGAGGCTTATGCTACACCATGGGAGGAGTTTAAGAGTGCTATGATCGAGGAGTATTGCCCCCGAAATGAAATTCAGAAGATGGAAGCGGAGTTTTGGGAACTGAAAGTTGTAGGGACTGATCATGATGGTTATAACCGAAGGTACTTGGAGTTAGCTTTGATGTGCCCCACGATGGTCACTTCTGAATTTAAGCGAATGGAACGATATTTGTGGGAACTTCCCAAGGACATTCAAGGAAATGTCACTTCATCAAAACCAGCGAATGTCCCAGAATCTATGCGTATGGCGCACACCCTGATGAACCAAATTACCCGCCAAGAGCCAGAAAAGGAGAAATCAGAATCGGGAGCTAGTAATGGGAAGCGTAAGTGGGACGGAAGCAAGGGAAAAGGTTTTGACCGAACCCGACTAAGAGGTATGAGAATTTCAAAGTGAACAACGATTGGAGGAACCCAAACCCTAGCTCAAACCCTAACTACAAGGGTACCCTTTCTCAGTGCAAGAGATGCTATAAGCATCATACTGGGTACTGCAACGTGGTTTGTGAAAAGTGTAAGAGGACTGGATACATCGGCAAAGATTGTAAGATCACCGCCCCAACTGTGAGGACAAACCCGATTGGACCCAGGAAGTGCTTTGAGTGCGGCCAGCAGGGCCACTTCAAAAATGAATGTCCGAACAAGAAGAAGGATGGTGGGCCAGCACGTGTAAGAGTCTTCAACATGAATGCCCGAGATGCCCGTGAGGATCCTGACTTGGTCACATGTACATTCATTATCAATAATCTATTAGCTTCTGTCTTGTTTGATACTGGTGCCGATAGGAGTTATGTAGATAGACACTTTTGCTCTAAGATAGATTGGTCGTTAGTACCTTTGGAGGAGAGTATGCTTGTTGAGGTAGCCAATGAAAAACTTGAGAAAGTTGACCAAATTGGCCGAGGAGGTATAATAAACTTAGCTGGTGTAGATTTCGAGATAGAATTAATACCCATCAAGTTGGGAAGCTTTGATGTGATTGTCGGTATGGACTGGTTGTCCAAGGTAAGAGCCGAAGTTATCTGTGGTGAGAAGATTCTCCGTATACCACGCGAAGATGGTGAGCCTCTGATTGTTTACAGAGATAGATGTAGTCCGAAGTTGAACCTTATTAGTTGCTTGAAGGCACAAAAGGTTATGAAGAAGGGACGTTTTGCTGTTTTGGCGCATGTGAAGAAGCTAGAAGTTGAAGAGAAAAGCGTGGAGGATGTGCGAATTGTGAACGAATTTCCCGACATCTTTCTAGAAGAACTACCGCCGAGATCAGTGGAATTTCAGATCGATCTAGTACCAGGAGCTGCACCTGTAACCCGCGCACCTTACCAACTAGCACCTTCCGAACTGCAAGAGTTGCAGAGTCAACTGCAGGAACTACTAGACCGTGGATTTATCCGACCGAGTTCGTCGCCTTGGGGCGCACCTGTTTTGTTTGTGAAGAAGAAGGACGGATCTTTCCGCATGTGTATCGATTATCGTGAACTAAACAATTTGACGATCAAGAATCGTTATCCACTTCCTAGAATTGACGATATTTTCGATCAGCTGCAAGGATCCAGTGTTTACTCCAAGATTGATTTACGATCAGGTTATCACCAGTTGAGGGTGAAGGAGAGCAATGTGATGAAGACTGCGTTCAGAACCCGTTATGGCCATTATGAGTTTCTCGTGATGCCATTTGGTTTAACTAACGCACCTGCCGTGTTTATGGATCTCATGAATCGTGTATGCAAGCCATATCTGGATAAGTTTGTTATCGTCTTCATAGATTATATCCTCATCTATTCCAAAAGCGAAGAAGAACATGAGCAACATCTTCGACTCATGCTAGAACTCTTGAAACAAGAGCAACTTTCTCCAAGTGCGAATTTTGGTTGAAGGAAGTTCGATTTCTTGGTCATATCGTGAGCGATCAGGGTATCAAAGTCGATCCTGTAAAGATCGAAGCTATCAGTAAGTGGCAAACCCCCACTACTCCGACTCATATTCGCCAATTTCTAGGTCTCTCTGGTTATTACCGAAGATTCATTGAAGGTTTCTCTCTGATTGCTCGTCCTTTGACTGCATTAACTCATAAGGGGAAGAAGTTCATTTGGGAAGCCGAGCAAGAGTCTGCATTTCAAACCCTAAAGCAGAAGTTGACCTTCGCACATATCTTATCACTTCCCGATGGCAGTGACGAATTCGTTGTGTACTGCGACGCCTCGAAACATGGATTTGGTTGTGTTTTGATGCAATGGAAGAAGGTTATTTCTTACGCCTCCCGACAACTGAAGATTCACGAGTGAAACTACACTACTCACGATCTTGAACTTGGAGCTATTGTCTTCGCACTCAAACTGTGGAGACACTATCTTTATGGAACCAAGAGTACTATCTTCACCGACCACAAAAGCCTCTAACACATATTCGACTAGAACCAGCTGAATATGAGACAGCGTCGATGGATTGAGACGTTGAACGACTATAATTGTGAACTTCATTACCACCCTGGCAAGGCAAAATGTTGTAGCCGATGCCTTTAGCCGAAAGGAGAGAACGGTACCACTTCGTGTCCGTGCCTTGGACATCACCATTCAGACGAATCTCAATAACCAGATCCGCGTAGCTCAAGAAGAGGCTCTCAAGGAGGAGAATATTTCTCAAGAGAACTTGAACATTCTCGTTTCTTGATTTGAGGTCAAGGAGACTAGAATCCGATACTTTTCCGGAAGAATTTGGGTGCCTAGTTATGGGGATTTACGGAGCCTTATTCTAGATGAAGCACACAAGTCAAGGTATTCGATTCATCCAAGAACATGTAAGATGTACCACGACCTCAAGGTTCAATATTGGTGGCCGAACCTCAAAAGGGATGTTGCATCTTATGTTGGAAAGTGTTTGACTTGTTCCAAGATAAAAGCCGAACATCAGAAGCCGTCTGGATTACTCCAACAACCCGAAATCCCGCAATGGAAGTGGGAAGGAATAACAATGTATTTCATCATGAAGCTACCGAAGACGGTAGGAGGTTATGATACCATCTGGGTTATCATTGACCGTCTTACCAAATCTGCTCACTTCCTAGGCATGAAGGAAACTGATACGATGGAGAAACTGGTGCAATTATACATAAAGGAAGTTGTATCTTGACACGGTGTACCCTTATCGATTATCTCAGATCGTGATACCCGTTTTGATTCTTGGTTTTGGCGTTCTTTACAAGAAGCCTTGGGAACACGTCTTGACATGAGTACCGCATATCACCCACAAACCGACGAACAGAGCTAACGCACGATTCAGAATTTAGAGGACATGCTGCGTGCTTGTGTTATGGATTTCGGAAAAACTTGGGAGAAGCATTTACCGCTAGCCGAATTCTCTTACAACAATAGCTATCATGCAAGAATTAATGCTGCACCTTTTGAAGCGTTGTATGGCCACAAGTGTCGTTCTCCTATTTGTTGGGCCGAGGTAGTTAAAAAGCAACTCACCGGTCCCGAACTCGTCCATGAAACCACCGAGAAGATTGTCCAAATTCAATCAAGGCTCAAGATGGCCCGTGATCGTCAGAAGAGCTATGCCGACCTTAAACGTGGAGATCGCAAATTTTAAATCGACGACCACGTTATGTTGAAAGTTGCACCTTGGAAAGGTGTAATCCGTTTAGGAAAGTGTGGGAAGTTGAATCCGCGATATATTGGTCCTTTTGAAGTTTTAGAGCGTGTTGGACCCGTTGCTTACCGTTTGGATCTTCCGACTCAATTGAGCGCAGCTCATTCCAGTTTCCACGTGTCGAATCTGAAGAAATGTCTTACTAAACCAAAACTCGTCATACCTCTCGAGGAGCTTACGATTGACGACAAACTCCATTTCGTGGAAGAACCTGCCGAAATTATGGACCGTGAGGTCAAGACCCTGACACGCAGCAAGACTCCGATCGTCCGAGTACGATGGAATGAAAAATGAGGACCTGAGTTTACTTGGGAGCGAGAGGATCAGATGAAACAGAAGTATCCTCACCTCTTCACAACTCTACCCTCTACCTCAGCTTAAAATTTCGGGATAAAATTTTCATTAACAGGTGGGTAATGTAACGACCCGACTTTTTCGACTTGCTTTTGTACTTTGTGCTTTATGTGAAACTGCGTATTTGTGTGTACTGAGCTATATTATGCTCTGGGAACTTTCTACACGTGGATTACTTGCGTTTATATATTAAAATGTTCCTTTAAGTACGTAGGTTACTTAACTTGAACCCCAGAAGCCTTTATGACCGTTAGAGTCACTTGACGTTTAGAACGAACTGCACACTGTGTACACGTTTAACTTTTGTCGTAACCGGAATATTACGACTACGAAATACTAATTGTTATAATAACAATTACTTGGGTTTTTGGATGCTTAATTACGCTTAGTAATTTACTAGAGCACAGTAGTTAGTCTTGTTGGACTTTCTACCTTGTTGGACTTTAGCCCACCCTACACTACCTAGTGGACTATTTAATTAGCCCAATTTAAATACGTTAGTGACCCATATTAATGAAAGACAAATGCCCATTTATTAGAGGGAACATACTAGCATTTTTGTTAAGCATTATCCTTAATGTTGCATGGGATCCTAACATAAGCACCTACTTTAGATAACCATTAACCAAAAAGCAAAAAGGTGTCCCCCTTATCCCCCCCCCACACTAACCCACGGCCTAAACTACCCTACCCTCACCTCACTACCTATAAATACAAGCCTTATTTCACTCATTTCACACTTGATCACATTTGCAATTTACACACACTTACTCTCTAATTCTCTCTCTAGTCTTTCTCACTCTAAAAAGTGTAAGTTTTTGATTTATTTCTTCTTCTTCTCCCTTCATCACCCACGACATCATCATCATCATCATCATCAAAGGGATCAAACTTTTTAGCTTTTGATCTTGATTACATCTTGTAGATTCAAACTTGGGTATGAATCCTTCAAGATCACGGAAGATTCAAGCTTTCTAGCTTTGAATCTTCACTTATTTTGTAGATCTAAATATTTTTAGCTTTAATCTTGTTATTTTATTATAAAGATTCAAACTTGTGTTTGTAATCTTCATGTATCTTAAAGATCCAAGCTTTATGCTTTAAGATCTTCAAGAACACTAAAGATCCAAGCTTTTTAGCTTAGGGTTTCATTATTATGTTAAAGATCTTAGCTTTTTAGCTTATGGTCTCATTACTTTCATTATTCTGTTAAAGATCTTAGCTTTCTAGCTTATGGTCTCATTAATCTTGTAAAGATCCAAGCTTTCTAGCTTAGTGTTTTCTTAATACTTGAGATCTAAGTTATTATTGTAGTTCTCACTTACTTGGAACCTTTTTGTGTTTTTTTGTGATGATAAAGATTAAGTCTTCATCATCACACATGATATAGATGCATGAACTTGTGTAAAATGGACAAAGGTTGAAGCTTTATTGGATTCATGCAATAAAGAGGCAATCTTGATGTTCAAAACTTGTAGAATGATAGATTTTACTCTTAGTTGTGTGTTGATGGTTGAACCTTGGTCAAAGTGATGCTAAAACATCAAAGAGTTGTATACTTGAAGCTTACAAGCATCAAGGATGAGAATCGTGATGAGCATCAAGCACCAAGAACCTCACCGGAGCACTTGTTTGCAATTTTTCGGGGTCTGATCAGACTCCTGGGCTTCTGGAAAATTAATTTTCAGATAGTTCGTTTCGAGTAGATGACTTTTCGTTTAGGCCTCGACTTATACAGTTTAGGAATTATAGCCTTCCGAAAGTCACTACGTCCTTGTAACGTTATGCTGAAATTTCTGACCTACTCGCACTTAAACCATACGGTCAAACAAAGACGAATTAGGTTCTGAAAATTGGTCAGCAGTTAGAGGACTCACATACGGAGCCATATCCACTGACTACGCATCTTTTCAATTTGTATAGAAGTCGTAACAGCTGTCCGAAGTCAGCCTTTTGTTTCGATCTCTATTCTTGTTAAACTTACCTTAGTGTTGATGAATGATGATGATAATGATGATGTCGATGATGACACTTAAACTTAATTTATTCACTTTTAACCTTTTGGGACAACATACTGACCTAGTGACCTTTGACTTAGGTTGACGACCTTTCGGACCGACTTACTACATGCATACGTTTCGTATCGACTTTTACTGCTTATTCACTGTGAGTTATAGCTTCCCTTTTTTACTTATACTATTTTTGGGACTGAGAATACATGCGCTTTTTATGTTTTACTTACTTGACACGAGAACTTAAACTTTACATATGTGTGGGTTATATAACGGCATAAACATTCCCCTTAGCACGGTAAAGTTTACTCATTGGTTTTTGAACCGGTGAACGCGAATATTAGATATGGATCCATAGGGTTTGACATCCTTACTCGGGCTAGTCGCGCTAGCATTTAATGGGTGTTTGATACTTCGAGGACATACGCACTCGCCAAGTGTACCTTTAGGGGGTATTACTATTACGTTAAGTTACTTACCGGGTGCCCACGGACAAGCATATACTTTTCATACTGTTTTGAATATGATAACTCGTGGTCTACATTACTTTACTGATTATAAACTATAGCTCATCAACATTCATGTTGACTTTTAAGTGTGTATTTCTCAGGTGCTTAGACGATGTTGCTTTCGCTGTTAGATTTGCTGTCTTGGTGTTATAGACTTGCTGTTATAGACCTGCTGTGTTAGATTTCCGCTGCATTACTTAGAGATGTCTCAATCATGGAACTTTTATCTTGCATTCGTAACTTATGTTATTTTCAAATAATGACTTTGTAACGACCTTTGTGTCACGTTATCTTTTGTAAACGCTAACTTTTTATGAATGCAAAACTGGTTTTCAAACTGCATGTAGTCTTTGATCGTGTAAAGATCCTGTTGTTGACGAATCGTACACGATGGTTTTGTACAGGGCGTCACAGAATATCATATGTTCTATATATATAAAATATAGTTTGCATCTTTATGTATTTGTATTCATGCACGATCATGCATGACTGCTTATAACGTCAAATACTATAACCTATATATACATACATACGTATAACGAATCAACTTATTATATTCATATTCATAATATAACATATTTATGTTCATGCTAGTATTATAATCGTGTTATACGTTATAATTATAACCTCTATATCTATAACTCGTAATCATAATCATACTTGTATTAATATAATTATAATCATATTCTATAGTCTTTACTATATCATCTTTTGTTATTAGTTTCATAATATTTTTATTAACATGTTAACTATATTTATAACCACAATTATATATCATATTCATGTTATTCATATTTATATTCATGTTCATAGTAAATCATGACCCTATTCATAACATATTTATATTTATAACCAAGGAATTATAGTTTGAATCTTAAAAAAATTAAGTTTTTGAGTTACCTCGAACGTTAAACGAAAGAATTAGAATTAATGGGAGTCTCGCGGTCGCAACCTTAACTCTCGCGATCACGAAGTTTGTAGCTGCAGCAGAAGAAACGAATGTCGCAGCAGCAACAGTCTACCAAAATAGCAGCAGCAGAAAACAAGAATTAACAGCAGTAGACCATGGCTACAGAAGAAAAATTCGAACGCTTATGTGTGTGTTTGGGTCACCGAATAACAGCAAAAAGATGCAGCAACAACAGCCCAAAAAGCTTCAGCTTTTTGGGTATTTGATACCGAACAGCAGCTGCAAAGAGCAGCAATTAGAGCAGAGGTGGTGGCGGTTTTCGAGTGATTTTTCAGCAGTAAGAAACATCTAATAGTGGCGATGGTGTGGTAGTTTAGTGGAGGTTGATGGTGGTGATTGTAATCGGCTAAAAAGCTGATGGGGTTGGGGTGATTTTTGGTCGAAGAATACGAGGAGCAATGGAGAGAGTTTTGTGATGGCCCCATCAATACACTTAACGGCTCCGTCTCTTGGTCCCACAGCTTGATCGAACTTAAATGAATTTAATAAACAACATTGCATTCTTTTATTCAAAAGTTTTCCAAAAAGGAAATTTACCAAAATATGTAGTTTAAACAACCCAACATATTAATAACCAAAGTTGACATAAAACATTGTCAACCAATACTCACAAGTTTAAATTATCCAAAAATAGAATGCAAATTCAAAGTTTCATAAATGTTTAGCAAAATCTGCCCAAATGCATGCAGACTCTTCTAACACAGCGGAAGCATCAAATAAACTCAAGTACCTGTGAAAACATGCGAGTAAACTGTCAACAAAAATGTTGAGTGAATTATAGGTTTAAATAAACGTACAAGCTTTAGACCACAAGATTTAAAATATTAGAAAACATAAAACATTATTCCATTATCAATGAGCAACCTGGTAACCACTTAACCCTTTATTTACCCTTGCCAAACACAATAAATAATATACACTGAACAAGTGTATCTTCAACTAAATACGAATTACTAAACATTCCGATTATAAATTGCTAGCGCGACTAGCTCGAAATGGGGTTGTCAAACCCGATAGATCTATCCGTAGGATTCGCGTTCACCAGTAGAAACCAGTGATTACAGTTACTAGACTAGGGAATATTTTTTTTCAACTCATAATGAATAATTTAAATTTTAATTGCCACTTGTGTCTAAACGTAAAACAAAATGCATGTAATCACATCCCAAAAAATATACTTTAAAGAGTATGAAAAACGGGACTATAACTCACCTTAAAGCAAAAGAAGTAACCACACAAAAATGCGAACAGCAAGTGAAGTAAAGTGATCAAGAATGAGCACAACGCCGACCTATAAATAAAGCAGGTCGATATAAATAACTAACTTAGGTCACGTCTTAGTATGATAGCTATAGTACTTGTTGTAAGTAGACATAGAACAACGCTCAACATGCTTCGATTTGATCAGAACAGCGTAAGGACACGTACTTTCTATTTTTAGAAAGTTTCTATTTTAGGAAAGTTTCTATTTTAGGAAAGTTTCTATTTTTGGAAAGTTTCCATATTTAGAAAGTTTCTAATTTAGGAAAGTTTCTATTTTTAGAAAGTTTCTATATTTGGAAAGTTGCTATTTTTGGAAATTATATAAGTTAGGAAAGTTTCCTTAATTAGAAAGTCAACAAAAGTCAACTGAAAGTCAAAGTCAATCGAAAGTCAACTTAAAAGTCAACCTTGGTCAAACATAGTCAACATTGAATATTTAAAGTATAAGTTATATTAATAATATAAGTTATAATGTTATTTAAAGTCATATATGTATAATTATGTCATAACATGAGTTTAATTAAATTAAAATGAATTATTAAAGTTAACATAAGTTTAAATGATATAATTAATATAACATAAGTATTTAAGTAATTAATTAAATATTAATCATAATATAAGTATTATTAATTAATAATAGATTTTAAATCATATCATAAGTATTATTAATTAATAATGAATTATTAATCCTATCATAAGTTTCTAATTATAATTATTAAATCATAAGTATTTAATAATTAAATTATAATTAAATAATAACTAAGCCTTATAATAATTAAATAATTAATTAATCTTTATTATAAGTCTTAATATAATGATATCATAATATAAGTTTAATACTTATCATAAGTATTTTTCATTAATAATAAAAGTATTATTAATCATAAGTTTAATTAAATGTTTAATTAAATCAAAATTAATTAATAAATGATATAATAAACATGTATATCATAAGTTTTAAATTAAAATAATTACTTTTTATATCATAAGTAATTTATTAATAATGAAAATCATTATTTATGTCATAAGTCTTATTTAATAACCATACGTTTTAAATTAAAAGTTCATCGGGTCATAACTTGAGCCCCGAGAATTAGTTTTCGGCGAGTCTTATATATATCTTCGCCTAACCAACCCACCCGACACATTAGTGTGCTCAAGAACACCCCAAGAACAGCCACCAAGTCGTGACCATCAGCCATTATTCAACTTGGAGCTTTAATCCGTTCAAAAAGATGTTTTAGTCATAACGGGTGATCCGTGGCTCGGATTTCGATGACCCGAACATGAAAGTTCATCCAATCATCAATCCTAATACAGTATTACACCCTAAAGACTCCAAAAGTGGTCACAAAGTTGGACCATACCTGAATCAATTCGTTTTTACATTTTAATTTCAATTAAACACCATTTTAATCATATCTAGAGCTCCGGGAATCGAAATAACATGAATCCGGAGTCTAAAATTAATGTATCGATGAGAGGAACTCATATAAACACTTTAATTTCACTTTTATATCAGTTATGTTTACAGCAATGATCAAACAAGCTGCTGTTCCAAAATAATCAAACCGAAAACATGAATTAACGAGCATTTCTACGCATACTATCAACAATACAATAACATATAATCATCATACAATCAATATAACATGTAAAAATAGTAAAATATATGAAAAATCAAAAATCTAGGGTTAGAGTTTATACCCTAATCGAGAATCAAGAGATATGGTTGCGTAGAGAACGAAGAGATGAACGCGGTTGTGTAAACAATACAATGATCCAAGCTTTATTTTGATGGATGGTGATGATGATGTTGATGATGATAATCGGTGGCCAAAGAAAAAAAAAGTAGAGTAGAGGAGAGAAAATATGAGAAGTAGGTTATTTAGAAATGAATGTGATAAATGAAATGAATTGCAAAATGAAAAAAAAAACGAAGTATCCTCCCCCCTACATGGGGTTCGGCCGATTTTTACATGGGGGTGGGCCCCATTAGCCCACTTTTGTAAATTGGTAATTCCCTTGTAGCCCAAACGCTCGAACGAAACCCAAAACGTGAAAACACGACTATGCTTTTGAAAATTCAGAGAGATAACAAATACGCGACGAAAAATATATATAAGCACTATATATAAATATATGACATTAAAATATCATATTTAAAATAATTAGGATTTAAAAATCCCAAAAGCTCGACCGTTGGTTTGAAAACCGAAAAGATTCACCTGATAGAAATCCACGACACGTAGAAACGTACAATTTAAAATATGAATACAAATATTCATTGAACACATAATAATTAATATATTATTACTAAAATAATAATATAGGTCATAGAAATGACACGGCACTAATAACAATTAACGAACATTAAATAATAAACGGTAAAAGATAACGAAAAAAGTAGGGTCGTTACAAGTTTTGTGAGTTTGGTTGTGATGAATGTGTGAGATTAGGGGTGTTTAAATAGGTGAGCAATTAGAAGGAAGTTAGGATTCTCAATTCTTTATGAAAACCTTTGGAAGTTATATGAATACTAGAATTAGTTTAGGATAGAGTTTAGGAGTTCTCTTTAATTATTTATTATTCTTATTTATTTATTTTAATGGCCGAATTTTTACTTAAATATATAGAAATTTTCGGTATATATATATATATATATATATATATATATATATATATATATATATATATATATATATATATATATATATATATATATATATTTGGTTTTTGTTAATTTCAAATATACACTCTAACCCTTGTACATTTTTAAGTGTGTTTATTTATTTATAATGATAATGATCCAAGATTAAAAGTTAGTAATTTAATTACGAAAGTCTCGGTGGTTTCATAGAATTTAGTCTCAGTTTTCTTAACCGAATGTGATTAAAGTTTACTTTGGTTGGCCTAGGACTCAATCCTAAGTTTTATGTTTCGTTAAATTCTTAACTGTCGTTAACTAGAATGTAAGGAAAAAGATTAGTTATTATATTACCTACCCGTTATTAGAAATTTCGTCTCAAAATTTAGTCGTTGCCATCAGTCGACGTTGCGTTTGAAAATAGGAGAGGATATTTTCATTTAATTTGGTCTTTACGTTCCTTACATGAACTTAGGTCCTCAACGGGCGTTCTAACAAAGTTTTGAGAATAGGAATTCTTCTATGTTTGAGTCGTTTGACCTCACGGTCCATAACTTCTACAAACTCTTCTATGAAATCCTAAGAACATCAGCATTGGGATTTTTATTACTCGAATAATTAAAAACTACTTCTTTGACACAAACCTGCTATGACTCATTACTCAACCCACCAATTTTCTAACTTTATAAGAGCATAGATAAATGACATTCTAGCTACAGCATATGAGTATAAGAGTGTAACACCCTGTTTTTTTTAAATCACAGCGGAAGACTTCTTTTACATAAATACCCTTATTCAATAGAAAACATGATTACCACAAATCGTTAGTTGATTACTTTATTACAAACCACAGGTGTTACGTTAAACGACAAGTTACATAATCTACAAAAGTTAAGACATCAGAGTTCGTCTTGTCAAACATATCTTCAACCCCACTCCTGTCCCTACCAGCACTAATATCCAAAACCTGCAAGGGAGGAGCTGAGGGGTTAGCACGAGGCTAAGTGAATGGAACTATCAAGAGGTCTAGCATACAGTACCAACTTGTACCAATACAACTACAACAACTTACAACATACAACAACTAGCAACTAGCAACTGGCAACTATGCTCCAACTAAAGGATCGACGGCTTGTATGGGCACACGACCACTAGTTGATCTGGCTAGAGTCTACCGATAGTCCTTACTACTGAATCCCCAGTATAGTCATCCACATGCAGGTGATGCGTCGTTCAGCACTATACTCAACAAACAGTAGCCAACTGAACCCAACCACAACTAGGTTGACCTCTCTGAGCTGAACCTAACAGATCAAGGTTCCAACAACAACAACGACAACTACAATAACTAGTGCACATACAATCAGTCAACTACTACTACTAGAGGCAACTAATACTACTAAAAGCATGACAACCCTAACAGATAACTACTAAACATGGCAACTAACAACACTATAAACATAGTAGCGCAACTTGCTACTCTATACTACACCAAGTGATAATCCCACTCACCGATTTCCAGAAACAGAAGGCACTCAGAATTCTAATCTTACGGAGCCTTCTCTTCGTCCTTTCCACCTGATAACAGCATAAACCTAGTTAGCTTCTATCCGTTAGCACAAAACAGCACAATACATCAAATCAGTATCAAAAGTGCCACAAAAAGGTCTACTTAACACTTATGCATTTTTAGATTTACATTCTGATCATCATAAGTCATGCGGGCAGCATAACAGCTAGAAAACAGCCATTAAACAACAACAGTCAGCACTGATCTACATCCGTACGGTTGCAGGTATAACCGTACGGTTACAAGTACATTCGTATGGTTACATCATATATCCATACGGTTGCACACTTACTGCTCGGTTGCATCAACACCTCTGCATCCGTACGATTGCACATGCACCCGTACAGTTGCACAATCTACCCATGCAGTTACAAACTGCAACAGTACATTTGTATTCATCGAGCAACAGCAGCAGAAACTGATTGACACCAAAATCCATTTAGTAAACGTTTATAACAACTAAAGGAACATAAACCATAACGTTTTACACCAAACCAACATCTGAATCAACCATTTTGACATCAACACCCACTTAGATAAAAACATAACTAAAGACTCCATTTAAACAAAACTTACATCATGAAAACGAATGATTCTTACCTTGTTATGACCACAAATTCAGTAGCAACTAATTACACTACCAAATTTAGACTCAAAATCAAGATTCAAGAGATTAGGGTTTTAAGGGAGAAAGAGTTAGGTACGGGGTGTTTTAAAAACTTCAAGAAAATGAGAAAAGAAGCTGGTTTCTTCCTTATATATCTGCGTAAAACACATTACCCCATCACACACAGGTATTTACTAATTATCTGATATCTTTCGTACTTAATTTAACTACCCTAACGGAGTCCAAATTAAATAAATGAATCTGTTATGTGACCCTTGTCACAAACTGGTCTGAACTAAACAACCAAATAATTATAAACATATAATTATTATAATAACATACAAACACACCCAAGGTCAAAAGGGTCATTTTAACTAGGCCCGGTAACAGGATGTTATAAATCTACCCCCTTAAAGAGATTCCGTCCTCAGAATCAGGTCAACTACAGTCAACAAACCGTTACCTCAACTAAGTATTTCTCAATAATCGATCCAAACTAACAAATCGTCCTTCCATTTCCAATCATTTTCCTTTAAACAAGTGCATGAATATGGAATTTCTAACATTTACACGCGTCTGATATATTACAATTTACCACAACGTCCACTTGTCAACGACTTGAATTCACAAATCTTCGCTGTCAATCCAATGATCCAAGTCAAATTTCACGTTTCCAAGTCATTCTGTATTGAAAATCTCACCATCTGTCATCAAATTCATCTCCTAACACATTCAACATTTCATAATTATCCCAAGCTTAGGCAATAGAATTAGTCATCATTCTAAGTTATGTGACTATGTCCACAAAATTTGTCCTTAAGTCAACAGAATCTCAGAGATTATTCGTCTCATGTCTAGTCACGTAACAATTCAATATAGCACATGCCACATAATTTTTCCTTCAGCTTTCTAAAAATTCCGTATGACTCACCATAATACACTTCTGTTGGCCACACACAAGTATATTATTCTGAATCACACCTTCATACTGAATCGCTCGAAATGGAAAAAATACTACTTGTTTGATATGGCCAAAACGGACGGCTTTATTTATGCGGTGTCGTTACGTCGCAATACGTCAAAATTAGCTACCAGAAGAGCGTAGAAGTTTTATTATTTATATTTAGCTGGGGTTTCCTAGCTATAACTCACCTACTTATCTTTCTTTTAATGAGTAAGTGGTAAATATAACTCATGTTCGTATTTTTGTATGTTTGCTCAATAACGTGGGACAAAAGTGCCTAAATAGGTAACCCTAGTAGACAAGTGGTGATAAATTAAGATTAACTACTAATACTATAATATAACTATAAAGAAAAAGATAGATACGTATGAAGAATAGAATCCTGATGGGGAACTATCACAAGAGTTAAACTTCCTAGAATAAACACTAAACCTTAATCAACTAGGCTATGAACCTAACTGATTTGTCACTAAGAGTTTAGGCCTTGAAGATTCTAGCTAAGACGGAAATCCCTACTCCCAACGGTAACCTTAGAGGGTTAAACGACCTTATGGATAGAATCCTAGGTACATGAACAAAGTGGTATATCCCTAAAGGAAAGTCTCAGCTTTTCTTAATCCTAGTTGGTCTAACTAAAGTAATATTCCACCACTTAATACTAAGCTATGCCTTAACATTAACAGATGTGCAATCTTAGATATTCTAAGGTACTACTAATTGGATTAGAAGTGTCTCCCTTGCGATCACTTACTCAACCCCAGATCATCTTACAACATCTCAAGAACGTTACTTCTGACGCGAATCATGCTGCCGTGCAAGCTAGTGTTCACTGAACTCTATATTGCCTACTCTAATCACAACCTAAATAGGTAGCTCTTCTTTGACGAATAAATGGTTATTCGTACGTAGGTACTATATCCTTATTGTGACGTTAAGCACACATAACTACTTACCCATATCCTAGGGTTTATCAAGTCCTAATACTAGGTTATAGCCACGTGATTAAGCGGAAAGGGTGATCCGTAAATTAAGCTTCTAAACCATTAAGATTTTAGCATAACTATAACATAAGATTCAGATAAAGTATTCAACACATAATAAACATTTGCAACGGATAGATAAGCATGCAAGATGAAAGCAACTTAAAATAACAAGATAACTTTAATAAATTAAGGAAAGCGTTCACCGTTTACAGACGAGATCCGGACCATTACAAGTGATGACATCCTCTAGACCGCTCCTATTACAATCTTCAGCATTCGCCTCCGGGTACTTAATTTCTCGCTCGAAGGTGAGAAGGCCTTGAAAGCTCTAGTGAGAGAAAGTTTATTGTAATGAGAGAGTGAGGAGAGGTGTGTTTAAAATGGATGACAAAAGGCCTTTAAATAGAAGTGAAAATGGCCTACAAATGGCTGGCAGGCCGTTTGGCAAGCCGTTTTATAGGACGTTTGTTGTGGCCGTTTGCCAGGCCAACCCGTTTGTTGTGCCCGTTTGTCTGGGCCGTGTGTAACATCCTATAATCGGGCCTAGGTGAAATGATCATTTTACCCTTATGTTTGGCGTAGTTAGCGATTTTAATAATTATATGTTTATAATTATTGGTGCATGTGGTTAGGACCAGTTTGTGACAAGGGTCACAGAACAGGTTTGTTTATTTAATTTGAACTTCGTTTGGGTCATCTAACGATGTACGAAAGATATCAGATAACTGATAAATACCCGTGTGTTGTACAGTGTGGGAATTAATCCCAATTAAGTAACTAGTGCTGTGTTTTATTCTCATTCATCTCCATCTCTCTAGAAATTTCCAAACATAAACCGTACATTCACTCCTTCACCTAATCAAACCCTTAATTCTAATCTTTGATCTAGAGCTCAAATTATTTACATCTTCTTGTTTCTTGTGATTTCCTGATTCTATCAAGGTAAGAATCATGAGTTTTAATGCTTGAATCTTTGTTAAAATGGTATTTTTGTGTGCTTGAGTAAAAGTGTGATTTTGATGCTTGATGCTTGATCTTAAGTGTTTGTTATGCTCAATTGTTGTTAGAAATAGCTTCTATATAGTTTATATGATGTTTTTGAAGTGGTTTTGGGGTTAAAACTTGCAAAAATCATGATTTAGGGTCAATAAACGCGAAAACAGCGAGCTGGAATGTTCTAACAGCTCCCACACTTTTGACAGCTCAACTACGCGGTTGAGCACGCATTTGAGGGCTCAACCACACGGTTGAGGGCTCAACCATACGGTTGAGGGCTCAACCACGGGGTTGAGCACTGGTCAGCTTTTGGTAAAATTAAAAAGTGCATAACTTTCAAACCGTAGCTCCGTTTTTGATTAATCAAATATCATTAAGAAGCTAGATCAAACTTTATTTTGGTCAGAAAAAGAGATTTTAGCGGGTATGTCTTGTTTTGCACGCACTTGAAGGTCGTTATTGAATGGAATTAGGTTGTAGACTTATCCCATGATGAATATTTGATGTTAGGACTTGGTTTAAAGTTATGATTGAGTATATATGTATATATATATATATGTGTGTGTGTGTGTGAATATGCATATATGTGGGTATGTATACATATTATCTAGGTATATATGTAAGTGTTAGTTTATATATACTGTGATTGTGATATAGTTAGTATTGGAATATGATTACTAACTTATTCAGTATGTGTTCTCAGGTGATATGGACGAGGAGAAGACTCGGTGACATTAGACTACCGAGTGTTGCCGGTATCGGTGAGTGGGACTAACTGGAGTATATTGTATCGAGTAGAATGTTATATTATGATTGCCATACTTGTTAGATATACTTGCTATTATGGTTATTTAGTATGTTGTGATGACTGCATGTTAGTTGATGCTTGTCTGTTGGAACCCAGTGCGTCCCTATTGTATGGTAGCCTCGGTAGGAGAGATCAACCTGCGGGTTGGGTTCCTCATGTGGTAGCCTAGACAATCGTGGCGTATATATATGTGAATGATGCTACCGTCGCGTGTGGATTATATATATACATACGGTGGTGGAGGAACTTCTGGTAGGCCCCAGTCCGATCAACTGGTGGTTAATGGTTTGGCCGAGCCGCCAGAGTCTCTGTAGACGGCACTTGGGTGATGTTTATGTGTTAGATTATGTGACATGATTAGTATGACAGTTCTTGTATACTATTACATGTAGTTAGTTGCACTCACATAGCTTCGTGCTAACCCCCTCTTCTTCCCTGTAGGTTGACTGTTGCATACTTAATAGATTCCAGGGAGACAGATTTTTGGGAGATATGTTTAACTAGTCGGAACTCTGATGTCGCGTCTTTTCTATTAAAGTTGTATGTACGTTTTAATATAACACCCGGTCATTTATTTATTAACGTGTTTATCATTAAATGGATTGTATATATATATACATGTTTATATTATGTATTTGTTAATTTGGTCTTCCGCTGTATTTAAAAAAAATAAAACTGGGGTGTTATAAGTTGGTATCAGAGCGTAGATTTGGCAGCATGTGTTTGAAAGTGTCATGTTCCTAAACCGTGTGTCGAGTTAAACATATCTTGGGGGTGGGTTAAGTGAATGAAGTAGGTATTGACGAGTTAGTTGGTAGAAACTAACAGATTATCTACTAAGATCTTATGTGTGAGATGTTGTGATAAGACAGGTATGAAGATCGATTCTGTAGTGACCCGAACTTTTCCATGTTTATATATATTAATTGAGATTGATATTTACATGATTAAATGTTTCCAACATGTTAAGCAATCAAACTTATTAAGACTTGATTAATTGAAATATGTTTCATATAGACAATTGACCACCCAAGTTGATCGGTGATTCACGAACGTTAAAACTTGTAAAAACTATATGATGACATATATATGGATATATATATATATAGTTAACATGATACTATGATAAGAAAACATATCATAAAGTATATTAACAATGAACTACATATGTAAAAACAAGACTACTAACTTAATGATTTTTAAACGAGACATATATGTAACGATTATCGTTGTAAAGACATTTAATGTATATATATCATATTAAGAGATATTCATACATGATAATATCATGATAATATAATAATTTAAAATCTCATTTGATATTATAAACATTGGGTTAACAACATTTAACAAGATCGTTAACCTAAAGGTTTCAAAACAACACTTACATGTAACGACTAACGATGACTTAACGACTCAGTTAAAATGTATATACATGTAGTGTTTTAATATGTATTTATACACTTTTGAAAGACTTCAATACACTTATCAAAATACTTCTACTTAACAAAAATGCTTACAATTACATCCTCGTTCAGTTTCATCAACAATTCTACTCGTATGCACCCGTATTCGTACTCGTACAATACACAGCTTTTAGATGTATGTACTATTGGTATATACACTCCAATGATCAGCTCTTAGCAGCCCATGTGAGTCACCTAACACATGTGGGAACCATCATTTGGCAACTAGCATGAAATATCTCATAAAATTACAAAAATATGAGTAATCATTCATGACTTATTTACATGAAAACAAAATTACATATCCTTTATATCTAATCCATACACCAACGACCAAAAACACCTACAAACACTTTCATTCTTCAATTTTCTTCATCTAATTGATCTCTCTCAAGTTCTATCTTCAAGTTCTAAGTGTTCTTCATATATTCTACAAGTTCTAGTTACATAAAATCAAGAATACTTTCAAGTTTGCTAGCTCACTTCCAATCTTGTAAGGTGATCATCCAACCTCAAGAAATCTTTGTTTCTTACAGTAGGTTATCATTCTAATACAAGGTAATAATCATATTCAAACTTTGGTTCAATTTCTATAACTATAACAATCTTATTTCAAGTGATGATCTTACTTGAACTTGTTTTCGTGTCATGATTCTGCTTCAAGAACTTCGAGCCATCCAAGGATCCGTTGAAGCTAGATCCATTTTTCTCTTTTCCAGTAGGTTTATCCAAGGAAATTAAGGTAGTAATGATGTTCATAACATCATTCGATTCATACATATAAAGCTATCTTATTCGAAGGTTTAAACTTGTAATCACTAGAACATAGTTTAGTTAATTCTAAACTTGTTCGCAAACAAAAGTTAATCCTTCTAACTTGACTTTTAAAATCAACTAAACACATGTTCTATATCTATATGATATGCTAACTTAATGATTTAAAACCTGGAAACACGAAAAACACCGTAAAACCGGATTTACGCCGTCGTAGTAACACCGCGGGCTGTTTTGGGTTAGTTAATTAAAAACTATGATAAACTTTGATTTAAAAGTTGTTATTCTGGGAAAATGATTTTTATTATGAACATGAAACTATATCCAAAAATTATGGTTAAACTCAAAGTGGAAGTATGTTTTCTAAAATGGTCATCTAGACGTCGTTCTTTCGACTGAAATGACTACCTTTACAAAAACGACTTGTAACTTATTTTTATGACTATAAATCTATACTTTTTCTGTTTAGATTCATAAAATAGAGTTCAATATGAAACCATAGCAATTTGATTCACTCAAAACGGATTTAAAATGAAGAAGTTATGGGTAAAACAAGATTGGATAATTTTTCTCATTTTAGCTACGTGAAAATTGGTAACAAATCTATTCCAACCATAACTTAATCAACTTGTGTTGTATATTATGTAATCTTGAGATACCATAGACACGTATACAATGTTTCGACCTATCATGTCGACACATCTATATATATTTCGGAACAACCATAGACACTCTATATGTGAATGTTGGAGTTAGCTATACAGGGTTGAGGTTGATTCCAAAATATATATAGTTTGAGTTGTGATCAATACTGAGATACGTATACACTGGGTCGTGGATTGATTCAAGATAATATTTATCAATTTATTTATGTACATCTAACTGTGGACAACTAGTTATAGGTTACTAACGAGGACAGCTGACTTAATAAACTTAAAACATCAAAATATATTAAAAGTGTTGTAAATATATTTTGAACATACTTTAATATATATGTATATATTGTTATAGGTTCGTGAATCAACAGTGGCCAAGTCTTACTTCCCGACGAAGTAAAAATCTGTGAAAGTGAGTTATAGTCCCACTTTTAAAATCTAATATTTTTGGGATGAGAATACATGCAGGTTTTATAAATGATTTACAAAATAGACACAAGTACGTGAAACTACATTCTATGGTTGAATTATCGAAATCGAATATTCCCCTTTTTATTAAGTCTGGTAATCTAAGAATTAGGGAACAGACACCCTAATTGACGCGAATCCTAAAGATAGATCTATTGGGCTTAACAAACCCCATCCAAAGTACCGGATGCTTTAGTACTTCGAAATTTATATCATATCCGAAGGGTGTCCCGGAATGAAGGGGATATTCTTATATATGCATCTTGTTAATGTCGGTTACCAGGTGTTCACCATATGAATGATTTTTATCTCTATGTATGGGATGTGTATTGAAATATGAAATCTTGTGGTCTATTATTATGATTTGATATATATAGGTTAAACCTATAACTCACCAACATTTTTGTTGACGTTTTAAGCATGTTTATTCTCAGGTGATTATTAGGAGCTTCCGCTGTCACATACTTAAATAAGGACGAGATTTGGAGTCCATGCTTGTATGATATTGTGTAAAAACTGCATTCAAGAAACTTATTTTGTTGTAACATATTTGTATTGTAAACCATTATGTAATGGTCGTGTGTAAACAGGATATTTTAGATTATCATTATTTGATAATCTACGTAAAGCTTTTTAAACCTTTATTTATGAAATAAAGGTTATGGTTTGTTTTAAAAATGAATGCAGTCTTTGAAAAACGTCTCATATAGAGGTCAAAACCTCGCAACGAAATCAATTAATATGGAACGTTTTTAATCAATAAGAACGGGACATTTCAGTTGGTATCAGAGCGTTGGTCTTAGAGAACCAGAAAATTTGCATTAGTGTGTCTTATCGAGTTTGTTAGGATGCATTAGTGAGTCTGGACTTCGACCGTGTTTTCTTTAAAAATGATTGCTTAACATTTTTGTTGGAAACTATATATTTTTAACATATGAATATTATGTGATATATTAATCTCTTAACGTGTTTGATATTATGTGATAGATGTCTACCTCTAGAACAAGTCCCATTGACTCACCTAATAATAATGAAGAGTCAAATGTAAATTGGAATGATTTGTGGACTGATTCACAAATTCCCGAAGAGGAACCGGAAGAAGAGTCGGAACCGGAAGAAGAATCGGAACCGGAAGAAGAATCGGAACCGGATGAAGAAATAGAACCGGTGGGGGAAATAATAAAACGGTTAAGTAAAAGAAAATCCTCAACCAACCGACCAAAGTTAATTATGGTCAATGGTGTTTCCGCCAAGGAAGCAAAATATTGGGAGGATTACCAATTCTCCGATGAATCGGATTCCGACGAGAATTCCGATGATGTTATAGAAATTACCCCAACTGAATTTAAAAAGGCAAAAGAGAATAATAAGGGAAAGGGCATAAAAATAGAGAAATCTAATTCCAATCCCGATGAACTTTATATGTATCGTCAACCCCCGAAGTCCTTAAGTTGTAACAATGACCCGGGAACCTCTAAACCACCAGGTTTTTCTAAACCAATGTGGATAACGACGGCTCGTATTAGGGGAACATCATATATCCCTAAAAACTTGGCAAAACGAACCAAAACCGAAGAAGAAGAAACGATCGAGTCGGAATAAGATAGTTGTATTCGTGTGGTGTAATATATGTAATATAGTGTTCGTATGCTTTATGATATATGTAAAAATTGCTTGTATTAATAAGTATTTTTTTTATGAATCTAACTCTTGTCTATTTTACAGTTTAAAAACACAAAATGGATAGACAACCCAATATTTTAAGAGACCTACCCGGAGACATGATTGATGAAATCTTGTCTAGAGTAAGCCAGAATTCCTCGGCACAACTATTTAAGGCGAGATCAGTTTGTAAGACATTCGAAGAACGTTCCAAAAATGTCTTGGTTTATAAGAGACTTTCGTTTGAAAGATGGGGGATATCACATTGGGAAACCCATAAGTTACGATGTGTTTACTTTGACGCATATATTGCGGGGAACCCAAATGCTATTTTACGCAACGGGTTAAGAAATTATTTTGACTCAATATATCCGAATATTGGACTTCGTGATTTAGAAAAAGCGGCTAACATGCAACATAAAGAAGCATGTTATGCTTACGGATTAGTAATGTTCGCTTCTCACCAAAGTGAGAACAAGAACATCGGGCTACAACTATTAAACAAAACGTTTCCACAAGTGACGGAGTCGGTAATTGGGGTAAGAAATGAGGTTTTTAGATTATTACGGGACTGTTGGACATTACGTAACCCTCGTCCCTTTGATGACGTTACAACACGCTGTCTTATCAACGGCCATAACGGTTATGTTGCACAAGACCAAGGATGGGAAGTAGTCCTAGTAAAACCAGAATGCATGACTTGTTTCTGGACGTATGAATTACGTGTCTTTATTGCCTTTGCCGAACGACTTGTGTACTAGCTAGAATTGTCTTCACAACTATCTTGTATCAAAGTTATTGTGTGCTATATTTCATGCTTTATGTAAAATAAGCGGTATTGTAAGTTTGTAAAATATTGTATAAAAGTTTGAACGCGAAATATTATTACAATCAGTTTTTCATATAGAATTGTAGTAGTTGAATTGTATATTAGCTACTAAGTATGAACTTAACGGGTAGGTACTACCCGAATTTAAACTTATAAAACGCTAATATGAAGAAAAAGCTTTTATAAATGAGTTCATATTATGCTACGAAATACTATTAACTACTCTTAATATTCTGTATGATTAACTTGCTCCATTTAACTATTTTGAAGGAAATGGCACCGACTACTCGACACACCGTGAATATGAATGAAGAGGAATTCCGTACTTTTCTAGCTTCAAACATAGCCGCAGTACAGGCTGCGCTACATACCAACAATAACCTTGGATCTAGCAGTACAGGAAATCGTGTAGGATGCACCTACAAAGAATTCACTGCCTGCAAACCTTTGGAATTTGATGGAACCGAAGGACCGATCGGATTGAAACGGTGGACCGAGAAGGTTGAATCGGTGTTTGCCATAAGTAAGTGTACTGAAGAGGACAAAGTGAAGTACGCTACGCATACCTTCACAGGCTCTGCGTTAACATGGTGGAATACCTATCTAGAGCAAGTGGGACAAGATGATGCGTACGCACTACCGTGGTCAGCATTCAAGCACTTGATGAACGAGAAGTACCGTCCCAGAACCGAGGTCAATAAGCTCAAGATAGAACTTAGAGGGTTACGAACCCAAGGATTTGATATTACCACGTACGAAAGACGATTCACAGAATTGTGCCTATTGTGTCCGGGAGCATTCGAAGATGAGGAAGAGAAGATCGACGCGTTTGTGAAAGGATTACCGGAAAGAATCCAAGAAGATATAAGTTCACACGAGCCCGCCTCCATACAACAGGCATGTAGAATGGCTCACAAACTAGTGAACCAGATTGAAGAAAGAATTAAAGAACAGACTGCTGAAGAAGCCAATGTGAAGCAAGTCAAAAGAAAGTGGGAGGAAAACGGTGATAAGAATCACCAATACAACAACAACAGCAATTACAACAATAATCGCAACAATTATCCCAACAATCGCAACATCAATCGCAACTACAACAAACGGCCCAACAACAACAACAACAACAACAACAACAACAACAACAACAGCAACTACAACAATCATCCCAACAACAATAATAACCGCAACAACAACAACAATCAGAAGCAGCTATGCCAAAGGTGTGAAAAGAATCACTCGGGGTTCTGCACCAAATTTTGCAACAAGTGTAAAAGAAATGGTCATAGCGCGGCAAAGTGTGAGGTCTACGGACCAGGGGTTAATAGAACGAAAGGAACAAATGGTGTCGGAACGAGTAATGGCGGAGCAAGTAGTGTCGGAGCAAGTTATGCCAATGTAGTTTGTTATAAATGTGGAAAACCAGGCCACATTATTAGAAATTGCCCGAACCAGGAGAACACGAATGGACAAGGCCGTGGAAGAGTTTTTAATATTAATGCGGTAGAGGCACAGGAAGACCCGGAGCTTGTTACGGGTTCGTTTCTTATTGACAATAAATCTGCTTACGTTTTATTTGATTCGGGTGCGGATAGAAGCTATATGAGTAGAGATTTTTGTGCTAAATTAAGTTGTCCATTGACGCCTTTGGATAGTAAATTTTTACTCGAATTAGCAAATGGTAAATTAATTTCAGCAGATAATATATGTCGGAATCGAGAAATTAAACTGGTTAGCGAAACATTTAAGATTGATTTGATACCAGTAGAGTTAGGGAGTTTTGATGTGATAATCGGTATGGACTGGTTGAAAGAAGTGAAAGCGGAGATCGTTTGTTACAAAAATGCAATTCGCATTATACGAGAAAAAGGAAAACCCTTAATGGTGTACGGAGAAAAGGGCAACACGAAGCTACATCTTATTAGTAATTTGAAGGCACAAAAACTAATAAGAAAAGGTTGCTATGCTGTTCTAGCACACGTCGAGAAAGTACAAACTGAAGAAAAGAGCATCAATGATGTTCCCATTGCAAAAGAATTTCCCGATGTATTTCCGAAAGAATTACCGGGATTACCCCCACATCGATCCGTTGAATTTCAAATAGATCTTGTACCAGGAGCTGCACCAATAGCTCGTGCTCCTTACAGACTCGCACCCAGCGAGATGAAAGAACTGCAAAGCCAATTACAAGAACTTTTAGAGCGTGGTTTCATTCGACCAAGCACATCACCGTGGGGAGCTCCTGTTTTGTTTGTCAAGAAGAAAGATGGTACATTCAGGTTGTGTATCGACTACCGAGAGTTGAACAAACTTACCATCAAGAACCGCTACCCACTACCGAGAATCGACGACTTATTTGATCAACTACAAGGCTCGTCTGTTTATTCAAAGATTGACTTACGTTCCGGGTATCATCAAATGCGGGTGAAAGAAGATGATATTCCAAAGACTGCTTTCAGAACACGTTACGGTCATTACGAGTTTATGGTCATGCCGTTTGGTTTAACTAATGCACCAGCTGTGTTCATGGACCTTATGAACCGAGTGTGTGGACCATACCTTGACAAGTTTGTCATTGTTTTCATTGATGACATACTTATTTACTCAAAGAATGACCAAGAACACGGTGAACATTTGAGAAAGGTGTTAGAAGTATTGAGGAAGGAAGAATTGTACGCTAAGTTTTCAAAGTGTGCATTTTGGTTGGAAGAAGTTCAATTCCTCGGTCACATAGTGAACAAAGAAGGTATTAAGGTGGATCCGGCAAAGATAGAAACTGTTGAAAAGTGGGAAACCCCGAAAACTCCGAAACACATACGCCAGTTTTTAGGACTAGCTGGTTACTACAGAAGGTTCATCCAAGACTTTTCCAGAATAGCAAAACCCTTGACTGCATTAACGCATAAAGGGAAGAAATTTGAATGGAATGATGAACAAGAGAAAGCGTTTCAGTTATTGAAGAAAAAGCTAACTACGGCACCTATATTGTCATTGCCTGAAGGGAATGATGATTTTGTGATTTATTGTGATGCATCAAAGCAAGGTCTCGGTTGTGTATTAATGCAACGAACGAAGGTGATTGCTTATGCATCTAGACAATTGAAGATTCACGAACAAAATTATACGACGCATGATTTGGAATTAGGCGCAGTTGTTTTTGCATTAAAGACTTGGAGGCACTACTTATATGGGGTCAAAAGTATTATATATACCGACCACAAAAGTCTTCAACACATATTTAATCAGAAACAACTGAATATGAGGCAGCGTAGGTGGATTGAATTATTGAATGATTACGACTTTGAGATTCGTTACCACCCGGGGAAGGCAAATGTGGTAGCCGATGCCTTGAGCAGGAAGGACAGAGAACCCATTCGAGTAAAATCTATGAATATAATGATTCATAATAACATTACTACTCAAATAAAGGAGGCGCAACAAGGAGTTTTAAAAGAGGGAAATTTAAAGGATGAAATACCCAAAGGATCGGAGAAGCATCTTAATATTCGGGAAGACGGAACCCGGTATAGGGCTGAAAGGATTTGGGTACCAAAATTTGGAGATATGAGAGAAATGGTACTTAGAGAAGCTCATAAAACCAGATACTCAATACATCCTGGAACGGGGAAGATGTACAAGGATCTCAAGAAACATTTTTGGTGGCCGGGTATGAAAGCCGATGTTGCTAAATACGTAGGAGAATGTTTGACGTGTTCTAAGGTCAAAGCTGAGCATCAGAAACCATCAGGTCTACTTCAACAACCCGAAATCCCGGAATGGAAATGGGAAAACATTACCATGGATTTCATCACTAAATTGCCAAGGACTGCAAGTGGTTTTGATACTATTTGGGTAATAGTTGATCGTCTCACCAAATCAGCACACTTCCTACCAATAAGAGAAGATGACAAGATGGAGAAGTTAGCACGACTGTATTTGAAGGAAGTCGTCTCCAGACATGGAATACCAATCTCTATTATCTCTGATAGGGATGGCAGATTTATTTCAAGATTCTGGCAGACATTACAGCAAGCATTAGGAACTCGTCTAGACATGAGTACTGCCTATCATCCACAAACTGATGGGCAGAGCGAAAGGACGATACAAACGCTTGAAGACATGCTACGAGCATGTGTTATTGATTTCGGAAACAGTTGGGATCGACATTTACCGTTAGCAGAATTTTCCTACAACAACAGCTACCATTCAAGCATTGAGATGGCGCCGTTTGAAGCACTTTATGGTAGAAAGTGCAGGTCTCCGATTTGTTGGAGTGAAGTGGGGGATAGACAGATTACGGGTCCGGAGATTATACAAGAAACTACCGAGAAGATCATCCAAATTCAACAACGGTTGAAAACCGCCCAAAGTCGACAAAAGAGCTACGCTGACATTAAAAGAAAAGATATAGAATTTGAAATTGGAGAGATGGTCATGCTTAAAGTTGCACCTTGGAAAGGCGTTGTTCGATTTGGTAAACGAGGGAAATTAAATCCAAGGTATATTGGACCATTCAAGATTATTGATCGTGTCGGACCAGTAGCTTACCGACTAGAGTTACCTCAACAACTCGCGGCTGTACATAACACTTTCCACGTCTCGAATTTAAAGAAATGCTTTGCTAAAGAAGATCTCACTATTCCGTTAGATGAAATCCAAATCAACGAAAAACTTCAATTCATCGAAGAACCCGTCGAAATAATGGATCGTGAGGTTAAAAGACTTAAGCAAAACAAGATACCAATTGTTAAGGTTCGATGGAATGCTCGTAGAGGACCCGAGTTCACCTGGGAGCGTGAAGATCAGATGAAGAAGAAATACCCGCATCTATTTCCAGAAGATTCGTCAACACCTTCAACAGCTTAAAATTTCGGGACGAAATTTATTTAACGGGTAGGTACTGTAGTGACCCGAACTTTTCCATGTTTATATATATTAATTGAGATTGATATTTACATGATTAAATGTTTCCAACATGTTAAGCAATCAAACTTGTTAAGACTTGATTAATTGAAATATGTTTCATATAGACAATTGACCACCCAAGTTGATCGGTGATTCACGAACGTTAAAACTTGTAAAAACTATATGATGACATATATATGGATATATATATATATAGTTAACATGATACTATGATAAGAAAACATATCATAAAGTATATTAACAATGAACTACATATGTAAAAACAAGACTACTAACTTAATGATTTTTAAACGAGACATATATGTAACGATTATCGTTGTAAAGACATTTAATGTATATATATCATATTAAGAGATATTCATACATGATAATATCATGATAATATAATAATTTAAAATCTCATTTGATATTATAAACATTGGGTTAACAACATTTAACAAGATCGTTAACCTAAAGGTTTCAAAACAACACTTACATGTAACGACTAACGATGACTTAACGACTCAGTTAAAATGTATATACATGTAGTGTTTTAATATGTATTTATACACTTTTGAAAGACTTCAATACACTTATCAAAATACTTCTACTTAACAAAAATGCTTACAATTACATCCTCGTTCAGTTTCATCAACAATTCTACTCGTATGCACCCGTATTCGTACTCGTACAATACACAGCTTTTAGATGTATGTACTATTGGTATATACACTCCAATGATCAGCTCTTAGCAGCCCATGTGAGTCACCTAACACATGTGGGAACCATCATTTGGCAACTAGCATGAAATATCTCATAAAATTACAAAAATATGAGTAATCATTCATGACTTATTTACATGAAAACAAAATTACATATCCTTTATATCTAATCCATACACCAACGACCAAAAACACCTACAAACACTTTCATTCCTCAATTTTCTTCATCTAATTGATCTCTCTCAAGTTCTATCTTCAAGTTCTAAGTGTTCTTCATATATTCTACAAGTTCTAGTTACATAAAATCAAGAATACTTTCAAGTTTGCTAGCTCACTTCCAATCTTGTAAGGTGATCATCCAACCTCAAGAAATCTTTGTTTCTTACAGTAGGTTATCATTCTAATACAAGGTAATAATCATATTCAAACTTTGGTTCAATTTCTATAACTATAACAATCTTATTTCAAGTGATGATCTTACTTGAACTTGTTTTCGTGTCATGATTCTGCTTCAAGAACTTCGAGCCATCCAAGGATCCGTTGAAGCTAGATCCATTTTCTATTTTCCAGTAGGTTTATCCAAGGAAATTAAGGTAGTAATGATGTTCATAACATCATTCGATTCATACATATAAAGCTATCTTATTCGAAGGTTTAAACTTGTAATCACTAGAACATAGTTTAGTTAATTCTAAACTTGTTCGCAAACAAAAGTTAATCCTTCTAACTTGACTTTTAAAATCAACTAAACACATGTTCTATATCTATATGATATGCTAACTTAATGATTTAAAACCTGGAAACACGAAAAACACCGTAAAACCGGATTTACGCCGTCGTAGTAACACCGCGGGCTGTTTTGGGTTAGTTAATTAAAAACTATGATAAACTTTGATTTAAAAGTTGTTATTCTGGGAAAATGATTTTTATTATGAACATGAAACTATATCCAAAAATTATGGTTAAACTCAAAGTAGAAGTATGTTTTCTAAAATGGTCATCTAGACGTCGTTCTTTCGACTGAAATGACTACCTTTACAAAAACGACTTGTAACTTATTTTTCTGACTATAAATCTATACTTTTTCTGTTTAGATTCATAAAATAGAGTTCAATATGAAACCATAGCAATTTGATTCACTCAAAACGGATTTAAAATGAAGAAGTTATGGGTAAAACAAGATTGGATAATTTTTCTCATTTTAGCTACGTGAAAATTGGTAACAAATCTATTCCAACCATAACTTAATCAACTTGTGTTTTATATTATGTAATCTTGAGATACCATAGACACGTATACAATGTTTCGACCTATCATGTCGACACATCTATATATATTTCGGAACAACCATAGACACTCTATATGTGAATGTTGGAGTTAGCTATACAGGGTTGAGGTTGATTCCAAAATATATATAGTTTGAGTTGTGATCAATACTGAGATACGTATACACTGGGTCGTGGATTGATTCAAGATAATATTTATCAATTTATTTATGTACATCTAACTGTGGACAACTAGTTATAGGTTACTAACGAGGACAGCTGACTTAATAAACTTAAAACATCAAAATATATTAAAAGTGTTGTAAATATATTTTGAACATACTTTAATATATATGTATATATTGTTATAGGTTCGTGAATCAACAGTGGCCAAGTCTTACTTCCCGACGAAGTAAAAATCTGTGAAAGTGAGTTATAGTCCCACTTTTAAAATCTAATATTTTTGGGATGAGAATACATGCAGGTTTTATAAATGATTTACAAAATAGACACAAGTACGTGAAACTACATTCTATGGTTGAATTATCGAAATCGAATATGCCCCTTTTTATTAAGTCTGGTAATCTAAGAATTAGGGAACAGACACCCTAATTGACGCGAATCCTAAACATAGATCTATTGGGCTTAACAAACCCCATCCAAAGTACCGGATGCTTTAGTACTTCGAAATTTATATCATATCCGAAGGGTGTCCCGGAATGAAGGGGATATTCTTATATATGCATCTTGTTAATGTCGGTTACCAGGTGTTCACCATATGAATGATTTTTATCTCTATGTATGGGATGTGTATTGAAATATGAAATCTTGTGGTCTATTATTATGATTTGATATATATAGGTTAAACCTATAACTCACCAACATTTTTGTTGACGTTTTAAGCATGTTTATTCTCAGGTGATTATTAGGAGCTTCCGCTGTCACATACTTAAATAAGGACGAGATTTGGAGTCCATGCTTGTATGATATTGTGTAAAAACTGCATTCAAGAAACTTATTTTGTTGTAACATATTTGTATTGTAAACCATTATGTAATGGTCGTGTGTAAACAGGATATTTTAGATTATCATTATTTGATAATCTACGTAAAGCTTTTTAAACCTTTATTTATGAAATAAAGGTTATGGTTTGTTTTAAAAATGAATGCAGTCTTTGAAAAACGTCTCATATAGAGGTCAAAACCTCGCAACGAAATCAATTAATATGGAACGTTTTTAATCAATAAGAACGGGACATTTCAGATTCCACCCTGCTGGTGCCCCGTTGACCCTCAGTGCTGACAGAACTTTGGTGGACATCCTTGATGCTGATTTGGGTGAAGGACTTGACGAGTATTAGTTGCCGTGGCTCTAAGGATAAGGATTCAGTTTCACAGTTGATGAGGGTCAAGGTTGCGGGTGCGATCTAGGTGTTGATAGATACAGAAGATGTCTTCTTATTCGTAAAGGTACATTCTTGTTACACTACTGTAATTATTATCATTATTGTACCTGTAGATCGGGTTTATGCCTTTGTCGAATTTTTTGTTTGTTGTAATGATAGTGACGATTAGTGTTTTTAGTTACGATTGATTGATTATTCATGTAAGATAGAAGTAGATGACAATTTACGGATCCAGTTACGATGATCGTGTTTGGATCTACCCTTGCCACTATCAGGATTTTATTTCCTTAGACCGACTACCATGATTCTGCGAGACTTTATAGATATGACCTTTGTGATATTGTGTCATGCTATTGTAAATTATTTGTTATATGGCCTGTTATACTATACGTGAGACTACTGTTGGCCTAGACTGGAATAATTGAGGTGAATAATTTGTAGCATTAACCAAGACGAATATGATGTCTTTTCTCTACCGTTGACTAATGGGAGACGTGTAGTGACCCATAGAGACTGATTAGGGTAGTGACCCCTTGATGATTGGTGAAAGTCCCGAACCCTATTGTGTAACTATGTGAAGTGTAGTCTTCATGCTTGTCGACCGTGACTGAACCAGTAGATGACGGACCTTATGAGATTGTAGTATGACGGGACTTGTTGTTTTGGACTTGGGTGAAATGTAATTCCTTTCCATGGATCGACGGGACACATGTAGTGGCCCGTAAGGATTTAAATAGTGTAGTAGTTCCCGTGTCTTCGAATAAGAGGACCCGGACCCTGTTTGTTACTATCGTATGTATATGGTTTGCGTGTCACGTATGATGTTGACTTTTGGTTTAGATAATTGTGACCGTAGTAAAACCTTGAGGAATCGTTTTTCTTACCATATACTCATGTGAGTTGGTGGTGACCTTTAGGAAGTAAGTTTGAACGGAGCTTTCCATGTAGTCTTGACTGAAGATAGGAAAACTATGTTTTGTTGTTATGATAGAAGTATTACTAGCCTGGCTGTACCGTTGTAGGATTTGACTAGCTAAGTAGGACCCGTAGAGTTATCCTGAAAAGTTGTTGACTTTTGTGAAATGATGTGACTCATTAGATGTCAGTATATGAGACGTTAGTTTAGTGACTTTCTTGGAAGTAGAGAAGACCTTAACGGGAATAGGAATTCAGTTCAAGCTGAATTATGATGAATCTTGACTAGGTCGGGAGACGTGATTAGAACGTTGATCATATTACTGTTAAGATAGAATCATTGATCTGGTACTTCGATAATGACCATTGTGAATATTTTGTCTTTTGAAAATTTGAATGTAAGGTCGGGGACGGACAATAATAGTATTTGCAAATAAGAAGAAGTATGTAGGTATAGTTTATTGGATATTGGATCAGAGTTACAAATGTGGTTACTAAAGAGGACTTAGTAGAATTAAGATCGAACTAGAACCAAGTTAGGTGTTTTCTTTCAAGACTTTTGCGGTTTTGATAGTCTTAGATTGTAAAATCTATTAGTTTGGGATATAGTGAAGATTTATAACTACCAGTGACTTAAGAAGATAGACCGTGGTGTATCGATGAACTCGATTAAGATCTTGTTCCGAAATACTCAAAATGAAAGTGTGATTTTGAATGATGTATTACGTCTGGCCAGCGGAAATACATTGTAGTAAATCATACAGTAGTTTCGAGAGTCGGAAGAAATGTAACGAGTGTTAGGTTGGATGTTGTTTGATGATTAAGCGAGCTGGAATGTTCTAACAGCTCTCACACTTTTGACAGCTCAACCACGCGGTTGAGCACGCATTTGAGGCCTCAACCACGTGGTTGAGGGCTCAACCGTACGGTTGAGGGCTCAACCACGGGGTTGAGCACTGGTCAGCTTTTGGTAAAATTAAAAAGGGCATAACTTTCAAACCATAGCTCCGTTTTTGATGAATCAAATGTAACACCCCGTTTTTCCCCGTACATGATTTATAGGTGTATTGTGTATGTACGACAGGCGTATGAAGGGTTCGATACATGTTTGGATGTTAAAGTCTTGTATGCGAGAAAATGTGTCAGGCCACGTTGGGTGTCGCGGCGCGACAAAGGGAGCCGCGGCGCGGCGTTTCAAATAAATCCAGATCAGAAAGCTTGTTAACAAAGTCACCAGTTCGAGGCAATCGTCGTGGCGCGACGAATTAGGCCGCGGCGCGGCGAATGGTGCGAACTGGCACCAGATTCTTGTAAATTTAAATGAAGTTCAAGGGCAATTTGGTCTTTTCGCGTTTGAGCCAGATTTGAGGATTTAACCTCATCCATTCATTTCATTTCTTATTTTTCTTTTCCTTTTTCTTTCATTTTCTCCCAAGAAACTTAAATACCCCAAGTGATTCAAGTGGGATTTTGGAAAGGAAGAAGCGGGTTTTGATCTTTGGCGTAGTTGACAAGTTTGTTCTCCTCGTTCTTAGCTACACGGTGATACTAGTGGTAAGCTCTAACTCCGAAGTTTGTTTTTGTGTTCTTCATTCAATTTTGGGGCTTTTGATTGTATGATTCATAGATAGAACCCATTTAGTTGTTAATTAGAGATTAACGCCAATATTCGGGTTTATTGTTGTTAATGTCGGGTTTTGGGTTTGGTGTGCAAGTTCATGCTTGTGAGACTTGCAATTGGGTGTATAATCACTAGTATTAGTGATTATTGAGTTTTTGGGGACATTTAGGGTTCTTGGAGTTGACTAATTTTGACTAGAGCCAAAATTAGGGTTTGATGATGATTTTGACCTGATTGTTGATTTAATAAGGTTTATAAACTTAAAATGGATTAAGTTGAAGTATAAACCCGAGTTAAATGTGTTTTGGTGTCAAGACTTGTAAATGGTGAGATTTTGACCTTATGGGTCAAAATTAGGGTTTATGGGTAAATTTTGAGATTGATAAGTGTTTAACACTTAAGATTGGGTTCATTTGGTTTATTAGGGCCATTGTCACTAGTGTTAGTGATTATTGGTTAGTTTGGGCGCGTTTTGTGCTTGGAAGTGCATTTGGGTCAAAATGGCACTAAGTGTCGAATTGGGTTGGTTTGTAAGTCAACTCTAATTGTGTATTGTTGTATTTGTGATAATGGAATAGGTACTTTCCATTGACGAGTCGCGGATTACTTGGAAGCATTCATCAAGGCGACAATGTGAGTGTTAATATCCTATATGCATATGTATGTGTAGGATGGGTGCGGGTCGGGTGAAGTGGTTCTCGGTTATAGAGCTCACTTCACATATAGGTGGATTGATGGACTTGTGTGTAGGTCCAATTGGCACGGTTGTGCGTTTTGGTTGACCATCTTTGACGAGGTGCACACCTTGCGTGTACTCTATCACATGGGCGTGTGATGTGGATTATATAACCCCAATGGCGAAGGGTTAATATTGTGAGTGGAATAATTATGCGTGTACGTATATAATGTATTTATTTGTGTAGTATGAATGTGGTATTGTTGCGATGTTCAAGACACCACATTCTAAGTAACGAGTAGTAGTGTCGCGGTGTTTAAGACACAACTCATTGTTTGATTGGCATGTGGTATTGTCGCGGTGGTTAAGACACCACATTGTCATGGGAGTGGAATTGTCGCGGTGTTCAAGACACCACTCATTATTTTGATTGACGTGTGGATTCGTCGCGGTGTTTAAGACGCCACATTGTCATGGGGGTGAATTAGTCGCGGTGTTTAAGACATCACCCGGGGGATTAGTGATTACGCGGTGTTTAAGTAACGCTAATGGATGTTACGAACTCCGACGGTCTCTTACGAGTATCGTTCCCTTGTACGATTGGTTAACCATGGTTATTGTGTTGTAAGCATAAGCAAATTATGTTATTCGAGAGATATATACATATATATACATATATATTGTATACATATAATGTTGTATTGTCGTGTTGTAGCTAACCCTCCGGGTGTAGCTTATTGGCATTGTTCACATCGTTGTTGGCAAACTTATATTTTGTTGATGTATCTTTAGCTTATTGCTTAGTGATCTTACGGTATGCTTAGACTAGCTTGCCTTTATGTTTGGATGCTCCGGTATGCGGTATTTGCTATTTTGTGGCGTGTCCATTTTATACATATATATGTATGTAGTATATTCTTACTCACTAAGCGTTAGCTTACCCTTTGTTGTTGATATTTTTATAGGTTCGCATGCTTGGCGGCTCGGGTAAGCTTGGGAATTAGAGATCTCGGCTAGGTTGCTTTAGAAGATCTTGCTTTTGGACTCGATTAGGATTTGGGTAGCGTAGTCCCAAATCACCATGCTCGGTTTTGTGTAAACGTAACTAGTCGGGTCATAATGATTATAACCGGTTTACGATTTAATTAATGAACCATTGTATTAAGGAGTTTAAATCATTAATGTATGTTTTAAGTTCGATGAACTTACTTTGATAACAAATACGTTTTGGAATATGTGTAACGGGACCTAAAGTATTATTTAACGCGTATTAAAAGGAAAAAATTTTATGGGCCGGTTTTAATATGGGTTGGGTTGTTTCAAGTGGTATCAGAGCATGGTCTAAGGGATTTAGGTGACTTGAGATAGGTGCCTAGACTTAGACTTTTGTGTGTGCTTAATTTGTTGCGGGACTTGTAGGAGTACGGGTCGGAATAGGTTATAGTTAGTGCCTTGTTTGTAGGTGGACTAACGTTTATATTAGTAATGCGGATATTATTAATATATTATTGTGTTGTGATAATAATTCTTGCGGGTGCTTATATCGCGTAGAATTTGCGTTGTGTTGGTTTATATCATCGAGCGAAGCGGTCGTTGTACTAACGAGTCGATACGGCGTGTGTGCGTAATAAGGACTTGCAAACCTTATTACGGGTGCAAATCGTGTCTAGCAAGTGATGTACGACAAATGTTTAGCAAGATGGGGCGGTGTTGTGCATGTGATTTACACGTTCGTGGTCTAACCGCTTTGCATTCCTTAGAATGGCGACGGGAAATGGGATCGAGACGAACGACGCTGAGTTTAACGCTAGAGTTGTGGCCGCCGTTGCGGAGCAAATGAGTGCGTTTCGAGAAGAAATGGATAGGAAGTATTCCGAATTTCGAAATGGTGGAGAAATGGAGCATTGTCTTTAGAGCTTCATGAGGACTAAACCTCCGATGTATGACGGGAAACCGGATCCTTTAGTAAGCACAACTTGGATCTCGGATGTTGAATGGTGTTTTCGTACTATTGAATGCCCTCCCGAGAAAAAGACAAGACTCGCTACTAGTTTATTGCGGGGTAGGGCAAAGGATTGGTTGGATGGTAAGATTGATCTTGTCGGTGGTGAGCCGTTTATGGCATTATCGTGGGATGATTTTAAGAAGGAATTCTTCGAGGAGTTCCGGACTTCGGCCGACTTGTCGGAATTGCGTGATGAGTTGCGAAACTTGCAACAGGGATCTATGGATTTGAATACTCTCAAGACGACCTTTATGGCGAAGACTCGTTTTTGCCCGGAGTATTTAGGGAATGATCGGTTGTTGATGGAGGATTTCTATCGAACCTTGAATGATGACTTGAAGAATAAGATTAGCCGGGGTCACGCGAAATTGTTTGCGGAATTATTCACCGTGGCTAGAGGTTTCGAGTCGTATTCACGATCAAAGAAGGGTGAACCTTCGAGCGAGAGAAGGGTTGTTTCGCATGGTGCTCCGAGTAAGAGGACTAAGGGTCCGAGTGTGAGCACGGGTGGTACACGGATGGGTATATTGGATTCTAGTACGTCTAGATGTTACAATTGTGGCATAAGGGGTCACAAGTCGTGGGAGTGTTCGGTACCAAAGGGTGATGGCATGGTGTGCTTCAATTGCCAAGAAGAAGGATATCGTAAGTCAGAATGTCCCAAGTTAGTGGGGACGGGTGTGGCAAGGAGACGTTAGGGTACGTTTCGTTTTAATAAATATGCCTTTTGATTATTTATTAAGTGCCGTTTGAAGTTGAGTTTATTAAATGCATTGTGTTGTGCATGTTATTGATATGGGTGACGTTCCTAATGGAAGTACCCTATGACGACGTTTTGATTGACGGGCGAAGGGCGTAAGACTTGGTGTAACCAAGCATTCCTTGATATTTGTAAAATGTTTCTACCAAGCCATGGAAATGGGTTGGTGTTCAGTTGTTAAGCGCGTGTTCGCTTTTGTGTTGAGGTCGATGAACCGTGAGGTTCGACGGGTGGGCTGAAACCCTTGAGATCGAGTGTTTTGAATCTCGATGTATGTTGGTAATGGAGTCTTTATGACGCGACATTAGGTGCCTCTTTTATACCTACTAGCGTGGTGTTCGACTCCGATTATGTTGCGGTTACATTGTACTTAGGGTACCGAAGTGAAATCCTTAGGTACATGAGTGACTAGGTGGAATTTGACAAACTAAAGCAATTGGATGATTGCGAAGGTATGGTTTGTGTAATCGTGGTACACTTTTTGCTCGAAGTGTTTAAGGATTGATTGAAATCCTTTGTGTGCTCAAGGCTGGAGCAAGATATGGTGACGGGTCGTGTGAGCCCAATCTTTGTAAAGTCTACCTTAGGTAGCATTGTACGGTTGTACGAGTTGTGGATATGGGACGTAGTTCCAAATGGGGGAGTTACACTCCCGCACGAGGAAGTTTTAGTGTGAGATTTCGGATGATGCTTTTGGTAGATCCGGAAAATGTTGTCGAGACCTGATTTTGGTCGATTTGTGGTAGATTACAATTTCGGATAAATTGTACTTATGGTTTGGATTTGAATTATCACCGAGGTGGTAATGTGGTAAATCTCGATTGAGAGATAATGGACGTGTTTGGCGAGCAAGGTGAAATCCTTCGGTTAAGGGAGGTGTGTGTCGGATTCTCTTCTAGAGAATAATTGTTTTGTGCCTATGTTTGATATAGGAGGTTCTTGCTCGTGTATGTGAATGGTTAGTGGTATCCGTTAGGATTCACTATGGCGTAGCAGAGCGCGATGTTACGCTACTCGTCGTTCGAGGCCAAAAGGGCGTTGATTGATGAAGCATGACTTTCGGGTCCGCTGACTTCATCATGGTATTGGTGATTGATGAAGCATGACCTTTAGGGTCCGCTGACTTCATCATGGGAGTATGCGATTGGTGGAGCATGACCTTCGGGGTCCGCTGACTTCATCATGAGCGAGGTGTTATATCGGTGAAGCATGACTTTCGGAGTCTGCTGACTTCATCCGGTGTTGAGATTGGTGAAGCATGACCTTCGGGGTCCGCTGACTTCATCATGGAATTATTGATTGGTGAAGCATGATATTCGGGTTCGCTGACTTCATCATGGTAGTGAATCGCGTGTAGTTCGGATTCACTAAGGCGCGTGTGTTTTCGGCCAGCCTTCGTGTTGTGTGATCTGTCGGTTGTTTTATACACCGATGGTGGGGTCGTAAGGACCGTGATGTTGATCTGTTGGTTGTTTTATACACCAATGATGGGGTCGTAAGGACCGTGTTGTGTGATCGATCGGGTGTTTTTATACGCCGAGGGTGGGGTCGCGAGAACCATGTGGTATGATTAGTGATGCGATAACCGTGTTTCGCTCACGTGTTGTTACGGGTGTGACGATAGTCGATTTTGTACACCTTTGGATTTGGCGTTTTCATAGTCGTTTTGGGCGCTATCGGTTTTAGCCTTTTGATTATGATGTTACGGTAGTTTCGTATTGATCGTATTGTGCACTACAAAGGATGTTTAGTGATTGGTGTTATCCGACAGGATTCGTTGGTTCGGTCTTCATCGTTTCGGATTGTTGACCTTAGGTTGAGACTTGGTTGCTTTTAGCGTTGTACTCGGTAAGGGTACGCTAAGGGGTTGATATCTCTGTACGAGATTGGTTGAGTTTTCCCGATGTTAGGGAATGAGCATGGTTTTAGTGCTCGGATTGTGGATTTGATAAATCGCGGGTGACGATTTAGTTGTTAAAGGCAATTCAGTGGGAAGAATTGCTTAGGAAAGTCGGTTTGGACTTATGTTTGAGGACCGTGAAGTGTGGTCCGTTTGGTTAAATGACAAGGATCACGAGGACGTGATCGAGTCTAAGTGGGGGAGAGTTGTAACACCCCGTTTTTCCCCGTACATGATTTATAGGTGTATTGTGTATGTACGACAGGCGTATGAAGGGTTCGATACATGTTTGGGTGTTAAAGTCTTGTATGCGAGAAAATGTGTCAGGCCACGTTGGGTGTCGCGGCGCGACAAAGGGAGCCGCGGCGCGGCGTTTCAAATAAATCCAGATCAGAAAGCTTGTTAACAAAGTCACCAGTTCGAGGCAATCGTCGCGGCGCGACGAATTAGGCCGCGGCGCGGCGAATGGAGCGAACTGGCACCAGATTCTTGTAAATTTAAATGAAGTTCAAGGGCAATTTGGTCTTTTCGCGTTTGAGCCAGATTTGAGGATTTAACCTCATCCATTCATTTCATTTCTTATTTTTCTTTTCCTTTTTCTTTCATTTTCTCCCAAGAAACTCAAATACCCCAAGTGATTCAAGTGGGATTTTGGAAAGGAAGAAGCGGGTTTTGATCTTTGGCGTAGTTGACAAGTTTGTTCTCCTCGTTCTTAGCTACACGGTGATACTAGTGGTAAGCTCTAACTCCGAAGTTCGTTTTTGTGTTCTTCATTCAATTTTGGGGCTTTTGATTGTATGATTCATAGATAGAACCCATTTAGTTGTTAATTGGAGATTAACGCCAATATTCGGGTTTATTGTTGTTAATGTCGGGTTTTGGGTTTGGTGTGCAAGTTCATGCTTGTGAGACTTGCAATTGGGTGTATAATCACTAGTATTAGTGATTATTGAGGTTTTGGGGACATTTAGGGTTCTTGGAGTTGACTAATTTTGACTAGAGCCAAAATTAGGGTTTGATGATGATTTTGACCTGATTGTTGATTTAATAAGGTTTATAAACTTAAAATGGATTAAGTTGAAGTATAAACCCGAGTTAAATGTGTTTTGGTGTCAAGACTTGTAAATGGTGAGATTTTGACCTTATGGGTCAAAATTAGGGTTTATGGGTAAATTTTGAGATTGATAAGTGTTTAACACTTAAGATTGGGTTCATTTGGTTTATTAGGGCCATTGTCACTAGTGTTAGTGATTATTGGTTAGTTTGGGCACATTTTGTGCTTGGAAGTGCATTTGGGTCAAAATGGCACTAAGTGTCGAATCGGGTT